>NC_066580.1:298905730-299585314 GCF_024323335.1 Lathyrus oleraceus | reverse complement strand
ATAACGAGGCTCATGCTCTTATTGATAGTTTTACTTCCTATTACCCCTCGATTCAAAGAAAGGGTTCGAAAATGTTGGGCTTGGAACCACTTTAACTGAGACTTTTTCAATCATGCTATCACTGAAAAGAAACTTACCTCAGAAGAAGAATTAATGAAAGATGACTTAGGGGTACCTATGTTTCAAAGACAACTCATCAACTCTCAGGACATCATGTACGTCTCTTGTGCTAAACAGAGGAGAGAACATTTTGGTGAGGAGGGGAAATTTGATTTTGTTTTTCCTAGGTGTTCTAATATATTTGTTGGTGGCTAACCGTCTTTTTGTTTTTGTTTATAGGATTGATGGTGTCCCTAAAAAGTATTTATAATATAAAGAAAGACATGGTGGCTATGATTGTTTCTAGGGTTTCTCATTCTTCTCTCATCCATGTACCAACGAAGTTGACAAAAGATCAGTTGTTTTCCACTGTTATTGTCGATCAACTTTCTTATTCCACCATATCTCCTCCTTGTCATACTTCACAATTGGATAATTCTAACCTAGGTGAAAGAAGGAGCAAAAGATCGCATGATCATCCCCTTTCTAGAGTTGGTTACTAGATCGAGAGAAGTCGGGATAAGGATTTGGATGAAGAAATACCTGGAAATAGGAGAAGTCTTATAGTTTTAGCATTGTTGGGATCTCCTTTAAGGTTTATAGTGTGAGCAAACCGCCCTCCAAGAAAAGGTTATGAAACTTTAGTAAGAACTGGGTCAATCCCAGGAAGATGTTGGGCATTAAAAGAATGAGGTAGAGAAGTTATCAGGTCTTAAGAAAGAAGTGGACACCCATGGTGCCCCATCCAACCTGGCAGCTAGGATTGTTAACTTGCAACTCCAGCCAAGAAAGAAAACGCTTTGGGGGAAGCCCAAACTCTGTCGTGGAGTTGTATTATTAAGTGATTGTCGCCCGAGAGGATTTAAAAGAGGAGAAAGAGTCTAGCCAAGAATTGGAGAAAGATTACAATATTATTTTTAACGAAGGTATCCAAGGTGCTCTTTAAGCTTTCCATAGAGCCATCGAGAAAATCGAGCTCATTTACTTGGGAATTGAAACTCCTTTGGAGAAGAAGGGCATGAGGAAAAATATTTTGGATGGGGAATTTTTTAGTGATGACGAGGAATAAGTTGGAGACGATGGAAAATATCGAAAAGAGTTTGAAGAGGAAGAAGGGGTTGGTAGGTGTCACACCCCAATTTTAACCTTAATCGTCGAATCAACACATACATCACAGTTTTTGCATCTCTCCATATCATAACATACATTCCATACCGCATAATGCCTAGAATGTAAGTCGAAATAAATTTTCGAATCTAGACGCAAACCAGTTGAATCAATTTTCAAATGTGTGTTAAATCAACAGGCGGAAAATTTCAAAATTGAGCTTCCAGAAATCAGTTTTATTAGTCTACGTTTCGCACAATTTAACTTGGTGTGTTCGATTTATTTTTTGGACTACTTTTTCGGTCACATTTTGATTCGCCTGAGCATTTTAACCGGTTTTTTTTTAATTTCAAAATTTGACAAAACCCTATATGTTTTCGAGAATTTTATTTCGTGTTGATCATTGTGGTGCATTTAGTTTTATTTTCTGGGCATTTTTGTGCCCGATTTTTATTCATTTTGGTCCTTTTATTTTTGTTGTTTAGCCAAAATAATTAGCAAAAATAAAATTAATTTAAGTGGTTAATTGTTGAGTTTATTAAAAGTAGTGGATTTTATTATTAATACATTTCTAACATAACCATAAGTGAAAAGAAGAAATATCTGAAAGGATAAATAGGAAAGGATATGGACACGTGGTGGGGCTCTTTCGTTTGGAACTTTCCACTCACGAAATGCCATGCTCCCTAATTCTTTTGGACCCTCATATAGTTGTTGTCAGCTGTTGTTTTGATGAGTTTCTTTTCCTTTTTTTAGTGGGATAACAGAATGAGAGGGGGAGGACCATTTATAAACCACCAAGCGGCGTCCTTATTTCTCTCAGATTTAAAAAGCAAAAAATGCAAATAAAGAAACCTTTGTTTTGTTCTTTTCATCAACCGATACTCTTGGCACACAAAGAGATGCATTATCTCGCTCTTCACAAAAACAAAGCCGTATTCCATCTTCAACAAAAAGTTGATCATGTAATAACTATATACTATTTCCATATCTAATTAAAAAACATTCACATACTAGTGACCACCCCCAAAGAGTAACACGAATCATCAACATTGTTGTTTTCCTTTTCTTCTTGCCATTTCTTTTTTCCCTTTTTTTCTTCAACTCACCATTTCTTTCTTATCTTAAACACAAATCACAACACACCATAAACTACACATAAAACCACCCTTCCTCAAACAACCCACTCACCACACAAACTCTATAACAGAAACTTTTCCTTCTTCTTCACTTGACACCTCCTTTCACCGGGAAACACTCTTCCCTCTAAGCAACCGTAACCCTCAAACCTCCATAACCACCATTTTCAAAAGCTAAACAACAACATTCATCCTTCAAAACCCTTCGCTCAACTTTTTCCGACGAGCTCTGGAACATCACAAATCTGCAACTTTGATTAAGTCATTATGCATAATTCGCATGCGTTTACAACAGCAACAACAAATTTTGAATCATTCAACAAACAGCTCGGTGTTGTTACATAGTTGTATCTTGTTTCGTAAGTCCAACATCTTGAACCGACGTCGATAAATTTCGAACTGTTTTATAAGATTTAGTTTTCATTGTTTGTTGTTTGTTACACTGATATGTTTTGCATATTTCCGTTTTCGTTGATTTTATGTGTGGATTTTTGGTATTTGCTTGTATTCGCATGTGGATATTTGATTTGGAAGAAGATGAACAGTACAAGATTCATGAAAGCGTGTTAGTATACGTTTGCTCTCATTTTTTTTATACATTTTTTTCCTTTTTTCCCTTGTGTTTTTGAAAGCCATGTTTTGACACAACGAAATCATGGTTGAGTTGGTTGAGGCTTTTCCTTCCAACTCCCATGTACTGGGTTCGATTTCAGCGTGCCACTTTTTCTTTTGGGTTTATTTTGAGTTGTTTTCATTTAAATGTGTTATTTCCTTTTTTATATCCACCCAAGCCTTTCTTTGACAGATTAAGGATCATAGTTGAGTTTGTTGAGGCCCTGTCTCCCAACTCCTATGTTCTGGGTTCAACCCTTGCCTGCCACACATTCATATTTTTGTGCATTTTTCTACTTTTTTCTACTCTCTTTTTTGGCATTTCTTTTAATCGATTAAATTGTCATTTTTATCAGCTTGTAGCATTTAGCTCTTGGTATTTACACTTTATTTGTAATTTCATTTTTATGTTTATTTTTCCTTTTTTATTTCGATTACGATCATTGTAATTTCATAATATTAATGATTAATAAAATGTGATATGTATGGGGTTTTGTTCTATTTTCTTTGAGTCATTTCATTGCTAAAAATCAGATTTTAATTTGTGGATTTGACATTTTCATGTCGTTATACCGTCAATTTTTTTATTGATACATTGATTGTATTTCGACGCGTCATGACCCTTTGCATACGACGTCCCATTTGTTGTCGATACCCACAAACCGGCTTTGAGCACATCACCTAAAGTTTTTCTTACGCTTCTCAATTTCTTGCTTATTTTATTTGTCTATTGTGAGGTTTACTTAATATCAATTTGATACCGTTTGTTTTGTTGTTGTGAATTAAACCTCACTTTATGACTTCATTCTTGAGCATCTTGAGTTTCATTCCCATTCTATTTTGTCATGACACGTCCTACGTTAGCATTTCTCTTGATTCATGATAACATACAATGATCCAAAGTCGTTGTGTTTAAATCTAATTTGAACTCAACTTCCATTTTTCTTTGCACGTCTTTGCGTTATGTGACCTCCATTCACATCCTCGCATCACAATATTAATTCATGCATGTTTCATTATTTTATCTTCTTTCGATTTAATTAAGATGAATGCGTGTCGTACATATGACGTTGTGTTGCTATCTCCGGTTCACATGGCTTAATCTTGGGCCTTCTCACAATGAGACCATTTCCCGTGCACTTACACTCATTTACTTGCATTTATTAATTGGGTTTTGATTTAATTGTTTCATTATATCGTATCCCCATTTGACAAAATGTACCCCCATTCCTATGACATGTAATAATTTTATCGCTTTATTTCCTAATTGTTTTGTTTAGTTAGTTTCTAACCGCAAGAATAAAATTAACCCCTTTTCAAAAAGAACAAAAATAAAAACTCAATCAAACATCGAGTAGTTTCTCAAATCCACACCATTTCAAACCTTCCATTTCTATCCATTCCAAATTTCTCAAACTCTCAATCAAACTCTTTTGTAATCGATCATCAAATGCTTGATCCAATGTCAAGCCATTTTTCCCAATAAAAAATAAAAAACACTTAACCATTATTCAACACTTTTTCAATAAAAAGGATGAAAGGAACGGGGTGTAGTCCACGAGCTACCGAGAGTTAAGATTCGAGATGTAGTTCTCGACAATCTAAATACTCATCATCCTCGAATCAATTCCACAACGTTAATAAACCTCGACTAGTTTCGAGTGCGCCTTCTCAAGCCAAACTTCAAAACACCTAAAAATATCAAAACTCTTTTGCAATTAAGATGAAAAAGGAGTTGGGTGTAGTACACGAATTCCCGAGAGTTAGGAACCGAGATGTAGTTATCGCCTCTCCGAACTCTCTCATCATCCAAAAATACTTCAAACCAATCAAACTCTTTTCTCACTGTCATGCGATTGATCCTCAAACCATTTTTATAATCGAAAGGTACTTTGTCTTGATACGATGTAAAAATAATGTTTTGTCCACTTGAAGGTGTGACTAAGCTTGTGACGTTTCCCACGAATGTTGATTTGTAAACCCATTCGACCGTGATGTGAATGTTCCCTTCGCCACTTGTTTTGTGTAGCCAAAAATGTTTTCGTCGATTGACACAAAGTAGCTTTCGCTAAAATCGACCAACAAACAAATATTTTCTACCCAGACCGACGTAAGCCTTGATTTCCCTATTGCACCCGGAGATACGTAGGAGCAACATTTGTAAATCTTGTCAGGCCCATTAATAAAAAAAAATTAGGTTTTGTTCTTTTCTTCGCACATTAATAAAAAAATTAGGTTTTGTTCTTTTCTTCGCACATTAATAAAAAGTCCAAAATCATTTTTTATTTTCTTTTGATCCTATTCTTATTTCCCTCTTAATAATTTGAGAATCCTAACATTTCTAAGCTAACATTAACATGCACAACTAACCTAACGGTTCCCATTGAGTACAACAGACGTGAGGAGTGCTAATACCCTCCCCTTTCATAATCGAATCCCTAACCCATATTTGGTTGTGACGACCAATATCATTGTCTTTATTTCTTGGGTTTTGTCAATATTTCCCCTTTCCTTCTTAGGAATAAATAAAGTTAGGTGGCGTCATCCCGCGAGCGTGCGGTTGCGCATCGCAACATCATGTTCTCATTTTTTGCAATGCGACAGATGGTGACTCTGTTGGGGAAGAATTTCCCTAAGTGAGTCAAGCATAGTTAGGTAGTTTGTGTGCTTTTGTTTGCTTTACTTGTGTGGATTTTCTGTATTGTTTTGTTATCTTTATTGTCATATTTACATAATCTATTGTATTGGTTCCATTATGTTGTGGTATTGAATTGATACTCTGATTATAAACCTTGTGAGAAAGACTCTGTACCAGAGTCTAGAGTGAAAACATGAGATAAGACGAGGTTGAGTAACGTGGGTCCCCAAGATGTAGTCCTCGTAAGGGTCGGCACGAGAACTTCACTTAGAGTAGGTCCTTTAAAAATGTTGTCGCCCGACCTTGTACTTTGTCGTCAGCTTTGATGTTTTCACGAGGATCCGTGACTATAAGGACCTTTGTAGAACATTAAAACTTTTGGCCAACTAAGAATGATGGTCGTATAGTGAGGATCCCCGAGATGTAGTTCTCGTAAGGGTCGGTACGAAGACCTCACCCAAAATAGATTCCCTTGAAGGAGTTGATGATCGGTATGTAGTTGCCGTAAGCGGCAAACATTCTTGTGGATCTATGACTATGGGTTTCCCGTTTACAAACCTTAGAACTCACCCGGTGAGAACCTTGTTATGGAAAGTAATCATATTCATCTATTACCTCGGACCTATGAACCCGTGTACCATCATCAAAAAAATACATGGCATCACATTTCATCCATTCACATACATTGCATCTGCATCTCATCAGCATGCATGCATAACATTTTCCAAAAAATAAACTCATTCATCCTTTATTCATGATCAGCAAGGTGATTCTCGACATGCGTTTAGAATAAATAACCCATGTCTCAGGAAATGATGGACGAGCTAAGGAGAGGTCAAGAAGCATTGAAAGAAGAGGTAAAACTTTTAAAGTGTCAGATGGGATGGGTCTTGGAAATCCTACAAGCCTTTTTGAGAAAAGTGGGTTACCATGTACCCATTTCTACAACAGAGGGGACTAATGCTTTACATCCATCAGGTGTTACCCCAAGTCAAGGAGATTCCATGTCGAAACTCTTCATTTGTCGGCATATGATCCTCCCTCAGGATGTCATCTTCAACCTTTGACTACCAAATCATCACGTAAATGTCCTCTGGCTATTCCTCCTCAAAGTCTCTGAATTCAAGGTCGGAACAGGAATCGTAATCAGAACAAGAGGAATAAAGATCACATTGACCCGATTTTGCTGTCGTTTAGTAAGCTTTACTCGTAACTGATCCAAAATTATTTGGTAACTCCTCGAACTCTCACACCTACATCACTATACCTTCTATAGTACAATCCAAACGCAACGTGTGAATTCCATAAAGGGACAATAGGAGATAACTTGGACTCTTGCTTAGCGTTGAAATCCTTGGTATAAGATATGATTAATAACAAGAGCCTAGTATTCTAAGAAGACCACCCAGGGATCAAGTGAGAATTTTGTACCAGAATAGTGGGGCACTCCACCGAGGAATGCAAGAGTTTTAAGCTTAAGTTGCAAAAGTTGATTGACATAAAGTCACCAGCACTTAAGGAAGAAGGCTCAAGTGCATATGTTTTGAATTCAGAGCCAAATAATGAGAAATGCAAGGGACCTCTGAACCCCCTTAAGGTTTTTTTCCACAAGGAAAAGGTCGAGGATATGAATAATGAGATACCGTTGTTTCCTTGCGAGAGCATTGGGATACCGCCATGGAATTCCAATTTCATAACCCACGCCGGCAGAAGAAAATGAGAAGTGGGAGATGGATCAAAAATGGTTATGTCTAGTGATAAGGTTTAAGGAAAAGAACTTGAAGATTGTCATGCCAACATCGACGAGTTTTCTAACCCCAATCTTCAAATGGATAAACAAGAGAAACTCATAATACACAGTGTGCCCTGTCAGCAACCACTACTTCTCAGACCTTAGTGCCAGCAATAGTGGCCAAGACCACAAGATTAACCAGTTAAAGCTCTAAAGCAGCATTGATAACAGATGTCACAGCAACATCCACACCAAAGACAGTATGCTTCGCAACAGCAACGCCAATACACTCAAAGGCCAAAGAGACAGTTTGATCCTCTTCCAAAGCCATACAGTCATATACTACCATACTTGATCAACTGTAGACTGATAGTGCCGAAGGAATTGAATCCAATACCTTTTTTGTACCCACCCGACTAGGATATTCAGCCAAAGACTACAAAGAACTCAAGAGTAAGGTACATGATTTGATTGATTACAAAGTAATTTCATTTATGCCTCAAGGACTTCGAATCAACAGCTATCCTTCACCAGGTCATGTGGGTCCATCAGACCATGTTGCAGAAGAATTTGCCTATAGTAGGTGATAAGTTGATCTCAATGAGCATAACGACCTCTGAATCTGAAGAAGGCTATCCCAATAGTGAATCAAGCACAAGATAGCTTCCTCTCCACTAGAAATCATTTGGTTGTTTTTATTATTTGCATTTGTATCTTCTTTGTTTGTTAAATACTACTTGTTTTAAGACATTGTTGTTTCATGTTAATGGTAATATTAATGAGGTGATCATGCATTTTGAATCAATCCATTTGTATTCACTCATCTTTCGTTTATGAAAAAAAAATATTTCTCCCATTCATTTTATTTTTCAAACTATTGTTTAGCAAAGATTTGAGGGAGGAGGATGGAAACCAGATACCCATAATTGTTAAGGTATGCTTTCGAATAGAACTTTTCCAATGATGTAAGGAATTGTTTCAAATCCCCAAACACTGAAGAGATAAGGAGTTAATCCCTAGTTAACCACTTTAAGCCTAGAAGTTGGTGTTTCTTTCGTATTTTTGAAAAAACCCTTAATCTTAACCAGGGACAGGGTAGTTATGTTCAGATAGTTTGACTGTGCATTCGATCTTCAAAGAGAATCTGTCTATCAACACACCATCCCACCTGAGGGTCAACCACACACTTCATACACATCTTAAAGTGTCGAAGAAGTTGATAAAATCCAAAATGTTTGTAGTGATTGTTCCTTAATGACCAATAACATGACAGTCACAACCTTTCAAAAAAAAGAAAGGAGAAAAAACCCGCTAAGTCGAACAGCACAAAAAATGACACAGTCAAAAATTAGGATATCCCGGTGGACCGAAAGCTTCAGAAGAAGTGGCCCATGCAAAATTAGGGTAAGAATCAATTAAAATAGATCATCAAATCCTCAACAAAAACAAAGTAAGGTGATTGTCATTTTAAGAAAATCTCATCTTGAATCCTCATCTCACACCTTCGAACTCTCTTGAGATTTGAATGTGTATGTTGTCAATTAACTAGACGTAGGAATGGAGATCATCAAGAAGAAGGGGCAGGTTAAAATTAAATTTTGAGCCTTAAATACTTTTGTTCAAAAACCATGAACAAGACCACAGTACAAAAGACCTAAGTGAGGAAGGTTTTATTTTGAAAGCATAATTCAGTAAGGTTGCGTTAACCTGACACTAAACGATCTTTCCTAATCACTTGTGTTGATCACACCACCTTGCACACTGTGAATGGTTAGATCATCATTGTATTATGATCATTGACTCGTTCACTGTATTTTACCAAATTGATGTCAATAAATTTTGATTTCAAAAATTTCATGAGCATTACATTAAAATTACCATTCTTGAATGAACTATTTTATCTGCAAGTCATTATTTAGCATCAAAGGAATACAAATAAAATGCAGCCAATTGTGGAACTTGATCAGGTAAAAGAAGACTAGTCAGGGGAAAGTCACTTCGAGCATCAGTCAATTTGAGCCTACCACCTCGAGAGTCAGTTAGTCAAGATAAAATCGCTTCAAGATTCAGATTATGGGTGAGATACCACAAAAAGATCAATGAGCCTAACTATCCAAAGCTTGGTCAATCAAAAGTCTTCAATTCAAAGAATTGGTTAATCAGGGGTAGACCACTACAATATTCAGACATTGGGGCAAGCAATCTCAAGGTTATTAAAAGCTACTTCCAAAATCCTTGTGAGAAGAACGTCTTCAAAGACCCAATAAACTGGGGCAAGACGAGCCACCAAAGGTAAAGTCTTCTCCATGCCTTTAAGTTGCTCAAGCTTATGTCATACATTAGTAACTGTCGAGTTCAAGACGAGTGTCGAAGAGTCATGCTAGTACCCCATAAAATAACCTTTTTCCTTTTGTCAGAGGAGCTTTGCTATAACGGGACCTTTCATCCATTACCCACTGCAGTGGAATCATTCTAGAAGCCTTCGAGTCATTGCATAAAACATTATCATGCATTAATCATGCCACTTCAATTTAGAGTTAAGCCATGCATATCATATAATTCAATGAGCATATGCCCAAAGCATAAAAAAATCAAACATAAAAAACCAGTTCTCGTTTGGTAAATCATTTGAAAGTCAGTTCCCGTCTGACAGTATTTTTTCAAACACCAGTTCTTGTTTGGTAATATTTCAAAAACCAATTCTCATATGGTAAATCATTTGAAAGTCACATCTCGTCTGACAATCAGTTTTCAAACACTAGGTGTCGGCTGGTAGCCTTTTCTCAAAATCGATCCCCGTAGGGTAACGTTTGTTCAAAACTAGTTCCTGTCTGGTAGCCTATTTTTAACTCAATTTATTGTATGGTAATCAGTTTTCTTTTCAAAACCAGTTCTCGTCTGGTAACCTTTGTTCAAAACCAGTTCCTGTCTGGTATCCCATTCTTTAAGTCAGTACCCGTCTAAAAATAAATCAAAAGAAACCATTTCTCGTCTGGTAGACTATCTGAAAGTCAGTTCTTGTCTGACAAACACAAGACCAAACAACAGTTCCCATATGGTAATCTAACCTTCAAGTCCAGTTTTTGTCTGGCATTTCATTTTCTCAAGTCCAGTTGTTAACTAGCGCCCTTGAACCACAACTTGGTTTTCATTAGCATAAAGTCCAACTTTCTCTAGCAAATTCAGAGATTGTGCTCTATTTGTCTTGATGTTTCCTAGAATTTTTTTGATTTGACTCTTTCATTAAAAGGAATATCCTAGAAAATTTGATGATTTTCTCGTAAGAAAACCCCGATATATTTTTGTGTGGATGACCTTCTCGTAAGAAGACTCCCGTTTATTTTTGTCTTGGGTAAATTCCCTATTAGGAATCTCCAAAATCTTTGATTGGATGATTTTCTTGTGAGAAATCTCCAGAATTCTTAGATACATTCTAAGGTGTCATCAGGTCATGTATGAACTTGTTGATAAAACTCACTTTGAATTTTCCCAAGTTTTTTCAGGTCATGTCTGAACCTGTTGGTAAAACTCTTTGAATATTCCAGTGTTGTCGGGTCATGTATGAACCTGTTGTTGAAACTTTCTTTGAATGTTCCCCAGTGTTGTTCGATCATGTTTGAACCTGTTAATTGAGCTCTCTTAGAACACTCTAAAGTGTCGTCAGGTCATGTATGAACCTGTTGATAAAATCCATTTGCATCTCCCAAATGTCTTTTCTCCAACAGGATTGTTATCCCTTGTGAGTTTCTACCCTCACTGATGTTTCCTGTGGGTCACCAATACATTGTCCCTATCATTCCCCACATATTTGTCTTTCATTATTCATCCATCATAAAATATCTATTTAGGGTTCATCTCATATCATACCATATCCCTAGAAAATTAAAATCAAAGAAAAAAGAGTCTTGCATCCAATCATAGCATATTATATCATATCATATACATTCAGGATCAAAATTATGGTCTTTTTAAGTATTTAACTATCTCCCACCTGGATCATATGAAGAGTGTCCTGCTCCATATTCTCTGATTGAAGCAACTTAAATAGGGGCAACTGTCACACCCAAAATTTGACCCTAAATCGCCGAATCAATACATACATCATAATTTTTGCATCTCTGCATATCATAGCATACATTCCATACCGCATAATGCCTAGAATGTCAGTAGAAATAAATTTTTGGATCTACAGGCAAACCGTTGAATCGATTTTCAAATGTGTGTCAAATCAGCAAGCAAAAAATTTCAAAATTGAGCTTGCAGACATCAGTTTTATTAATCTACGTTTCGTGCAGTTTAACCTGGTGTGTTTGATTTATTTTTTCGACTACTTTTTCGGTCACATTTTGATCCGCTTGAGCGTTTTAATCGGGTATTTTTTATTTTAAAATTTGACAAAAACCTATATGTTTTCGAGAAGTTTATTTCGCGTTGATCATTATGGTGCATTCAATTTTATTTTCTGAACTTTTTTGCGCCCAATTTTTTTTTTGATCCTTTTATTTTTGTTGTTTAGTCAAAATAATTAGCAAAAATAAAATAGATTTAAGTGATTAATTGGTTTGAGTTTATTAAAAGTTGTGGATTTTATTATTAATACATTTCTAACATAACCATAAGTGAAAAGAAGGAAAATATGAAAGGATAAATAGGAAAACAGAGGGACATGTGGTAGGGCTCTTTCATTTTAAACTTTCCACTCATGAAATGCCACGCTGCCCATTTCTTTTGGACCCTTGTATAGCTGCTGACAATTGTTGTTTTGAAGGATTTCTTTTTCGTTTTTTAGTGGGCTAATAGAATGAGAGGGGGAGGACTATTCACAAACCACCAAACGACACCCTCATTTCTTTGAGATCCAAAAAGCAAAAAATTTTAAAGAAACCTCTGTTTTGTTTTTTTCATCGATCAGTACTCTTGGCACATAAAAGCAAAGCCTTATTCCATCTTCAACAAAAAGCTGACCATGTAATAATTATGTACTCTTTCCATCTCAAATAAAAAGCCATTCACATACTGTAAGACCCGAATTTTGACCCTAAGATCCCTCATGCAATTTCATCATAAACACTAGCATTGGGTCATACCTTGGCATCCTCCTTACCCCTCTCTCATTGGATTTATTTTGGGAGAGATCACCAAGCACCATGTGATTGTATCATACTTGTATATTATCATTTTACTAACCAAAATACCAAAAGTATGTCTTTGCATTTACCTAACTCTTTTGTAGGTAGGGCATGATCACATTGATTTATCAAGTTGATATATAGGGTTTGAGGCCCTCATGACAAAGAGCATAACCATGAATTTGATCCAAAAATGGTTATAAGCATCATATATGAGTCCCAATGATCTCTAGATGTTATATTGATGAAGCATTCTTCAAGAGTTTGGAAGTGATTTGCCTTGGAAACCCTAGTTTGACTGGGTATCTTGAGTGACTTCTCCAACAAGCTATTTCACCAATTGATCAAATTTCTCAAGGGATACTTAAAAATTCATCATCTTATGCATATATGATCTACCATGAGCCAATAAAGTCAAGATAATTGAAGGTTATCAAGTTGGTTGATGGTGGTTGGCCAAATGAATTCATCTGATCAAAACTGGGTCTCCCTAGACCCTATCTCCTAAACTTTTCACCATATGAAAATGATTCTAAGAGAAAAGTAATATAAATAACATTCCAAACAACTTTCATGTTGAGACCTAGAACTAGTTTTTCTTGGAAAAGCATTTTCTATGTTGAAACATTATAGGTCATTTTGTCTAAACCCTAATTTGAAAGTCAACTTCCCAAGGCAATAACTTGCTTAATTTTTATGATATGAAAGATTTCCAAGTTGCAAAATCAAATTCAAGATGTCTAATTCACCTTTGATGTTTGGAGTGAGAGCTGATTCAACTTTTATGAGCATGTGATATGAGGATACATTATAGGTCATTTTTGACCTATACCATTGAACAAGTGATTTTTCCAAACTTCAAAAATGCATGACTCTATCATTATAAATCCAAATGACATGAAATTGGTGACCATTTTGAAGGTCTTTGAAATAGATACAACTTTGATGAAGACACTTTTCTCATTTGAAGCTCACATAAAAAGTTAAGCAAGGTGGAATATTGAGATATATGGCTTGACATTTAGAAAAAATTTCAACATGTTGAAATTTCCAAACTTCCACCTCAAAATTCACCATGATCCAAGCTCCAAAAGGAAAAGTGTTCAACATCAAACTTGTTCCCCTTGATCCAAGCTTTCCAAAGAACCCAAGTTCATGTATTTTGGATGAAGTTTTCTAGGGCTGCACATGGCTTTAACAGAGCTGCACCGTTGGAGGAAATCAAATGTCCAAAACTCCATTTCATATTGCCTTGCCAATCAAGCATCATTTGAACTTCAGTATAGTTGCAATTGGATCAAAATGGATTTCTTCATGGGCCTGTACACGCCCATGCAAGCTTGTGCATCATATTGCCAAATTTAGAAAATTTTCAAGTGTGCAATTATCAATCCCAAGTGCTATAAATACATGGCCTCTGAGCTCATTTCAAACACACCTTGTGCGCCAACTTTTCCCCCCAATTGAATCCCTCTCATTCTAAAGGAAAACCTGATGATTTTCAATCTAAAAATTGAGTTTTGAATCTCAACTATTTGGAGATTCAAGAACTCCAGGATCCAAAGCCTTGCACCATTGCTCACCACTCTCTGCAAGCTTCTCAAGTGTGATCAGATCGTGTTTGAAGCAAGCAACCTCAAGTTCTGCACAACATTGAAGGTAATTTTCAGAAAACTTCATCTCTTTGATTCTCACTCAATTCTCATCAATTCTCTTGGATCTTTGGTTGTCTGAAGTCCTACCAATGTAGGCAAGAAGATTGAGTTGCTTAGAGGTCAAATCGAAGCAACTCAGTTGACACACCTCAAAATTTAACTCCTCATATCTTTCTATATATGTGGAGTTAGTTGAAATTGTAGTCAGATTCGTGCTCTACGCCATTTTTTCTTTCAGATCATGTCCTCCTTTTTTATTTTGGTGATGGTTGAGGGTGGACCAGTCCGATGAGGTCCACCGGAGAAGAAGACCGGAGTTACAGCTCCGGCGGTGCGTTGGCACGTCTCCCAGCCATAGGATCCTTTCAAAATGTTTTAATCCTGAACGTTCATTGTGATTAATCTTGGTACAACGCGCTGACTCGTGTGTTTGGTGGAACACGCATTTCATACCACTTGATCTTCCACCTCAATTAATGAGGGAGATCAAGTGGTCCACGTTTTTTTAATTTTTCTGATTTTAATTTTTATTCCTTTGATTTTCATTAATTCATATTAATTTTAATATTTATCCAAAAAATATGAGAGTTTCACCAAATATTTTCAAATAATTTCCTCTTTCATATTTTGAATTAAAATTATTTTTTGGATCATTATTAATATTTTTCATGATTTAATTGATTTTGTGAATATTTTTAATTGTTTAAAAATACTTTTAAGTCTTTAAAAATTCTGAAATTTTTTCTCTAAGGTTCTTTGACCTTGTTTGACCTATGATAAATCTCATGGCCATTTCTTTGGTGTTTTGATGAGGTTTTAGGAATTTGACAAACCATATTTAATTCAAATGCATTATTTTAGTATTTTTAATTTGAATAAATGCCAAATAATTGTGTTGACCTATTGTGATGATTTGTATAAGTTTGACTCATGTTGTTGGGCCTTGGTCAAGGTTGATTTGACTTTGTTAAGTTAATATCATTGGATTTAGGGGATTGATGGAATGTACATTCCATCTCCCAAAATGAATGAATGATATTAATTTGGTAAAAGTCCTCCTTTGACCAATTGGAGTTTTGATCCATTCCTTTCCCACTTCATCTCATTCCCCTTCTTTATGCATTCATCTCATTTGGCCTATGATATCTCTAAGTCCTAAGGCTAGTTGATTGCAAAATCAACATAAGTATGGATGAGATTAGGCCACCTCTTTTGCATATTCTTTTTGTGTGTGGTATGTTTCATGAGCATAGTCCATTATACTATATCTCTAACATGCATTAACACCAAAATTTTATTGCCCGACCTCAAATAGTTGTGACTTCTACATAAGTCCAATTACGATTGCTTAACATAACGCTAAATTTTTGACACAAAAGGCATAGAATTCTAGTTAGTGAGATTGTAAGTCTCCCCTCTTTCATGGTATTGTGTGGAAACTTGGCCTTTTTTCCTTCCTTTGGAAGATGTCTTGGCTCAAGGATCCATGCTTGTGATAAGTGGGTTGAGTGTTCTCCAAAGAATGACTTAAAATGAAAAGCAAAAGCAAAACAATATTAACTTCTAGCTCATTAACAACTAACATTTAATTTCAAGTCCTTTATTTTAATGCACTTTAATTTTGAAGTTCTATTCATTTGCCATTATTCATACCATTCTAATTGTTTATGTTAATGTAATTCCCCCTTTGTCCATTTGGACCATATTGTGTGATATATCTTGCTTGTGTATATTTTGTTTGTTTGTGTGATCTTGGACCATTAATGTACATAATAAAAACAAAAAGGCTAAAAAACTTTTGAGTGGACTATTGACTTGATCTTGGACAAATTGGACTTAGAATTTAGGTAACCTCCCTATGCTAAAGGACTTGGCCAATGCCAACTTTTGTGAAACCAAGTGATTGCAATTTGAAACTTCATCTGATACATCATTCAAGATCCCTTTGAGTTCATCTACAACATGATCATTGTGAAGCTGTTATTTTGAACCTGTGACTTATGGAATTCATCTGATACATGTGCTTAATCTGAAGAAGATCATGGAGTGGCTATGTGGCTATATTTATTTGATGCCTTGCTCTTCAAGTTAATATTGTATGCCTTGTTTGTTACTTGATTCTAATATCCAAGGGAATTTGGGGTTTCTATATGGAATTCTTGCCTATTGGATTACTACCCATCGGTCAGATCTTTTCAACTCTTAACTTTTAATTTTGTGCATAGGATTAGTCTCTTCATCTCCTCCCCATTTCTTTAATTTCAAAATCTCTTCCTCCTTTCAAAAAAACTTCTTTGTTTGAACTTGTTATTTTCTAAATTTTGACCACTTTGCAAAATAGAATCTTTGGCCTTATGCCATTGCATTTTCAAACTCGTTTTCTTAAATCAAACTTGTAAAGAGACTTAACTATACTTGACCTAAAACTTTCAAAAGCCAAAAAGAACTAACTCATTCAAACCATTTTCAGGCCTTTGTGCCTTTCAAACTTAATTTTGTTAAAAGTAATGCATCCACTTTGAAATTTGTATCACGAACTACGAGGTTTTGATCTCTTATTTTTATGTTGGTATGTAGGCATAAGTCCGAAGATCTTGTCAAACACAAAAATATAATTAATGAATTCTTTTCTCATCCCATCACTCTATTCGTTTGTAAACACCATTTTATACAAAATACATATGCACACAAAAAAGGGCTCCCTAGGAGTACCTAGGACACTTTGGGTGCTAACACCTTCCCTCTGTGTAACCAACCCCCTTACCTGTAATCTCTGGCATTTTATTAGTTTTGATTTGAAAACTTCTTACTTTTGGGTTTTGTTCGTACTTTTTTCCCTTTTCCCTTGAAAACAATAAAAGCGCGGTGGCGACTCTTGTTATTTGATGTCTTGCTTATCCATAGCTTGATGATCATGAATTTACCGCTACATAAATTAAGTGGCGACTCTGCTGGGGAGTAGTCTCTAGTGGGTTTAGCGTACTTTTTTGTGTGTGTGTATATAATTGTATATATGTGATGTATGTATATATGTGTGATATAATCTGCTTGTTGTGCTTGGTGATCTCTGAGTGGTGAGATAAGTTCTAACCCGAACTTAAGTGCGATTAAGATAGGAGGATGATATAGTCATGCTCGACTTGTATGGAGTAGTCCTTAACAAGTTGTCTTGAGATCCATCTGCTCAGTGGAGACTCTTTTGGATTTGGGAATGTCACATAAGTATTTGTGATTAGGCATTACTATCTCTAATTTGGGTCCGAGAAGCTGAGGACCGTAGAATATTTATCCCCTCTTGGTCTATTTAGGACGTAGTGCGGAGACTGTTCAAGTGTAGACTTGATAACAGTTGTTACGCGATACTACACTCAGACGAGTTTCTCTTGAGAATATTATGGGTCGATGAGTCAGTCATCTTAACCTGTAATATCCGTTAGATGGAATTAAGACTCTGGGAACTTTTTAGAACATGATCTACATGTTTTTATCCTTAGTTCACTCTTTTGGGATGGTTCTTACCCAGACTCCATGCTCGTGACTTACAACAAACCCTTGATTCTTGGTTGATCCAATAAAGTCTTGTCAATATCAATGGAACTTGGGTGTTGATAAGGTATAAACCATAATCCACCAAAATGGATGATTGATCTTGACAATGACTTGATTCATCCCTTGTCCTTTGTTTGTTTGCCTTGTGGGTGATCCCTTATTTGTGATTGTTGCACTCATGCATTCATGCGCATCATAACATGCATTACACGAAAATTTCAAGGAACTGAGGTATTATTTGCAAATATTTCAGACCATGGATTATGGACGAAGGAACCCTAAGAAGTACAGTTTAAGATGTCCCGACTTGAAAGAGTTAAGGAAGCTAGCATCTTTTGTATTAGATCCCTTGGACTTCAAACAACGCCATGGGAAGCTTCTATCTATCTTGTCTGCTGATATGGTTGAAGGAACTTTGAGTGTATTAGTGCAGTTCTATGATCCTCTCTACCACTGTTTCACTTTCCCAAATTTTCAGCTTGTGCCTACATTGGAGGAGTATTCTCGTCTCTTGGGGATACCTGTTTCTAGTAGAGTACCTTTTAGTGGATTGGAAGAGATTCCCAGATCTCACCTTATTGAGGAAGTCTAAGATAGAGGCTTATTGGGTGAAGAAATGGGGATTGTTTGGGTTGCCATCTGATTTCCTCATCAAGGAAGCTGCTGATTTTGCTCAAGCCGACAGTGTGGATGCTTTTGAAGCTATCTTCGTATTACTCATTTATGGATTATCTTTGTTCCCTAACATTGACGGTTTTATTGATGTTAATGCCATTAAACTTTTCTTGATTGGGAATCCTGTGCCTACTCTGCTGGGTGATATGTATTTCTCTTTGCATATAAGGAATTCTAAGGGTGGTAGAACCATTGTCTGTTGTGTTCCTCTTCTGTACAAGTGGTTTATTTTGCACTTGCCTTAGACACCTGCTTTTATGGAGAACAAACAATGTCTACGATGGTCTCAGAGACTTATGTCTCTCACTAATGATGATATAGTTTGGTATGATCCTTCTTTGGGCAGTTTGGAGATTATTGATTGTTGTGGTGAATTCTCTAATGTGCCTCTCATTGGTACACAAAGAGTAATTAACTACAACCCTTCTTTGGATCGTCGTAAACTTGGGTTCCCCTTGAGAGACAAACCTAATAACACTTTGTTAGAAGGTTTTTTCTATCAAAAGGGTAAAGATCCCCAAAATTTGAAGCAGAAGATTGTGCATGCTTGGCATAATGTGCATAGGAAAGGAAGATCCGAGCTTGGTCCATGCAATTGTGTAGCTTTAGAAACCTACACTCTTTGGGTGAAGAAGAGATCTTTGGAGTTGAAGATGCCTTATCCTTGTGAAAGACCTATGTCTATGGTTGTGGTTGAGCCATTAACTCTCCCTAACCAAGATGTAGAGGAGTTGGAAGACGCACTCGCCAAGATGAAGCAAGAGAAGGATATGTCGGAAGAGCGTTTCCATGCTTTGAGCAAAAAGCATGAAGAGTTGCAGCTTGAGTCTAAGGACAAGGACGCACTTATTAAGCTACTTGAGGACCAAGTGACAAAGAGACAGAGAGAGCCAGAGATTTCATCTTCTAGCATGCCTCAGCCTTCCGTTGCTTGGAAGAAGATTGTTGATCAGCTTGTCCTCGAGAAGACTCTGATAAAGGCTTCTTTTGAGACCGAGATTCGACGCATTCGAAGGAAGTACACGCCTGCAGCCAGATCTTCTGACATGGTTTCTAGGGATCCTTAGGATGACTAGTCTCCTTTTCTCTTGTATTTTTCATTTGGTTTCTGAAATTTGTACTCAGTGTAATCCTTCCAATTTATATAAATAAAAAGAGATTTTTGGTCATGTAAAATTGTTGCAATCATATATGTATTTGCGAATGATATAGTAAGTTCCTTGAAAATAAAAATAAACAAACAAGCATTGAATTTCATGCATCATTTGCATAAGCAGGTTTCTCCTTCGCCAGATGTCTCATCGGTGTTTCTTCTGTGCTTCAGCCAAGCCGACTCATCGGTACAACACTTGCGCCAATCATATCAGAATCATGGAACATCTCGAGCAAGAGAACAGAGAACTGAAGGATGATATTGCCCGACTGACTGCCATGATGGAGTCAGTGTTGGCTGCTCAGAGCCAATCTTCTCCAACGGCCGCAACTCCTCATCTGAGGACTGTAATTTCAGAGGTGACTACCTCTACCATGCTTGCTGCTGCTCACTTTGTGCCTGCTATGTCTGCCGGATTCCTGTGGGGAATGCCGTCCAACTTTATGCCTGAAGGCTTCGTGCCTACCTTTGCTTCCATGCCGACATCTAGCCCGATCATGTCTGTGCCACCTCTCATTGTGCACACCTTGCCTCGTGTAGAGGATACCATTTATCATTCTGAGCCGTCTGAGGGTCCGTATGTTTATGAGAAAATGGACGAAATAAAGGATCAGTTTCTTGAGATGCGCAAGGAATTGAAGACACTAAGGGGTAAGGATTTGTTTGGGAAAAGTGCTGCTGAGTTATATTTAGTGCCAAATGTGAAAATCCCGGTGAAGTTAAAAGTGCATGACTTTGAAAAGTATAAAGGGAACACATGTCCACTCAGTCATCTAGTGATGTATGCCCACAAGATGTCTACCCAAACTGACAATTATCAATTGTTAATTCACTACTTCCAAGACAGTTTGACCGGTGCTGCGCTCCGTTGGTATATGGGGTTGGACAGTGCAAGCATTCACACTTTCAACAACTTGGGGGAGGCTTTTGTCAAGCAATATAAGTACAATGTGGATATGGCGCCTGATAGAGACCAGATGAGGTCTATGTCTCAGAAGGATAAAGAGACATTCAAAGAGTATGCGCAAAGATGGAGGGAATTGGCTGCTCAGACCACTCCTCCTTTGGAGGAAAAAGAGATGACAAAGATCTTTTTGAAGACCCTGAGTTCATTTTATTATGAACGTATGATTGCTAGTGCCCCCAGTGACTTTACTAAAATGGTAAACATGGGGATGAGGCTTGAGGAAGGTGTCTGAGAAGGACGTTTGTCAAAAGATGAAGCATCGCCAAGTAAGAGGTATTGCAGTAGCTTTGGGAAGAAGAAAGACATCGAAGATAATGCAGTAATCAGTGGGAGGCAGAGAAGGCCTCAGATCAGGAAGAGTCAACAACCCCGTCAACATCATCATCAAGTATCTTCAGTTATCCTTGTATTCTCTAATAATTAATCAGTACCAATTCAACAATAACAACGTCAACAACAACAACCGCAACAACGAGCAAACACCTACAACAACAATACCAACAATCATCATCAATAAAACTTCGAGAGGAAGAAGGTCTCTTTTGACCCAATTCCTATGTCATACGCAGAACTCTATCCATCTTTGGTTCTCAAGAACCTAATCCAACCAAGAAACCCGCCGCAAATTCCAGAACCACTTCCGTGGTGGTATAAACCCGAACTCCGTTGTTCTTTTCATCAAGGGGCACCCGGACATGATATAGAAGATTGCTATCCACTTAAGTATGAGATTCAGAAGCTGATGACGAGTGGAATGATGTTCTTTGAGGACAGTGCGCCGAACGTGAAAGAAAATCCATTACCCGCTCATGGAAATTCTTCTGTCAATATGGTGGATGGTTGTCCTGGAGAGTTTAAGGTTTTTGATGTTCGTTTTATCCGGAGGTCCTTAGTGCAGATGCATAAGGACATTTGCTTTGTTAGTGATTGTGAGCATGACCACGAGGGTTGTGTTGTTTGCAGTGTTAATTCAAGGGGTTGTGAAGTTGTGAAAAGGGACATCTAGCGACTGATGGATGAAGGCATGATTCAAATTGTTCAATCTCGTCATGTAGATGATGATGTAAATGTCATAGTGCCCATTTTCAAGCAGCCAGAGAGATTGGTGATTCAATAAGACAACAGTAACAGTAACAATGTCAACGATAGATTAGCATCGCCGTTGGTTATACGGTTAGCGGGTCTAGTCCCATATTCCTCTGATAAAGCTGTTCCGTATCAGTATAATGCTACGATGATGAAGGATGGTCAAGAAGTCCTGTTGCCTAAGACCAGTTCTGTGGTGAGAATTGTTGATGTTACCAAGATGACCCAAAGTGGTCGTGTGTTTGGGCCAGTGTTCCCAAAGGATAAAGAAGAATCAGTTGTTTGTAAGAAGGTAGAAGTTCCTGCTATGGATCCGATTAGTGCTTCAAAGGGTAAGTCTGGTGAGTCCAACAATTTGAAGGCTAATGATGATGATGAGGTACTTTGATTGATCAAGAGGAGTGAGTTTAATATGGTGGAGCAACTGCTCCAAACCCCCTCAAAAATCTCAGTGCTGTCTTTGCTCATGAATTCAAAAGCGCACAGAGAAGCACATCAGAAAGTTCTCGAGCAAGCTTTTGTGGAACATGATGTTACAGTGGATCAGTTTGATCATATTGTGGCTAACATCACTGTAATACCCCAAAATTTACCCTTCATTTTTCCTGGAAGCATACACTTTACACCTCATGCATGCATTCATTTTTAGGTCATTTAACATTTGTATTTCATCATGGCAATCGGAATCGGATCCAAGAAGCTTGAACATCATCCAGGATACTTTGTGGGCTCTATTTAGATGATCAGTCAACACAAGGGAAAGACTTGAGTTACTTCCAACAGGGGTCTATTCGTCAGTCAAAACGTTAATCTTGAAGGAGCAAAGGTTTGTTCATGAGCTGTCATGCTCGCTAAGCGAAGCCCACGTGTTTTGAAAAAAAATAAAAATAAATAAATAAATAAATAAATAAATAAATAAATAAAAGAAATAATCTTGGACTTGGACCTCTCTCATTTGAGCCCACAGGTCCACAAAAATCAGGTTATAAATTTAGAGTTTCAGTGAGACAAAAGGGAATTCTATTCCTATTACCCTGGCTGGAAAAAGATAGTGAGAGAAGAGCTAACGGAGTTCAGAGCAGCCTCCAAACCCTGAAGGGAACTCAACTGCACAGAATCACCTCTGCCTCACATAAACCCTAAAGATTGTTTTGTAAACCTCACGGGTGCAACTCAATTTCAATCAAGCTCTCCAATCAGGTTTGCCCTTATTCCCATTACCTTTGAGCATTGAATTTGAATACTCTGAATGTTTGAGGTATTATGGGTGAATTTGATACCCTTTTGATGCATGTCCTTTTTGTGAATTTTAATGGCATGATTCATGTGGTTACATTTTGATTTAGGGGCAACCCTTGATTACGCTATTTTTTTGTCTCTAACCTGTTTGTTGAGTTTTTGTGAGGGCTCACATGACTTTTGCAGGGATAACTTGCGTGGTTTTCCACTTTATTTATGGGATACCCCCTGGAGGTTCATTCCGATTACCTGTACTGACTCACTTTCTTTGATGGTGTTTAGCTGGGAAGGATCCCTGGGTTTCCCATTCCTCTAATTGCTGTTACTTCGGATCTTCATCCGCGCGGTACTTTTACATTTTTCCCGCATTTTACTGCTTTCCTAGCTGGAAGACCTCGATAGGAGGCAATGTTTTTGTGTGTTTATTTTTTTTACAGGTTCCTTCGTCCAGGACTCCTTTTGCATGAGCATCCCAAACCCTAACCCTTCATTGATTTTTCTTCTCCTAAACACACGTTTACTCCTTCTACTACAGGTGAGTAAGTCTCCAAAGGTCGAGCATCTGGTAGATTGCGTAGTAACGTCGTTCGTCCAAAACCCAATCCATAACCCCGTAGTTAGCCGAACTACGGCTTGCTCTGATTCTCATTCCAGATGAGATACGTAGGCATAAGACGCGATGTCTTAGCGAGCACACATCCCCCCAAACCCATAGGTCAGCCGAGCTACGAAGACTCTGATTCTCATATTCAGATGAGATACGTATGCAGTGGATGCGACATCCGCGCGAGTCATTTGCATTTAACCCCTTTTTTTAGTAAACAACACAAGATAAACTCACACCCTTTAGACAAGAACTACAAAAGTGGATCCCGTAGAGTACTATGGATGTGTAGGGGTGCTAATACCTTCCCTTCGCATAACCGACTCCCGAACCCAAGATTTGGTTGCGAGACCTTGTCTTTTCCTTTCCTCTTTTCAGGTTTACTTCGAGCGTTTCCTTTCCCTCCTTTGGGATAAATAACGCACGGTGGCGACTCTTCTGTCATTTTCTTTCGCCGGTTGTTTTTTCGCACACTGTATTTTTCAGGTTGCGACAGTTGGCGACTCTGCTGGGGACCCGGTTTCCCTAAGCGAGTCCCTCCTAGCTTTTGTAGTTTGTTTGTTTATTGGGTGTTCATGCTTTTGTACAATTATTTATTTACCTACTTTACCTTATTGCATTGTGTACATATCATTGCTGTATCTGTTGGCTGGCTATGGCTGCTTGGTGATCTTTGTGAGATGAGTTCTATACCCGAACTCGAGTGCACTTAGGATAGGAGAATGGCATAGTCTTGTCGACTTGTGTGGAGTTATTCCTTAGCAAGTTGACTTGCAAGCCCATTCACTTGGTGGAGGTCATGTTGAGATCAATAATGTCACACAAGTAAGTTGTGGTTAGACATTACTTTTTCCAATATAGACCTTAGAAGCCGAGGACCTTAGTTTACCAAACCCATCTTGGCCTATTCGTAGAACGTAGTGCGAAAGTCATTCAAGTGTAAAATTTGATACGATTGTTACGCGATACTACACTCATAAGAGTCTCTCTTGAGAATATTTTTGGAATACGAGTAGTCGTTCCTCCGATAATATCCGAAAGATGGGATTATGACTATGGGAACCTTTTGTAGAACATGTTTGGCAGGTTTAAACCTTAGTACACTCTTTTTGGGTGGTTCTTAACCTAAACTCCATGCTCGTGACTTGCAACAAACCCTTGATTCATGGTTGATCCGATCAGGTATCCTTAATATCAATGAAACTTGGGTGTTGATAAGGTGTAAACCATAATCCACCAAAATGGGTGGTTGATATTAAGGATAACATGATCCATCCCATGACCTTTGTTTGGTGTGCTCTTAATTTCTCTCCAGACAGTGCAACCTGACAGATGTTCAAGCAGATACAGTGATCCTGATTCCCATGCCACTGCACTACATTCACATCATTTTGCATCACATCATTTTGCATTCATAATCATTCACACATGTTTATCCATTTCTGTGGGGTTTATATCTTCTACTTGATTCTAGTCGGAATTTTCTTGGTTCTCATCAACGGCTTAGTCTTTTTTTTACATCGTTTATCTATTGAGAGACTGGGATCAAGGGGGTAGAATACCTTTGGAATTGATAAACATGTCATTGCATTTACATATTCATTAGCATGTCTTGCATAACAGGTACCGCCACAGTGTTCTCAGTTTGTTTGGTGTTCCAACAGCAGGATAGCTGACCCAGGCATTCACCGGTACGGTACCCGCAGAAACCAACAGAGAGTAATGGGGAGCCTACAGACAGAGCTCGCCGAGATGAAGATCCGCATGAATCAATTCATGGATGTGGTTCAAGGGGTGGCTCAGGGACAACAAGAGCTCAGGCAAATGATACAGAGGAATCCCCCTGCTCAACCAGAGACGGTGACTGATCCTCCAGCTAGAGAGGCTAATGAACCCAATGGACCGGGGCCTATCCCAATCCTACATGTCACCTCCGGTCAACAGCCCGTTCATGATGATCAGGACGATCAGTTCCCCCTGCTGCAGGAAGACTTTGGTATGGGTCATGGTGTGGACCCCATGTTTAGAAGATTGGAAGAGAGGTTGAAGGTAGTGGAAGGACATAATCCTCTGGAAGTAGATGTTGCTGACTTGGGGGGTGTCCCAGGTGTGAGAGTGCCACCGAAATTCAAGGTCCCGATATTTGACAAATACAATGGCAACTCTTGCCCGAAGACCTATGTGCAAGCCTATTTCCGTAAAATGGTTGCATACTCCGATGATGAAAAGTTGCTTATGTACTTTTTCCAGGACAGCCTAGATGGGGCATCCCTGGAATGGTATATGAGGCTGGACAGAGCCCACATCCATTGCTGGAGGGATTTGGATGAGGCTTTCGTGAAGCAGTATCAGTATAATGCAGACATGGCTCCGGATAGAACTCAACTTCAAAATCTGTCTCTTAAAAGCAATGAGTGCTTCAGAGAATACGCTCAACGCTGGAGAGAAATAGCTTCCCGTGTTCAACCTCCTATGTTGGAGAAGGAAATGTCTAACATGTTCATGAACACTCTGCCAGGACCTTATTTGGAGCGCCTGGTGGGTTGCAATGCCTCCAATTTTGCTGATGTAGTCTCTACCAGAGAGAGGGTGGAGAATTACCTGAAGACATACGACACCCAGAGTGGAGGTGGATCCTTATCAGGGGTGAAGAAGCCGTTCATTCAGGGACAGAAGAGGAGAGAAGGGGATGCAAGTGCCATATCTTCTTATCAGAACAGGGATAACTGGAGGAATAACTTTCAGAACTATCATCAGCAACCGTATGTTGCGGTTGTGACCATTCCAGCTGCAGCACCACTACAACAACAACAACCACAACGTCAACCAGCTCAGTACCAACCACAACAACTGGGTAACAGACCCGCCTATCAACCGAGGCCAAGGACGATGGACCGGCGTTTCAACACTCTTCCAATGTCGTACGCTCAATTGCTTTCTAGTCTTCAACAACTACAACTTGTGCAGTTGCGCACTCTGGCTCCTCCCGTTGGTAGGCTTCCGGTGGGTTATGACGCCAACGCTAGGTGTAGCTTCCACTCTGGGGCACCTGGCCACAATATTGAGAACTACAAAGCTTTTAAGCACGTAGTTCAGGACCTCATTGATTCAAAGGCCATTAACTTTGCACCAGCTCCTAATGTTGTCAACAATCCCATGCCCCAGCATGGTGGAGCCAACGCTAACATGGTTGAAGGAGAAGTCAAATTAGTCTCCGCGGTCAACAATGAAGATGGGGATAGTGATTGCGACATCGATAACTGGGTGCGTCCGAGGATCCCGGGTGAAGTTCTCAACAATTGGTCTTCTTAGGAGATTGTCCAAGCCACTTGTCTGGAGGAGTAATTTTCTTTGTTTATTCATGCATATCCAAGTCTTACGTTCCGCCAGGGCGTAATGACTCATTGTAGGGCTCATCTATGTGACACTTGCATTTTTTATCATAAATAAAGGACGTCTTTTTGCATTCAAATATTTCGTTCCCTGTCTTTCTATTTTTGCATTTTTTCAAAAAACAATGGCAATGTTTTGTTTAGTTTCCACTTTTTTTTTCACACTCATAAGCACATACCATCACTCATGCAGATGCACATCACCGGATCCTATTGATAACGGTTCTGCTATGGCTCGCTTCGACTTTGAAAATCCAATCTTTCAAGCTGAAGAAGAGGGTGATGAAGACTGTGAACTCCCTGAAGAACTTACCAGGTTATTAAAACAAGAGGAAAGGGTCATTCAACCGCATCAAGAGTCTGTTGAAGTGATTAATCTCGGCACCGAGGACGCCAAGAGAGAAATCAAGATAGGGGCTGCTTTGGAAGACAATGTGAAGAAGGGGTTGATTGAATTGCTGCAAGAGTATGTTGACATCTTCGCTTGGTCTTATCAGGACATGCCAGGGCTTGACACAGACATCGTGGTACATCGCTTGCCGCTCAAAGAAGGTTGTCCTCCGGTCAAGCAGAAGCTCAGAAGAACAAGACCAGAGATGGCTGTCAAGATAAAGGAAAAAGTGCAAAAACAGTTGGATGCAGGGTTTCTAGCAGTCACAAATTATCCGCCATGGGTTGCAAATATCGTTCCGATACCTAAGAAGGATGGAAAGGTATAGATGTGTGTTGACTACCGGGATCTGAACAGGGCTAGTCCTAAAGATGATTTCCCCTTACCTCACATTGACGTTTTGGTGGATAACACGGCTCAGTTCTCGGTATTCTCCTTCATGGATGGCTTTTCTGGCTATAATCAAATTAAGATGGCACCAGAAGACATGGAGAAGACAACATTCATAACCCCATGGGGCACCTTCTGCTACAAGGTGATGCCGTTTGGTCTGAAAAATGCCGGAGCAACATATCAGCGAGCGATGGTGACTCTTTTCCATGATATGATTCATCATGAAATCGAGGTTTATGTTGATGATATGATTGCCAAATCTCAGACAGAAGAAGAACATTTGGTGAATTTGCAGAAACTGTTTGAGCGTTTGAGGAAATTCAAGCTGAGGCTTAATCCGAACAAGTGTACTTTTGGGGTGAGATCTGGAAAACTACTTGGTTTTGTTGTTAGCGGAAAAGGGATTGAGGTGGATCCGGCCGAAGTGAAAGTGATACAGGAAATGCCTGAGCCAAGAACAGAGAAACAAGTCCGTGGTTTCTTAGGGAGGTTGAACTACATTGCAAGGTTGATCTCTCACCTAACAGCCACGTGTGAGCCAATATTCAAATTGTTGAGAAAAGATCAGGCTATCAGGTGGAATGATGATTGTCAAAGGGCGTTCGAGAAGATAAAAGAGTATTTGCAGAATCCTCCTATCCTTGTGCCTCCGGTCCCAGGGAGACCGCTGATTATGTATTTGATAGTACTGGACAATTCCATGGGTTGTGTTCTCGGTCAACACGACGAGACAGGTAGGAAAGAGCATGCCATCTACTACCTGAGTAAGAAATTCACAGATTGCGAGTCGAGATACTCAATGCTTGAAAAAACATGTTGTGCACTTGCATGGGCTTCTAAGCGATTGAGACAATACATGCTGTCTCACACAACCTTACTGATCTCCAAGATGGATCCAGTCAAATACATATTCGAGAAGCCAGCTCTCACCAGAAGAGTTGCTCGTTGGCAAATGGTACTGACAGAGTACGACATCCAGTATACTTCCCAGAAAGCCATCAAGGGGAGTATTCTGTCAGACTATCTTGCTCAACAGCCGGTTGAAGATTATGAGCCGATGAAGTTTAATTTTCCAGATGAAGACATCATGTTCCTCAAGATGAAAGACTGTGAAGAGCCAGTTGTTGAAGAGGGACCTGATCCAGACGAAAAGTGGACTTTAATGTTTGATGGGGCCGTGAACGCCAGAGGAAGTGGAATTGGTGCTGTCATTACAACTCCGAAAGGTGCCCACATGCCTTTCACCGCTCGTCTAACTTTCGAGTGCACGAATAATGAAGCTGAGTATGAAGCCTGTATCTTGGGTATTGAGCAAGCCATTGATTTGAGAATCAAGACTCTGGACATCTTCGGAGATTCGGCTCTAGTGATCAATCAAGTGAATGGTGATTGGAATACTCTCCATCCCAATCTGGTCCCTTACAGAGATTACACGAGGAGATTGTTGACTTTCTTCACAACAGTAAAGTTGTACCATATACCTCGTGATGAGAACCAGATGGCAGATTCTCTTGCTACTCTATCCTCCATGATCAACGTGATTCGGTGGAACCACGCTCCCAGGATCGATGTGATGCGCCTCGACAGGGCTGCGTATGTGTTTGCTGCTGAACTGGTAGTTGATGACAAACCCTGGTATCACGACATCAAGTGCTTTCTGAAGAATCAAGAGTACCCTGCAGGGGCATCCAACAATGATAGAAAGACTTTGAGAAGATTGGCAGGCAGTTTCTTCTTGAACAAAGACGATGTTCTGTATAAGAGGAACTTCGATATGGTTTTACTCAGATGCGTGGACAGACACGAAGCAGACATATTAATGCAGGAAGTTCATGAAGGCTCCTTCGGTACTCATGCCGACGGACATGCAATGGCTAAAAAATTGTTGAGAGCAGGTTATTACTGGATGACCATGAAATCTGATTGTTTCAAATATGCTCGGAAGTGCCATAAATGCCAGATTTATGCTGATAAGGTGCATGTGCCGCTGAATCCTTTGAATGTGATGTCTTCGCCGTGGCCTTTCGCTATGTGGGGCATCGATATGATTGGAAAGATTGAGTCGACCGCTTCCAATGGGCATCGCTTCATCCTTGTTGCCATTGACTATTTCACCAAGTGGGTCGAAGCAGCGTCATTTGCGAAGGTCACCAGACATGTGGTTGCCCGATTCATTAAGAAAGAAATCATTTGTCGCTATGGGATTCCCGAAAGAATCATTACTGATAATGGTTCTAATCTCAACAACAAAATGATGAAGGAGTTGTGCCAGAACTTCAACATTCAGCATCATAATTCTTCCCCTTACCGCCCTAAGATGAACGATGCTGTTGAAGCGGCAAATAAGAACATAAAGAAGATTGTGCAGAAGATGGTCGTTACGTACAGAGATTGGCATGAGATGCTACCCTTCTCCTTGCATGGGTACCGTACTTCAGTACGTACATCGATCGGGGCAACCCCTTACTCCCTTGTGTATGGTATGGAAGCAGTCCTACCTGTTGAAGTGGAGATTCCTTCTCTAAGAATCCTGTTGGATGTCAAGTTAGACGAAGCTGAATGGATTCGGACAAGGTTCAATGAGTTGAGTCTTATCAAAGAGAAGCGAATGGCAGCCATTTGTCATGGGCAGTTGTATCAAAGTCGGATGAAGAGAGCCTTTGATCAGAAAGTGCGTCCTCGATGCTTCTAGGTCGGAGATTTGGTGTTGAAAAGGATTCTTCCTCCTCAGACAGATCACAGGGGCAAGTGGACTCCTAACTATGACGGACCGTATATTGTCACCAAGGTTTTTGATGGTGGGGCCTTAATGCTTGCAACGATGGATGGTGAAAACTTCACTTCCCCGGTGAACTCAGACGCAGTTAAAAAATACTTCGCATGAAATAGACCCGCTGGACAATAAAAATAGTAGTCCAGGCAAAAATGGGCATCACGGCGAACCAAGAAAATGAAAAAGGTTCGGGCAAAAATTAGGGATTAAAAGTGAAAAGATTGTACACCCGGTAAGTTGAAAACCTGAAAAGGCAACTTAGGCAAAAATGGGTATCCCGGTGGATTCAAAAACCCGAAAAGGGCGATCCAGGCAAAAGTTGGGGATTAAGCGAATGACTGCGTTCTGAGTAGTTCTGAATCTCATCTCATGTCAATGACTGGAAACTTTTGAAGGATAGGAAACAGTCCAATCACTCTTTCAGAAAGCTGATCATGTGGAGGATCTTGAAGACGAGCAAGTCATAGCAGAATTGGAACCCAATAGAAATCCATTTCACATTGCCATTAGATTAATGTCTGTTTTTATCTGTTGTGCGATTACCTCTTTCCAGGGATTGCTTCCTGATGTAAATGCCTATTCAGAGGCCGTTCAATCAATAAAATCATGTTATTCAGTATATCTCTGTTTTCATTTTACTGTTTTGTTTGCAAAAATGACGTCCGAATTTTTGATAAACATTGCATCATGACACATAAGAGCTTTACAGGTACATGCTTAATAAACATTTAAAATTGCTGTAAATTTTAAGTGCTTTGGATCGTCTATTCAGAACAGGTACCCTCGGGGCATTTCCTCAAAATCCCATGCAGATGATCGTGAATGTTTTCCCCAGTGAAGTCGCCAACAGACGAATTCAGTATCTTATCCCTGCAGAGCTGATCAGAGCGTTGGATTCTTCAATCCCCAGCAGGTTCTCACCACTGTACCTCTCCCCCAAGCGGTGGTTTCAGATTATACACTCCCCAATAGAGTTGACAGTGTCAGACTATATACCCCCAGCGGAGTTGACAGTGCCAAACTGTATCTTCCCAGCAGAAGCGGCTGCTCCTCAGAGTTCGAGGCCAGATCGATAATCCCAATGCCAGATCCATGGTTTCTTTCCTTGAAGCAGAATCTCAGTACCGTATCGGTGTTTGCTTCCCCTGCTGAGTCATCTCTCGCAGATCGTGGTTGCCAGAACCACTATCGCTTTCCCCAACAGCAGGTTTTCAGTGCCGTTCTCTCCCCAGTCAGAATCTCGGTATTTCGTCACTGCCAGAACACCGTGTGACGGGTCATTTCCCCACAGAGTTCTTTGCGCTGTGCATCTCCAGCAGCCTTACCAGGGTCCAGAAGATGGTGATCATTTCCCCAGCAGATCCCCTTGCCTCAGCTTGGCATTCTACCCAGAATTTCGCATCCCCGCATGTAGAATTATATTGCATTGCATCCTCCCAAATCGCGTAGCATTTCCATTTTTATGGAGCATTACACCATTGAAAAATTCAAACATACGCATGTAAGCATAAAACATTCTCGGTATCCCAAGTGATAAGTCAGAAGTTGTTTCCAATACTCAGACTGAAGATTGTTCATGACTTACCTTTGTTATCCCTAACAAGTGTCATTGGCCCATGCGCCGCCTCTATTATCGTTCCCTATTTCTGCCGATGCTGACAGGCATGAAGTTTCCGGTATTCAGACCGAAGTGGCGTTCAAGCCAGTTTTCCAATGTTCAGATCGAAGAAGTTTCCGACGTTCAGGTCGATGCAACTTGTGGCGTTCAGGCCAGTTTTCCGATGTTCAGATCGAAGAAGTTTCCGACGTTCAGGTCGATGCAACTTGTGGCATTCAGGCCAATTTTCTGATGTTCAGATCGAAGAAGTTTCCGACGTTCAGGTCAATGCAACTTGTGGCGTTCAGGCCAGTTTTCCGATGTTCAGATCGAAGAAGTTTCCGACGTTCAGGTCGATGCAACTTGTGGCATTCAGGCCAATTTTCCGATGTTCAGATCGAAGAAGTTTCCGACGTTCAGGTCAATGCAACTTGTGGCGTTCAGGCCAGTTTTCCGATGTTCAGATCGAAGAAGTTTCCGACGTTCAGGTCGATGCAACTTGTGGCATTCAGGCCAATTTTCCGATGCTCAGATCGAAGAAGTTTCCGACGTTCAGGTCAATGCAACTTGTGGCGTTCAGGCCAGTTTTCCGATGTTCAGATCGAAGAAGTTTCCGACGTTCAGGTCGATGCAACTTGTGGCATTCAGGCCAATTTTCCGATGTTCAGATCGAAGAAGTTTCCGACGTTCAGGTCAACGCAACTTGTGGTATTCAGGCCAGCCTCTCGGTGTTCAGACCGATATTAATAATCTCATATCTCCCGATGTTCAGATCGAAGTCATTTCCAGTATTCAGACTGATGAGCGGCATTTAGGCCATGGTTATTTCTGTGTTACCATTTATTTTGTATCCAGGTTAACATTCTTTTTCGGTATTCAAACTGACTCTCACCGCACCAGACAGATTCTTCTTTCAAGACCACCTCTTTGCCGATTCTGACAGGCATTGTTACTTCACTTCACTTCAGTGCAAATTTTCGGGCTTTTATTGTATTCAATCCCTTGATACCTCAAAAGCCGCTGCTATCTTCTTTCCAGGTCTCCAGTTGATTTAATAGGGGCAACTATAATACCCCAAAATTTACCCTTCATTTTTCCTGGAAGCATACGCTTTACACCTCATGCATGCATTCATTTTTAGGTCATTTAGCATTTGCATTTCATCATGGCAATCGGAATCGGATCCAAGAAGCTTGAACATCATTCAGGACATTTTGTGGGCTCTATTTAGATGATCAGTCAACACAAGGGAAAGACTTGAGTTACTTCCAACAGGGGTCTATTCGTCAGTCAAAACGTTAATCTTGAAGGAGCAAAAGTTTGTTCATGAGTTGTCATGCTCGCTAGGCGAAGCCCACGTGTTTTGAAAAAAAAAGAGCGAAAACTAAAAAAACGAAAAAAATAAAAATAAAAAAACGAAAAAAGAAAAAAAAGAAACGAAAAAAATAAATAAAGGAAAAAATCTTGGACTTGGACCTCTCTCATTTGAGCCCACAGGTCCACAAAAATCAGGTTATAAATTCAGAGTTTCAGTGAAACAAAAGGGAATTCTATTCCTATTACCCTGGCTGGAAAAAGATAGTGAGAGAAGAGCTAACGGAGTTCAGAGCAGCCTCCAAACCCTGAAGGGAACTCAACTGCACAGAATCACCTCTGCCTCACATAAACCCTAAAGATTGTTTTGTAAACCTCACGGGTGCAACTCAATTTCAATCAAGCTCTCCAATCAGGTTTGCCCTTATTCCCATTACCTTTGAGCTTTGAATTTGAATACTCTGAATGTTTGAGGTATTATGGGTGAATTTGATACCCTTTTGATGCATGTCCTTTTTGTGAATTTTAATGGCATGATTCATGTGGTTACATTTTGATTTGGGGACAACCCTTGATTACCCTATTTTTTTGTCTCTAACCTGTTTGTTGAGTTTTTGTAAGGGCTCACATGACTTTTACAGGGATAACTTGCGTGGTTTTCCACTTTATTTGTGGGATACCCCCTGGAGGTTCATTCCGATTACCTGTACTGACTCACTTTCTTTGATGGTGTTTAGCTGGGAAGGATCCCTGGGTTTCCCATTCCTCTAATTGCTGTTACTTCGGATCTTCATCCGCGCGTACTTTTACATTTTTCCCGCATTTTACTGCTTTCCTAGCTGGAAGACCTCGGTAGGAGGCAATGTTTTTGTGTGTTTATTTTTTTTACATGTTCCTTCGTCCAGGACTCCTTTTGCATGAGCATCCCAAACCCTAACCCTTCATTGATTTTTCTTCTCCTAAACACACGTTTACTCCTTCTACTACAGGTGAGTAAGTCTCCAAAGGTCGAGCATCCGGTAGATTGCGTAGTAACGTCGTTCGTCCAAAACCCAATCCATAACCCCGTAGTTAGCCGAACTACGGCTTGCTCTGATTCTCATTCCAGATGAGATACGTAGGCATAAGACGCGATGTCTTAGCGAGCACACATCCCCCCAAACCCATAGGTCAGCCGAGCTACGAAGACTCTGATTCTCATATTCAGATGAGATACGTATGCAATGGATGCGACATCCGCGCGAGTCATTTTCATTTAACCCCCTGTTTTTAGTAAACAGCACAAGATAAACTCACACCCTTTAGACAAGAACTACAAAAGTGGATCCCGTAGAGTACTACGGATGCGTCGGGGTGCTAATACCTTCCCTTCGCATAACCGACTCCCGAACCCAAGATTTGGTTGCGAGACCTTGTCTTTTCCTTTCCTCTTTTCAGGTTTACTTCGAGCGTTTCCTTTCCCTCCTTTGGGATAAATAACGCACGGTGGCGACTCTTCTGTCATTTTCTTTCGCTGGATGTTTTTTCGCACACTATATTTTTCAGGTTGCGACAATCACTTCCTGCAACAATCTCAGCTCTTGTGATGAAGAACTCCCTGAGAGGGAAGAAATCATAACTTGGCTTTGCATATCTCTATGAACTGCAAAGATGATGGTTTATCGAATGTGCTTGTTGACACCGGGTCGTCGCTGAATATGCTACCGAAGTCAACTCTGTCAAAGCTATCATATCAAGGAGCGCCTATGAGGTATATCGGTGTAATCGTCAAAGCTTTTGACGGTTCGCGCAAAACAGTGATGGATGAAGTGGACCTTCCAATTAAGATAGGTCCGAGTGACTTCCAGATTACTTTTCAAGTAATGGATATCCACCTGATCTACAGTTGCTTGTTGGGAAGGCCATGGATCCATGAGGCGGGAGCTGTTACCTCCATATTGCATCAGAAGCTCAAATTTGTGAAAATGGAAAGCTTGTAATCATTGGCGGGGAGAAGGCGCTGTTGGTTAGCCACCTGTCATCTTCCTCTTACGTTGAGGTTGAGGATGAGGTTGGAACTCCGTTCCAAGCCTTATCTATTGCTGTTGAAAAGAGAGTTGGGGCACCTATGTCCTCATTGGAGGATGCAAAGAAGTTCGTTGAAGAAGGCAATGTTGATCAGTGGGAGCGCGTGGTAGAGGTCTCTGATAACAAAGGCAGAACCGGTATGGGTTTTCAACGAGGTTCATCAACTGCAAGGCCTGAAGATATGTAACTTATCTTCCGTAGCAGAGGGTTCATTCATGGCAATGAACAACACTTAGTTGTTGTGCTAGAGGATAACGAAGAGGAAGACTGCACCAATTTTGTGACGCATGGAAAGGCTTGCAACAATTAGACTACTGTTGATGTTCCTATTATTTTGCATCGATCTAAGTAATTGCTTTTATATGTTTTCAAAATCCTTCTCCTATGCCTAAGGGAGAAGCGAACATTGTTTGGGCATTTTCAGATTGATCATTAATAAAATTAATTCTATTCATCCACATCTATGATGTTTGTTTTTACTTTTTGCTTTATTCTGAAAATGGTAATCACAAAAAACATAAATAAACAATATAATTGTCCATCTGCATTATATTTAGTCACAAACTCACTTCTCTAAAGTCAAAATATCAAATCATTATGCAGGTTGGTTCCTAACCCCATTGAATACAATGATCCTTCTCCTTCTCCAAATTTTGAATTCCCTGTGTTTGAGGCCGAGGAGGAAAGTGATGAAGAAGTAAGTGATGAATTATCTTGTCTTCTTGAGCATGATAAAAATGTCATTCAGCCGTTTGAAGAGCAGATTGAGTTAGTCAACTTGGGTTCCGAAGATGATGTGAAGGAAGTCAAGATTGGGTCTCGATTGTGTCCATATGCGAAGAAGGGGTTGATTGATCTTCTTCAAGAGTATTCAGATGTGTTTGCTTGGTCCTATCAAGACATGCTTGGGTTGGATTCTGAGATTGTGGAGCATAGATTTTCGTTGAAGCCAGAATGTCCGCCAGTTAAGCAGAAATTGAGAAGAATGCATCTTGATATGGATGTGAAGATCAAAGAAGAAGTGCAAAAGCAGATTGACGCCGGTTTCCTTATGACCACTGAGTATCCGCAATGGGTGGCCAATATTGTGTCTGTGCCGAAGAAAGATGGAAAAGTCTGCATGTGTGTCGACTATAGAGATTTGAATAAAGCCAGTCCGAAAGATGATTTCCCTTTGCCACACATTGATATATTGGTAGACAATACTGCTAAATTCAAAGTCTTTTCGTTTATGGATGGATTTTCTGGATATAATCAGATCAAGATGGCACCCGAAGATATGGAGAAGACCATATTCATTACACCTTGGGGAACATTCTGTTATAGAGTGATGCCTTTCGGTTTAAAGAATGTTGGTGCAACTTACCAAAGAGCAATGACTACTATTTTTCATGATATGATGCATAAAGAGATTGAAGTTTATGTCGATGACATGATTGCTAAATCAATTGATGAAGAGGAACATGTTGAGCATTTGTTGAAGCTATTCCAGCGTTTGAGGAAGTATAAACTTCGCTTGAATCCCAATAAGTGTACTTTTGGTGTTTGTTCTAGTAGGTTGTTGGGCTTTATTGTCAGCGAGAAAGGTATTGAAGTTGATCCTGCCAAGGTCAAAGTAATACAAGAGATGCCTTCACCCAAAACTGAGAAGCAAGTCCGAGGGTTTCTCGGCCGCTTGAATTATATCTCAAGATTCATTTCACACATGACTGCCACATGTGCGCCTATATTCAAGCTTCTTTGGAAAGATCAATCTTGTGATTGGACTGAAGACTGCCAGAAAGCTATTGATAGTATCAAGGAATATTTTCTTGAACCTCCGATTTTGTCTCCGCCTGTTGAAGGGAGACCGTTGATCATGTATTTGACTGTGCTCGAAGACAGTATGGGTTGTGTTCTAGGTCAACAAGATGAGACTGGAAAGAAAGAATTTGCAATTTACTACATCAGTAAAAAGTTCACCGACTGCGAGACTCGGTATTCTATGCTTGAGAAGACTTGTTGTGCACTGGCTTGGGCTGCTAAGCGTCTGCGTCAATATATGTTAAATCATACCACTTGGTTGATATCCAAAATGGATCCAATCAAGTATATATTTGAGAAGCCTGCTTTAACTGGGAGAATTTCCCGTTGGCAGATGTTTTTATCAGATTATGATATTGAATACCGATCTTAGAAAGCGATTAAAGGTAGTATCTTGGCTGACCACTTGGCTCACCAACCGATTGAAGATTACCAGTCAGTGCAGTATGACTTTCCTGATGAAGAAATCTTGTACTTGAAAATAAAAGATTGTGATGAACCATTGCGTGATGAAGAGCCAGAACCTGGTTCCCATTGGGGCATGGTATTTGATGGAGCTGTTAATCAATATGGTAATGGCATTGGGGCGGTGATTATTACTCCTCAAGGCACGCATTTTCTGTTTACAGCTAGATTGACTTTCAAGTGTACAAACAATATGGAAGAGTATGAAGCTTGCATTATGGGGCTTGAAGAGGCCATGAATCTCATAATCAAGTATTTAAATATCTTTAGAGACTCAACTTTGGTCGTGAATCAAATCAAAGGTTAATGGGAGACGAATTAACTCGGTTTGATACCATATAGAGATTATGCGAGGAGGATTTCAACTTTCTTTACCAAGGTTGAATTTCATCATATCCCTCGAGATGAGAACTGGATGGCAGATGCTCTTGCAACGTTGACGTCAATGATTGTACTGAAGTATTGGAATGAAGTTCCCAACCTGATTGTGATGCGTCTTGATAGGCCAACTCATGTGTTTGCTGTTGAAGAAATCAAAGATGAGAAGCCGTGGTATTACGACATCAAATGCTTCCTTCAAAGTTAGATTTACCTATCTGGGGCATCTTTGAAAGAGAAGAAGACTTTGAGAAGATTAGCCGGCAATTTCTACTTGAATGGTGATGTTCTGTACAAGAGAAACTTCGACATGGTTTTGCTCAGATGCATGGATAGACACGAAGTAAACTTGTTGATGACTGAAGTACATGAAGGTTCCTTTGGTACTTATTCCAATGGACATGCGATGGCGAAGAAGATGTTGTGAGCAGGTTACTATTGGCTGACAATGGAATCTGACTGTTGCAAGTTTGTGAAGAAATGCCACAAGTGTCAAATATATGCAGATAAGATTCATGTTCCTCCAACACTATTGAATGTTATCTCTTCCCCATGGCCCTTCTCCATGTGGGGAATTGATATGATTGGCATGATTGAGCCTAAAGCTTCGAATGGACATCGTTTCATTTTAGTGGCAATTGATTACTTCACAAAATGGGTTGAAGCGACATCGTATGTGAATGTGACCAAGCAAGTGGTTGTGAGGTTTATCAAGAATCAGATCATATGCCGTTATGGTGTGCCAAGTAAGATCATTACTGACAATGGATCGAACTTGAATAATAATATGGTGGAAGCTCTTTGTTAATACTTCAAGATTGCACTTCATAATTCTTCTCCCTACAGACCCAAGATGAATGGGGCTGTTGAAGTTGCGAATAAGAACATCAAGAAGATTATTCAGAAGATGGTTGTCACATATAAGGATTGACATGAGATGCTCCCATTTTCTTTTCACGGGTATCAAGCATCCATCCTCACTTCAACAGGGGCGACCCCTGTCTCTCTTGTATATGGTATGGAAGCAGTACTCCCCATAGAGGTTGAGATCCCTTCATTGCGTGTGCTCATGGAAGCCAAGTTGACTGAGGTTGAATGGTGTCAGACTAGATTTGACCAGTTGAATTTGATTGAAGAGAAGAGATTAACTGCCATGTGTCATGGGCAATTATATCAATAAAGGATGAAGAAAGCTTTTGATAAGAAGGTCAGACCTCGTGTGTTCAGAGAAGGTGATCTTGTGCTCAAGAAGATTTTATCTTTCAAACCAGATTCTAGGGGAAAATGAACTCCTAATTATGAAGGCCCATATGTTGTTAAGAGAGCCTTTTCAGGCGGTGCTTTGATTCTTACAACTATGGATGATGAATAGTTCACTCGTCCTGTGAACGCATATGCAGTCAAGAAATACTTCGCCTAAAAAAGAAAAGAACAACTCGCTAAGTTGAAAACCTGAAAGGGCGTCTTAGGCAAAAATGAGCGTCTCGGTGGATTGAAAACCCGAAAGGGAGATCCAGGCAAAAGTTAGAGACATAAAACAGAAAGAAATTTCCCGATAAGTTGAGTACCCCACCTTGGGGCAACTTATGCAAAAATTAGGGATTATGGCAAGTAACTGCAGTCTGCTGATCTTTAATTTTGGAGAAACTTTGAGCACAAGGGTTGACATCAATTCATCATCCCCGATAGCGGCCGAAAGCACAACGGACATCAAGAGTTGGTAGAAGGATTAGTGGTCATTTGTATTCAATGTAACCCTTTTCCATGTAAATTACCATTTTTAACCTTGTAAAAATCTATGGAGTCTTGTCATTTACAGACTACCATTCCATTAAACAAAGTTGAGCTTTTATCCAATTATTTTCACTCTTATTTAGTTCAGCCAATAGTTTTAAATTTTATCATGATCATTTTGAAATTTAAAATTTTAATCAAAATCATTTTTAATATATAAAAGCAAGATTTTTTCAAAGCAAATTTAAAAGAAATATCAACAGCATTTCAAAAGCAGCAAGTCTTCAGTGTGAAGCATTAAGGGTTCCCCAAGCAGTTAACCCTTCAGGTTTCCTAGCTAAGTTGGTTGATTCAATACCCTCCAGAGTTGAGATAGAGTTTGTGTATTCATCAGCAGTTTTAGTCCTCAATGGAGTATTTTGATTCCCCAGTAGATCGCGTTGGTGTCTCCATCAGTCGCCATCCGACTCGCTCCCAGTCAGAGTTTCCTCCTGGTTTCTGAGCAGCTATCTTGCGTTTATCCTCTGTAGGGTTGTCTACCATTTAACATGTGTAGCACCTCAAATTTGTACCTCCCATTTGTACATTCATTTTATTTTTAGGTCATTAACATTGCATAGTCCATTGCATTGCATCAGTCAAAACTGATCAGGAGAATCCATCTGTGCAAGAGAGCAAGAGCATTCCCGTGAGATAAAGGCTATGGTTGTTCCAATGAGATTACACAACCCAAGGTTCATTTTGATGCAATTTGGCCAAGTGTTGAAGGCTCAAAGTCCACAGTGCATGACCAAGTCAACTGAGGCCCATAAAAGTCAACTGCAAGTCAACTGAGGGCTAGGAGATGGAGAAATGAGTTTCAACATCTCATTCATGTTCAAAAGAAGGTTATTCAACATGTCAAACATATACCTTGAAGATTTTGAAGCCAGACCAAAAGTTTCCCAAAATGGAAAGTGGCCTGTAATTTCAAGTTTCCAAAAATGGCAAGTTTTTGGACCAACTTCAACTCAACTTTCCAGCATCAAAGAAGCTTCAAATGAAATTTTGTCCAACGTGAAAGTTGAAGATCTTTCTCTCCCATTTCCAAAAAGTCCAAGATCATGAATTTCTAATGAATGGTTAAGGAGTTATGATCAAATCATGGCAAAGTGCGCATGGAACTTCAAATGACCATATCTTTTGAACCAAAACTCCAAATTTGGTGGTTCTTTTTGCATTGTTCTTCTCATGTCATGAAGTTTCCAAATCAACAATCACATTGCATGAAATTTGGACATATGATCACTTGCTTATTCATGAAGTTTTTGAAGGAAATTTACCAAAATCAAAATTGGTTGATCACATGCATGTAATTCCAATCCTAATGTGTGCATGGAGTAATTTTGAGTGGATTTGGGCCTTGGTGTGCACTGTTCACGTGTACATCTCATGCATGAGGTGAAAGTGCAAATTTGTGCATGCACCTTGTAATCTCTTAATCCCAATTAGTTTTGACTTAAGTGTGATTTCAGATTCATTAACAAGGCATATAAAAGGTTAATCACAACTGAATTGGGGGGAATACACATTTTTCAGATCTAGATCTTGAATTTTGATCAAAATTTTCTCTCACAAAGAACTTCCAAATTCTTCACACAAACACTCATTTCCTTGCATAATTCATGATCATGGAGTGGTTTTGAGTAAGATTCAACGTGCATTCTGAAGAATTCGTGCCAGATTCAACCATGCTTGAAGCTTGAAGGTGTCAATGGAGTTTTCAAATTAAGCTGGATTCACACGTGTTGGAGCTTCCAATTCTTCATCAATCATCTCCACAAGCATTCTGGAACAGCTTTGGATCACTTAGAGCCTTGGAACGTGCAAAATAAGAATCTGCTCTTCAAGAGGTAGGATTTTCAACCTTCATAATTCTTCAATTCATGAGCATATTCGTGTAGATCTTTGTTTGCTGAGAATTCTGAGCCAAAAGTTGTGTGAAATGAAGCATTATTGACTGAGTTATGTGCATTTGAAGTTTTGCATCCAAAAATGTTCATGCTCGATTTGAACTTGTTATGATGTTTTAGAATGAATTGTTAGTTGATCTATGATGTACATGGAATAAGGATTTGAATGATATAAAAATCTTTGAGTTCTGGCAATTTCTGGAATTTTCTGGATTTTGAGTATGAATGTTCATCTTCTTCCTCATGAAGAAGATGAAGATCATCAATTGCGTCGGTTTCTGCATGCAATAGCGTCGGTTTTCTGGAAATAGCGGCGGTTTTCTGGAACTTCACATGCAGGCTTAGGGTTTCAGACCAAACAACGTCGTTTGGTACTGGCGCGCCACTTTTGAATTGGGACACGGATCGAATCTGGCCGAGCGCAATAATTCAATTGTTTCATTCTTTTTCATGTTTCCCTCCAAATCACATGCCATGCTTCATATGTCTTTTATTTTTTTCTATCAACTTGTAAAATCCATATCTAATTGAAAAATGCATCAAATCACTCCCAATTTTTTGCAAAATGATCCTTAGAATGTCTAGTTTTTTATGATCATGAGTTTGAAAGTTGTGCATGGCTGGAACTTTATTTGCTCTAGGTTGATTGAACACATGTGCATTTGTGACCTTGCCTTGATTTTTCTATCATGAAATGCTTGATTTTAATCCAATGGACTTGAAATTTTACATGCTGATTCTAGACATGTTAGTGGATGTTTTAGGCTTGGTTTGGAATTTTTTCCATTTACCATTGCTGTTTTATGGACATGTTTGCATGGTGTGACAATTTGTGTCACACATTTGGTTGTCTAACTTATGCCATTTGATTTCCATGCCAAATGACCTCTAATGCTTCTGACTTTTTGTATGATGGATGTTTCGGATGTCTTGATTGCTCATGAATTTTTCCAGAATTATTTGAATCATCTCTGTTTTGATTGGGAATTTTCATTCTTAATGTTCAAATGTGTGCCTTGAATTGGTCATTGAATTCTCTTGCCTATTACATGAACTTTCCTATTGATTTTGGTTTGGTCCTTTTTAGGACTTGTTCATGATTGATTAAATATGATCCATGTTGAATATCAAGTTCTGTTTTGGATTTTTGATTCACTTTTGACCCTAGGCTTTGACCTAGTGGTTTGTTACTTACCATTTGGTTGTGAATTTCAGGTTCAAGTATACATTTCCATGGTTGATGTTGCTTCTTCATTTGAGCTTGATCATTTGTTATTGTTGGATAACATTGGTTTGTTTTGTAGGCCTTGATGATGGTTCACTTATGTTTATGGCTCATGTGTTGCCTATTGGGTTGTCTGTCTGATATTGACTGTTGTTGACTATTTTCTGAGTATTTTACTGATTGGTTTAGCTGTTTCCCCAGGTACCTAAGTTGCTTTAAGTTCATTTAAACTTTGCTTTGCTTGCTTGTGGCTGGCATACCACTGAGGTATAATTCCTTGATCTTCATGTAGTCTGGAAGACCTGTCATGTTACTTTGGCAGACACCTGTCTGAAGCCCCCCTTAAGAGGCAATGTTTGTGGTTGTTTAATTTTGGGCCAAGCAGGTAAAGTCCTCTTAAGAGGCAATTGGCAGATAAAAGGGATGTGCAATCCATCCCCTGCTATTCAGTTGTGTCATTCACTTTGCTCACACCATGTGTTGATGCATTGTGAATAAGAACCCAAAATCTTGTCCATAGAGTCAGTCAATTGTGGAGAAGAGTTCCTTCATTCTGAACTCCCACACTTTCTATTTGAGTCAAGCTCTCCCAGGCCAGGGATAAGAGCTGTGAGGTCTTACCCTCACTTCCCATTTCATCTGCTTCACCCTAACTCTCAATGTTAGGGTTAAGAGCTAAAAACACCCCATTCCAGTTGGCTTGTTTCTACAGCCTAGCCTTGTATGAGCCAATTGTTTGCATATAGTGTATGTGCTTGCTCTCTTGTGCTTGTGTTTGCTTTATTGTGCTGTTTAGGCTAGCTTGCTTCCTGTGCAAGTTAGGATAGAGACCTCAACATAGGGATCTTATGCATGACAACTTCTAGGCTCGAGTCGTAGTCTCCCTAGTAGCTTGTTATCTCCCTTGTCTCTGGTTAGGTTAGAAGTTCTTTCCCTGTTAAAGGGAACTACGTCGCCCTGATCCTCATACCAGATGAGGTACGTAGGCAGGAGATGAGCAGATCTCTCCGGGCGCCTTTTTGTTCTTTTTCAACCCTTTGTGTGTGTTTGGAGTCCGACATAAGTCCAGCGATTGGCAGTTGGTTTCCTGTGTCTTGTTTGCTTGTTGGAGTCTGACGTAAGTCCAGCGGTTGGCAGTCGGTTTCCTGTGTGTGTGTTTGTTATCCTTTTCTGGTCGGAGTCTGATGTAAGTCCAGCGATTGGCATTCGGTTTCCATGTTTGCCTGTTCGTGTGGAGTCGGACGTAAGTCCAGCGATTGGCAGTTGGTTTCCTGTTTGTGTTGTTTGGCGTGCGTTAGCCGAGCTACGAGTGCTCTGATTCTTCTCTGGTTAGAGAAGATACGTATACATAGGATGCGATGTCCTAGCGAGCACGTTTCCCCTATCCCCAAACTACGTCGACTCTGATGTCTGTGTCTGACAGACTACCTAGGCCCAGGATGCGATATCCTGCCGAGTCCCGTTTCTTCCGTCTTTCATCTATGTTTCAGTCCAGTTTTGTGCAGTGTTTTGAGCAGTTATCTAGCAACCTTTCTTCTATTCTTTCTGAGCGTGAATCCCGTCGAGTACGAAGGATGCGTAGGGGTGCTAATACCTTCCCTTCGCATAACCGACTCCCGATCCCATCAATCTCTGGTCATGAGACCATGTCCTTTCCAGGTTTACTTCGAGTGTTTCCTTTCCCTCCTTTGGGATAAATAACGCACGGTGGCGGCTCTGTGTCTTTCTCCCGTCGGTTTTTCGCGTAATGCGACAACCGGTAATACCTCATCCCGTTGTTTCCCCAGGAGATTCCTTTTTGGATATCCCCAGTGAGGTCCCTTAGTGGATTATCCTCACCTGAGTCCGGATTTTTTATCCGATGAATCCATTGTGGATAATGTTGCTGTGTTGGCATATTCCCCAACACATGCACCTTCGAGTCGGCTCGATGTCTTTCCATTGGATTTACTCCCTTTGGAATTCTGTCCCCCAAGCTTAGAGTCGTGCCCTGCTCACATATTTCCTTCTTATCCCCATGAGAGTCCCTGGAGTTTCTGTCCCGTTGGGCGTATTACTCAGATGGATTGTCAAATCCTCCTGATCTTTTCCTTTGTGGATACATATCTCCACAGAGTATTACCTTTTCGCATGCATACATTTGCATCATGAGGTCTCTTAGGGACCAAAATCCATCTCTTTATTATTATTTAAGCCCATTCTACCTCGTCAAGACGAAGATTTTAACCTTCCCTTCTCCGGCTAGAATGACCTTAAATAGGGGCATCTGTAAGACCCCAATTTTTGCCCTAAGACCCCTCATGGCATCATAACATTTCATTTGCATAGCCTCAAGGATCATTAGCATCTTGGTTCCCTGTGCCTTTGGGTGGGACCTTCTGTAAGTTGGTTTGAGATCACCAAGCATGCTTGAATTGTATATCATTTGCTTTTCTCATTTTGTTTACTAACCAAAAGCACAAAAATATGTCACTAACATCTTTTATTTGTAGCTTAAGCAATCACAAAGTCAAAAGCTTCAAGGAGATCATTGGTACAAAGACATGGTCAAGAGGAAATGAAAGCAAGCATGGTAATGGCTCCCAAAGCTCTCATCCATCAAATGTGCCTCCCTAGTATCTCAATTCATCATTTTGATCAAAGCAAGTCAAAGGGCTTGAGGTTTTGTTCTTCAAAGAAACCCTAATTCATTTGTGCATCACAATGCCTTGCTCATAAAGCAACCTCAGCCCATGGTCAAATACAATCAAGGGAAGTTATTTAATTATTCATTTCATGCATATTTGAGCTCATTTGAGTGCCCTCAATCATCAATTCACCAAGATATGAGTTGTGGACTTGAGAAGTTGATCAGTCAATTCATCTGACTATTTTGAAATGCACTGAGACCTAACTTTTTATGTGTTGGTAAAATGGAGATGTTTCCAAAGGCAAACATGTTCTTAAGGACAATATGAACAACTTTCATGTTCATCAAAAATTGATTTGAAGCTTGTAAGGCCATCTTCCATCCCAATACATTATAGGTCATTTTGATTGAAACCCTAATTTTGGGTCAACTTCCCAAGGACATAACGCATTCATTTTTTATGATTTTGAGGTGGGATAAAATGCATTGGAAATCTTAAGATGTATAATTCAAATGTTATGTTGAACAAAATTTCAAAATATCAAAGGAAATACATGTGATAATGCAAGACATTATAGGTCCTTTTTGACCAAATGCATTAAAAGTCAAAACAAAGTCGAACTTCAAGTGCCCATAAATCTTTCATCAAAAATCCAAATGATGCAAAATTTTAGTCCATTTTGATTTTCGTGAAAGGATCTACAACTTTGATGTTGGAGGTGTTTCCATTTGAGGCTTGCATCATCAAAACAGAAGGGCTTGAAAGTTGGCCAATTTTAGAAACCTTGCCTTGGCATGTTTTGCACATCACACTTTAAACTCAAAATTCATAAATTTCCACACTTCAAATGAGTTTTTGTCCAACATAACATTTGTTCCTTATACAAAGACCTTTCCAACCATTACCCATATGCCTATGATTGGATTTTCTAAATGGTATTTTCGAAGAGATGTTTGTTTAGGTACAAATGAGGAATTCACTTGAAATCTTGGTGGATAAGCAATTGCCTTGCAAAGTCACACGTCCAATTCCATTTGGCTGATGCTCAGATTTCATTTGGCATTGTTTTTGGGCTTTGTGCATGATCATGCAAGCCCATGCAATGAAGCTTCACATGCCATGCACACGGATCATTTCACACTCACCTTGCCACTTCCTCTATAAATAGAGACTTCATTCCACTCATTTCACACGCCTAATTCAACCTGAAATACTGCAGAATTCTTTCCATAGCCATCACTAAAGAAGCAAGCTCATTTTTCTCAATTTTTTCAGATCTGAAATTCAACTTCATCTGGTTGAATTCTCAGATCTAGTGCTTCTAAACCTTCATCATTTATCTCATTGAACTTCTGTTTAAGCAAAGCAAGCAAGACATAGTGCTCAAATTACCAGAACTCAAGCTTCCATTCCAACTGGTATTTTCTTCGATTCTCCTAATCCATTGACCTTTTGGCTTAGATTTTGTGTTGGCTGAAGTCCTCTCAATAGAGGCATCATGTTTATGCATTCAATTTTTGAAATCCATTAAGTTCATGATGAACACCAGATTTTTCCATCTCTGATTTCTCACACTATGGAGATCTAGAGGGAAAATGGATGGTACAGGGATGATGTACATCATCCCAGCTTTCTAATGATGTATAGATCGCACAATTTGGTTAAGGTTTGAATTTCTGCAATTTGGCCGGAAAATCCAAGCTCGCCGGAGAAGACGGTGGCTCCGGTGGCTTCATCATTTCCAGTTTGAATCCTGGCCACACGATCTTGTTTCCAGATCTAATTTGGACCGTTCCATGTTATGACTTTTATTTTTCTTCCATGTGCTTGCATTGACCAGAGACCACAATGGGTGCGCATCTTAGGAGCGTGTGATCTACCAGCTCAATTAATGAGCTCATATCTAACGCTCCATGTTTTTTTGCATTTTTAAATTTCTGTTTTTAATTTTTTTAATTCCATTTTATTTCAAAAATCAATATCTCTTTCATTTTTTATCCAAAAATTATGGGACCAATTGCATTGTTTCCCAAATAATTTCTAGTTTTTATTTCTGATTTTTTATTTTTTTTTATTATGTCATTTGATATTTTTTGTGAATTTTCTCTTTTCTGGTTATTTTTAATTCATTTTAAATAGTTTTTGATATTCAAAAAATACAAAAATATTTTCCTAACCTATTTGAATGATGATGGATCTATGAAAAATATTCTCATCAATTTTTGAATTGATTTGAGATTTATTTGAGATTTTAGTTCAATTAGGTTATTTTTACTCATTTTTAATTGATTAAAAATAGTTTCTGACTTTTAAAAATGCTGAAATTTTTTGTCAAAGTTTGTTTGACCTTGTTGAACTTAGGATAAATTACTTGGACCTTTCAAGGTTGATTTGAAGTAATTTTGAAGTTTGACCTTTCCATTTTATTTTTAATTCAAGTTTAATCAAATATTAAAAAATGCCAAAAATAGTTTATTCATTTCTTGACTCCCAATCTTCATCTAACTTCTGTTTTTGATTGTTTGACCTTGACTTTCAATGTTATTGGTCAACATATGAGGATTGGTACATTGTATTTCATTTAATGCACTTTAATTTTTTCCATTTCCATTTCTCTTATCCATTTTCTCCTTCTTCTTCTTCTTCTACTTCTTTTCTTCTTGATCAATGAGTTGAAGGTTGATAAGTTAGCATTGGTTAGGGAGATTTAATCTTCCTTGATTCAAATCTAATTCATCTTGATCAATTGATCAAGTGAATGGCTTTGCAGTAAGGATAGGTTGTCTTCTAAATCATGCAAAAGGCTTAAACCAATACAAGATCATTTCTCTTCTTCTTTTTGGCATGGCAAGTTGTTGGGACTTGGTTCACTAATCAAGACTCCTAACTTGTGTTTGTTGCCTACATTATTATTGACCGGCCTCAGATAGTTGTGACTTCTACATAAGTCCAATTACGATTGCTTAACATAGCGCTAAATTTGCCTTATGGCACACTAACTACTAACACTAACCATTAACAATTAACATTTACTTTTTGCACTTTACTTTTATGCAATTTACTATTCTTGTACATATTATCCATTTGCTTTTCTCTTTGCTCACTTGAGCACATGTTTATGTTAATGCCATTTGCCTTTTGCTCACTTGAGCACATAATTGTGTATATATTATTGTGTTTGTGTTTTTGTTTTGATTGTTGTGGACCAAATGCAAAGAATTGGACTTAGTTTCTAGGACTTCCCCTATGCAAAGAAATGGAGAATTGGACTTAGATTCTAGGACCTTTCCTTGTGCAAAAAATTGGAGTAAATGGACTTTAATGATGAAGATGGGCTAGAAGGAACAAATCTCTAAACTCACTCTTGTCCATTCTTGTTTTACTTCATGGAACTTTTGATGTGTGTGCTTTTGTGCTAGGAGTTTCCATTTGAGCTTAATTGGAGGACCATTGCCATGTTCATCCAAGTGGAAGATACAAGATACATTGAGGATCTTTTAAGAGACTTGTTTGATTGCTTATGCTTTGAGGTTGCTTAATCCAAAGGATGGGAGCTACTTGGATCATCAATATGATCTCAAGAGAGGGAATCCATTGTGGTTTTGATTCTTCATCCCTTCTCTTTTTGTTTTATTTAGGACTTAGCCCTTCTTCTTCTTCTCTACATTCTAACCCAAGCCAAAACCTTTTGTGCAAACATTTAACTATTATTTTCAAACATTAGAAACCCAAGCCTTATGCTTTTGATTTTCAAACTTTCTTTTCACAATACTTATTTTGAATTGAATCTTTAAGTCAACTTTGACTATTTTGTACATACTTCCAATTGGTAAATATAACCCATTCAAATTTCTTTTTGTGGTTCCAATGGCCACTTCTTAATCAAATTTCCCATAACCTTTAGCTATTAGGTTTGAGTTATCTTTGTGGTAGATGTAATACTCACCTATATCCTTAGTGATGGACAATGAGTCTTCCATGCTTATTATAGAGTTAACCCCTCACTAGCATGTTGAAGCTACCCTCACATGGTGGATTTGTGGTTTGGTTGAGTTTTCTCCCTTTGATAACAAAAGACCTTAAGGCTTTTGGACCAATCAATTCACCAACTTGTTTTGAGATTTTTTACCCCGAACTACGAGGTTTTGATCCTAATCTTTTTATAAGATGGTACGTAGGCAATGGGTTTATCCATTCAAACACAAATGTAAATAATTTGCATATTCTCTTCTCATCTCTTCAATCATGTTTGCACAAACAAATTTTCACAAAACCAACAACCTTTGCAACAAGTATGAAAAGGGCTCCCTAGGAGTACCTAGGATGTTTTGGGTGCCTAACACCTTCCCATTGCATAATCACCCCCTTACCCAGATCTCTGTTTCTTTTACTAGTTTTTGTTCGCTTTCAAACCATTCCTTTGGATAAATAGAAGTGCGGTGGCGACTCGACTTGTATGATTTACCTTAGATTTAATCAATATCTCTAATGGTAACGAATACCCCGCTACAGGGAGTGATGAAATTGTTGGCCTAAATACAATGATATTTTCATTCAAGAGATTCATGTTAAATGTTTGTTTTTCCAATTATTTCCCCTTTTTGCTTTTGCATGAAATTGGTGATCACATAAAACCTCAAAATTAGAATAAAATCAATCTTTTCATCTGCATAATGATTTGCCTTGTTTGAATTCTAAAGCTCTTTATATCCAAAAAAAACATTATGCAGGTTGATCAAACCCATTGAACAGAATGATCCTACACCATCTCCCAACTTTGAATTCCCTGTATTTGAGGCGGGAGAAGATGATGTCGAAGAGATTCCTGACGAGATTACCCGTCTACTTGAGCATGAAGAGAAAATCATTCAGCCACATCTTGAGAATCTGGAAACAGTCAATTTGGGGTCTGAAGATTGTGTGCGAGAAGTGAAGATTGGGGCACTCCTGGAAGAGTCTGTTAAGAAGGGGTTGATTGAGTTGCTACGAGAATATGTTGACATCTTTGCCTGGTCATATGAAGACATGCCTGGTCTAGATACTGATATTGTGCAACATTTCCTACCTTTGAATCTTGAGTGCGTGCCTGTGAAACAGAAGCTCAGAAGAACTCATCCAGATATGGCAGTGAAGATCAAAGAGGAAGTTCAGAAGCAAATTGATACGGGGTTTCTGGTGACTTCTACGTATCCTCAATGGGTGGCCAATATTGTGCGCGTGCCTAAGAAAGATGGAAAAGTCCGAATGTGTGTGGACTATAGAGACTTGAATAAGGCTAGCCCGAAAGATGATTTCCCTCTACCGCATATAGACATGTTGGTAGATAATACGGCTAAATTCAATGTCTTCTCATTCATGGATGGATTTTCCGGATATAATCAGATTAAAATGGCACCCGAGGACATGGAGAAGACAACATTCATCACACCTTGGGGAACATTCTGTTATCGAGTGATGCCCTTCGGTTTGAAGAACGCCGGATCCACGTACCAACGAGCTATGACCACCTTGTTTCATGATATGATGCACAAGGAAATTGAGGTATATGTTGACGATATGATCGCTAAGTCAAGACTGGAAGTTGAACATGTAGAGCACCTGTTGAAGCTTTTTCAGCGTTTGAGAAAGTATCAGCTTCGTCTGAATCCCAACAAGTGTACATTTGGAGTCCGTCCCGGCAAGTTATTGGGCTTTATTGTTAGTGAAAGAGGTATTGAGGTTGATCCTGCAAAGGTCAAAGCAATACAAGAGATGCCTGCGCCCAGAACTGAGAAGCAAGTCCGAGGTTTTCTTAGCCGCTTGAATTACATTTCTAGATTCATATCCCACATGACTGCCACATGTGCACCGATATTCAAGCTCCTCCGGAAAGATCAGTCCCATGAGTGGACCGAGAATTGCCAGAAAGCTTTTGACAGTATTAAAGAATATTTGTCTGAGCCTCCGATCCTGTCTCCGCCCATAGAAGGAAGACCGTTGATTATGTATCTGACTGTCCTTGAAGACTTAATGGGTTGTGTCCTTGGTCAGCAAGACGAATCAGGAAAGAAAGAATATGCTATTTACTACTTGAGCAAGAAGTTCACTGATTGTGAGTCTCGATACTCAATGCTTGAGAAGACATGTTGTGCTTTGGCTTGGGCTGCTAAGCGCTTACGCCTGTATATGTTAAATCATACGACTTGGTTGATATCCAGAATGGACCCAATCAAGTATATCTTTGAGAAGCCTGCTTTAACAGGGAGAATTGCCCGTTGGCAGATGTTGTTGTCTGAGTATGATATTGAGTATCGAGCTCAGAAGGCTATTAAAGGTAGTATCTTGGCTGACCACTTGGCACATCAGCCGATTGAGGATTATCAGTCAGTTCAGTATGATTTCCCAGATGAGGAAATTCTGTATTTGAAAATGAAAGATTGTGATGAGCCTACGCTCGATGAAGGGCCAAAGTCTGGTTCCCGTTGGAGCATGGTATTTGATGGGGCTGTAAATCAATATGGAAATGGTATTGGGGAAGTAATCATTACCCCTCAGGGCACACATTTTCCTTTTACAGCAAGGCTAACTTTCAAATGCACGAATAATATGGCTGAGTATGAGGCCTGTATTATGGGATTGGAGGAGTGCGTTGATCTAAGGATCAAGCATCTTGATGTATATGGTGATTCGGCCCTCGTTGTTAATCAGATTAAGGGTGATTGGGAAACGAATCATCCTGGCCTCATTCCCTATAGAGATTATGCGAGGAGGATTTTAACGTTATTTACTAAGATTAACTTCCATCATATTCCTTGAGACGAGAATCGGATGGCAGACGCTCTTGCTACACTTGCTTCGATGATTGTGGTTAGACTTTGGAATGAAGTTCCCAATATCACTGTAATGCGCTTGGACAAACCAGCTCATGTGTTTGCAGTTGAAGAAGTGAAAGATGATAAGCCGTGGTATTATGCTATCAAGCGTTTCCTTCAGAGCCAGATTTACCCACTTGGGGCATCTGTGAAAGATAGGAAGACTTTGAGGAGATTGTCAGGCAGTTTCTACCTCAATGGTGACGTGCTTTATAAGAGAAATTTTGACATGGTGCTGCTCAGATGCGTGGATAGGCACGAAGCAGACCTGTTAATGATTGAGGTCCATGAAGGTTCATTTGACACTCATTCCAATGGACATGCCATGGCTAGAAAGATGTTGAGAGCAGGCTATTATTGGCTGACAATGGAGTCTGACTGCTGCAAATACGTGAAGAAATGCCATAAGTGTCAGATTTACGCGGATAAGATTCATATTCCCCCGACACTTCTGAATGTGATTTCATCACCATGGCCTTTCTCCATGTGGGGAATTGACATGATTGGCATGATAGAACCAAAAGCGTCCAATGGACACAAATTTATTCTCGTAGCAAGTAGTCGTGAAGTTTATCAAGAATCAACTCATATGCCGATATGGTGTGCCAGATAAGATCATTACTGATAATGGATCTAACCTGAACAACAAGATGATTTAAGGGCTATGTAGCGAGTTCAAGATTGCGCATCATAATTCTTCCCCTTACAGACCCAAGATGAATGGGGCTGTTGAAGCTGCTAATAAGAATATCAAGAAGATTATCCAGAAGATGGTTGTCACGTATAAAGATTGGCATGAGATGCTGCCGTTTGCTTTACATGGATATCGTACATCTGTTCGCACTTCAACAGGGGCAACCCCTTTCTCTCTCGTTTATGGCATGGAGGCTGTGCTCCCAGTAGAGGTGGAGATCCCATCAATGAGAGTCTTGATGGAAGCCAAGTTGACTGATGCTGAATGGGTCCAGAGTCGTTATGACCAGTTGAATTTGATAGAAGAAAAGAGGTTGACTGCCATGTGCCATGGTCAATTATATCAATAAAGAATGTAGAAAGCTTTTGATAAGAAGGTCAAGCCTCGTGTGTTCCGAGAAGGTGATCTTGTGCTCAAGAAAGTCTTGTCTTTCGCGCCCGATTCCAGGGGCAAGTGGACTCCAAACTATGAAGGTCCATATGTTGTTAAGAGAGCCTTTTTAGGGGGTGCTTTGATACTTACAACTATGGATGGGGAGGATTTCACTCGTCCTTTGAATTCAGATGCAGTCAAGAAATACTTCGCCTAAAAAAACAGAATAGCTCGCTAAGTTGAAAACCCGAAAGGGCGGCTTAGGCAAAAATGAGCGTCTCGGTGGATTGAAAACTCGAAAGGGCGGTCCAGGCAAAAATTAGAGACATATAAAAATTGAATATATGTATCCCGCTAGATTGAGTACCTCACCCTGGGGCAATCTAGGCAAAAAATAAGGATTTGGCAAGTAACTGCATCCTGACAAGACTTTGTTCTACAACTATTATCCGTCAAAGATTCTCGATCATTCATCATTAACCAAAGCTTCTAATACATCAGATTCAGAATTGGTGGAGAAATGGTCATTATGTTCAATGTAGCCCTTTTCCAATATACATCACCAATCTCAAATTTGTAAAGATCTATGGAGCCTTGCCATTTGCAGACTACCATCCCATCAAATAAATTTGAGCCTTTATCCAACTATTTGCACTCTTATTTGTTTCTATTCAACAAATGTTTTGCATGTTTTAATTGAAAAAATATATATCATTGTTTTAAATAATCAAACTTTTCATAACTTGTTTTTTAACAAAGTGAACATTCAGAATGACATAGGAATACTGGGAATGCCTGCAGTGCTCTCCCAAGGATGGTAATATTCTCGATAGGATAAGGCGTTTGTTCATACCCCTGGCATGCTCATGTCCTCTTCCTCCGAAGCCTCTTGTGGTTTTTCTTCTCAAGCAGAGTGTTGGAGATCCATCCTCCTTCTTGATAACTTTCCCGGTAGAGTTGCTCCTACGTCGGAGTTCATCTGTGCAACGGCTTTGCCTCAGTTGGAAGGACTGACGCTCATCCCCTGCAGAGATCTTTGTAATCTTGGCTTTCTCTCGAGATGTAGTACTTGATGTTTGTGTACTTGTTCGTTGGACTTATTGATGTTAGAAACGTCTGTTTGCCAGCATTCATCATACATAAACCATGCATATGTGCATACTGATAATATTCATGTTGCATTCTTTGCCATATATCTTTGTTTGCTATCCCCTGCTAGTTGGTAATACATTTCCCCAAGCGGATGTCGGTGTCTGATTTCCCCATATAGAATCAGCCCCTTAAGCAGAAAGTGTTTATCTTTCCTTCCATATTCCCCACCGAGTTATATCCTCGTGGATGATGGTTGTTTCTGTTTCTTCCCAACACATATATTGGGATGGGATTCCCTATTGAGTTATATCCTCACTGGGACGAGTCTTGATTCAGCTTGCCTCTTTAGTTTGATCCTAGATTGGCTTCTTTTGACTATTTCCTGCACTTCCCTGTGGTATAAATGAATAATTGCTCAGTAATCAGTAATCATTCATCTTATCCCCGGTGGAGTCTGTGGTTTTCTACCCTTATACCGGTAGTTGTAAACCCTATTTCATCCCCTTGCAGAGTTAACCCTTTGTTCATCCTAATCGATGACGGTTACTCTTTCGTGGTTTTCTACCCAGTATCCGGTAGATGTAATCCCCTCCTTGACGGTTATCATTATCCAATATTCGGTATTGATAAGTCCTTCACCCCCAGTGATATATCTCTTGGATAATTGCTCTGATTAGGCAGTTTATCCCCAGCAAGTCATCTTTCATATACCGATTGCCGGTAATGGTTGTTGCTCCCCTTGAATGGTCATCATTATATATCTAGTTTCGGTATCCCGATGCCTTTCTTTGTCGGTCGATTTATACTTTATTAACCCAGTAACCAGTTGTGGATAATCTTCCATGCGAGTATATTATCCACGTTCTGACGGTAATAGATAATATATCTCATGCACTCTTTGGTCGAAGCCTTTTGTTCTTCCCCAGTTGAGTAAGATTCGTATCCCTTTGCGGAGTTGAATGTCCGTCCTATGTTAGAGTTTTCTTTTAGCCCTCTTTTGGATGATGAGTGTCTTGGGAACATTCCCCAATTCACGCTTTGGTTGGTCACCTATTTTATGCCCAGTAACCGGCATCCTTGGTGTTCCTTCCTTCTGCTCCTTATTTTTGACTGGCTGTTCCTTTGTGGAGTCAGATTTTCCTGAGCTGAAGTGTACCTTTTTTTAGGTCTTCCTTAGATGATCTCGGATGTTTGATATCTCTCACCCTTGTACCGGTCTTAGATATTCATTCTCCCGGAGCATGTTTTTCTCTCACCCTTATACCGGTGGGATCGCATGATCTCTTTTTGAGTTTATTACCCAGTAACCGGTAATACCTCATTTGTTATTTCCCCACCTGAGTCCGGATGTTTATCCGAAGTATCCATTATGGATAATTTTTGCTGTATTGGCATATTCCCCAATACGTGCATCTTTGAGTCAGCTCGAGTCTTTCCATTGATGTATTTCATTGGATTTCCTTCGTGCCTCTCAGCAAGTTTCAAGTTGTGACCTGCTCACGCATTTTTATTCCTTTACTCCCCGGTAGAGTCTCTGCCCCATGAGTGGATTACTCATAGGGATTGTCAATTTCCTCCTGATCTTTGCCTTTGTGGATACATCCCCCAGAGAGTATTACCGTTTGCATACATACATCATGAGGTCTCTTAGGGACCAAAATTCGTCTCTTTGTTATTATTTAAGCCCATTCTACCTCGTCGAGGCAAAGATTTTAACCTTCACTTCTCCGGCTAGAATGACCTTAAATAGGGGCATCTGTAAGACCCTAATTTTGACCCTAAGATCCCTCATGGCATCATAACATTGCATTTGCATTGCCTCAAGGATCATAAGCATCTTGGTTCCCCTTACCTTTGGGTGGGACCTCTTGTGAGTGGTTTGAGATCACCAAGCATGATTGAATTGTATATTATTGCTTTTCTTATTTTGTTTACTAACCAAAAGCACAAAAATATGTCACTAACCTCTTTTGTTTATAGCTTGAAGCAATCACAAGGTCAAAAGCTTCAAGGAGAATCATTGGTGCAAAGATATGGCCAAGAGAAGAGGAAAGCAAGCATGGTAATGGTTCTCAAAGCTCTCATCCATCAAATATGCCTCCCTAGCATCTCAATTCATCATTTTTTATCAAAGCCAGTCAAAGAGTTTGAGGTTTGTTTCCCAAAGAAACCCTAATTCCTATGTGTACCACATTGCCTTGCTCCTGAAGCAACCTCAGCCAATGATCAAATACAATCAAGGGAAGTTCTTTAATTAATCATTTTATGCATATTTGAACTTATTTGAGTGTCCTCAATCATCAATTCATCAAGATATGAGTCATGGACTTGAGAAGTTGATCAGTCAATTCATCTGACTATTTTGAAATGCACTGAGACCTAACTTTTTATGTGTTGGTCTAATAGAGATGATCCCAAACGAAAAACTGTTCTTAAGGACAATATGAACAACTTTCATGTTCATCAAAAATTGATTTGAAGCTTGGAAGGTCATCATCTATTCCAAGATATTATAGGTCATTTTGACTGAAACCCTAATTTTGGGTCAATTCCCAAGAGCATAACTCATTCAATTTTTATGATTTTGAGGTGGGATCAAACGCATTGGAATTCTTAAGATGTCTAATTCAAATGTTATGTTGAACAAAATTTCAAAATCTCAAAGGAAATACATGTGATAATGCAAAACATTATAGGTCACTTTGGACCAAATGCATTGAAAGGCAAAAAAGTCCAACTTCAAGTGCCCATAACTCTTTCATCAAAAATCCAAATGATGCAAAATTTAAGTCCATTTTGATTGTCTTGAAAATATCCACAACTTTGATGTATCATAAAAATAGAGGGGCTTTAACATTGGCCAAATTTGGAAACCTCACCTTTGCATGTTTTGCACCTTACACTTTAAACTCAAAATTCACTAATTTCCACACTTCAAATGGATTTTTGCCAAACATAAAATTTGTTCCTCACATCAAGACCTTTCCAACCATTACTCACATGCTTGTGTTTGGATTTGACAAATGGCATTTTCGAAGAGGAGAAGTTTTAGGCATAATTGTGCATAACATGTTGGAACTCATTACACAAGCCTATGCATTGCCAACTACACGTCCATTTCAGCTCAATTATACTTCATATTGCATTTGGCATTGAGTTTGGGCCTTCTACACGATCATGCAAGCCCATGCAATGAATATCCTCTTGCCATGCACACAAATTTTTCACCTCCTTGCATCAGCTTCCACTATAAATACTGAAATTCTAGTTAACAGACTTTCGATGTCACACGGGATGTTATGACATCCAATTCTGCGCAGATAAGTATTATGTAGAACTTTAAAAAGTAAGTGCAGTAAATAACACAAGGAATTGTTTACCCAGTTCAGTGTCACACACACCTACGTCTGGGGGCTACCAAGCCAGGGAGGAAATCCACTATTAGTAGTATTAATTCACACCTTAAACCAACTGTTTAACCCTATCACTTAATACCTACCCAATGCAATTTCAATCTTACTCTAAGATCAGAGTTCCTACTCACTCCCCCTCAATCACCTCAGTGATTACAACCTTTAATTATATTAAAGTTTATAGTGAAGTCACACTTCAAACAACTCTTGATTGTGCTTAACAGCTTTAATCAAGATACACAACACTCACGCTAAAAAGCTTAGAGTGACACAACACTTACAACTCAATGAACACCCTAGTCCAATGCAATCATCTAGGTGATAATTTCTTGGCTCACAAGATTCACCTAATACAAGACACACACAAAAATACATCAGTGAAGTAAATGGAACAATAAAATCTTCACGCCTAAAATCTCCGAGTGCTGAATGAAGGATTGCCATCCTTTTATATTGCAGCACTTGGGCCTTGTACTTGTATTTCCTGAAATTAAGGTCAAGCAAGTTAACCTAATTTCCACATATTAGGGTACTAACAAATAGGCTATTTGTTAGGTTCATTAATTGTAGCTCAGTTGTTAGTTTCCTGGATTTTAGCTCAGCTGTTGAATTCCTGAAGAATAGCCTGAGAAAAATGCTGAAACAGAAAAACTAACCAACCTACAATTTAGCATATGCTGTCAGGAATGAATGTCACAACATTCAGTTTGACGTCCAAGGCATAGACCATATGCTAAGTCTGTTATTTTCCTGAAAATAGACTGTACAAATTTGATGTACTGTTAAGGACCAATCCGTCCATACTTCAGTATCAGCTTACATTAATAAATGTCAAAACATCCAATTTGACATTTACACAATTAGCCTTATGCTAGGTCTGTTATCCTCCTGAAGAACACACTAAGATACATACTGAAATGTAGCAGAAAATGAACCTGCCTATTATTCAGTATATGTTGTCAATGATGAATGTCATAACATCCAGTTTGACATTCAGACAGTAGGCCTTGTGCCAGGTCTGTTATTCTCTTGATAAACAGACTGAAAATACATACTGAGTTATAACAGAACACCAACTGTTCTATTCCTCAGTATCTGCTGTCAGGGATGAATGTCATAACATCTAGTTTGACATTCAGTAGATCATGTATTAGCTAAACCTGCAGCATACTACTCAAGTATGTCATGACATCAGTCAAGACATTAGAGTACAGTTAGATGATCTAACACAAAATGCAGCTAATCAAACATCTCCAAAGCAGGTCATGACATCAGTCAAGACATTAGAATCCGGCTAGTGTTTTAACATAAAATGCAACCAATCAAACATCTACAAACTCCCCCTTTGGCAAATTTTGGGCTAAAACACTTTGGCATCACAACAGAGTACACAGCAGCGGAAAACACACATCTAGTAGGGAAAAACCTAACTAATACACTCAGAGCAGCAACACACTCAACACACATAGAAGTTAAATAAGAACTTCACAAATAAGCATACACACAGAAGTTAAATAAAAACTTCTAATAGCAGCACACATAAACACACTCACACTCATAGAAGTGAAACATCAGCTGCAACACAACCTCTGGATTAGAGGATCTTCAATATCTGTTTAGCAAGAAAATAATCTGTTGTCTTGGGGCATCATAGGTGTTACTCCCCGTTTTTGTCAAAAATGTTGCCAAAGCAACACTTTAAATTACAGACCAAAATAAACAGAATTACACAAATGGCAGAAATACAGTAAATGATTTATTCATCTGACTTAGAGTCAGCCTCATCATCAGTGCCATCATCAGAACTGGCCTCCTCTTCACCCTCTGCACTTTGCCTTGAAGCTCCTTCTGTAGCCTCAGCAGCTTCACCAAGCCCACCATCATCAGACATCTCCAATTGGATAGTCAACTTTTCCAAATTGAGCTTCCTTGCCTCTAGCTCTTTACAAGTCTCTCTGAGTATGGCAATGAAAACAGCTTTATCTAGTTGATTGCCAACACTTGATGTTTCTCCAGTTGTCATGGCAATGTCAGGGACATGCTTACCCAGGAACAATTTGTAATTGAAGGCTAACAGACTCTCTCTTCTTTTCACAAAGTCATTTTCTGTCAAGATGTTTGGAAATTGATTCAGCACAATGCCACATATGAGGGAAGGAAAGGCTATAGGCCCCTTCACACTAAAGCTCCCAGCATGTTTCATGGTCTGATATAAAATGTAGGTTCCATAGTCAAACTTTGCTTTGGTTCCAACAGCATAGATGAACTTCCCAAGCATCACAGACACAGTGGATTTGTGATTTGTGGGCACCCAGTTGGCAGCTCCAACTTTGTGTAGCATAGCATACCTCACACTTTGCTGGCCACCAACTTACCTTTAAGAGGCCACTTCCTGACTTGATTTGCAGTGATTACTTGACAGATTCTATTGTCAGTCACTTCAAGCTCAGGTTGAGCTACATCAGATCTTCCCAAATACAGGTTGATTACTGAGGGAGAGAAGTTCACACACTTGCCTCGCACATAAACTTTTATGAATTCTCTGGACTTCCCATCTGCACATTCCTCAGATACATTGACAATGAACTCCTTCACTAAAGTCTCATAGCACTTTGGGATTTGAGTCACAGTTTTCATTAACCCTGCCTCATGAATAAGGTCTACAATCTCCTTACACTCCAGGGCATTCTAAGCTAGTTCCCTCTCCAAGGCTAGCCTCTTGTGATAGACATACTTCCACCTGTTCACACTAGAAGCAAATTGAAATGACACGTTGTCAATAGGTACCTCAGGGACACTAGCAGCCAACTTGCTAGTGGTTGGATTTTTCTTTGACAGAAATGTTGTGACATCACATGGGACATCTGAATCAGACTCCACAATAACAGACTTGGTCTTCAGTTTCTTGGGCACCTCTTTGCTCCAAGATTTCGCAGGTCCATGCCCTTTCCTTTTGAGGGAACTCTCTGTCACCTTTGGATTGGGAGAAGTTGACACATCAACCTTCCTTGTTGGGGACCTCTGCACCACAATCTTCTTTTCTCTCCTAGTCCTAACCCTTTTGGCTATGCTAGGGACAACTGAGGTCAACAGTTCATTATCAGAGAACTCTTCCAGATTAACTGTGTCAGCTTTAGGGTTGTCACTGACATCATGAGTGACACGGACCTCCTCACCTCTCACATTGTCTAAGGGTTTGTCAATTTTTGACCCCTCATGAGCATCAGGTTGCTCAGTATCGTCAGATACATTCTTTCTTAAGACGACTGCGTTTTCTTGACATGCAACATTATCAGGTATGATAGTGTTCAAGGGAACGGAGACCCCAGGAACATCCTGATTACCAGATAGTATCTTAGTTACAATAGTTGCAATGGCATTATGCACATACCTTGAGCCTTCCCTGGTTTGTTCATCAAGTGCGATTGCTGAGGAGAATCCGGAGACCGTTTCTTTAGGTCTTCTTGCATGAGACGAAGTTGCAGCGTCAGCCACAGGATCTTCCCGGTTAGGGTTGCAAGACTTAGAGCTGGAGGAATCAGACATTGTCGTGTAGGAGGTTGAGTCGGATTGGTGCGACATGCTGAATATCTCGGAGGAGAGTTGAACAGTTTCTTTGGGAGAAAGTTTGCAAGACTGAAAGTTGAAACGATGGAATAGGAAATGCTTGTTGCACGAGCAATGTCTATTATATGTTGACCAATCAGAGTGCACTATTAATTGTTTAATAAGTTGACTTACTAAACAGTAAATAACTAACATCATTAGTTGCTATAATTTCTCAGAAGAGCACATTCCCTCTTTGCCCCTAACTTTGTCAAACTGAGTAGCATCCAATGTCATGACATTGTGAGTGACATTATACTTAGTCTGCATCTGGTTCATCCATATCAGTGCTGAACACTTGCTACCAGATGCTAGGTACTTAGCTTCTGCAGTGGACATTGATACACATTTCTGTTTCTCCCTTGCTGCTACACCATTTTGATGATGTCTAATAGATGAGGGTAACCCATGACTCTCAACCTGACACTTTCCACACCCTTTTCTCTCATTCATGAGCCTATTTGGGATACCCCTACTTGCTTCCTTGGATATGATCTTCTTCATTCCTATTAAATGAAGTTGCCCAAGTCTTCCACGCCACAACTTCACTTCCTGCTCTTCCTTGGCTAAGGGGCACTTTGAGAAGTAGTGTGAGACTTTAGATTCCCATAGATAACAGTTATATTTGGATCTGGCTCCTCTCATAACTTCCTGATTGCAGCCATTCATCACCACACATCCTTCCTTAGTGAACTGTACATTGAAGCCTTGATCACATAGCTGGCTTATGCTGATGAGATTAGCTGTTAGTCCTTTTACTAACAACACATTACTCAGTTTTGGAACTCCAGGACAATCCAGCTTACCAACACCCTTGATTTCTCCTTTAGCTCCATCACCAAATGTCACATACCTGGTAGCATGAGGTTGTAGATCCACCAATAAGTTGCTCATCCCAGTCATATGTCTTGAGCAACCACTATCAAAATACCAGTCTTGTCTGGTAGATGCCCTTGGAGATGTGTGAGCTGGTTTAGCAACCCATTGTTGTTTCTCAATGGGGATATTATGCTTAGATGCCTGTTGCTTAGGTCTGACTTGAGATGTCTGATTAGCAACCCATTTTTGTTTCTTAATGGGGGCATTATGCGTAGATGCCTTCTGCTTAGGTCTGACTTGAGTAGTCTGGTTAGGATAACCATGCAGCCTGTAGCAGAAAGGTTTCATGTGACCAAATCTACCACAGTAGTGACATCTCCATCTCTGAAATTTCTTCTTCTGATGGTTACTCATCCTGGTTCCCTGATGTTGAGACATAGGTTGTGACTTTTGCTTGTGTTTCTGAACTTCAGCCTTTGATCTTTTGAGTTTAGTTGAGGATTTCTTAGCAAAGCCTAGACCAGACATGGTTCCTGACTTCTGCCCCACCTTTAGAATCTCTTCCAAGGTGTCAGTTCCTTTATTCAGCATTCTGATGGATTTAGTCATTTGTTCTAGCTTAGATGTCAGCAAAGATATCTCACCATTCAGACCATCTATGACTGTCAGCTGCTTCTGTTTCTCTGTTTTCAGCTCTTTGATGAGTTTCTTCTGCTTTTCTCCTTGGATACACACTTCTGCACTTTTAATACATAGTTCTTTATATGAAACAACAAGTTCATCAAAGGTAAGTTCATCTCCACTTGAGTCATCATCAGAGGCACAGACACTGGTCAGAGCAGTGACATGTTTAGAAGATTCTCCTTTAGATTCACTCTCAGAATCTCCTTCGGACCAGGTGACAGATAACCCTTTCTTTTGCATCTTGAGGAAGGTAGGGCATTCATCTTTAATATGACCATAACCTTCACATCCATGGCACTGGATTCCCTTGCCTTGAGTGACCTTTTCTTCATATTTTGACCTTCTACTGATGTCATATGAAGAGTTCTTGACATTAGGTCTACCCTGTTGATCAACCTTCTTTATGAACTTGTTGAACTGTCTTCCAAGCATGGCTATGGCTTCTGAAATGCCTTCATTTCCTCCAATGTTTCCTTCTTCTGAATTCTCTTCAGTATTTGATACAAAGACTATGATTTTGTTCTTCTTTTCAGCATCCTCACATAAGCCCATTTCAAAGATTTGGAGTGAACCAATAAGCTCATCAACCTTCATATTGTTGATATCTTGAGCCTTTTCTATGGCTGTGACCTTCATGGAAACTTTGGTAATGACCTAAGAATCTTTCTTACAAGTTTCTCTTCAGCCATTTTCTCACCTAAGCCACCAGAAGTGTTGGCAATTTCAAGAATATTCATGTGGAAGTCATGAATAGTCTCATCCTCTTTCATCCTCAGATTTTCAAACTTGGTGGTCAGCATCTGAAGTTTAGACATCCTCACTTTGGAGGTACCTTCATGAGTTATCTTGAGGGTATCCCAAACTTCCTTAGCCAGCTCACAGTGGTGCACCAGTCTGAAGATGTTCTTACTTATTCCATTGAACAATGCATTCAAGGCCTTAGAATTTCCAAGGGCTAATGCTTCTTGCTCCTTGTCCCACTCTTCTTCAGGAATTTGCACACTGACTCCATCTTTACCCGTCTTCGTTGGATGTTCCCATCCTTTGTTGACAGCTCTCCAGACTTTGCTATCTAGAGACCTTAAGAAGGCTATCATACGAGGCTTCCAGTCATCATAGTTAGAACCATCCAGCATGGGTGGTGTATTTGAGTATCCTACATCCTTGTCCATGGTACTAGAAAGTAACTTCCCTAGATCTCACCCAGAAATTAACAGGCAGGGTGCCTGCTCTGATGCCAATTGAAATTCTAGTTAACAGACTTTCGATGTCACACGGGATGTTATGACATCCAATTCTGCGCAGACAAGTATTATGCAGAACTTTAAAAAGTAAGTGCAGTAAATAACATAAGGAATTGTTTACCCAGTTCGGTGTCACACACACCTACGTCTGGGGGCTACCAAGCCAGGGAGGAAATCCACTATTAGTTGTATTAATTCAGACCTTAAACCAACTGTTTAACCCTATCACTTAATACCCACCCAATGCAATTTCAATCATACTCTAAGATCAGAGTTCCTGGTCACTCCCCCTCAATCACCTCAGTGATTAAAACTTTTAATTATATTAAAGTTTATAGTGAAGTCACACTTCAAACAACTCTTGATTGTGCTTAACAGCTTTAATCAAGATACACAGCACTCACGCTTAAAAGCTTAGAGTGAAACAACACTTACAACTTAATAAACACCCTAGTCCAATGCAATCATCTAGGTGATAATTGCTTGGCTCACAAGATTCACCTAATACAAGACACACACAAAAATACAGTAGTGAAGTAAATGGAACAATAAAATCTTCACGCCTAAAATCCCCGAGTGCTGAATGAAGGATTGCCATCCTTTTATATTGCAGCACTTGGGCCTTGTACTTGTATTTCCTGAAATTAAGGTCAAGCAAGTTAACCTAATTTCCACATATTAGGGTACTAACAAATAAGCTATTTGTTAGGTTCATTAATTGTAGCTCAGTTGTTAGTTTCCTGGATTTTAGCTCAGCTGTTGAATTCCTGAAGAATAGCCTGAGAAAAATGCTGAAACAGAAAAACTAACCAACCTACAATTTAGCATATGCTGTCAGGAATGAATGTCACAACATTCAGTTTGACGTCCAAGGCATAGACCATATGCTAAGTCTATTATTTTCCTGAAAACAGACTGTACAAATTTGATGTACTGTAAAGGACCAATCCGTCCATACTTCAGTATCAGCTTACATTAATAAATGTCAAAACATCCAATTTGACATTTACACAATTAGCCTTATGCCAGGTCTGTTATCCTCCTGAAGAACAGACTAAGATACATACTGAAATGGTAGCAGAAAACCAACCTGCCTATTATTCAATATATGCTGTCAATGATGAATGTCATAACATCCAGTTTGACATTCAGACAGTAGGCCTTGTGCCAGGTCTGTTATTCTCTTGATAAACAGACTGAAAATACATACTGAGTTATAATAGAACACCAACTGTTCTATTCCTCAGTATCTGCTGTCAGGGATGAATGTGTCGCATCCGCGAAAAACAACCGGCGGGCTAAAAAACAAAACAGACAGAGCCGTCACCGGGCGTTATTTATCCCAAAAGAGGGAAAGGAAACGCTCGAAGTAAACCTGGAAAAGACATGGTCTCGCGACCAAAGAGAGATGGGATCGGGAGTCGGTTATGCGAAGGGAAGGTATTAGCACCCCTACGCATCCGTCGTACTCGACGGGATCCACGCTCAGAAAGAATAGAAGAAAGGTTGCTAAACACTGCTCAAAAGAATGCACACACACACTGGAACAAGACACAGGTGGGAGAAGAGGGGAACGGGCTCGCTAGGATATCGCATCCTATGCCTACGTATCTCATCTGGAATGAGAATCAGAGCTACCGTAGTTCGGCTCACGCACGCCAAATAAAACCCACACAGGAAACCGACTGCCAATCGCTGGACTTATGTCAGACTCCACACAAACAGGCAAACATGGAATGAGGATCAGGGCGACGTAGTTCCCCTTAACAGGGGAGAAACTTTCTCCTAACCAGAGACTGGGAAATGACAAACTAAAAGGGAGACTGACTCGAGCCTAATAGTTATCATGTAATCCACAATGGTCCTAGGTTGAGGTTTCTATCTAACTTGCACAGGCAGCAAGCTATCCTAAACCACACAGTCAAACAACACAAGCACAAAAAGCAAGCACACACACTATATACACACAATTGGGCTCATACAAGGTTAGGCTGCAAAAGCAAGCCAACTGGAATCGGGTGTAGTTAGCTCTTAACCCTAACATTGAGAGTTAGGGTGAAGCAGATGAAATGGGAAGTGAGGGTAAGACCTCACAGCTCTTATCCCTGGCCTGGGAGAGCTTCAGACAAATGAAAGTTGGAATTTAGAAAGTTGAAACTCTTCTCCACATATGATTGACACAACAAAGATCTTGGGTTAATATCCATAATGCATCAACACAAGGTGTGAGCAAAGTGGATGACACACTGAATAGCAGGAGATGGGTTACACATCTCTTTTATCTGCCAATTGCCTCATAAGAGGACTTTTCCTGCTTGGCACAAATTTAAACATTCACAAGCATTGCCTCTTAAGGAGGACTTCAGACAGGTGCCTGATGTAACACCCCAAAATTTGCCCTCCTCATTCATGCATTCATTTAGCATTTCATATTGCATTTCATCATGTCAATCAGAATTAGATCCAAAAAAAAAAAACGAAAAAAAAAAGAAAAGAAAAAAAAAATTACAAAAAAAAGAAAAAAAAATAATAAAAAAATAAATAAAATATAATAAAAAATTTTGGACTTGGGTCTCTCTCATTTGAGCCCACAAAACCATGAAATTCAGTCTATAAATACCAAGGCTTAACTTGAGAAAAAGGAAGAGAAGCAAAATACTCTGAGGTTTCCTTGGAACAAAACCCTGGACAAAACCTAAAGAGAAACCTGACAGAGAACTCAGAGTAACCCCCAGGCAGCTCTGAAAAATTCAATCTGACTCACACACTTTCATTGCCTTGCAAACCCAGCCGTGCCATTTGATTTCAACCGGTCTCTCCCATCAGGTTTGCCTCATTCCCATGATTTTATGCTCTTAATTTGGATCATCTGAACGTATGAGGTATGATGGATGAATTTCATTATGTTTTTGCCCACGGGTTTAATTATGCATGAATGGGTGAAACCTATGCCTTGAATGTTTAATCACATGATTTCTGAAATGTATGCCACAGGGTTTGAGGTTTCTGAAACCATACTGTTATTCATGAAAAAAATGCTTATCGTGTTTCACTAACCCTTTTGTTGAGTTTTTGTGAGGGCTCACAGACTCTTGCAGAGATGGTTTGTGTGGTTCCCACTTTTTTTGTGGGATACCCCCTGGAGGTTCATTCCGATTACCTGTACTGACTCACTTTTCTTTGATGGCATTAGCTTGGGAGGTCCCTGGGTTTCTTACTCCTTTAATTGCTGTTACTTCGGATCTTCATCTGTGTGGTACTTTTACCTCTTTTCCGCATTTTATCGCTTTCTTAGCTGGAAGACCTCGATAGGAGGCATTTGTTTTCTTTTGTTTATTTACTTCTGAGCCCCTTGTTGGCACATTTACTTTATACATGTCTGTTTTGTATGTGTTCGTATCCCTGCAGGTAGCGCGGTTCCTTCATCAAGGACTGCCTTTTTGCCCTTGGGCATCCCAAACCCTAAAACCCAAAGCAACACGTTAACTCCTTCTACTACAGGCGAGTAAGTCTCCAAAGGTCGAGCATCCGGTAGATTGCGTAGTGACGTCGTTCGTCCAAAACCCAATCCATAACCCCATAGTTAGCCGAACTACGGCTTGCTCTGATTCTCAGGCCAGATGAGATACGTAGGCATAAGACGCGATGTCTTAGCGAGCACACATCCCCCTAACCCATAGGTCAGCCGAGCTACGAAGACTCTGATTCTCATATTCAGATGAGATACGTATGCAGTGGATGCGACATCCGCGCGAGTCATTTTCATTTAACCCTTTTTTTTGGTAAACAACACAAGATAAACTCACCCTTTAGACAAGAATTACAAAAGTGGATCCCGTAGAGTACTACGGATGCGTAGGGGTGCTAATACCTTCCCTTCGCATAACCGACTCCCGAACCCGAGATTTGGTTGCGAGACCCTGTCTTGTCCTTTCCTTTTTCAGGTTTACTTCGAGCGTTTCCTTTCCCTCCTTTGGGATGAATAACGCACGGTGGCGACTCTTCTGTCTTTTTCTTTCGCCGGTTGTTTCTTCGCGCACTGTATTTTTCAGGTTGCGATAGCTGGCGACTCTGCTCGGGACTAAGAAGTTGACCTCTTGCTGGTCCATCTTCCCTAAGCGAGTCCCTCCCAGCTTTTGTAGGTTGTCTGTTTATTGGGTGTTCATGCTTTTGTACCTTTATTTACTTACTTGCTTGCATTCATCTGCTGTATCTGTTGAAGCTGTTGTTTGTTTGTTGGGATGGGATATTCTACGAGAGATAAGCCCATTACCCAGGCTTGAGTGTACACACAGGTTTTAGAGTGGATGATCATGAGGCTTGCGTGGCATGTTGCTACGTTAAGTCGTTCGTGAAGAACCACACCCAGACGAGGTTTCTTTTGGATATATTATGTCCTACGGATGTTCCGTAACGACATGGTGTTCCTCTAGAAATTGTTGACTCTGGTGACCATTTCCCGAGAACTCAGTCGAGGCCTCTCCTCCGAGACGTGATTATGTTAGCTCTGGTGGGCGCATTCTCGCTGCTCAATCCGAGGACCCCGAGACTGAGAACTTGCTTTAGGATGTCCTGTTGAGGGGAGTCAGTGGAGGTCTTTTATCCCGTAATAATGCCAAACCTTCAGTGGTAAACGTATTATTCGCGACTGAAGGGGTGAAGCTGACGAACTTCTGTTCTTAGAACCTACCAGTGAGGGGTGGGCTAAATTCAGGAAACTTTAACCTCCAACCAACCCGGTTTTCTGGAGCAGAGTTTTGGTCTTGTATTATATTCCTCAGTGAATTTCTCTCCAGGAAGTGCAACCTGACAGATGTTCAAGCGGATCCATCAATTCTGATTGACATGCCTTTGCATTGCATAACATCATCTGCATATTTGCATCCAACATCTCATGCTTATTCATTTGCAGGGTATTCCCTTTCAAAACGGGGGTGCCTTAAAACTGAACAAGCAGTGCATCGCATACCATGCATATTAACCCTTGTCTGTTTTGCAGGTGTCACCGCAGTGTCTAATGTTTGTTCCCTATATCAGGCAGTTATTGGTCCCAAGCGAGTTCACAGATACCCGACAAAGGAAAACCGTCCACGACTAGCGATGGACCAAGTATAGAAAGAGTTGGCTGATATGCGTGAAAGGATGGATCAGTTCATGACATTGATGACTGGTATGGCAGCAGGTCAAGAAAAGCTGAGGGAATTGGTTGGGCAACCGAGGCCTGAGGTGGAGATACCAAATGCTGAGGGAAACCCTGGTAACCCTGGGAACACCGATAACCCTGTGAACGCGGGTAACGCAAATGCTGATGGAAACCCGGGTAATGTTGGCAACACAGGGAATGTTGGAAATGGTATTGGCGGAAGGTACAATGTGAATCAAGGAATTTGGATTAACGGGCGCCCCGTTACTGAAGATTATCAGTATGATCAATTTTCTTTGCACGACGAGGCCCTCGAGACCACTCGCCGTATGGATGAGCTTGCTGAGAAGCTCAAATCTTTGGAGTCTCAAAATTCCTTAGGCTTTGATGTCACAAATCTTGGTCTGGTTCAGGGAGTAAGGATTCCTCACAAGTTCAAACCCCCTACTTTTGAGAAATACAACGGGGCTTCTTGCCCACGCACTCATCTCCAATCTTATTTGGGAAGGTTGGGAGCTCACACGCAAGATGAAAAGCTGTGGATGTACTATTTTGAAGACAGTCTAACTGGAGCTTCTCGTGAATGGTATTCTCATTTGTCTCGTACTACCATCAAGAGCTGGAAAGACTTGGCAGAGGCTTTTATCAAGCAATATCAATACAACTTGGACATGGCTCCAAATCGGACCTTGTTGCAAGGTATGTCTCAGACTGCCAAGGAAACCTTTAGAGAATATGCTCAGCGTTGGAGACAGATTGTTGCGTCCGTCCAACCCCCTATGTCTGAAAGGGAGATGGCGGACATGTTCATGAACACTCTTCAAGGCAATTATATTTAGAGATTGGCTACTTGCCCGTCAATCAGCTTTGCAGAGATAGTAATTGTTGGAGAAAGGATCGAGAGTCTGTTGAAGATGGGCCGAATTCAAGACAACAGTGCTTCCAACTCATCAGGTCCCAAGAGACCGTTTGTTGGTAACGGTCAGCGAAGAAAAGAAGGTGAGGCAAGCGTTGTGTATGCCGGCAGAAGCAGGGGTAGAGGACGCCCTAATTATTATCAAGATCAAGTGGCCGCAGTCACTATTCCAACGCCTGTTCCTCAACCGCAATATCATCCGCAACAACAACCCAGGTACAACAATCAACAACAAGGAGGTAATCCGGGTCAGCAAAGACACTATCAACAACGTCCAAGGCAGACGGACCGGGTCATCGAGCCAATCCCAATGCCTTATTCAGTATTACTTCCCAAGCTGATTGACATGAATCTGGTTACGTTGAGAACTCTGGCCCCACCAATCGATCCCAATAATTTGCCTAGAGGTTATGATGTCAACGCCAGATGTGCTTTTCACTCCAACGCACCTGGCCATACTACAGATAATTGCAAGGCTCTCCAGTTAAAGGTATAAGATTTGAGAGATGCCCAGGCTATCAATGTTGCTCCGGTGCCTAATGTTATCCAGAACCCGATGCCGGCTCACGGCGGGCAGAGGATTAATGCTGTTGATAGTGGGGAAACTTTGAATTTGGTTTCTGATGTGACTAAGGTGAAGACTTCGCTATCGGTGGTTAAAGACCGACTTCTGAAAGGACAGATTTTCCCGGGCTGTGGGGAAGAATGCAGAAATTGTCAAGCTGCCGAAAACGGATGTGACAGTTTGAGAAGGGGTATTCAGCAGCTGATAGATGAAGGTTGTCTTCAGTTCGATCAGGCCCGTCCGGTGAAGAATGATGTATCGACGGTGACGTTTTATTTCACTCCTGAAGAAATATATGTTCCCGAGAGACTCGCTCCGACAACAATATATTTCCCAGAAAGTACAGAACCAGCAGCGGTGAACATCGAAAGTTCAGCACCAGTCGCAATTTACTCTGACAGCCCTCAACCGACTTTGGTTGGTCCAATCACCATCACGGTACCAGGACCTAGAAAGACAGTGCTATCCCGTGGCACTATGGGGCTGATATCTACTGCCAGGGGCAGAAAGTTAACAAAGAAGACATTGACATTGGTAGCTCCGCTGTAGACAATGTTGGAGGGGTTGGTGGCTTCACTCGAGTGGACGCCTATTTGCACCATCAACATTACGCGCGAATACTGAAGCCGAGGAAGCTGCCAAGGCTAAAGGGAAACAGGTATCCACCGAAGAGGTTACTACTGAGGAAGATCCTCCTAAGACCGCATTCGAGAAGGAAGTGGATGAGTTTACGAGGATTATCAAGAAAAGTGACTACAAGGTAGTCGACCAGCTAAATCAGACACCCTCAAAGATCTCCATTCTCTCACTATTGCTGTGCTCTGAGGCGCACAGAGCAGCCTTGTTGAAAGTACTGAATATGGCCTATGTTCCACCGGAGATAACTGTTAACCAGATGGAGTCGGTAGTTTCCAATGTAAATGCTAGCCGGGGGCTAGGTTTCACCGATAATGACCTAACACCTGAGGGCAGGAATCACAACAAAGCCTTGCATATCACAATGGAGTGCAAAGGGGTGGTGCTTTCCCATGTTTTGGTTGATACAGGCTCTTCTCTGAATGTTCTTCCAAAGAAAGCCTTAATGAAGGTGGATTGCGATGACATCACCCTGAGGCCAAGTAACTTAGTTGTGAGGGCTTTTGATGGCTCTAAGAGTGTTGTCTTTGGCGAAGTTGAGTTGCCAGTTAAGATTGGACCGCAGGTGTTCAAGAGCACCTTTTATGTGATGGATATCCAGCCTGCCTACAGCTGTCTGCTAGGTCGGCCTTGGATTCATGCTGCCGGTGCTGTTACTTCTACCTTCCACCAGAAGCTCAAATATGAACTAGAAGGTCAGATCGTCACTGTATGTGGTGAAGAGGATATTTTTGTTAGCCACCTGTCTACATTTAAGTATGTAGAGATGGATGGCGAGATGCATGAGATGCTGTGTCAGGGCTTCGAAACTACAAACATCAATGAGGTCGCGCCCGAAGCTGTCTTTTCACCTGATTTTGAGAAGGTCGGGACTTCTATCTCTTCATACAAGCAAGCTGTCGAAGTGGTTAAAGCTGGTAATGCCCAAGGATGGGGCAAATTTGTGGAGCCAGTCATCAAAGAAGACAAGTTTGGATTGGGGTATGCTCCGGGATCTCAGAAGAATGAAACCGGTACTCTCTCCAGCGGGGGTTTGGTTTCTCCCCACATCGTCAATGCTGCAGATGAAGACAAGGCTGACAGCGACTATGACTTAGATAGCTGGATTCGCCCGTGTGTCCCGGGAGAAAAGCTCGACAATTGGTCGTCTGAAAAAACCGTCCGGGTTACTCTGCTGAAAGAGTGATTTTTATTGTTTTCCTTTATTACATGCATAATAAAGTCTTACACTTTGCCCAAGGTGTAACGGCTCATTTGTAGGGCCATCCATTTAGTTACGTTTCGCAATTATTTTTATCATCAATAAAGGACGGCTTTTGCAAACAATTTTGTGTTCTCTTTCTTTCAGTTTTTTTTACTTTTTACAAAAAGAAAATGGCAATGTTTCTTTTTTCGTTTTTCCTTTCTTTCAAAAAAAAAATCTCTCATTCTAAGGTAAAGCATGATCCTCCATCATGCAGAGCCGACCACTCGGATCTCACTGCTAACGACACTGCTATGGCCAAGTATGACTTCGACAATCCTATCTATCAAGCCGAAGAAGGGGCTAAGGAAGATTGTGAATTGCCTGAAGGGTTAGCCAGATTGTTGAAACAGGAGGACCGAGCTATTACACCTTATCAGGAGGTGGTTGAGACCATCAACGTTGGTACCGAAGACGACAAGAAAGAGATCAAGATCGGGGCCAGTCTACAGGCCGAGAGGAAAGACCGTTGATCATGTACTTGACTGTGTTAGAAAGGTCAATGGGTTGTGTGCTCGGTCAGCATGACGAGTCAGGTCGAAAAGAGCATGCAATATACTACCTTAGCAAAAGTTTACCGACTGTGAACAAAGATACTCATTGCTCGAGAAAACTTGTCGCGCTTTGGCATGGGCTGCTCGCCGACTAAGACAGTATATGTTGACTCACACGACTCTATTGATATCAAAAATGGATCCAGTCAAGTATATTTTTGAAAAGCCATCACTTACCGGAAAGGTTACTAGGTGACAAATGATACTGACAGAGTATGACATCCAATACACTTCACAAAAAGCCATCAAGCGAAGTGTCTTGTCAGACTATCTTGCAGAGCAACCGATTGATGATTACCAACCTATGAGGTTTGACTTTCCTGATGAGGACATCATGTTTCTCAAATCGAAAGATTGAGAGGAACCACTCCCGGAGGAGGGGCCTGACCCTGAATCCAAATGGGTTATGATGTTTGATGGGGCGGTCCACGTCAATGGTCGCGGAGTTGGTATACTGTTGATCACACCGGAAGGGGGTTCATATGCCATTTGGTGCCAGAATAACGTTTCCCTGCACCAACAATGAAGCCGAATACGAAGCTTGTATCCTAAGACTTGAGGAAGTCGTCAATATACAGATTAAAACCCTGGATGTATACGGGGATTCAGCTTTGGTCATCAATCAAACCAACGGGAAATGGTGCTATGCTGGAACTACGTACCCAGAATTGACGTATCTCGGTTAGAGACGAATGAAGAAAGCATTTGGTCAGAAAGTGCGCCCTCGGGGGTATCAAGTCGGTGAATTGGTACTCAAAATATTTCTTCCTCCCAACACAGATCACAGGGGCAAATGGACACCGAACTATGAGGGTCCGTACGTGGTTAAAAAGATTTTCTATGGCGGAGCTTTGATGCTAACAACCATGGATGGCGAAGGATTCCCGTCCCCTATTAACTCAGACGCAGTTAAAAAAAATACTTCGCATAAAATAGACCCGCTGAACGATAAAAAGAATAGTCCAGGCAAAAAAAAAGGGCATCCCGACGAACCAAAGAAAAAAAAGAGAATAAAGAGGTTCGGGCAAAAAAATTAGGGATATAAAAAAAGAGAGTACACCCGGTGATTCGAAAACCCAAAAGGGCGGCTCAGGCAAAAATGGGTATCCCGATGGATTGAAAACCCGAAAAGGGGGCGATCCAGGCAAAAGTTAGGGAATAAGCGAATGACTGTGATCTGAGTTCATCAGTGTTATATCATCGTTTCATTCAATCCGGCAATCTTCGAAGGTTAAAGATCGACTAATCATCCACTTCAGAAAGCAAGATGAGTAGAGCGTCTTGAGGACATACGAGTCATAGCAGAGTCGAAACTCGGTGGGACCCCGTATCCCCATTGCCATTAGGATAATTCTCTTTTTATAGCGATCACCTCTTTTCAGGGATCAGCTTCCTGATACCCTCGCCTATTCCTGGCACAAATTTTCTCCCCATTAAGAGTCGAATAATTCAGTTAAAGAGCCTCTTTATTTTTCATTTATCAGTTTCTTTGCAAAAATGTCCAAATTTTTGATAAAACATATTGCATATGAACATAATGGTGGCTTTTGCAAATGATTTGCACAGGAAAACATTTAAAATTGCTTTGAAATTGCTTAATCCCGAATGGTGAATTCAAATCGAGTAATTCCCCCGAGGCATACGTGTATTTTTGGTTGCAGGTCACAGGAACCGGATGCCAAGTCATGAATCCTCATCCCCAAGCGGTTGACAAAGTCTCTCCTCAGCAGAGCATGTTCCCCAACAGAGTTGACAGTATCCAGACTGTCTATCCCCAGTAGAGTTGACAGTATCCAGACTGTCTATCCCCAGTAGAGTTGACAGTATCCAAACTATATATCCCCAGTGGAGTTGACAGTGTCAGACTGTATCTTCCTAGCAACAGCGGAGTGGTTGCATAACCAACAGATGAGAGGGTGGCGTTCCCAGTGTTCATCTCTTTCCCCAGCAGATTATTTTTAACAGATTTGTTAATCCCCAGCTTGAGGGCGATTAGCAAGTTCATATCCCCAGCAAAGGCCGTTTCCTACGACATTTCCCCAAGAAGTGTTTTCCCCACAGACTCTCCTCACAGAGCCTCGCCGAACAAAGTTTCCATAGTTGATACTCCCCCCGCAAGGTCAACTTTTCAAGCAGCCAATTTATTTTTGGTGGCTCATTGGTCCCGGCAGACGGATCATTCCCCACAGAGCATTCAAGGATTGATATAGCGATTTGTTCCCTACCGGAGTTTGCTTCCCCAAGCAGATTTCTTTTTACACCATGCATAACATTTGCATTTGCATGTATATCATATCAAGCATACACATAAGCTGATAAACAGGTTCTTCCAAGCAGACTGAAGAATTACTTTACAACCAAGGTCATGAGATCCAGCCAGAGGATCAAGTGTGAGTGATCCAGCCTGAGGGTCGTTTTGAAGATTCAGCCTGAGAATCGTTTTCCAGTGATCCAGCCTGAGGGTCATTTTGAAGATTCAGCCTGAGAATCGTGTTCCAGTGATCCGGCCTGAGGGTCCATTTCGAAGATTCAGCCTGAGAATCGTGTTCCAGTGATCCAGCCTGAGGGTCATTTCAAAGATTCAGCCTGAGAATCGTGTTCTAGTGATCCAGCCTGAGGGTCATTTCGAAGATTCAGCCTGAGAATCGTGTTCCAGTAAGCCAGCCTAAGGCTCAATTTGAAGATTCCCCAGTGAAGTCGCCTACAAGCTTTATTTCCCCAGCAAGCCCAAGTCTAATTGAGGAGTCGTTACAACATGTTCTAGCCCGAAGAATATGTACGAAGCCCAAAAGTGGAATATTCTCGAAGTTGCATATCTAATATGAAGGTTGGGTGTAGATTTCAAAAGAGGGTCAACCAGCGCATGCCTCAGATGCGGGATCCTAATGACGGAAATTTATCATCAAAACAATCCAGATCTAGCCAGAAGATCGAAGTAGATTCAGCCAGAGAATCGAAACAAAGAAGATCTAGCCAGAAGATCGAAAATCGCAACAATTCAGATCTAGCCAGAAGATCGAAGTAGATTCAGCCAGAGAATCAAAGGAAATAGATTCAGCCAGAGAATCGAAACGGAGGAGATCTAGCCAGAAGATCGAAGAAGATCTAGCCAGAAGATCAAAATCGTATCTAGCCCGAGGATCAAAATTAATATCCAACCAGAGGACTAAATTGAGTATAGGTTCAGCCAGAGGATCGAAACTCCAGATTAAGCCAGAGGATCGGAAGAAAAATAAACAGCACGGTGTATTTCCGCGTTTTTGTGGTGTTCTCGGAGCGCAAATTTTCGGTCTGTCTTTGGTATTCAATCACAGCTCACCCCGTTTGTCTGATAAGCTGTTCGCTTTCATCCTACTCGGTTTAGCTGATGATTGAATAGGGGCAGCTGTAACACCCCAAAATTTGCCCTCCTCATTCATGCATTCATTTAGCATTTCATATTGCATTTCATCATGTCAATCAGAATTAGATCCAAAAAAAAAAAAAAAAAAACGAAAAAAATTTTTTTTACAAAAAAAAAATATATAAATAAAAATAATAATAAAAATTTTTTGGACTTGGGTCTCTCTCATTTGAGCCCACAAAACCATGAAATTCAGTCTATAAATACCAAGCTTCACTTGAGAAAAAGGAAGAGAAGCAAAATACTCTGAGGTTTCCTTGGAACAAAACCCTGGACAAAACCTGAAGAGTAACCTGACAGAGAACTCAGAGTAACCCTCAGGCAGCTCTGAAAAATTCAATCTGACTCACACACTTTCATTGCCTTGTAAACCCAGCCGTGCCATTTGATTTCAACCGGTCTCTCCCATCAGGTTTGCCTCATTCCCATGATTTTATGCTCTTAATTTGGATCATCTGAATGTATGAGGTATGATGGATGAATTTCATTATGTTTTTGCCCACGGGTTTAATTATGCATGAATGGGTGAAACCTATGCCTTGAATGTTTAATCACATGATTTCTGAAATGTATGCCACAGGGTTTGAGGTTTCTGAAACCATACTGTTATTCATGAAAAAAATGCTTATCGTGTTTCACTAACCCTTTTGTTGAGTTTTTGTGAGGGCTCACAGACTCTTGCAGAGATGGTTTGTGTGGTTCCCACTTTATTTGTGGGATACCCCCTGGAGGTTCATTCCGATTACCTGTACTGACTCACTTTTCTTTGATGGCAATAGCTTGCGAGGTCCCTGGGTTTCTTACTCCTTTAATTGTTGTTACTTCGGATCTTCATCCGTGTGGTACTTTTACCTCTTTTCCGCATTTTATCACTTTCTTAGCTGGAAGACCTCGATAGGAGGCATTTGTTTTCTTTTGTTTATTTACTTCTGAGCTCCTTGTTGGCACATTTACTTTATACATGTCTGTTTTGTATGTGTCCGTATCCCTGCAGGTAGCGCGGTTCCTTCATCAAGGACTGCCTTTTTGCCCTTGGGCATCCCAAACCCTAAAACCCAAAGCAACACGTTAACTCCTTCTACTACAGATGAGTAAGTCTCCAAAGGTCGAGCATCTGGTAGATTGCGTAGTGACGTCGTTCGTCCAAAACCCAATCCATAACCCCATAGTTAGCCGAACTACGGCTTGCTCTGATTCTCAGGCCAGATGAGATACGTAGGCATAAGACGCGATGTCTTAGCGATCACACATCCCCCCAACCCATAGGTCAGCCGAGCTACGAAGACTCTGATTCTCACATTCAGATGAGATACGTATGCAGTGGATGCGACATCCGCGCGAGTCATTTTCATTTAACCCTTTTTTTTGGTAAACAGCACAAGATAAACTCACACCCTTTAGACAAGAATTACAAAAGTGGATCCCGTAGAGTACTACGGATGCGTAGGGGTGCTAATACCTTCCCTTCGCATAACCGACTCCCGAACCCGAGATTTGGTTGCGAGACCCTGTCTTGTCCTTTCCTTTTTCAGGTTTACTTCGAGCGTTTCCTTTCCCTCCTTTGGGATGAATAACGCACGGTGGCGACTCTTCTGTCTTTTTCTTTCGCCGGTTGTTTCTTCGCGCACTGTATTTTTCAGGTTGCGACACCTGCCCACATAACAGGACAGGTCTTCCAGACTACATGAAGTCAGAGAGTTATACCTAAGTGGTTAAGCAACCAAGCAAAAGCAAGTTCAAATTGAACTTAAGCAGCTTATGTACCTGTTGAAACATCAAACAAATCAGTACAACTATACAGACAAACAACCAACAGTTAATATCAACAGTCAAACCCAATAAGCAAAGGCATAAGCCACAAGTCAAGCTCAAATGAGTTATCAACCCTACAAAGCACACAAGGTTAGTAGTCAAAAGTAAACATCAAAGGCTCAAGTGATAGAGCACCAACAACTATGGAACTTGAATGCTCCACCTGAAATCAAAGCTCAAACATAAGCAACCAACCACTAGGTCTAGGCCTAGGGTCAAAGAGGGAGAAAAAATTTAAAACAGAACATGAAATTTCACATGAATCAACTTCAAACAATCAAGAATACAATCCAAAAGGTCTCATCTCAACATCAATTACCAAATCCATTTCATGAACCAAATATGGCAAGGTATGCAAATTGTGACCACATTGTGACATCAGAATAAACAAATTCACATTAATTCAAAAATGATTCAATTAATCTTGGAAAATTTCATGAGTAAATAGGACATACAACATGATCATCCCACAAAAAATTAGAGCATTTGGACAACATTAGGCATGGTAATCAAATTGCATAAGTCAAGGCAAGCACAAACAAGCACATCTGTGACACCAAATGTCACACCAACTTAGCATAGGCCTAAAACATAAATGAAACATGGTAAAAACCTCAAACCAAAGCCAAAACACCATTCAACATGTCTAGAAATAGTGTGCAAAGTTTCACACTCATAGAATAAAGAACAAGCATTTCACAATCAAATGAAGTTCAAGGCATTTTGAAAACTCAAATGTGACCATCCAGAATGAAAAATCTCAATCAAATCAGAAATCAATCCAAAAATTCCACCAAATGTCATGAGCATTTACAACATTCATATCAAGCACCATACAAAAAATCATAACATTTGGAGATCATTTATCATGGTAAATTCATCAATCAAGTTGGACATCACAAGGTGTGACACAAATTGTCACACCTCCCTTAGAAAAATCATAAATCAGCAATGGCAATTGATAAAAATGCAAACTCAACACCAAAATGTCCAGCAAGATGTCTAGTTTCAACATGTAAAATTTCATGAGCATTGGATGAAAAATGAACATTTCACAAATGAAGAAGCAAGGCAAGGTCAAGATATGACACATGTACCAATTATTTTCCAGCCATGCACAATTTATGGAAAAATGATGATAAAAAACTAGAGAGAAAATTTGACACAATGCAAAAATCCACACATTTTTTGGATGAATTTTCAATTAGATATGGATTTTAGAAGATGAAGAAAAAATGAAAAATGATAAAGCATAGCATATGAATATGTGAAGAAAATAAATGGAGCATATGAAGAAATGCTGAAGCCAAGGATCGAAGCATGTAGCATTTTAAATGTCCAGCGCGCCAGGCCAAAACGACAGCGTTTCACTATGAAACCCTAAGCGCGCGCCATGCATCCATTCAAAAATCCGTAGGAAAGGCTATGCATTCCGCAGGTAACCGTATGAATGTTGCAACAAATTTCGCAGGAAACTCCACAAGAAAACTGGAAAATGCATGGATCTTGAAGAACACTATGAACACCTTCATCTAATTTCCATAAATTCTCAAAACGCTCCAGAAATGCACATCAAGCATATCATTCAAATTATCATTCATCATATAACAAGATTCCATAATCATTTCATGACAAAACACATAAACATGCATGGATCGAAGGAATTAAAGTTCCACATCACAACTTAAATCACATGGTTCTTCATGGATATAGCACCAAATCGCTCGATTCAAAGTTCAGAATCATCACTATTAAGAGATCTACAAGAATATAACAACAATTTGGAGAATTAAGGAAGTCGAAAAAGTGACCTCTTGATGAGCAACTTTGAATCCACGTGTTTCCAAGGCTTGGCAATACTTAGATCTTCTTCCAGTATGCTTAGGGATGTAAAGGATGATGAATTGGAAGCTCAAATGCTCTTTAATCAAGCCAAATCCTCAACTGCCATGGAAGCTTCAAGAGATGAACATGAACTTGTATGCAATGAATTCCTCTGTTTCCACGTCCAAAGATGCTCAATAATAGCTCAGGATGATGAATCAACCAAGGAAAAGTGATTGTGATTGAAGAAATTTGGAGAAAAAAGTGACAGAGAATTTTGAGATTTTGAGAATTCTAGATCTAGAATTGGGAATTGTGATGAATTCTGTTATGATTAAGCATTTATAGTCCATGCTAAACATGATTAGGAAGAGGTTTAAGCAAATGCAAATGAAATTAAGGAGTTAGGGAGTGTAAATGCAAAAATGAGTTTTCACCCTATGCATGAAAATGCATGGTGAATAGTGCACGAATTTCCACTTAATTTCACTCAAAAATCTGTTTTGGAGCCAATGGTGATGGTCGCATGTGCAAATGATGTACAAAATTTAAATTCCAATTTTTCCCTCCAAAAATGCAAGAATTATCAAATGTTCATGTGAATGTAATTCATGCCATGTAATGCAAGATTTGGAAATTATATGTCAAAACAAGAACAATGTAAAAAGAGCCACTTGAATTGGAGTTTTGGTTGAGAAGTTATGCCCATTTGAAGTTCAATGTTCACTTGGTCAAGTTTTGATCATATCTCCTTAACCACACATGAGAAATTTATGATCTTGGACTTTTTGGAAATGGGAGAGAAAGATCTACAACTTTCATGTTCAACAAAATTTCATTTGAAGCTTTCTTGATGATGTAATCTTGAGTTGAAAACCTTTCCATTTTTGGCAAATTCGAATTACAAGTCACTTACTATTTTTGGAAAGTTTTGTCCTGACTTTATTTTCTTCAAAGTTGATGTTTGAAATGTCAAATGAGAATTGTTTGAACATGAATGAAGTATTTCCACTCACTTCCCACCTCCAAATCCAACAGTTGACTTGCAGTTGACTTTTGTAGTTGATAGATGACCGGGCCATGCACAGATGAATTTGAGCCTCAATCACTTGATGAAATGGCTCCAACATGAAACCCTAGCTTATACAAGCTCAACAAAATCATATGATGATCTCCATCTCAATAAAAAACCTCATCTCCTTGAAAAACCCTGATTGGTATAATGCAACTGATTAGGGTTGACCAGAGGTCAAAACCCTAATCCCAAGGCACATGATCAGGCACAATGAACCTCTTGGTGATGATAAGACCATGATGATGGTGATGTACCATTTCAACCAAAATAATGCTCAACCTCCTTGAGGAACCAAAAACCCTAATTGAAGCACAAACCTCAGATGATTAATGATCAATTCATGAGACCCTCAAGCTTGAATCTTTTAACCTCTTTATCTTCTGAGCAAGACTTAGGAGGATGACTTGCTCATTTCCCACATGATATGCAAATATGCAATGACTAATGCCCTAAAAATGAAATGCAATATGCTAAGCTAGTCCCAAGAGAGGAGGGCAAATTTTGAGGTGTTACAGAATGTCATAACATATAGTTTGACATTCAGTAGATCCTGTATTAGCTAAACCTGCAGCATACTACTCAAGTATGTCATGACATCAGTCAAGACATCAGAGTACAATTAGATGATCTAACACAAAATGCAGCTAATCAAACATCTCCAAAGCAGGTCATGACATCAGTCAAGACATTAGAATCCAGCTAGTGTTTTAACATAAAATGAAGCCAATCAAACATCTACAAATACACTTGCTTGCTTCACTTGAAATTCAACCTAATGGCGCCTGAGATGCTGCACAACTGAATCCATAACCATTACCAAAGGAACTATTTCACTTTTCTTCAAATTTTTCAGATCTAAAATTCAACTAAATCTGGTTGAATCTTTGGATCTAAAGTTCCTAGACCTTCATCCTTCAGTCCATAGAACTTCTGTTTGGCCAAAGGAAGCAAGAAGGAAAGCTCAGATCTCCACAATTCAAAGGTTCTCTCCAACTGGTTTTTTCTTCGAAACTCATTATTTCTTGATCTATTTGCTTGGATTTTGTGTTGGCTGAAGTCCTCTTCATAAAGGCAATTGTTTTGAGTGCTCAATTGTTGAAATCCATGAAGTTCACACAAACACCACAGAATTTCCACTTCTGATTTCTCTCAATATAGAGATCTAGAGTGGAATTGAGTGGTACAGGGGTGATGTACATCACCCCAGCTTTCGAATGATACCTAGATCGTTCATTTTGGTTTCCATTTTAAGTTCTACAAATTTTGGATGTGGCCGGAGGTTGGCCGGAGAAGACGGTGGCGCTGCCACCGTCTGGTTCCCAGATTCAATCTGATTCGTCCATGTGAGTTTCCAGATTCAATCCCACGCGTCCATTGTTATGACTTATTTAAAGGCTTGGTGTGTTTCAGTTGACCAAGGTGCATGGTGAACGCGCGCTTCTAGGCCGTGTGATGATCCACGTCAATTAATGAATCTTCATCCAATGGCTCACGCTTTTTGCTATTTTTTAATTCTGATTTCATTTTCCATTTTATTATTTTAATTTCATTTCATTTCAAAAATTTATATCTTCTTCATTTTAAATCCAAAAAATATGGGACCAATTGAATTCTTCTACAAATAAATTATAGTTTCTAAAAATGATTTTTAATATTTTTTATTTTGTCATTTGATATTTTTTGTGAATTTTCTCTTTTCTGGTTATTTTTAATTCATTTTAAATAGTTTTTGATATTCAAAAAATACAAAAATATTTTTCTAACCTATTTGAATGATGATGGATCTATGAAAAATATTCTCATCAATTTTTTAATTGATTTGAGATTTATTTGAGATTTTAGTTCAATTAGGTTATTTTTATTCATTTTTAATTGACTAAAAATAGTTTCTGACTTTTAAAAATGCTGAATTTTTTTGTAAAACTTTGTTTGACCTTGTTGAACTTGGGATAAATCACTTGGACCTTTCAAGGTTGATTTGAAGTGATTTTGAAGTTTGACCTTTCTTTTATTTTTAATTCAAGTTTATTTTGATATTAAAAATGCCAAAAATATTTTGTTTATTTCTTGACCTCCAATCTTCATCCCATTTCTGGTTTCTCATTGTTTGACTTTGAATTTCAATGTCATTTGGTCAACACACATGGATTGGTACATTTTATTTCACCTTATGCATTTTAATCTTTCCATTTCATAATCCATTATTCATCTCTTTCTTTTTCTTCTTCTTTTTTTCTTTTTGATCAATGAGTTAGAGGTTGATAAGTTAGCATTGATTAGGGAGGTTTAATCTTCCTTGATTCAAATCTAATTCATCTTGATCAAATGATCAAGTGACTGGCTTTGTAGTAAGGATAGGTTGCTTCCTAAATCATGCAAAAGACTTAAACCATTACAAGATCAATTCTCTTTTTTTTTCTTTTGGCATGGCAAGTTGTTGGAACTTGGTTCACTAATCAAGACTTCTAACTTGTGTTGTTGCCTACATTATTATTGACCGGCCTCAGATAGTTGTGACTTCTACATAAGTCCAATTACGATTGCTTAACATAGCGCTAAATTTGCCTTATGGCACACTAACTACTAACATTAACCATTAACCATTAACATTTACTTTGTGCACTTTACATTTATGCAATTTATTATTCTTGTACATATTATCCATTTGCTTTTTCCTTTTCTCATTGGAGCACATGTTTATGTTAATGCCATTTGCCTTTTGCTCACTTGAGCATATAATTGTATATATATCTTTTGTGTTTGTGTTTGTTTGTTTGTTGTGAACCAAATGCAAAGAATTGGACAAAATGGACTTAGATCTTAGGGCTTTACCCAAGCTAATGGAGTTTGAAGAGCAACTAGGCCTCATGCCTTTAGAATGCTTAAATGTCAAAGAGCAACTAGGCCTCATGCCTCTAGAATGCTTAAAGCTTGAAGATGAACATTGAAAGGACCATATTCTAAACAACCTCTTGTCCATTCTTTGATTGGTAAATAGAACCTTTTGACGTGTGTGTTTCTTTGTGCTAGGGATTTCCACTTGAGCCAAATTGAGGAACCATTACCATGAGCTCCTAAGAGAGAGAAATCCAAAGTACATTGAGGAGCCTTTCCAAGAGTTCATTTGATTGATTGCTTGAGTTTATGCTTTGTGTGATTTGCTTATTCCAAAGGATGAGAGCAACTTGGATCATCAATATGATCTCAAGAGAGGAACTCCATTTGTGGTTTTGCTTCTTGTCCCTTACCTCTTTGCATGTTTAGGACTCTAGCCATTCTTCTTCTTCCCTCCACTCTAACCCAAGCCAAAACTTTTGTGCAAACATCTAACACTTGTTTTCAATACTAGAAACCTAAGACTTATGCTTTTGATTTCCAAACTTTCTTTTCTTAATACTTATTTTGAACTGAATCTCTAAATCAACCTTGACCATATTTTGCATATACTTTTCATTGGTAAATATAACCCATTCAAATGTCTTTTTTGTGGTTTCAATGGCCACTTTCTTAATCAAATTTTTTCCATAACCTTTAGCTATTAGGTTTGAGTTATCCTTGAGGTAGATGTAATACTCACCTATATCCTTAGTGATGGACAATGAGTCTTCCATGCTTATTATAGGGTTAACCCCTCACTAGCATGTTGAAGCTATCCTCACATGGTGGATTTGTGGTTTTAGGTTGAGTTTTCTCCCTTGGATAACAAAAGACCTTAAGGCTTTTGGACTAATTAATTCACCAACTCATTTTGAGATTTTTACCCCGAACTACGAGGTTTTGATCCTAATCTTTTTTAAGATGGTACGTAGGCAATGTGTTTATCCATCCAAACACAAAAATGTAAATAACTTGTATATTCTCTTCTCGTCTCTTCAATCATGTTTGCATAAACAAGTTTTTTTACAAAATAACAACCTTACAACAAATATGAAAAGGGCTCCCTAGGAGTACCTAGGATGTTTTGGGTGCCTAACACCTTCCCATTGCATAACCAACCCCCTTACCCAGATCTCTGACTCTCTTTTACTAGTTTTTGATTCGATAAAACTTTTAGGTTTTTGTTCTCTTTCTAACCATTCCTCCGGATAAATAGAAGTGCGGTGGTGACTCGACTTGTATGATTTACCTTGTATTTAGTCAATATCTCTAATGGTAACGAATACCCCGCTACAGATGGAACCACTCCCCTTGAGATATATCCTCATTGGGTTGAGTCTTGATTGACCGTTTCTTTCTCGCTCTTACCTAGATAGATGCTTCGAGTCTCGTAAGAGTTTATTGCCCCGTAATTGGTAATATTCTTCTTAGTTTGCAGTTTGTTACTTCTTGCCCAATACCCGGCGAAAGTATCCTTATTTTTCTCCTCAGTAGAGTCCCCATTGGATTATTTTCCAAGAGTCTATCCTTGATATGTTCATCTTAACCGGTGACGAATTTTCTCTTTCATGGTATTCTACACAGTAAAAAGGTAGTTGTAATCCCTATTTTGTTCGTCAGAGAGTTAATCCTTGATATGTTCATCCTAACTGATGACGGGTTTCCTTCTCTTTGCGGTCTTCTACCCAGTAACCGGTAGTTGTAAATCCTGTTTTTCCCCCTTTGCAGAGTTTATCCTTGATATGTTCATCCTAACCGATGACAGATATCCTCTCATGGTATTCTATCCAGTAACTGATATATGTAATTCCTATTTTCTCTCCTCACCAGAGTCTTTCCCTGCAGATGTTTTGTTTCCCCGACCGAGTCTTTCCATTTTGTATGGAATTCCTCTAGTCCCCTAACAGTTTTAATTCATAGCCTGGCCTACGCATAACCTCTTTTATCCCCTCAAAGTATCTGTCTCCCTAGTGAGTTTTCCTTATGGAATGCATTATACTCCTGCGGACTTTCGGTCTCTCTGATTTCTTTTCCTCTATGGCAATATTTCCCCACAGAGCATTAACTTTTACATTCATATCATATGCATCATGAGGTCTCTTAGGGACCAATTTTTTTTTATATGTTGTTATTTAATCCCATTCTACTGAGTTGAGCCGAAGATTTTAACTTTCACCTCCTCAGTTAGAATGTCCTTAAATAGGGGCAGCTGTAAGACCCCAATTTTGACCCTAAGATCCCTCATGCAATTTCATCATATGCACTAGCATTGGGATCATACCTTGGCATCCTCCTTACCCCTCTCTCATTGGGTTTGTTTTGGGAGAGATCACCAAGCACCATGTGATTGTATCATACTTGTATATTATCATTTTACTAACCAAAATACCAAAAATATGTCTTTGCATTTGCCTAGCTCTTTTGTAGGTAGGGCATGGTCACATTGATTTATCAAGTTCATATCTAGGGTTTAAGGTCCTCATGACAAAGAGCATAACCATTAATTTGATCCAATAATGGTTATAATTATCATATATGAGTCCAAATAATCTCTACATGTTATATTGATCAAGCATTCTTCAAGAGTTTGGAAGTGATATGCCTTGGAAACCCTAGTTTGACTGGATATCTTAAGTGACTTATCCAACAAGCTATCTCACCAATTGATCAAATTTCTTAAGGGATACTTAAAAATTCATCATCTTATGCATATATGATCTACCATGAGCCAAGAAAGTCAAGATAATTGAAGGTTATCAAGTTGGTTAATGGTGGTTGGCCAGATGAATTCATCTGATCAAAACTGGGTCTCCCTAGACCCTATCTCCTACAATTTTCACCACATGAAAATTATTCCAAGAGACGAGTTACTATAAATAACATTCCAAACAACTTTCATGTTGAGAACTAGAACTAGTTTTGCTTGGAAAATCATTTTCTATGTTGAAACATTATAGGTCATTTTGTTTAAACCCTAATTTGAAAGTCAACTTCCCAAGGCCATAACTTGCTCAATTTTTATGATATGAAATATTTCCAAGTTGAAAAATCAAATTCAAGATGTCTACTTCACCTTTGATGTTTGGAGTGAGAGCTAATTCAACTTTTATGAGCATGTGATATGAGGATACATTATAGGTCATTTTTGACCTATACCATTGAACAAGTGATTTTTCCAAACTTCAAAAATGCATAAATCTATCATTATAATTGCAAATGACATGAAATTGGTGACCATTTTAAAGGACTTTGAAAGAGATATAACTTTGATGAAGACACTTTTCTCATTTGAAGCTCACATAAAAAGTTAAGCAAGGTGGAATATTGAGATATATGGCTTGACACTTAGAAATTTTTTCAACATATTGAAATTTCCAAACTTCCGCCTCAAAATTAACCATGATACAAGCTCCAAATGGAAAAGTGTTTAACATAACACTTTTTCCCCTTGATCCAAGCTTTCCAAAGAATCCAAGTTCATGCGTTTTGGATGAAGTTTTTTAGGGCTTGCATGGCTTTAACAGAGATGCACCATTGGAGGAAATCAAATGTCCAAAACTCCATTTCACATTGACTTGCCAATCAAGCATCATTTGAACTTCAGTGCAGTTGCAATTGGATCAAAATGGATTGCTTCATGGGCCTGTGCACGCCCATGCAAGCTTGTGCATCACATTGCCAAATTTAGAAAATTTTTAAGTGTGCAATTATCAATCCCAAATGCTATAAATACATGGCCTCTGAGCTCATTTCAAACACACCTTGCGCGCCATATTTGCCCCCCAATTGAAACCCTCTCATTCTAAAGGAAAACCTGATAACTTTCATTCTGAAAATTGAGTTCGAATCCCAACCATCTGGAGATTCAAGAACTCCAAGATCCAAAGCCTTGCACCATTGCTCACCACTCCCTGCAAGCTTCTCAAGTGTGATCAGACCGTGTTTGAAGCAATAAACCTCAAGTTCTGCACAGCATTGAAGGTAATTTTCAGAAAACTTCATCTCTTCGATTCTCACTCAATTCTCATCAATTCTCTTGGATCTTTGGTTGTTTGAAGTCCTACTAATATAGGCAAGAAGATTGAGTTGCCTAGAGGTCAAATCGAAGCAACTCAGTTGACACACCTCAAAATTTAACTCCTCATATCTTTCTATATATGTGGAGTTAGTTGAAATTAAGGTCAGATTCATGCTCTACGCCATTTTTTCTTTCAGATCATGGCCTCCTTTTTTATTTTGGTGATGGTTGAGGGTGGACTAGTCCGGTGAGGTCCACCGGAGAAGAAGACCGGAGTTACAGCTCCGGCGGTGCGTTAGCATATCTCCCGGTCGTAAGATCCTTTCAAAATGTTTTAATCCTGAGCGCTCATTGTGATTACCCTTGGTACAGTGTGCTGATTCGTGTGTTTGGTGGAACGCGCGTTTCAGACCACTTGATTTGCCACCTCAATTAATGAGGGAGATCAAGTGGTCCACGTTTTTTTGATTTTTCTGATTTTAATTTTTATTCCTTTGATTTTCATTAATTCATATTAATTTTAATATTGATCCAAAAAATATGAGAGTTTCACCAAAAAAATTCAAAAAATTTCCTCTTTCAAATTTTGAATTAAAATTATTTTTTGGATCATAATTAATATTTTTTATGATTTAATTGATTTTGTGAATATTTTTAATTGTTTAAAAATACTTTTAAGTCTTTACAAATTCTGAAAATTTTGCTCTAAGGTCCTTTGACCTTGTTGACCTATGATAAATCTCATGGTCATTTCTTTGTTGTTTTGATGAGGTTTTAGGAATTTGACAAACCATATTTAATTTAAATGCATTATTTTAGTATTTTTAATTTGAATAAATGCCAAATAATTGCGTTGACCTATTGTGCTGATTTGTATAAGTTTGACTCATGTTATTGAGCATTGGTCAAGGTTGATTTGACTTTGTTAAGTTAATATCATGGGATTTAGGGGATTGATGGAATGTACATTTCATCTCCCAAAATGAATGAATGATATTAATTTGGTAAAAGTCATCCTTTGACCAATTTGAGTTTTGATCCATTCCCTTCCCTCTTCATTTCATTCCCCTTTTTTATACATTCGTCTCATTTGGCCTATGATATCTCTAAGTCCTAAGGCTAGTTGATTGCAAAATCAACATAAGTATGGATGAGATTAGGCCACCTCTTTTGCATATTCTTTGTGTGTGTGGTATGTTTCATGAGCATAGTCCATTATACTATGTCTATAACATGCATTAACACCAAAATTCTATTGTCCGGCCTCAAATAGTTGTGACTTCTACATAAGTCCAATTACGGTTGCTTAACATAGCGCTAAATTTTTGACACAAAAGGCATAGCATTCTAGTTAGTGAGATTGTAAGTCTCCCCTCTTTCATGGTATTGTGTGGAAACTTGGCCTTTTTTCCTTCCTTTGGAAGATGCCTTGGCTCAAGGATCCATGCTTATGATAAGTGGGTTGAGTGTTCTCCAAAGAATGATTTAAAATGAAAAGCAAAAGCAAAACAATACTAACTTCTAACTCATTAACAACTAAAATTTAATTTCAAGTCCTTTATTTTAATGCACTTTAATTTTTAAGTTCTATTCATTTGCCATTATTCATACCATTCTAATTGTTTATGTTAATGTCATTTTCCCTTTGTCCATTTGGACCATATTGTGTGATATATCTTGCTTGTGTATTTTTTGTTTGTTTGTGTGATCTTGGACCATTAATGTACATAATAAAAACAAAAACCCTAAAAAACTTTTGAGTGGACTGTTGACTTGATCTTGGATAAATTGGACTTAGAATTTAGACAACCTCCCTATGCTAAAGGACATGGCCAATGCCAACTTTTGTGAAACCAAGTCATTGCAATTTGAAACTTCATCTGATACATCATTCAAGATCCCTTTGAGTTCATCTGGAACATGATCATTGTGAAGCTGTTATTTTGAACCTGTGACTTATGGAATTCATATGATACATGGGCTTAATCTGAAGAAGATCATGGAATGGCTAAAGCTTGGATATGGCTATCTTTATTTGATGCCTTGCTATTCAAGTTAATATCGTATGCCTTATTTGTTGCTTGATTCTAATATCCAAGAGAATTTGGGGTTTCTATATGTCATTCTTGCCTATTGGATTGCTACCCGTCAGTCAGATCTTTTCAACTATTAACTTTTAATTTTGTGCATATGAGTAGTCTCTTCATCTCCTCCCCATTTCTTTAATTTCAAATTTTCTTCCTCCTTTCAAAAAAAACTTCTTTGTTTGAACTTGTTATTTTCTAAATTTTGACCACTTTGCAAAATAGAAACTTTGGCCTTATGCCATTGTATTTTCAAACTCGTTTTCTTAAATCAAACTTGTAAATAGACTTAACTATACTTGACCTAAAACTTTCAAAATCCAAAAAGAACTAACTCATTCAAACCATTTTTAGGCCTTTGTGCCTTTCAAACTTAATATTGTTAAAAGCAATGCATCCACTTTGAAATTTGTATCACGAACTACGAGGTTTTGATCCCTCATTTTTATGTTGGTACGTAGGCACAAGTCCGAAGGTCTTGTCAAACACAAAAATATAATTAATGAATTATTTTCTCATCCTCTCACTCTATTTGTTTGTAAACATCATTTTGTACAAAATACATATGCACACAAAAAAGGGCTCCCTAGGAGTACCTAAGACACTTTGGATCCTAACACCTTCCCTATGTGTAACCAACCCCCTTACCTGTAATCTCTGGCATTTTATTAGTTTTAATTTGAAAACTTCTTACTTTTGGGTTTTGTTCGTACTTTTTCCCTTTTCCCTTGGAAACAATAAAAGCGCGGTGGCGACTCTTGTTATTTGATGTCTTGCTTATCCATAACTTGATAATCATGAATTTACCGCTACACATACTAGTGATCACCCCCAAAGAGTAACGTGGATCATTAACAACGTTTTTTTCCTTTTCTTCTTGCCATTCATTTTTTCCTTTTTTTCTTCAACTCACCATTTCTTCCATTTTTAAAACACGAACCCCCAACACACCATAAACTACACATAAAACTACCTTTCCTCAAACAATGCACTCACCACACAAACTCCATAACAACAACCTTTGCTTCTTCTTCACTCGACAACTCCTCTCACCGTGAAACACCCTTCCCTCTAACTAACCATAACCCTTAAACCTCCATAACCACCATTTTCAAAAGTTGAACAACAACACTCATCCATCAACACCCTTCATTCAAATTTTTTCGACGAACTCCGGTAACATCACGAACCCGCAACTTTGTTCAAGTTATGCCATACGGTTCACACGCGTTTATGGCAGCAACAACGATTTTCGAATCATTCAACAACCAGTTCGGTGTTGTCACATAGTTGTATCTCGTTTCGTAAGTCCAACATCTCGATTCGACATTGATAATTTTTGAATTGTTTTATTAGATTCAATTTTCATTGTTTGTTGTTTGTTACACTGATATGCTTTGCATTTTCATTGCGATTTTCCATTTTGTTGATTTTAGGTATGGTTTTTTGGTATTTGCTTGTATCCGCATGTGGATATTTGATTTGGAAGAAAATGAACAGTACAAGGTTCATGAAAGCATGATGGTGTACGTTTTATCTCTTTTTTTTCTTTCTTTTTTTCCTTTTTTGCCTTATATGTTTTTGAAAGCCATGTTTTGACACAACAGAATCATGGTTGAGTTGGTTGAGGCTTTGCCTCCACGTACTGAGTTTGATTCCAGCGTGCCACTTTTTCTTTTGGGGTTTTTTGAGTTGTTTTTATTTAAATGCGTTATCTCCCTTTTTATATCCATCCAGGCCTTAATTTGAAAGATTGGGGATCATGGTTGAGTTGCTTGAGGCCATGTCTCCCAACTCCCATGTCATGGGTTCAACCCTTGTCTGCCACACATTCCTATTTTTGTGTTTTTTTCTACTTTTTGTTTTATTTTTGTTTTTGTTTTTTTACATTTATTTTAATCGGTTAAATTTTCATTTTTTGAAGGATTTGTAGCATTTAGCTCTTGGTATTTACACTTTATTTTTAATTTCATTTTTATGTTTATTTTTCCTTTTTTGTTTCGATTATAATCATTGTAATTTCGTAATATTAATGATTAATAAAGTGTGATATGTATGGGGTTTAGTTGTATTTTTTTTGAGTCATTTCATTACTAAAAATTGGATTTTAATCTGCGAATTTGAAATTTTCATGTCATTATTCCGCCGATTTTTTTATCTAGAATGATCATTGAACTAGATTTGTAAAAAAAAAGGGGAAATGAGTCGTCGTGCGGGATTTATGAGCCCGTTGTGACATACACATCCATGAGACCAGAAATGATATGTAGAATGAATATTTCATTTAAGTCAGAATGTCGACATTATAGAGTTGATTCGAGAGAGATTTGATATGTTAACAATAGGTGAAGGCATCAGGAAAATGCTCCATTTGGACACGTATGAATTCTTATTTTAGGTAGAGAGCCCTAGAGTTTTGTTGTCATAGAAAATATAATATAATCTGTCATGATAGTTTCGTAGCTGAATCGTGTTCGATAATAGTGTGAAGAAGATCATGTGAGGTAGTGGCGTAAATCCATTGTAGAACTACAACATCAAGACGCAAACATAGATTAGGGTCGATGACTTTTAGAATGGTGGAGGTTGTTGTTGGTGTAAGCCTTAGAGGCCAATATTTTTATTATAACTTGAAACTTGTATCGAATTATTTAATAATAATAAGGCATTTCTTTATTATGTTTGTTTTAGCAAAGTAATACAATCCCTAGAATAGCTAGTTTGTTTGATGAAGCATGAAGTGTGACTTAATCATGATACCCCATAAACATTGATTGTATTTCTCCTTGTTATGACCCTTTGCATACGACGCCCCATTTGTTGTCAATATCCAAGACCGGCTTTGACCATATTACCTAGAGTTTTTCTTGCACTTCTTGATTTCTTGATAAGTCCTACATTAGCATTTCTCTTGATTCATGATAACATACAATGATCCAACGTCGTTGTTTGTTTAAATTGAATTTGAACTCAACTTCCATTTTGCTTTGCACGTCCTTGCGTTATGTGACCTTCATTCACATCCTCGCATCACGATATTAATCCGTTCATGATTGATTATTTTTTTCTTTCGATTTAATTAAGATGAACGTGTGTCGTACATATGACGTTGTGTTGCTATCTTCGGTTCACATGCCTTACTCTTGGGCCTTCTTACAATGATACCATTTTTAGTGCACTTACACTCATTTACTTGTGTTTGTTAATTGGGTTTTGATTTAATTGTTTCATTATCTCATATCCCCATTTGACAAAATATACCCTCATTCTCATGGCGTGTAATAATTTCATCGCTTTATTTTCTTATTATTTTGTTTAGTTAGTTTATAACCGAAAGAATAAAATCAACCCCTTTTCAAAAAGAACAAAAATAAAAACTCGATCCAACATCGAGTAGTTTCTCAAATCCACATTATTCCAAACCTTCCATTTCTATCTATTCCAAATTTCTCAAACTCTCTATCAAACTCTTTTGCAACCGATCACCAAAAGCTTGATCCAACGTCAAGCCATTTTTCCCAATCAAAAACACTTAATCATTATTCAACACTTTTAAAAAAAAAAGGATGCAAGGAATGAGATGTAGTCCATGAAATCCTGAGAGTTAAGATCCGAGATGTAGTTCTCGTTAATCTAAGCATTCATTTTCCTCGAATCAATTCCACAACATTAATAAACCTCAACTAATTTCGAGTGCGCTTTCTCAAGCCAAACTTTAAAACATCTAAAAATATCAAAACTCTTTTGCAATTAAGATGAAAAAGGAGAGGGGTGTAGTCCACAAATTCTCGAGTGTTAGGAATCGAGATGTAGCTCTCGCCTCTCCGAACTCTCTCATCATCCAAAAATGCTTCAAACTAATCAAACTCTTTTCTCAGCGTCGTGCGATTGATCCTTAAACCCTTTTTTGTAATCGAAAGGTACTTTGTCTTGAGATGACACAAAAACAATGTTTCGTCCATTTGAATGTGTGATTAAGCTTGCGACATTTCCCACAAGTATTGATTTGTAAATCCATTCGGTCGTGATGCAAACATTCCATTCTCCACTTGTTTTGGGTAGCCAACAACGTTTTCGTTGATTGATACATAGTAGGTTTTGCTAAAATCGACCAACAAAAAAATATTTTCTACCCAGAACTACGTAAGCCTTGAGTTCTCTATTGCACCTAGAGATACATAGGAGAAGGATTTGTAAATCTTGTCATGGCCATTAATAAAAAAATTAGGTTTAGTTCTTTTCTTCGCACATTAATAAAATATCCAAAAACATTTTCTCTTTTCTTTTGGTCCTATTCTTATTTCCCTTTTAATAATTTGAGAAGCCTAACATTTCTAAGCTAACACTAACCCCCACAACTAACCTAACGGTTCCCGTTGAGTACAACAGACGTGAGGGATAATAATACCTTCCCCTTATACAATCGACTCCCGATCGCTGATTTGATTGTGACGACCAATATCATTGTCATTCTTTCTTGGGTTGTATCGATATTTCCGATTTCCTTCTTAGGAATAAATAAAGTTCGGTGGCAACTCTGTTTAGTCCATCCTGCGAGCATGTAGTTACGTTTCGAAACATTGTGTTCTCATTTTTTGAGGTGCGATAGTAGGGATACTTGAAATTTCCCCCCAGGTTTAGGCCTGGTTCGGATTCGACATATCCAAGGCTTCACTGCTACGCCCTTGGAGGGACTTGCTACCAAAACGGGGGTGTACCATCTATATTATGAGGTATCGTATTTATCTATGCCTCTTATTTTTGTAAATAAAAATTGACAATGATTCTTAAAAAGAACATTATATTATTACCTTCAAAACATTACATGGATATGAGGGACTACATTTTGATCCAAGATTAAAACACTTAGCTATAATATCGCTTGAGTTTTTTTTGCATTCCATGTTTTAGGTATAGGTTATCCGAACAGCGTCTCTAAAGTGTATACTCATTCTCCTGTGTTGGCCGACCTTGTATGGCCCTTCCTAGTTGGCTTCTAGCTTGCTGTCTCTAGCGTTTTTTGCTTTGATGCAGGTGCGTGTTAACACTAGGTCTTCTAGTTTGAATTCTTGAGGTTTGACCTTCCTACTGCATTTGGCCTTTGTTGCTTATTTCACGGTCGCACTCATGAGGACCGTAGCACTCCTTTTTTATTCCAAAAGATCAACCTCTTCTCTAATTGCTTTGGAATTGTCTTCTTATGTTATGAGGTGTGTCATCCTCCAACTCATCTCTTCTAACTCAACATGGATGACAACCTTAATCCTATATGACAACCGGGAGGTGTTTTTCGTTGGTGGTTGATAGAGGCGTGATAGTGAAAGCCCAAAGGACATGTAGCAGTTCGTCCATCCAATTTCCTTTAGCCGTCATAATTCTCTGCTTCAGTCCTCTCAAGTTGTTTTATATTTTGGCTTGCTCGTTGGTCTTGGGGTGTTCTACCAAAGTGAAATAATGTTTGAATTTTAGGTCTTCTAAGGTCTCTAAAATTACTATATGTGAATTGTGTCCCATTGTTTATTATGAAGACCTGAGGGATTTCGTATCACATCAGGATGTTCGTTTTGAAGAATTTCAATATGTTTGTTATATTGATATTGACTAGTGCCTCTACTTCTATCCATTTGATGAAATAATTCACTGTTGTAATCAAGAACATGAGTTGTCGCATGGCCTAGGGAAAAGGGCTGAGGATATCCATTCCCAATTGCCAGAAAGTCCAAGGTGATGTTAACACGTGAAACTCAAATGAAGGGGCATTATGGACGTCCCCATGCTGCTGGAATAAATTACACCTTTTCACACATTCCTTTGCATCTTGGACCATATTTGGCAAATGATATCCAACTCTGAGAAATTTCTTCACCAATACTCGTGCACCTAGGTGCTGCCTTATGATTCTTTCGTGTACCTCAGATATGGTGTAGGCATCTTCCTCTTTCTCTAAGAATTTTAATGTAGGGGTCAACATCCCTCTATTATATAGCTTGTCTTTGATGAAGGAATAAGAGTTGACTCTCCTCTTTACGAGGGCAGATTTTTCAGATGAGTCAGAAGGGAGCTTCCTTGCTCTATGTACGTTTCAATAAGCATTATCCAAGATAACCATGTGTCAATGTTTATTGACATTGTTGTTGATTTTGAACCCTCTATGATGTGGTTCTTTAGAGTCTCTTGGATAAATGAATGGTTTACACTAGATGATCCGGTGTTGACCAACTTAGATAGGACGTATGCCCTGGAGTTTTTTCTCTTCGGATATGATTTAGTTGAGACAATTTGAATTTGGCCAACTTCTCTCTAGCCATCTCGACATAGTATTGTAATATCGGCTCATTCGTCTAGGCTTTGCCCTTAATCTACGACACTATCAACTGTGAATTTGTTTTCAACCTAATGATTTCTTCTCCTATCTATGATGCTAGGGAGAGGCCTACTATTATTGCTTCATACTTTCCTTAATTGTTAGTACTAGAGAATTCAAAATGAAGGGATACCTCAATGGTGAATCTGACTTTGTTCTCTAAAATTAGTTTGGCTCCAGTTCCTCATCTATTAGATGATCCATATAAACACTACCCGGGCATGTGTTGGCTCCACCCAACCGGGGGCCATTTTTGCTATAAAATATGTTAATATTTGCGGTTTCATAGCCTTCTTGGCTTCATAAGAAATGTCAAACTCAAAAATTTTGATGGACTACTTCATTAGTTTTGCCTATTTGCTTGATTTGACTATCATGTCATCCATGTATACTCTTATGTTTTGCCTATTTCTTCCTTGATAACCTTGTTCATCGTTCTTATATATGTAGCCCCAACATTCTTCAAACCAAATGGCATCATATTGTATTGGTAATTCATTTGTCCGGTCATGAAAGTGGTTTTCCGTCTGTCTAGCTCATACATCGGTATTTGGTTGTAATTAGAATACATATTCATTAACGAAAGGAGTTTATATCCAACCAAATTGTCGACCAAAATATATATACTTGGGAGCGGATATGAGTCTTTAGGACGTCTTGTTCAGGTATGTGTAGCCAACACACATTCTCCACTTCCCGGAGGCCTTCTTAACCAATACTACATTGGACAACCACTCGGTATATTTTAGTTCGAAGAGTGAATTAGTTTATAGCAACCACTGGAAGGTTTTTCTATGGTCTTTGTGTTCTTAGGGGATTTTTGTCTTCGTCTCTGTGACACATATTAGGTGTCGGGATCTACGTTTAGATGGTGGCATGCCACACTAGGATCTATCCCCAACATCTCATGGGGATAGGCGACAAAGAGGTCGGTGTTATTTTTCAAACATCTCATTAACCCTTATTTTACTGGAATAGGTAGATATGACCCTATTCTTATAGATCTAATTGGATTATTGTCTAACAAAAGGACCAATCTCAGGTTCTTTTCTTTTGTCCCGATTGGTAGTTGTAATATCCCAAAGTTTACCTTCATTTTTCCTGGAAGCATGGGATTATGTTTTACACTTCATTAGCATCATATTAGGTCATACTCATTGCATACTGCATTAGTGACATGGAGATCAGATTTTGATCGATCACTCCTTAACAGAAGGAGCCCACACAAAGCAAGATTGAGAATTGGACTTCATTTTCTAACTATACAAGTATCAAGGGTCTCAGGGGGGTCCAAGAATCTTATTATGGTCCTCAGTTCATCAGTGAAGGATTCAAAGCTATCAGAGTGTTCATCTGGATTTAATCAGAAATTAGGGTTTCATGGCTACCTGCAACAGGCAATGTTTGGTTGGAAGTAGAGGAGCTCATCCATGTCATGATTAGAGAGGCATCTTGGCCTAGGAAGTTTCACAATTATCTCAGAAAGATCCATTGGCAATCAGTGCAATCAGTTCCAGATCATTTTGCCCTAAAACTAGGGTTTGGTATAAAATCAATTTATTTCTGATTCTTTGGGTGAAACTCTTTTCCATGGCCCTCCATATGTCCACAAGGGTCTACATACAAAAAATCAGCTCTTTATTTGAGCTAGAAATGCTTCAATTGGTCAATGGAATCGGGAATCAAATAGTTTGGGAAAAGACAACTGTGGGGCCAGAAAAGTCAACTCCTGACATTTTGAGAGTGGAATCACAAAATCCATGCCTAGGGGATACTACATGTGAAATTTTATCAATTTTGGATCATGGATTCATCATTTAATCAGGAATTGGAAAAGTTACTTAATTTGGAAATGGTTGACTTTCCATTTAGGGCAAGTTTTCATGATCATTGCACTCACTTTAAGCCCATTTTGCATCAAGATAAAAGCTCCATTTGAAAATGTCTCCAACATGAAAGTTGTTCCTCTTGTTCTAAGCTTTCTAGAGATATAAAGTTTTCTCCATTTGGATTAGAATTGAGAAAGTTATGCTTAGTCAAAGTGAGACATTTGTTTAGGACACTTAGAAAAATTTCTAAGTCCAAAATCTTCAAAGTTTTTCAAGACTTCTTGGCCAGTTTTCTTGCACTTCAAGGCGTTATTTGAAAAGACTTTCTTCACAACAGTTTTACCTTGCCATGTCCTCTTTCATATCCTTTTAGAATCATCTCATTTGGATCCATGGTTTAAGAGATACATTTATTTAAAGTGGGCATCATGACTTGATTTTCTAGGCAGATTTTGGGCCTGACTGGCCCAATCAGATTTTCTAAGTATGCTGCACAAACCCGTCACATTTTTTACCTCTTTTGGCCATGCATTGGACATCCATTCACTTATGTTTGGCCCAAAATAACAACATTTTACACCTCACTTCACACTTTTATTCTTATGGATAAATCACTTATTAAAAAGCCCATGAGAACACCTAATCCACCATATTTAAGAAGCTGAAACCCTAACCCTAAAGGAGAATTGGAATTTCGTGGCAAGGAGGCAAAGCTTCATCACATATCAGATTCCATTCCACTTCTATTTTCCATTAGGTAATCATCTCTTCCATAACCATGTTTTGATATATCTACGCTTGCTTACCATGTTCATCACCATTAATCCTTCCATTTTCATATTTCTTTTTCTTATTTAAAATATTTTCTTCGTCCATAAAATTACCCAAAAATATTTTTCACTTTTCTTAACGTTTTATTTAATTTTATATAATTTTTATTTTCGTATTTGTTTATTATTAATATTTTATTTTAATTATTTATTCTAAATGGTTCATTTTAACACACATTTTTTATTGATTTTATTTTTATGACTTAAAATTATTGTTAACATTTGATTTTTGGGATGAAGGTTTACCATTGTCTCATGGTCAACCTGACCTTTTCTTGGAATTTTATTTCACATTTTCAATTTATTTTGGATTTATTTTTGACCTAGTTTGGTTGGTTGACTTTTAATTTGACTTCTGTTTTATTTTAATTAATTCACGTAACAATTTTCATTATTTTTAAAATTTTTTTGGGGGATGATGATGTCCTGACCCCACCTTATTTATTTTAATTTTTCATAATTTTCTTGATTAATTTACTATTTATTCCTGATTTATTTCTAACCTAGTCTTATTAATTGACTTTTGGTTTGACCTATGTTTTATTTTAATTGATTCACGTACCAATTTTCATTATTTTTAAAATGTTTTTGGGGGATGATGATGTCCTGACCCCACCTTATTTATTTTAATTTTTCATAATTTTATTGATTAATTTACTCTTTATTCTTGATTTATTTCTAACCTAGTCTTATTAATTGACTTTTGGTTTGACCTATGTTTTAGTTTAATTAATTCACGTGCCAATTTTCATTATTTTTAAAATATTTTTGGGGAATAATGATGTCTTGACCCCACCATATTTAGTTTAATTTTTCATAAATTTCTTGATTAATTTTCTATTTATTTGTTATTTTTTAAGTTGACTTGAATTTTCAGTTGACTTCTTTATGATCGATGTTTGACTTAGGGATTGCTTATGGCAATTGAAGAGATCTTTTGATCCTCCCTTGTTCATCTCATATGCCATGTATTGGAGGCCTTTTACCTTGATTTTATTTGGTCCTTACCTCATTTCCTGATTAAATTATTCAGTGGACCCTTCGTGTGTATATTTTCATCTGTTTGATTCATCTGTTATCTTTTATACTTGTTTCTCTCATTCATGCTTTCTATTGCTTGATTATTTCACATGTTCATACTCCCATGCATTGTTTAAAAGATCCATTATTTGATTCTTTGGTTTGATTATATATTGTTTCATTATCCGATCTGATTGATAATTGTTGCCTACTTGTATGATGTATGAGGCATATATTCTTATTGCTTGTTTGCCATGAACAATCCCCATTCATAACAAATGTACCCCTCTCCCATAAAGTGTATAATATTTATTTCTTAATTTCTTTAGTCACCTGTTAATACAAGAATTAAAACGAACATCCGATAACCATTTCAAAATAAGATCAAAAGCTCAATCCAACGTCGAGTAATCATTTTCAAAACTTAACAGAACCAGCACGCATTCATCCATCCTCTTGTAAGTCGATTGCCTCAGGCATCGCCATCTACCTGTAAGTCGATTGCCTCCGGAATCTCCATCTACCCTTATCCGTAACTTCTCTCCGCGCTCCATCCGTCGACTCTTGTTCCGTTTAGGTAGCACCCATTAGGTAGAACCCTTTGTATGATAACATAGGTAGAATTCCCTTATTCTTTGCATGCTAACATTAGGTAGATGTTCCCCTTTGTAAATCCTAACACATAGGTCCATATTGCATGACAACTCTAGAGAAGAGCTTCCCCACTTTTAGACCTTCCGTGCGTCTCCGATCTTGTGGCATGTCAGTCCGTTCTATTGCAAAGAGGTAACTGCCTAAGACTCGATTCAGCGAGCTGCAACACCTACTGCTAGGACGTTGAACACACTGCCAACCCTCCTTTGACACAACTGGTGTCCTCTTTTGTAAGTCCATGTTCAAATGGCAATCCTTAACCCCTAGTTAGACGAACTACGTTTTGCTCTGATTCTCATTCCAGATGAGATACATAGGCATAAGACGCGACGTCTTACCGAGCACACTTCTCTTTAACCCATAGGTAGCCGAGCTACGAAGACTCTGATTCTCATACTCATATGAGATACGTAGGCAGTGGATGCGACATCCTTGCGAGTCATTTTCTTTTAACCTTCCTTTTAGTAAATAGTATTTTAGATATACCTACACCCTTTAGACTAGAACAACACTTATGAAAAGGGATCCTTAGGAGTACCTAGGATGTTTTGGGTGCTTAAAACCTTCCCAATGCATAACCAACCCCCTTACCCAGATCTCTGACATTTTTACTAGTTTTTGATTCGATAAAACTTTTAGGTTTTTGTTCGCTTTCTAACCATTCCTTTGGATAAATAGAAGTGCGGTGGCGACTCGACTTGTATGGTTTACCTTGGATTTAGTCAATATCTCTAATGGTAACGAATACCCGCTACAGAAAAGTGGCGACTCTGCTGGGGAATATCATTTGCCTAGTGGGTTTTGCCTACTTTTCATATTTGTTGTATTGTATGGTATATTGCTTTGTGACATATTTTTGTGCAATTTGGGATTACTGTATTGTATGTAATGATTAAATTGTTTGAATATTAATTCCTTGTATGCTTGGTGATCTTCGTGAGATGAGTTCTATACCCGAACTCGAGTGCACTTAGGATAGAAGAATGGCATAGTCTTGTTGACTTGTGTGGAGTTATTCCTTAGCAAGTTGACTTGCAAGCCCATTCACTTGGTGGAGGTTATGTTGGGATCAATAATGTCACACGAGTAGTCGTGGTTAGGCATTACTCTTTCCAATATATGCCTTAGAAGCCAAGGACCTTAGTTTACCATGTAACACCCCAATAAAAATAAGATAATTATTTGATTTAAATTAATATTATATTTATTAATTTAATTAAATAATTGGAATTATTGGATTATTATTATTATTATTTTGGAATAATAATTATTGGAAAATATATAAGTGGGAAATAAGGAAAAAGAACCCCATTTGGTAAAAAGAGTTTTACGTGAAACAGAGAAGCGGCTGAAAAGTGGAAAGTGGAGAAAGGGCAAAGAGGAAGAGCAAGAGCAAAGGTTGGAGAAGAGAAAAGCTTGGAGCTCAAAGATTTGCCGGATTAATCAGGTAAGGGGGGTTTATCGTCGTTTAATGGGTATTATGGGTTAGCATGTAATGGGTAGTGATAAACCGTTGAATTGCCCCTAATTGGGATTGTTGATGCTGAAGAATTGTGTTGAATAAGTTGTGTAAAATCTGAAATTTAATCGGTAATTGGATGGGTAGTGTTTTCCCGAACGTGTAGCTTTTTACGGAATTGGAATCGGAGGTCCGGAAGTCCTCCAACGGCGGAAAATGCGGAGAATTCTGCATTCTGCTTTGTGTTAGCGCAGGAACAGCTTCTGTCTTGCGTTAACCGGTTAACCCAGGGTGTTAACCGGTTAACACTGTTATGTATTTTGAATAATTGCTGTTTGTGCTGCGTTAACCGGTTAACCCAGGGTGTTAACCGGTTAACACTGTTGTGATTGCTGAGATATTGTTGTTTGTGCTGCGTTAACCGGTTAACCCAGGGCGTTAACCGGTTAACACTGTTAAGTTTTGGGCAGGAAGCGTGTTTGTGCTGCGTTAACCGGTTAACACAGGGTGTTAACCGGTTAACACTGTTGCAGAGTGGGAAATTGGTGTTTTAAATGTTGTGTGCTTAGTTGATGGTTGGCCTATGTTGGCGTATGATGTAATAGGGATTATTTCCCGTTGTTTTAAGCAGTAAGAGTATTAGTAGAGTGTGTTAATACTGTGAATAATTATTTGACATGATATGATGTTTTGATACATGTGTTGATGATGTATGATGATATGCATAATGTTGTGAATGTATATATATGCATGTATTTGTGAATGGACTGTTTTATGGCTTAGAGTGTGAGCATATGTCCATTGTGGATTTTTGTTGTGATGTTGCATTGCTAGGTGATTAGCATGCATATTGTGGCCTTTATGGTGGTAGCTAATTCCCATGGTGAGGAATTAGTGATGTTAGTCATTTTGGACTGTTGTTGATGTTTGCATGCTAGGTGAATTAGCGTGCATAGCATGGCCTTTGGGGTGGTAGCTAATTCCCATGGTGAGGAATTAGTGATGTGAGTCACTAGGTCTCAAATGAGTGGGACTAGTGAGCTTGGTAGCCGTACCTGGATTTGGTCGGTGAAGTTGAACTATATGTTCACAAATAGTCGGTACCGCATGCATGGAGTCTCATTGCATAATATATGTGTGGCGTATAATATGAATGGATGTATTCCAATGTTATACGTGTGTTGTGTTGGCATTGAGCATGAGTATGAATTGTGTTGATATTGAGTATGATATTTGAGTTGATGTGCCGTTACTGAATGTGTGATACGATTAGGGTGATTAATGTGTTAAATTACTTAACATGACATTATATTCTATAATGCTTATTATATCGATTGAGGAACTCACCCTTACAACTATTTTTCAGGTAACGAGCAGTGATTGAGTAGAAGCTAGTGCTTGGAGTCTAGTGTAGTCTCCTTAGTGGGTCATGCTCTAATAGATGTAACATCGGGATGGGATGTTTTGAATGTTTTATTGATTGGTTGTGAACCATTTTACATGTAATATGTTACATGTTTTGAATGATTGATTTGATCTCTATCCGCTGCGTATTGTGCAATACTTTATGTTTTGAGTTAAATAATGAGCATGACTAAATACTATGACGAATGGTGTGAAGTGATTGTGTGACACCCTTAATTGCATGATTATTCTGATTGATATGTTGTTATTTTAATTAAATATTTGGGGTATTTTAGAAGGGTGTTACATTAGTGGTATCAGAGCCTGGTTGGTCGAGTCGAGTCGTAATTACTCTGTTTCCCCTGTACGGGATAGGTGTTGTGTAACCCTATCAGTACTTATTGTTTTAGCTTGTTGGGTTTTCAGAATAGAATGGCTGGAAGAGGTAGAGACGATGCTGCGATTGCTGAGGCTCTGGGTATGCTAGCTGGAGTACTTGGAGGGAATCCGAATGTTGTGGGAATGGGAGCTGCTCGTCAACTGAGTGAGTTCCAGAAGAACAATCCTCCAATGTTCAAGGGAGCATACGACCCAGATGGCGCTCAGAAGTGGTTGAAGGAGATCGAGAGAATCTTCCGAGTGACTGAGTGTGCCGATAACCAGAAGGTCAGGTTCGGTACGCATATGCTGTCAGAGGAAGCTGATGATTGGTGGGTTGCTACCCGCACTGAGTTGGAATCTGCTGGGAATACTGAGATCACTTGGGCTGGGTTCAGAGAAAGATTCCTGAGGAAGTACTTTCCAGAGGATGTCAGAGGAAAGAAAGAGATAGAGTTCTTGGAATTGAAGCAGGGTAACAGGTTTTTTACTGAGTATGCTGCTAAGTTCACAGAGCTGTCAAAGTATTACACTCCCTATAATGAGGCTACTGGGGAATTTTCGAAATGTGTGAAGTTTGAGAACGGGTTACGTCCCGAGATCAAGCAGGCTATTGGATATCAACGGATCAGAGTGTTTTCTGACTTGGTTGACTGTTGCAGGATTTTTGAACAGGATTCCAAAGCCAGAGCGGAGAGCTATCAGCAGAGGGTTGATAGGAAAGGCAAGAATCAGAATGATCGTGGGAAACCGTATGCAGCTGGCAAGGGTTTCCAGAGGCAGAGTGGGATGAAGAGGCCTAGTGGGGGAGACTCTAGTGCTCCTGCTAAGTGTTACAGATGTGGTCAGGCGGGACATCGTTTCCACGAGTGTACCAGTGCTGAGAAGAAGTGTTTCAAGTGTGGTAAAGGTGGTCATTTGGCTGCAGAGTGCCGGTTGAAGACTCTGACTTGCTTCAACTGTGGAGAGGTGGGTCATATCAGCCCACAGTGTCCTAAGCCAAAGAAGGAGAACTAGTCGGGAGGTAAGGTCTTTACTTTATCGGGTTCTGAGACTTTTGCAGATGATCGTTTGATCCGAGGTACGTGTTATATTAATGGCTTTCCTCTTGTAGCTATTATTGACACAGGTGCGACTCATTCCTTTATATCTTTGGATTGTGCTGTGAAACTTAAGTTAGAGATATCTGAGATGCATGGAAGTATGGTGATTGATACTCCTGCGAAGGGTTCAGTGACTACTACTTCAGTTTGTTTAAATTGTCCTTTGAGTATTTTTGGTAGAGACTTTGGGATGGACCTTGTGTGTCTTCCACTAGTACAGATTGACGTTATCTTGGGTATGAACTGGTTGGTGTCTAACCGGGTTTCTATCAACTGTTTTGATAAGACTGTGATCTTTCCTGAGATTGAGGAAGGAAGGAGTTTGTTTCTATCAGCAAGGCAGGTGGATGAGGAAGTAGCAGATGGGGCAGAGTTGTTTATGCTGTTAGCGAGTTTGGAGGCTAAAGATAAACTGGTGATTTGCGATCTAGCAGTGGTGTGTGATTTTCCTGATGTGTTCCCTGAAGAAGTGAATGAATTACCACCAGAGCGTGAAGTTGAGTTCTCGATTGATTTGGTACCTGGTACTAGACCGATATCGATGGCTCCGTACCGTATGTCTGCTGTTGAGTTAGCTGAATTGAAGAGTCAGTTGGAAGATATGTTAGATAAGAAATTTATTCGTCCGAGTGTGTCACCGTGGGGTGCACCAGTGTTATTGGTTAAGAAGAAAGAAGGTACTATGAGGTTGTGTGTGGACTACAGACAACTGAATAAAGTGACGATCAAGAATCGGTATCCTTTGCCAAGGATTGATGATTTGATGGATCAGTTGGTTGGTGCGAGTGTGTTCAGCAAAATAGATTTGAGATCTGGGTATCATCAGATACGTGTGAAAAATGAGGATATTCAGAAGACTGCTTTCAGAACAAGGTATGGACATTATGAGTATTCGGTAATGCCTTTTGGTGTGACTAATGCGCCTGGAGTATTTATGGAGTATATGAATAGGATTTTCCATCCGTACCTAGACCAGTTTGTTGTGGTGTTTATTGATGATATTTTGGTGTATTCGAAATCTGAAGAAGAGCATGCTGAGCATTTGAGAGTGGTTTTAGAAGTTCTCCGAGAAAAGAAGTTATTTGCTAAACTGTCGAAGTGTGAATTTTGGTTAGAAGAGGTTAGTTTTCTTGGTCATGTGATTTCAAGAGGTGGTGTTGTTGTTGATCCTTCTAAGATAGAAGCGGTATCTAAGTGGGAAGCTCCTAAGTCTGTTGCTGAGATTCGAAGTTTCCTTGGATTGGCTGGTTATTATAGGAAGTTCATTGAGGGATTTTCTAAGTTGGCGTTACCGTTGACGATGTTGACTAGAAAGGGGCAAGCGTTTGTTTGGGACTCAAAATGTGAAGAAGGTTTCCAAGAGTTAAAGAGAAGGTTAACTACTGCTCCTATTCTGATATTACCGAGTTCGTCGGAATCATTTGAGGTTTTCTGTGATGCTTCATTGTTGGGTTTGGGTGGTGTGTTGATGCAGAATAAGCAGGTTATAGCTTATGCTTCGAGACAGCTGAGGGTTCATGAGAGGAACTATCCGACGCACGATTTAGAGTTGGCAGCTGTGGTGTTTGTTCTGAAGTTATGGAGGCATTACTTGTACGGGTCGAGATTTGAAGTTTAAAGTGACCATAAAAGTTTAAAGTATTTGTTCGATCAGAAAGAGCTGAATATGAGACAGAGGAGATGGTTAGAGTTTCTGAAGGATTATGACTTTGGTTTGAATTACCATCCGGGTAAAGCAAATGTAGTGGCTGATGCATTGAGTCGGAAATCATTACATATGTCTATGTTAATGGTTAAAGAATTGGATTTAATTGAGCAGTTTAGAGACTTGAGTTTGGTGTGTGAGAGTACTCACAATAGTGTTAAATTGGGAATGTTGAAGTTAACAAGTGGTATTCTGGATGAGATTAGAGAGGGTCAGAAATCCGATGTGCTTTTGGTTGATAAGTTGACTCTAGTGAATCAAGGTCGAGGTGGTGAATTCAGAGTTGATGAGAATGGTGTTTTGAAATTTGGTAATCGGGTGTGTATTCCGAATGTTACCGAGCTTAAGAAGAGTATTCTTGAGGAAGGACATCGTAGTGGCTTGAGTATTCATCCTGGAGCTACGAAGATGTATCATGATTTGAAAAAGTTATTTTGGTGGCCGGGAATGAAAAGAGAAATTGCGAGTTTTGTTTATTCCTGTTTGACTTGTCAGAAGTCAAAGATTGAACATCAGAAGCCGTCTGGGCTAATGCAACCGTTGGCTATTCCAGAGTGGAAGTGGGATAGTATCAGTATGGATTTTGTTTCTGGTTTGCCGAGGACAAGTAAGAATTTTGAAGCTATTTGGGTGATTGTTGACAGATTGACGAAATCGGCTCATTTCATTCCGATCAGAATGGATTATCCGTTAGAGAGATTAGCTGAGTTGTATATTGAGAAGATTGTAAGTTTGCATGGTATTCCGTCGAGTATTGTTTCGGACAGAGATCCTAGATTTACATCGAAGTTCTGGGAAGGTTTGCAGAGGGCTTTGGGAACTAAGCTGAGATTGAGTTCTGCATATCATCCGCAGACTGATGGTCAGACTGAGAGGACGATTCAGTCATTAGAGGATCTTTTGAGAGCTTGTGTTTTGGAAAAGGGAGGTGCTTGGGATTGTTATTTGCCTTTGATTGAGTTTACCTACAACAATAGTTTTCATTCGAGCATTGGTATGGCACCGTTTGAAGCTTTGTATGGTAGAAGATGTCGGACGCCTTTATGTTGGTATGAGTCCGGTGAGAGTGTTGTGGTTGGACCGGAGATTGTTCAACAAACTACGGAAAAGATTAAGATGATTCAGGAGAAGATGAGAATTGCTCAGAGTCGTCAGAAGAGTTATCATGACAAGAGGAGGAAGTCACTTGAGTTTCAAGAGGGAGATCATGTGTTTCTTCGTGTTACTCCGATAACTGGGGTTGGTCGAGCTTTGAAGTCGAAGAAGTTGACACCTCGATTTATTGGTCCTTATCAGATTTTGGAGAGGATATGGGAAGTAGCCTATCGTATCGCTTTACCGCCGTCACTTGCGAATTTGCATGAGGTTTTTCATGTGTCTCAGTTGAGGAGGTACATTCATGATCCGTCGCATGTAGTCCAAGTAGATGATGTACAGGTGAGAGATAACCTGACTGTTGAAACATCACCTATGTGGATCGAGGATCGATAGTTGAAGCAGTTGAGGGGTAAAGAGATTGCCTTGGTGAAGGTAGCTTGGGGAGGACCAGCAGGTGGCAATGTGACTTGGGAACTTGAGAGTCAGATGAAGGAGTCTTATCCTGAGTTATTCGCTTGAGGTATGTTTTCGAGGACGAAAACTCTTTTAGCGGGGGAGAGTTGTAACACCCCAATAAAAATAAGATAATTATTTGATTTAAATTAATATTATATTTATTAATTTAATTAAATAATTGGAATTATTGGATTATTATTATTATTATTATTTTGGAATAATAATTATTGGAAAATATATAAGTGGGAAATAAGGAAAAAGAACCCCATTTGGTAAAAAGAGTTTTACGTGAAACAGAGAAGCGGCTGAAAAGTGGAAAGTGGAGAAAGGGCAAAGAGGAAGAGCGAGGGCAAAGGTTGGAGAAGAGAAAAGCTTGGAGCTCAAAGATTTGCCGGATTAATCAGGTAAGGGGGGTTTATCGTCGTTTAATGGGTATTATGGGTTAGCATGTAATGGGTAGTGATAAACCGTTGAATTGCCCCTAATTGGGATTGTTGATGCTGAAGAATTGTGTTGAATAAGTTGTGTAAAATCTGAAATTTAATCGGTAATTGGATGGGTAGTGTTTTCCCGAACGTGTAGCTTTTTACGGAATTGGAATCGGAGGTCCGGAAGTCCTCCAACGGCGGAAAATGCGGAGAATTCTGCATTCTGCTTTGTGTTAGCGCAGGAACAGCTTCTGTCTTGCGTTAACCGGTTAACCCAGGGTGTTAACCGGTTAACACTGTTATGTATTTTGAATAATTGCTGTTTGTGCTGCGTTAACCGGTTAACCCAGGGTGTTAACCGGTTAACACTGTTGTGATTGCTGAGATATTGCTGTTTGTGCTGCGTTAACCGGTTAACCCAGGGCGTTAACCGGTTAACACTGTTAAGTTTTGGGCAGGAAGCGTGTTTGTGCTGCGTTAACCGGTTAACACAGGGCGTTAACCGGTTAACACTGTTGCAGAGTGGGAAATTGGTGTTTTAAATGTTGTGTGCTTAGTTGATGGTTGGCCTATGTTGGCGTATGATGTAATAGGGATTATTTCCCGTTGTTTTAAGCAGTAAGAGTATTAGTAGAGTGTGCTAATACTGTGAATAATTATTTGACATGATATGATGTTTTGATACATGTGTTGATGATGTATGATGATATGCATAATGTTGTGAATGTATATATATGCATGTATTTGTGAATGGACTGTTTTATGGCTTAGAGTGTGAGCATATGTCCATTGTGGATTTTTGTTGTGATGTTGCATTGCTAGGTGATTAGCATGCATATTGTGGCCTTTATGGTGGTAGCTAATTCCCATGGTGAGGAATTAGTGATGTTAGTCATTTTGGACTGTTGTTGATGTTTGCATGCTAGGTGAATTAGCGTGCATAGCATGGCCTTTGGGGTGGTAGCTAATTCCCATGGTGAGGAATTAGTGACGTGAGTCACTAGGTCTCAAATGAGTGAGACTAGTGAGCTTGGTAGCCGTACCTGGATTTGGTCGGTGAAGTTGAACTATATGTTCACGAATAGTCGGTACCGCATGCATGGAGTCTCATTGCATAATATATGTGTGGCGTATAATATGAATGGATGTATTCCAATGTTATACGTGTGTTGTGTTGGCATTGAGCATGAGTATGAATTGTGTTGATATTGAGTATGATATTTGAGTTGATGTGCCGTTACTGAATGTGTGATACGATTAGGGTGATTAATGTGTTAAATTACTTAACATGACATTATATTCTATAATGCTTATTATATCGATTGAGGAACTCACCCTTACAACTATTTTTCAGGTAACGAGCAGTGATTGAGTAGAAGCTAGTGCTTGGAGTCTAGTGTAGTCTCCTTAGTGGGTCATGCTCTGATAGATGTAACATCGGGATGGGATGTTTTGAATGTTTTATTGATTGGTTGTGAACCATTTTACATGTAATATGTTACATGTTTTGAATGATCGATTTGATCTCTATCCGCTGCGTATTGTGCAATACTTTATGTTTTGAGTTAAATAATGAGCATGACTAAATATTATGACGAATGGTGTGAAGTGATTGTGTGACACCCTTAATTGCATGATTACTCTGATTGATATGTTGTTATTTTAATTAAATATTTGGGGTATTTTAGAAGGGTGTTACATACCACGCCCATCTTGGCCTATTTTTAGGACATAGTGCGAAGATCGTTCAAGTGTAAGATTTGATACGATTGTTACGCGATACTACACTCATAAGAGTCTCTCTTGAGAATATTTTTGGAATACGAGTAGTCGTTTATCCGATAATATCCGATTGATGGGATGATGACTATGGGAAACTCTTGTAGAACATGATTGTCAGTTTTAACCATAGTACACTCCCTTTGAGTGGTTCTTAACCAAGACTCCATGCTCGCGACTCGCAACAAACCCTTGATTCGTGGTTGATCCGTTCTTGTGTATCCTTAATATCAATGGAACTTGGGTGTTGATAAGGTGTAAACCATAATCCACCAAAATGGATGATTGATATTAAGGATGACTTGATCCATCCCATGACCTTTGTGTGGTGTGATTTTCTTGATCCTTGAGTGTGATTGTTGCATCCATGCATTCATGCATTCATACACATCCATATCATCAACAATGAGAAAACTTTCAAGGAACTTAAGAGGTCTATTTGCAAATTTTCAGACATGGATAAGCAAAGAAGGAATACGAAGAAGTACAGTTTCAGACAACCAGACTTGAAAGAGTTAAGGAGTTTGACATCCTATGTATTAGATCCCTTGGAATTCAAGGCTCGTCATGGGAAGCTTCTGTCTATTCTGGCTACTCAAGTGGATGAAGGTCTAATGAGTGTGTTGGTGCAGTTCTATGATCCCTTGTACCGTTGCTTCACTTTTCCGGATTTCTAGCTTTTTCCCACGCTTGAGGAGTATGCCTATCTTGTGGGCATACCTATCCTAGACCAGTTTCCGTTCAGTGGCTTGGAGAGAGTTCCTTATTCTCAAGAGATTGCTGATCTGTTGCGTATAGATGAATCTATTATTGGTGCTCATACGACTACCAAAGGTGGAATTCAAGGTCTCCCGTCTGATTTCCTCATTGATCAAGCTACTATGTTTGGGAAGGCCATGAGTGAGGACGCCTTTGAGGCCATATTTGTACTTCTCATCTATGGGCTAGTATTATTCCCCAACATCGACAAGTTTATGGATGTGAATGCCATTAGGATTTTCTCTACTCTTAATCCCGTTCCTACTCTGTTGGGTGACACTTATTTCTCTTTGCATATGAGGAATGCAAAGGGCGGTGGTACCATTGTGTGTTGTTTGCCTCTGTTGTACAAGTGGTTTATTTCGCACTTGCCTCAGACGCTCGCCTTCAAGGAGAACAAAGGATGTCTACGGTGGTCCACGAGACTTATGTCTCTCACTAATGATGATATCTTTTGGTACAACCGTGTATATGATGGTGTGCAGATTATCGACGCTTGTGGTGAATTCTCCAATGTACCTCTTCTTGGTACATGCGGTGGAATTAACTACAACCCTATTTTGGCACGTCGTCAGCTTGGGTTCCCCCTAAAGGATTAACCAAATAACATTGTGTTAGAGGGTGTGTTCTTTCAGGAGGGTAAAGATCCCCAAGGCTTGAAGGGCAGGATGGTCCGCGCTTGGCGCAAGATCCATAAGAAAGGAAGGAAGGAGCTAGGACCGAAGAACTGTATCGCTTTGGAACCCTATACCTCTTGGGTTAGGAGGAGAGCTTCCGAGTACCTCATGCCTTATGAGTATCCAAGACTCACACCTTTGGTTGTGGCTGGGCCTTCAACCCTCCCTAGCCAAGGAGTAGAGGAGTTGAGAGACGAAGACCGTTCGCGTGCTTGGATCCGTGAACGAGAGGAGTTGCTTCAGCAGATCAGAGAGAAGGATGCTTTGATAGAGTTCCTTGAGCACCAGGTTATTGATGATCCTGATGACGCATTGACTTCTCTACTTCCTCAGTCTTCCAAGTTTTGGAAGAGGAAGTATGATCGACTCGCCAAAGAGAAGGCAGATATGGAGGCAGCCTATGAGAGGGAGGTGAAAAGGCTTTGTGCAACTTATCTTCCGGTCTCGAGGGCTTTGGATGATTGCTTCTAGGGATCCATAGGATGTTTATTTTCCTTCTCTCTTGTATTGTATTTGGTTACCAAGACTGTACTTCTTTGGCGTTAAAACATTTCCAAATATTAATTGACGTGATATTTCCGTATGTGATAAACGTTTAATATTTCCAAAATTTGCAAATAAGACTCTAAAGTTCCTCTGATATAAAAATTAAATCATAAGCATTGCATGCATCATGTTTATCTATTCCTAGGGGTTTATATCTTCTTCTTGATTCTAGTCGGGGTTTTCTTACACTGTTTATCTAATGTGAGATTGGAATCAAGGGGTAGAATACCCTTTGAAATTGATAAACATGTCATTGCATTTTCATATTCATTAGCATGTCTTGCATAACAGGTACCGCCGCAGTGTTCTCATCTAGTTTGGTATTCCATTATTAGGATAGCTGACTCAGGCATTCACCGATGCGGTACCCTCAGGAGATCTCAGTGAACCAACTAGAAGGGATCGTTGAAAATGTTCATACAAGCAACAGGTTGGGTTTTAATGATTCTGACTTGAGCCAACTGGACGTGATCATAACAAGGCTTTTCACATCTCGATGGAGTGTAAAGACACTGTGTTATCCCATGTTCTGGTGGATACAGGTTCCTCTCTCAATGTGCTACCCAAGAGAGCCCTGTCAAGGTTAGATGTTGAAGGTTTGATCTTGAAGCCTTCCGATCTTGTGGTAAGAGCCTTCGATGGTTCTAAGAGGTTGGTGTTCGGAGAGGTAGAATTGCCAATTCATATTGGATCACAAACCTTTAACACCGTATTCTATGTGATGGATATCAGTCCTTCGTATAGCTGCTTGCTGGGTCGTCCTTGGATCCACAATGTTGGGGCAGTCTCCTCGACCTTGCATCAGGAGATCAAGTTCCCGGTCAACGGAAGAATTATCACTGTCTGTGGTGAGGAGGATATTCTGGTCAGTAACCTGTCTACATTCAAGTATGTAGAGGTAGAAGGTGAGATTCATGAGACCCTGTGTCAGGCCTTTGAGGCTGTTCAAGTCAAGGATGCAGCTCCAGTGGAAGAGGTTGAAGCAGGTGCCTCTTTGTCGTACTTCAAGCAAGCACAGGCCTTGGTAAATTCAGGTGTTGCTCCCGGTTGGGGACGTCTGGTGGATTTACCTGTAAAGGAAGACAAGTTTGGGATTGGGTATCAGCCGACATTTACTTCTACAACTTCAACGCCTCAGACTCGTCAGGGGCCGATTGCTTTCTCCAGTGCTGGCATCATTCAGTACGGCCAGGTCTCTACAATCAACGAAGAAGATGAGGATAGTGATTGCGACATTGACAACTGGGTGCGTCCAAGGGTCCCGGGTGAAGTTCTCCGCAATTGGTCTTTTGAAGAGATTATCCAAGCCACTCTTCTTGAAGAGTAATTTTCTTTATTTATTCATGCATATCCAAGTCTTACGTTCCGCCTAGGGCGTAATGACTCATTGTAGGGCTCATCTATGTGGACACTTGCATTTTTTTATCATAAATAAAGGACGTCTTTTTGCATTCAAATATTTTGTTCACTGTCTTTCTATTTTTGCAGTTTTCAAAAATCAAAAAATATTTTGGCAATGTTTTGTTTAGTTTTAACTTCTTGTTCACACTCATAAGCACATACCATCACTCATGCAGATGCACGTCACCGGATCCTATTGATAACAGTTCTGCTATGGCTCGTTTCGACTTTGAAAATCCAATCTTTCAAGCTGAAGAAGAGGGTGATGAAGACTGTGAACTCCCTAAAGAACTTGCCAGGTTGTTAAAACAGGAGGAAAGGGTCATTCAACCGCATCAAGAGTCTATTGAAGTGATTAATCTCGACACCGAGGACGCCAAGAGAGAAATCAAGATAGGGGTTGCTTTGGAAGATAATGTGAAGAAGGGGCTGACTGAATTGCTGCAAGAGTATGTCGACGTCTTTGCTTGGTCTTAACAGGACATGCCAGGGCTTGACACAGACATTGTGGTACACCGTTTGCCTCTCAAAGAGGATTGTCCTCCGGTCAAGCAGAAGCTCAGAAGAACAAGACCAGAGATGGCTATCAAGATAAAGGAAGAAGTGCAAAAACAGTTGGACGTAGGGTTCCTAGCAGTTACAAATTATCAGCCATGGGTTGCAAATATCGTTCCAGTACCTAAGAAGGATGGAAAGGTACGGATGTGTGTCGACCACCGGGATCTGAACAGAGCTAGTCCTAAAGATGATTTCCCATTACCTCACATCAACGTTTTGGTGGATAACACGGCTCAGTTCTCGGTATTCTCCTTCATGGATGGCTTTTCTGGCTATAATAAAATTAAGATAGCACCAGAAGACATGAAGAAGACAACTTTCATAACCCCATGGGGCACCTTCTTCTACAAGGTGATGCCGTTTGGTCTGAAAAATGCTGGGGCAACATATCAACGAGCTATGGTAACTCTTTTCCATGATATGATTCATCATGAAATCGAGGTTTATCTTGATGATATGATTGCCAAATCTCAGACGGAAGAAGAACATCTGGTGAATTTGCAGAAACTGTTTGAGCGTTTGAGGAAATTCAAGCTAAGGCTTAATTCGAACAAGTGTACTTTCGGGGTGAGATCTGGAAAACTGCTGGGTTTTATTGTTAGTGAAAAAGGGATTGAGGTGGATCCGGCCAAAGTGAAAGCGATACAAGAAATGCCTGAGCCAAGAATAGAAAAACAAGTATGTGGTTTCTTATGAAGGTTGAACTACATTGCAAGGTTCATCTCTCACCTAACAGCCACGTGTGAGCCAATATTCAAATTGTTGAGAAAAGATCAGGCTATCAGGTGGAATGATGATTGCCAAAGGGCTTTCGAAAAAATAAAAGAGTATTTGTAGAATCCTCCTATCCTTATGCCTCCAGTCCCAGGGAGACCGCTGATTATGTATTTGATAGTACTCGATAATTCCATGGGTTGTGTTCTCGGTCAACACGACGAGACAGGTAGGAAAGAGCATGCCATCTACTACCTGAGTAAAAAATTCACAGATTACGAGTCGAGATACTCAATGCTTGAAAAGACATGTTGTGCACTTGCATGGGCTGCTAAGCGATTGAGACAATACATGCTGACTCACACGACCTTACTGATCTCCAAAATGGATCCAGTCAAGTATATATTTGAGAAGCCAACTCTCACCGGAAGGGTAGCTCATTGGCAAATGGTACTGACAGATTACGACATCCAGTATACATCCCAAAAAGCCATCAAAGGGAGTATTCTATCAGACTATCTTGCTCAGCAGCTGATTGATGATTATGAGTCGATGAAGTTTGATTTTCCGGATGAAGACATCATGTTCCTCAAGATGAAAGACTGTGAAGAGTCAGTTGTTAAGGAGTGACATGATCCAGATGAAAAGTGGACTTTAATATTTGATGGGGCCGTCAATGCCAAAGGAAGTGGAATTGGTGCTGTCATTACCACTCCGAAAGGTGCCCACATGCCTTTCACCGCTCGTCTGACTTTTGAATGCACCAATAATGAAGTTGAGTATGAAGCCTGTATCTTGGGTATCGAGCAAGCCATTGATTTGAGAATCAAGACTCTGGACATCTTCGTAGATTCAGCTCTAGTGATCAATCAAGTGAATGGTGATTGAAATACTCTCCAGCCTAATCTGGTCCCCTACAGAGACTACACGAGAAGACTGTTGACTTTCTTCACAACAGTAAAGCTATATCATATACCTCGTGACGAGAACCAGATGACAGATTCTCTTGCTACTCTATCCTCCATGATCAAGGTGATTCGGTGGAACTATGCTCCCAAGATCGATGTTATGCGCCTTGAAAGGGTTGCGTATGTGTTTGTTGCTGAACTGGTAGTTAATGACAAGCCCTGGTACCACGACATCAAGTGCTTTCTGAAGAATCAAGAGTACCCTACAGGGGCATCCAACAATGATAGAAAGACTTTGAGAAGATTGGCAGGAAGTTTCTTCTTGAACAAAGACGATGTGCTGTATAAGAGGAACTTCGACATGGTTTTGCTCCGATGCGTGGATAGACACGAAGCAGATATGTTAATGCAAGAAGTTCATGAAGGCTCCTTCGGTACTCATGCCGACGGACATGCAATGGCTAAGAAATTGTTGAGAGTGGTTTATTACTGGATGACCATGGAATCTGATTGTTTCAAATATGCTCGGAAGTGTCATAAATTCCAGATTTATTCTGATAAGGTGCATGTGCCGCCAAATCCTCTGAATGTGATGTCTTCGACGTGTCCGTTTGCTATGTGGGGCATTGATATGATTGGAAAGATTGAGCCGACTGCTTCCAATGGGCATCGTTTCATCCTTGTTTCCATCGACTATTTCACCAAGTGGGTCGAAGCAGCGTCATTTGCGAAGGTCACCAGACATGTGGTTGCCCGATTCATCTAGAAAGAAATCATTTGTCGTTATGGGATTCCCGAAAGAATCATTACTGATAATGGTTCTAATCTCAATAACAAAATGATGAAAGAGTTGTGCAAGTACTTCAACATTCAACATCATAACTCTTCCCCTTATCGTCCTAAGATGAACGATGTTGTTGAGGCAGCAAATAAGAACATAAAGAAGATTATGCAGAAGATGGTCATTACGTACAGAGATTGGCATGAGATGCTACCATTCGCCTTGCATGGGTATCGTACTTATGTATGTACATCGACCGGGGCAACCCCTTATTCCCCTGTGTATGGTATGGAAGCAGTCCTACCTGTTGAAGTGGAGATTCCTTCTCTAAGAGTCATGTTGGATGTCAAGTTAGACGAAGTTGAATGGGTTCGGACAAGGTTCGATGAGTTGAGTCTTATTGAAGAGAAGCGAATTGCAGTCATTTGTCATGGGCAGTTGTATCAGAGTCGGATGAAGAGAGCCATTGATCAGAAAGTGCGTCCTCGATGCTTCCAAGTCAGAGATTTGGTGTTGAAAAGGATCCTTCCTCCTCAGACAGATCACAGGGGCTAGTGGACTCCTAACTATGATGAACCGTATATTGTCACCAAGGTTGTTGATGGTGGAGCCTTAATGCTTGCAACTATGGATGGCGAAAACTTCACTTCCCCTGTGAACTCAGACGCGGTTAAAAAATACTTTGCATAAAATAGACCCGCTGGACGATAAAAAGAATAGTCTAGGAAAAAAATGGGCATCCCGGTAAACCAAGAAAATGAAAAAGGTTCGAGAAAAAGTTAGGGATTAAAAAATGAAAAGATTGTACACCCGGTAAGTTGAAAACCTGAAAGGGCAACTTAGGTAAAAATGGGTATCCCGGTGGATTGAAAACCCGAAAGGGCGATCCAGGCAAAAGTTAGGGATTAAGCGAATGGCTGCGTTCTGAGTAGTTCTGAATATCATCTCGTGTCGATAACCGGAAACTTCCGAAGGATAGGAAACAGCCTAATCACCTTTTTCGGAAAGCTGATCATCTGGAGGATCTTGAAGACGAGCGAATCATAACAGAACTGGAATCCTATAGAAATCCATTTCACATTGCCATTAGATTAATTTCTGTTTTTACCTGTTGTGCAATTACCTCTTTCCAGGGATTGCTTCCTGATGTAAATACCTATTCAGAGGCCACTCAATCAATAAAATCATGTTATTCAGTACATCTCTGTTTCATTTTCATTTTACTGTTTTGTTTGCAAAAATGACGTCCGAATTTTTGATAAACATTGCATTATGAAACATAAGAGCTTTACAGGTACGTGCTTAATAAACATTGAAAATTGCTGTAAATTTTAAGTGCTTTGGATAGTCTATTCAGAACAGGTACACTCGGGGCATTTCTTTAAGGTCCCCATCAAATGATCGCAGATGTTTTTCCTCAACAGTTGGAATTTGGTTTCTTATCCCTGCAGAGCTGGCCCGAGCGTTGGATTCTTCAATCCCAGCAGGCTCTCACTGCTGTACTTCCCCAAGCATTTGTTTCAGATTATACATTCACCAGTAGAGTCGACAGTGTCAGACTATAGATCCCCGATGGAGTTGACAGTGCCAGACTGTATCTTCCCAGCAGAAGCGGCTACTCCTCAGAGTTCGATGCCAGATCGATGATCTCGACGCTAGACCCATGGTCTCTTTCCTTGAAGCAGAATCTCGGTACTATATCGGTGTTTGCTCCCCCCGCTGAGTCGTCTCTCTCGCAGATTATGGTTGCCAGAACCACTATCTGTTTCCTCAGCAACAAGTTTTCAGTGCCATTCTCTCCCCAGTCAGAGCCTCGGTATTTTGTTATTTGCCGGAACACCGTGTGACGGGTCATTTCCCCATAGAGTTCTTTGGGATGTGCATCTCCAACAGCCTTGCCAGGGTCCAGAAGATTGTGATCATTTCCTCAGCAGAATTCCTTGCCTCAGCTTGGCGTTCTTTCTAATCAAGCATTTCGCATCCCTGCATGTAGAATCATATTGCATTGCATCCTCCCAAATTGCGTAGCATTTCCATTTTCATGGAGCATTACGCCATTGAAAAATTCAAACATACGCATGTAAAGCATAAGGCATTCTCGGTATCCCAAGTGATAAGCCAGAGTTGTTTCCAGTACTCAGACTGAAGATTGTTCATGACTTATCTTTATTATTCCTAGCAGGGGTCGTTGGCCCACGCGCCGCCTCAATTATCATTTTCCCTATTTCTACCGATGCTGACAGGCATGAAAGTTTCCGGTATTCAGACCGAAGTGGCATTAAGGCCAGTTTTCCGATGTTCAGATCGAAGAAGTTTCCGACGTTCAGGTCGACGCAAATTGTGGCATTCAGGCCAAGTTTCCGGTATTTAGACCGAAGTGGCATTCAGGCCAGTTTTCCGATGTTCAGATCGAAGAAGTTTCCGATATTCAGGTCGATACAACTTGTGGCATTCAGGCCAAGTTTCCGGTATTCAGACCGAAGTGGCATTCAGGCCAGTTTTCTGATGTTCAGATCGAAGAAGTTTCCGACATTCAGGTCGATGCAACTTGTGGCATTCAGGCCAGTTTTCCTGTATTCATACCGAAGTGGCACTCAGGCCAGTTTCCCGGTGTTCAGACCGATGTTTGATAATCTAATATCTTTCGATGTTCAGATCGAAGAAGTTTCCGACATTCAGGTCGATGCAACTTGTGGCATTCAGGCCAGTTGTTTGGTATTCATACCGAAGTGGCACTCAGGCCAGTTTCCCGGTGTTCAGACTGATGTTTGATAATCTAATATCTTCCGATATTCAGATCGAAGAAGTTTCCGACATTCAGGTCGATGCAACTTGTGGCATTCAGGCCAGTTTTCTGGTATTCAGACCGAAGTGGCATTCAGGCCAGTTTCCCGGTGTTCAGACCGATGTTTGATAATCAAGTATCGTTCGATGCTCAGATCAAAGTCATTTCCAGTATTCAGATTGATGAGCGGCATTCAGGCCATGGTTATTTCTATGTTACCATTTATTTTGGTATTCAGGCTAATATTCCTTGTTTCGGTGTTCAGACCGACTCTCACCGTACCAGACAGATTCTTTTTCAAGACCGCCTCTTGGCCGATTCTGACAAGCATTGTTACTTCATTTTTTCACTTTAGTGTAATTTTTCGGGCTTTTATCATATTCAATCACTTGATACCTTGAAAGTGCGAAAGCCGTTGCTATCTTCCTTTCGGGTTTCCAGTTGATTGAATAGGGGCAGCTGTAATACCCCAAAATTTACCCTTCATTTTTCCTGGAAGCATGGGATTATGTTTTACACTTCATTAGCATCATATTAGGTCATACTCATTGCATACTGCATTAGTGACATGGAGATCAGGTTTTGATCGATCACTCCTTAACAGAAGGAGCCCACACAAAGCAAGATTGAGAATTAGACTTCATTTTCTAAGTATACAAGTCTCAAGGGTCTCAGGGGGGTCCAAGTATCTTATTATGGTCCTCAGTTCATTAGTGAAGGATTCAAAGCTATCAGAGTGTTCATCTGGATTTAATCAGAAATTAGGGTTTCATGGCTACCTGCAACAGGCAATGTTTGGTTGGAAGTAGAGGAGCTCATCCATGTCATGATTAGAGAGGCATCTTGGCCTAGGAAGATTCACAATTATCTCAGAAAGATCCATTGGCAATCAGTGCAATCAGTTCCAGATCATTTTGCCCTAAAACTAGGGTTTGGTATATAAAATCAGTTTATTTCTGATTCTTTGGGTGAAACTCTTTTCCATGGCCCTCCACATGTCCACAAGGGTCTACATACAAAAAATCAACTCTTTATTTCAGCTAGAAGTGCTTCAATTGGTCAATGGAATCGGGAATCAGACAGTTTGGGAAAAGTCAACTGTGGGCCCAGAAAAGTCAACTCCTGACATTTTGAGAGTGGAATCTCAAAATCCATGCCTAGGGGATACTACATGTGAAATTTTATCAAGGTTGTATCATGGATTCATCATTTAATCAGGAATTGGAAAAGTTACTTAATTTGGAAATGGTTGACTTTCTATTTAGGGCAAGTTTTCATGATCGTTGCACTCACTTTAAGCCCATTTTGCATCAAGATAAAAGCTCCATTTGAAAATGTCTCCAACATGAAAGTTGTTCCTCTTGTTCTAAGCTTTCTAGAGATAAAAAGTTTGCTCCATTTGGATTAGAATTGAGAAAGTTATGCTTAGTCAAATTGAGACATTTTTTTAGGACAGTTAGAAAAATTTCTTAGTCCAAAATCTTCAAAATTTGTCAAGACTTCTGAGCCAGTTTTCTTGCACTTCAAGGCATTATTTGAAAATACTTTCTTCACAATAATTGTACCTTGCCATGTCCTCTTTCACATCCTTTTGGAATCATCTCATTTGGATCCATGGTTTGAGAGATACATTCATTTAAAATGGGCACCATGACTTGATTTTTTAGGCAGATTTTGGGCATGGCTGGCCCAATCAGATTTTCTAAGTATGCTGCACAAACCAGTCACGTTTTTTTTTACCTCTTTTGGCCATGCATTGGTATAACACCTCAAAATTTGCCCTCCTCTCTTGGGACTAGCTTAGCATATTGCATTTCATTTTGTAGTACATTAGTCATTGCATATTGCACGTCATGTGAAAACAAGCAAGTCATCCTCCTAAGTCTTTCTCAGAAGATAGAGAGGTTGAGAGATTCATGCCTGATGGTCTTATTGAATTGATCAATCATCTGAGGGTTGCTCTTCAATTAGGGTTTTATTGGTTCCTCAAGGATGTTGAGTATTATCTTGGTTGAAAGGATATGTCACTATCATCATGGTCTTATCATCCTCAAGGGGTTCATTGTTCCTGATCATGTTCTTTGGGATTAGGGTTTTGACCTCTAGTCAACCCTAATCAATGCTATACTACCAGTCAGGGATCTTTAAGGAGATGAGGTATTTGGTGATGGTGTGGATCACATGATCATTTTATTGAGCTTTTTACAAGCTAGGGTTTCATTTTGGAGTCATTTCATCAAGTGGTTGAGGCTCAAAATTATCTGTTCATGTTCAAATCATTTGTCAACCAATGCAGTCAACTGAAAAGTCAACTGTGGGTTTTGAGTATGGAATTGAGTGTCTTCATCCCCTTCATGTCCAAATCATGCTTATTCATCATTTCAAAGATCAAGGTTGAAGAATTTGAAGTCAAGTCAAAAATTTCCCAAAATGGAAAGTGACCCATAATTTGAAGTTTCCAAAAATAGAAGGGTTTTGGACCAACTTCAACTCAATCTTACATCATCAAATAAGATTCAAATGAAATTTTGTTGAACATGAAAGTTGAATATCTTTCTCTCCCATTTCCAAAAAGTCCAAGATCATGAGCATCTGATGAATGGTTGAGGAGATATGATCCAATCATTGCCAAGTGTGCATGGAACTTCAAATGGCCATATCTTTTGATTCATAACTCCAAATTTGGTGGTTCTTTTGGCATTTTTCTTGTCATGGCATAAGCTTTCCAAATCATGCATCACATTACATAAAATCTCATCACATAATCACTTGCATATCCATGCCTTTTTTGGAGGGAAATTGCAAATTTTAAAAATGATGCATTGTATGGACTTCCTACCATTGCCATTGAGTTTAAAAAAGGATTTTAAGTGAAAATGATCAAAGGAATGGTACTGTTCACGTGTAATTAGTACATGCACCATGCAATTTTGATTTTTTGCAAAACACCCTATTTTCATTAACCAAACTAAACATGGATTAGCAAGGTGATTAGGAAAGGATATATATACTATAATCATAACAGAATTGAAGAGGTTAATCACAATTCACATTTCTAGATCCAAAATTCTCTCTCCCTCCAAAATTTTCTTCCATTCATAATTCGAATTTTCTTCAAATAGCATTGCAATTTTACTTCATATTCTTGTTCCCTAGCTTTGATTTAGTGTGACTCAAGTGTTGGTTTGTGGAATTCGTGCAAGAATCAAGCGGTTGAAGCTCATGAAGTTGAAAATGGAAATTCAAGATTAAGCTAGATCTATAAGTGTTCAAGCTTCCTTTTCTTCATCAAATATCATCACAAGCATCATAGAGTGGATTTGGATCAATACAAGTTTTGGATCGTGCAGTTCAAAGGTTCTGCTCTTCAAGAGGTTAATTTTCGATCCTCTTAACTTTGCAATTCATGAGTATATTCGTGTAGATCTTGCTTCCCTGGTGATTCTGGTAGAAAAATCGTGTGAATTGGTGCATTATTGAGCAAGTTATGAGTGATTAAAGTTTTGCATCCAAAAGTGATTTTGCTCGATTCTTTTTGTTCTTGATGATTTGCGTTTAGATGTTAGTTGATCTATGCTAACCATTGAAAATGTTGCATGATGATGTATTTGTTTTTCAATTTTGGTGAAATCTGGAAAAATCTGGAAATTGTGCATGAACCTTCATGAACATTCATCATCTTCATCATGAAGAAGATGAAGATGCATGTTTCTGGAAAAATAGCGTCGGTTTTGGCAAATAGCGTCGGTTTGAATCGTCCAAATTTACGCAGGCTTAGGGTTTTATGGAACGAGGTCGTTTTGCCTCAGCGCGCGCTACTTTTGAATTTTTGACATACTTCGATTCCCAGCCAGAGCAGTTTTTCAAATTGCTTCATATTTTTGGCCTTTCCCTCCATTTCCATGTGCAATGCTTCTTTTCATTTTTATTTTCTTCTATCAACTTAGAAAAATCATAATAAATTGAAAAATGTATCAATTCATCTCCAATTTTTTGCAAAATGATCCTTAGAATGTCTAGTTTTTTATGATCATGAATTTGGAAGTTGTGCATGGCTGGAATTGTATTTGCTCTGGGTTGATTGCTCATAGGTGCACTTATGACCTTGCCTTACTCTTTCTATTGTGAAATGCTTGGTTTTAATCCAATGGACTTGAAATTTTACATGCTGATTCTAGACACATTGCTGGATGTCTTAGGCCTGGTTTGGTATTTTTCCCATGTGCCATTTCTGTTTTGTGCTTGTGTTAGCATGGTGTGACAATTTGTGTCACACATTTGGTTGTTCAACTTGTATCATTTAATTTCCATACCAAATGATCTTTGATGCTTATGATTTTTTGTATGTTGATCATGTTAGATGTGTTGAATGCTCATGAAGTTTTCCAGAATTGTTTGAATCATTTCTGTTTTGATTTGAAATTTTCATTCATGATGATCATATATGAGCTTTGAAATTGTCTTTGGCTTCTCTTGCTTGATACATGGCCTTGCTTGATGATTCTGATGTGATCCTTTTTAAGATATGTTAATATGTGTTTGAAGTTACATTGTGTTGAATTTCAGCTCCTGTTTTAAATTTTTTCTTCACCTTTGACCCTAGGCTTTGACCTAGTGGTTTGTTGCTTACATGTGAGCTTTGAATTTCAGGTTTAAGCATCCAAGTTCCATGGTTGATGATGCTTCATCATTTGGATGTTGATATTTGCTTTTGATTGCTGACATTTGCTGTTTTGTAGGGTGATGATAACTTATTTGAGTTTGCCTCATGGCTTATGTGTTGTACATTGGGATTGACTGTTGTCTGTTGGTCTGAATATTGTACTGATTTGTTTAGTTGTTTCCACAGGTACCTAAGTTGCTTTAAGTTCATTTGAACTTTGCTTTGCTTTGCTGTGGTTGGCCTACCACTTAGGTATAATTCCTAATCTTCATGTAGTCTGGAAGACCTGCTGTTACTGGCAGGCACCTGTCTGAAGCCCTCCTTAAGAGGCAATGTTTGTGCTTGTTTAATTTTGTCCCAAGCAGGTTAAGTCCTCTTAAGAGGCAATTGGCAGATAAAAGGGATGTGTAATCCATCCCCTGCTATTTTGTTGTGTCATTCATCTTGCTCACACCATGTGTTGATGCACTTTGAATAAAAAAACCAAAAATCTTGTAGTGTTAGTCATGTGGAGAAGAGTTCCTTCATTCTGAACTCCCACACTTTCTATTGATTAAAGCTCTCCCAGGCCAGGGATAAGAGCTATGAGGCACACCCCTCACTCCCATTTCATCTGCTTCACCCTAACTCTCAATGTTAGGGTTAAGAGCTCAAAACACCCATTTGCAGTGGCTTGTTTGTCAAGGTTGATATGACCCCTTGACTAAAGCCCAACCTTGCTTGAGCCCCCCTTGGTTGTGTATAGTGTGTGCTATTTGCTTGACCCCTTGACTAAAGCCCAACCTTGCTTGAGCCCCCCTCGTGCGAGATCTCTCCAGGCACCCTTTTCCTTTTTTTGTGTGTGTTGCTTGACAGCTAGCAGGCTCGAGTTCCAGACTCCCTGTTAGCTTGTTTGTTCAACTTTTTTATTGCTTTTGACGACTCAACGTCCGGTTAACCTCTTGCTTGCTTGGAGTCTGACGTAAGTCCAGCGATTGGCAGTCGGTTTCCTGTGTTTGTTTGTGTGGAGTCTGATGTAAGTCCAGCAATTGGCATTCGGTTTCCTTGTTTGTGTTTGTTGCTTGGAGTTGGACGTAAGACCAGCCATTGGCAGTCTGTTTCCTTTTGCTTGTTTGCTTTGACGTCTCAGCGTTTGTGCGTGTGTTTTGTTTCGGCGTGCGTTAACCGAACTACGGCAGCTCTGATTCTCATTCCAGATGAGATACATAGGCATAGGATGCGATATCCTAGCGAGCTCGTTCCCCTCTCTTCTTCCATCTGTGTCTTATTCCAGTGTGTGTGCATTCTTTTGAGCAGTGTTTAGCAACCTTATTCTATTCTTTCTGAGGGTGGATCCCGTCGAGTACGACAGACGTGAGGGGTGTAACACCCTTCTAAAATACCCCAAATATTTAATTAAAACAACGTATATAAATCAGAGTAATTATGAAAATCAAGGGTGTCACACAACATTTCACATCATAATAACTTTCATGCTCTTTATTTCATCAAAACAACATTTTTACATAATTCGCAGCGGATAGAAATCAAATCAACCATTCAAACATATAACGTTTTACATGGAAAAATAGTCCACAGCCAACAATAAAACAATTGAAACATCCCGTCCCGATGTTACATCTATCAGAGCATGACCCACTAAAGCGACTATACTAGACTCCAAGCATTAGCTTCTACTCAACTCATTGCTCGTTACCTGAAAAATAGTTGTAAGGGTGAGTTCCTCAATCGATATAATAAACATTATAATTCATCATGTAATGCTAAGTAAATTAACACGTTTTATCGCCCAAATCAGATTACACATTCAGCAACGGCAGTTATCAACTCAATCATACTCAACATCAACGCAACACACAACATACAACACATATAATACTGGAATGCATCCATTCCTATTACACGCCATACAACAGACCAACATAAATGCAACTCTAATGAGACTCGACTTGTCATGCATGTGGTACCATTCGGAGTAAAACTCCCAACTTAAAATCATTGCCATTTTAGTGGGCATCAAGGCATAAGCCTTCAACTTTCAACTTAAAATTTGCCAATCCAGGCCAACGTGGTGTGAGAAAAGCTCCGACTTAATGCATATGAATGTACATGGCATACACGACTTTAAACTTTCGACAACATAATAATAATAGCAACACAACAACGTTTTCAACAAAATCAACTTATAATCAACTTTGGCTCACCAAGCCTACAACTCAGTATTTTCAACAACTTTCCGTAAACGGAACAACTCAGCAACATACTTGTATCAACATTTCATAACATCAATCCAACAAAATTACTCATCACAATTAATTATAATAGGCCAATCACCAATTAGGTTCACAACATTAAAAATAACAATTTTTCTAATTTCCAACAGTGTTAACCGGTTAACGCCCTGGGTTAACCGGTTAACGCAGGACAAAAATACACTTTCTTGGCAAAACGCAACAGTGTTAACCGGTTAACGCCCTGGGTTAACCGGTTAACGCAGGCAAAGCAACACATTTCCACAAAATATAACAGTGTTAACCGGTTAACGCCCTGGGTTAACCGGTTAACGCAAACAAAATAGTAGTTCCTGCGCTAACACAAGGCAGAATGCAGAGTTCTCCGCATTTTCCGCCGTTGGAGGACTTCCGGACCTCCGATTCAATTTCCGTAAAAAGCTACACGTTCGGGAAAACACTACTCATCCAATTACCGATTAAATTTCAGGTTTAACACAACTTATTCATCACAATTTTCAGCACCAACAATCCCAATTAGGGTCAATTTAACGGTTTATCACTACCCATGACATGTTAATCTATAATACCCATTAAACGACGATAAACCCCCCTTACCTGAGATAATCCGGCAAATCTCTAAGCTTCAAGCTTTTCCGTTCTTCAACCTTTGCTCTTTCTCCACTTTTCACCTTTCAGCCGCTTTCTCTTTTTCACGTGAAAACTCTTTACCAACAATGAAACCTTTTTCTCTTATCCCAACTTATATATTTTCCACTAATTATTATTCCAAATAATATTAATAATAATAATAATAATCCAATAATTCAATTTATTTAATTAAATTATTACATATATTATTAACTTAATTAAATAATCCTCTTATTTAATTCGGGCTGTTACAACTCTCCCCTACTAAAAGAGTTTTCGTCCTCGAAAACATACCTCAAGCAAATAACTCTGGATAAGACTCTTTCATCTGACTCTCCAGTTCCCAAGTCACATTGCCACCTGCTGGTCCTCCCCAAACTACCTTCACTAAGGCAATCTCTTTACCCCGCAACTGCTTCAACTCTCGATCCTCAATCCTCATAGGCGATATTTCAACAGTCAGGTTATCTCTCACCTGTACATCATCTACTTGGATCACATGCGACGGATCAGGAATGTACCTCCTCAACTGAGACACATGAAAAACCTCATGCAAATTCGCAAGTGACGGCGGTAAAGCGATACGATAGGCTACCTCTCCTATCCTCTCCAAAATCTGATTAGGACCAATAAATCGAGGTGTCAACTTCTTTGACTTCAAAGCTCGACCAACCCCAGTTATCGGAGTAACACGAAGAAACACATGATCTCCCTCCTGGAACTCAAGTGACTTCCTCCTCTTATCATGATAACTCTTCTGACGACTCTGAGCGACTCTCATCTTCTCCTGAATCATCTTAATCTTTTCCGTAGTTTGTTGAACAATCTCCGGTCCAACCACAACACTCTCACCGGGCTCATACCAACATAACGGTGTCCGACATCTCCTACCATACAAAGCTTCAAACGGCGCCATACCAATGCTCGAATGAAAACTATTGTTGTAGGTAAACTCAATCAAAGGTAAGTAACAATCCCAAGCACCTCCCTTTTCCAAAACACAAGCCCTCAAAAGATCCTCTAGTGACTGAATCGTCCTCTCAGTCTGACCATCAGTCTGCGGATGATATGCAGAACTCAATCTCAGCTTAGTTCCCAAAGCCCTCTGCAAACCTTCCCAGAACTTCGATGTAAATCTAGGATCTCTGTCCGAAACAATACTCGACGGAATACCATGCAAACTTACAATTTTCTCAATATACAACTCACCTAATTTCTCTAACGGATAGTCCATTCTGATCGGAATGAAATGAGCCGACTTTGTCAATCTGTCAACAATCACCCAAATAGCCTCAAAATTCTTACTTGTCCTCGGTAAACCAGAAACAAAATCCATACTGATACTGTCCCACTTCCACTCTGGAATAGCCAACGGTTGCATTAGCCCAGACGGCTTCTGATGCTCAATCTTTGACTTCTGACAAGTCAAACAGGAATAAACAAAACTCGCAATTTCTCTTTTCATTCCCGGCCACCAAAATAACTTTTTCAAATCATGGTACATCTTCGTAGCTCCAGGATGAATACTCAAGCCACTACGATGTCCTTCCTCCAGAATACTCTTCTTAAGTTCAGTAACATCCGGAATACACACCCGACTACCAAATTTCAAAATACCATTCTCATCAACTCTGAATTCGCCACCTTGACCTTGATTCACTAGAGTCAACTTATCAACCAAAAGCACATCGGATTTCTGACCCTCTCTGATCTCATCCAGAATACCACTTGTTAACTTCAACATTCCCAATTTAACACTATTGTGAGTACTCTCACACACCAAACTCAAGTCTCTAAACTGCTCAATTAAATCCAATTCCTTAACCATTAGCATAGACATATGTAATGATTTCTGACTCAATGCATCAGCCACTACGTTTGCTTTACCCGGATGGTAATTCAAACCAAAGTCATAATCCTTCAGAAACTCTAACCATCTTCTCTGCCTCATATTCAGCTCTTTCTGATCAAAAAAATACTTTAAACTTTTATGGTCACTGAAAACCTCAAATCTTGACCCGTACAAGTAATGCCTCCATAACTTCAGAACAAACACCACAACCACCAACTCTAAATCGTGCGTCGGATAGTTCCTCTCATGAACCCTCAGCTGTCTTGAAGCATAAGCTATAACCTGCTTATTCTGCATCAACACGCCACCCAAACCCAACAATGAAGCATCACAGTAAACTTCAAATGATTCCGACGAACTCGGTAATATCAGAACATGAGCAGTAGTTAACCTTCTCTTTAACTCTTGGAAACCTTCTTCACATTTTGAGTCCCAAACAAACGCTTGCCCCTTCCTAGTCAACATCATCAACGGTAACGCCAACTTAGAAAATCCCTCAATGAACTTCCTATAATAACCAGCCAAACCAAGGAAACTTCGAATCTCAGCAACAGACTTAGGAGCTTCCCACTTAGATACCGCTTCTATCTTAGAAGGATCAACAGCAACACCACCTCTTGAAATCACATGACCAAGAAAACTTACTTCTCCTAACCAAAATTCACACTTGGACAATTTAGCAAATAACTTCTTTTCTCGTAGAACTCCCAAAACCACTCTCAAATGTTCAGCATGCTCTTCTTCAGATTTCGAATACACCAAAATATCATCGATAAACACCACAACAAACTTGTCTAGGTACGGATGGAAAATCCTATTCATATACTCCATAAATACTCCAGGCGCATTAGTCACACCAAAAGGCATTACAGAATACTCATAATGTCCATACCTTGTTCTGAAAGCAGTCTTCTGAATATCCTCGGTTTTCACACGGATCTGATGATACCCAGATCTCAAATCTATTTTGCTGAACACACTTGCACCAACCAACTGATCCATCAAATCATCAATCCTCGGCAAAGGATACCGATTCTTGATCGTCACTTTATTCAGTTGCCGGTAGTCCACACACAACCTCATAGTACCTTCTTTCTTCTTAACCAATAACACCGGTGCACCCCACGGTGACACACTCGGACGAATAAATTTCTTATCCAACAGATCTTCCAACTGACTCTTCAACTCAGTTAACTCAACAGCAGACATACGGTACGGAGCCATCGATATCGGCCTAGTACCAGGTACCAAATCAATCGAGAACTCCACTTCGCGCTCTGGCGGTAATTCATTCACCTCTTCCGGAAACACATCAGGAAAATCACACACCACGGCTAGATCGCCAATCACCAGTTTATCTTTAGCCTCCAAAGTCGCTAACAGCATAAACAACTCTGCCCCATCAGCTACTTCCTCATTTACTTGCCTTGCTGATAGAAACAAACTCTTTCCCTCCTCAATCTCAGGAAATACCACCGTCTTATCAAAACAATTGATAGAAACTCGGTTAAACACCAACCAGTTCATACCCAGAATAACATCAATCTGCACTAGTGGAAGACACACTAGGTCCATCCCAAAGTCTCTACCAAAAATACTCAAAGGACAATTTAAACAAACCGAAGTAGTAGTCACTGAACCCTTCGCAGGAGTATCAATCACCATACTACCAAACATCTCAGATATCTCTAACTTAAGTTTCACAGCACAATCCAAAGATATAAAGGAATGAGTCGCATCTGTGTCAATAATAGCTACAAGAGGAAAGCCATTAATATAACACGTACCTCGGATAAGTCTGTCCTCACTGGAGGTTTGAGTTCCGGTCAATGCGAACACCTTCCCAGTCTGAGATTTCTTTGGCTTCTGGCACTGACTTCCAATATGCCCTTCTTCGCCACAATTAAAACAAATCATTTCCTTGTGCTTGCAATCAGCTATTGCATGACCAGTCTTACCACAGCGAAAACACCTCTTTACTTCAGCAGTGCATACATTACTCTTATGACCAGCCTGACCACATTTGAAGCAAACTATACCAGCAGGATCACCTCCCCTACTAGTCCTCTGAGCCGGAGCAGCTCCTTGTTTCCCTTTTCCCACTGGAGCATCATACGGCTTGCCACGGTGTTGATGTGGCTTGCCCCTGCGGTCACTGACAATCTTGTAATGAGCATTATTGTCTTCTTCAAATATCCTGCAGCTATCAACCAATTCAGTAAAAATGCGTATCTTCTGATACCCAACAGCCTTCTTAATTTCAGAGCGCAATCCGTTTTCAAACTTGATGCACTTTGAAAATTCAGCACCAGCACCAGTGTAATGAGGATAAAATTTGGACAACTCCACAAATTTTACAGCATAATCAGTGACAGACATGTTTCCTTGCTTCAACTCAAGGAACTCAATTTCCTTCTTACCACGGACATCTTCCGGATAATACTTTCTCATGAATTCCCTACGGAATACATCCCAAGTAATGACTTCACCTGCCACGGTCAATCTCTCGTGAGTCTCTAGCCACCAGTCATCAGCTTCGACTGCTAGCATGTGAGTACCATACCGAACCTTCTGAGTTGGAGTGCAATCCATAACACGGAAGATTCTCTCAATCTCTTTCAACCATCCCAAGGTTGCATCTGGATCATGCTTCCCTTTAAACACCGGCGGATTCTCTCTCTGAAAAGTCGCCAAGCTACGTGATCCAGCATCTCCACCAGCATTTGGCAAGTTCTGCACAGCTTGTGCCATTGCTTGCATTGCGGCAGCCATTGCAGCGTCATTCCTTCCAGCCATTTCAACTTATTAACACAACACAACTTAAAGTTAGATTAGTAACAATACTCAATTGTTAGACAGTAACGACACGACAACTGGCCGGACAGACCAACCTGGCTCTGATACCACTAATGTAACACCCTTCTAAAATACCCCAAATATTTAATTAAAACAACGTATATAAATCAGAGTAATTATGAAAATCAAGGGTGTCACACAACATTTCACATCATAATAACTTTCATGCTCTTTATTTCATCAAAACAACATTTTTACATAATTCGCAGCGGATAGAAATCAAATCAACCATTCAAACATATAACATTTTACATGGAAAAATAGTCCACAGCCAACAATAAAACAATTGAAACATCCCGTCCCGATGTTACATCTATCAGAGCATGACCCACTAAAGCGACTATACTAGACTCCAAGCATTAGCTTCTACTCAACTCATTGCTCGTTACCTGAAAAATAGTTGTAAGGGTGAGTTCCTCAATCGATATAATAAACATTATAATTCATCATGTAATGCTAAGTAAATTAACACGTTTTATCGCCCAAATCAGATTACACATTCAGCAACGGCAGTTATCAACTCAATCATACTCAACATCAATGCAACACACAACATAAAACACATATAATACTGGAATGCATCCATTCCTATTACACGCCATACAACAGACCAACATAAATGCAACTCTAATGAGACTCGACTTGTCATGCATGTGGTACCATTCGGAGTAAAACTCCCAACTTAAAATCATTGCCATTTTAGTGGGCATCAAGGCATAAGCCTTCAACTTTCAACTTAAAATTTGCCAATCCAGGCCAACGTGGTGTGAGCAAAGCTCCGACTTAATGCATATGAATGTACATGGCATACACGACTTTAAACTTTCGACAACATAATAATAATAGCAACACAACAACGTTTTCAACAAAATCAACTTATAATCAACTTTGGCTCACCAAGCCTACAACTCAGTATTTTCAACAACTTTCCGTAAACGGAACAACTCAGCAACATACTTGTATCAACATTTCATAACATCAATCCAACAAAATTACTCATCACAATTAATTATAATAGGCCAATCACCAATTAGGTTCACAACATTAAAAATAGCAATTTTTCTAATTTCCAACAGTGTTAACCGGTTAACGCCCTGGGTTAACCGGTTAACGCAGGACAAAAATACACTTTCTTGGCAAAACGCAACAGTGTTAACCGGTTAACGCCCTGGGTTAACCGGTTAACGCAGGCAAAGCAACACATTTCCACAAAATATAACAGTGTTAACCGGTTAACGCCCTGGGTTAACCGGTTAACGCAGACAAAACAGTAGTTCCTGCGCTAACACAAGGCAGAATGCAGAGTTCTCCGCATTTTCCGCCGTTGGAGGACTTCCGGACCTCCGATTCAATTTCCGTAAAAAGCTACACGTTCGGGAAAACACTACTCATCCAATTACCGATTAAATTTCAGGTTTAACACAACTTATTCATCACAATTTTCAGCACCAACAATCCCAATTAGGGTCAATTTAACGGTTTATCACTACCCATGACATGTTAATCTATAATACCCATTAAACGACGATAAACCCCCCTTACCTGAGATAATCCGGCAAATCTCTAAGCTTCAAGCTTTTCCGTTCTTCAACCTTTGCTCTTTCTCCACTTTTCACCTTTCAGCCGCTCTCTCTGTTTCACGTGAAAACTCTTTACCAACAATGAAACCTTTTTCTCTTATCCCAACTTATATATTTTCCACTAATTATTATTCCAAATAATATTAATAATAATAATAATCCAATAATTCAATTTATTTAATTAAATTATTACATATATTATTAACTTAATTAAATAATCCTCTTATTTAATTCGGGGTGTTACAAGGGGTGCTAATACCTTCCCCTTGCGTAACCGACTCCCGATCCTTGCAATCTCCGGTCGTAAGACCATTTCCTTTCCAGGTTTACTTCGAGCGTTTCCTTTCCCTCTTTTGGGATAAATAACGCACGGTGGAGGCTCTGTTTGTTTGTTTTTCCCGCCGGTTGTTTTTCGCGGATGCGACAACTGGCGACTCTGCTGGGGAATAGAAGTTGACCTCTTGCTGGTCCATCTTCCCTAAGCGAGTCATTCCTAGCGCTCTCTAGGATAGTTTAGGTTGCTTGTGCTGTTGTATTTATTGCATTTATGATTATTATGTTGTGTATATATTTGCATAAATGTTTGCATGCATCATATTATCATTGTGCTGAATCTGTACAGGTTGGTTCCTCTGTTTGGGGTGGGTGTTCTGAGTGGGGCTAAAACCCAGGCCCGAGTATACACCTAGGATTAGCATGGTCTCATGTTGCCTTTCATGTTAGGTCAACATGTTTTTGGCGACGTGACATACCACAAGCCGGACGAGGTTCATTTGAGAGTGCTCTTCCTTTGTGGAGTATCCACTTTGGTTGAGTCACTTCATCTGAGCTGTTGACTTCGGTGACCGATCTTTCCCGGATCTCTGGTTTAGACGGTCTTATGAGAGCTGCAACGGCACACCCGAAAGGGCAAACCCGTTGAGTATCTTTGCCCGATTGTCGAGACCATTATCCGCCTTAGGATGACCTGATTAGAATTCACCTGTGAGGGGAGGGTTGATTCTTACAGATGCATGTTCTGATGGTGACTCTTTGTTGGTGACTAATGGTTCAACCGTTGATCAGAGTCCTATTTATGAGCTGGATTTATGGATATTTATTTTCGAGACGCCGGAGTTCTATCTGTAATATTTATCAGTGGGGATCCGTTTATTTCAGGATTCCCTGGGCTGGTATAGATGATTGTTGTGGTTATCGGTTCAGTGATTTCTCTGGTGATGATGGTGATATATCCTTCAGTTCCGTTTATTTCGGAACCTCCGAAGTTGGATTTATGGTTAGTCAGTTACCTCAGATGGTTGTGATTAGTTCAGAGACCGGGGCTTCCGTACAGTTGATGATCAGATGACCTGGAGGATGGCACAATGCATTGCATTCATACATCAGCATCATTCCCATTTTGCATTCATCTGCATCTAACCCATGTCTATCCATACTCAGGGTACATTCTCGATTGAGATTCTGGTTGAGAGACATCCTGATGTCAGAATGTTATTGTCAAATTATTATCCGTCTCGATGAAGCCAGGATCGAAGGACAGAATGTTCCTAGTACGGATAAACATTGCATGTGTGAGTCATATTAACCTGTCTTCTGTTTTGCAGGTGTCAGTATCTAACCAAGTGCACATAGCTCTTCCGCTCAGATATCCTACTAGACTCAACAAGTCCAAGCTGATGGATCCACCCAACGCTGACATTCTCGAATTGAAAGAGATGATGAGAGAGTTGTTCAAAGTCGTGCAAGGGCTCGCCTTGGGGAAGAAAGCAATTGCTGAGAGGTTGGAGAGAATTGAAAACTGGATGATAAAGGAGAAAGTACAGGGAAATGCTCCGTCATCTGGAGTAAAGAAGCCCTTTGGAAATGGTCAGCGCCAGAATGAGGGTGACACAAGTGCTGTGTATGCCCAAAGGGGACACGGTAGGGGTCATTATTACCAGCATACTGTTGCGGTAATGATTCTTATTGGTAATCAATCGGTACAACAGCAGCGTCAACCACCTCAACAGAGAGCACAGAGAGCTGGGTGCCAAGTGAGAGGAAAGGGGATTGATCGTCAATTTGATAGGCCACCCATGGCGTATGCTCTTCTGTTGAATAGGTTGAAGGATCTTGGATTGGTGCGGCCAAGGATGTTGGCTCCGTTGAGACCTGATCAGAGGCCTGCCAGTTATGTTGAGAATGCCAAATGTGAATTCCACTCTGGTGCTCCTGAACACAATATGGAGAATTGTAAAGCTCTTAAGCATATTGTCCAGGACCTGGTGGATTCCAAGGCCATTAATTTTGCACAATCTCCAAATGTTAATGCTAATCACATGCCCGCGCATGGTCAGATGGGGGTGAATGCAATTTCTGAGGATAGGAGGACGATTGGGCTGATGAATGGGGATCAGTTAAAAACTCCAATGTCTGTGGTCCAGAGACCTCTGATGAAGAGTGGAGATTTCCCTGGTTATGATAATTGTTGTGCGGCTGTCGCCACAAATGGGTGTGTAATGATGAGGGAAACGACTCAGAGAATGATGGAGGTGGAAATGGATGGTGAAAATTTTGAAACACCATGTCAGGTAGTTGAAACCGTCAAGGTGGAGAATGCCATTATTGCTGAGAAAGAGAAAAAGCCGTCCATTTCTTCTTAGAAACAGGCCGTGGAAGTGGTGAGAAATGGAGGGATCCCAGACTGGGGAAGAATGATAGACATTGCGGTGAAAGCAGATAAGTTCGGGATTGGTTATCAGGAAAGCCAAGACCCGTCTGAGCAAAACAGAAGACGTCGTCAACCGTTCACATTCATCAGTGCTGGAATGCTGGATCCAGGTCACGCTTGTGCGGTGGGTGAAGAGATTGACAGTGACTGCGAACTTGACTCGTGGATAAAATCGTGCGTACCAGGGAACTGGAAGGCCGAAAAGATCATCACTGTCACTCTACGTGAAGAGTAATATTTCCTGTTTTTCAATTCTGTTTGCATGAAAGCCATACGTTTTGCCCGAAACGTAATGGTCCATTGTAAGGGTCACCTCATGTGTTTCATTTTGCAATATTTTGCATCATTAATAAATGGATGTTTTTGTATTAAAAGCGGTCTTCCTTGTTTTTCATTTATTTTTGCAGTTTAAAAACAAAAATAAAAATGGCAATGTTTGTTTTCATTTGTCTTCCTTTTGATTTGTCTCGTTCCGACTTCAAAAAAATAATCCTCCGGATCTCATTGATAACAATTCGGTTACACCTCTGTATGACTTCGACAATCCGATCTATCATGCCGAAGAAGAAGGCGAAGAAGATTGTGATCTGCTGGAATTAGCCAGGTTATTGAAACAAGAGGAGAAGGTGATTCAACCGCGTGAGGAGCGAGCGGAGATTGTTAATCCAGGCACCGAGGAGGTCAAAAAATGCAAGTTGGGGCCGCTTCAGAGGCAAATGTCAAGAGCAGAATGGTAGCATTGTTGAAAGAGTGCGTTGATATCCTCGCCTGGTCTTATCAAAATATGCCAGGGTGGAATACCGATGTTGTGGTGCACAAGCTACCATTGAGAGAAGACTTTCCTCCAGCGAAGCGGAAGCCGGTGCTGAAAAAGGATGAGAAGGCGAGAATGGGTGTGGACTACCGAGATTTGAACAGAGCTAGTTCGAAGGGGAATTCCCAGTACTTCACATCGATGTATTGGTTGATAGTACAGCTCATTTCGGTGTTTTCCTTCATTGATGGTTTTTTTGGCTATAATCAAGTTGAAATGTCGCCAGATGACATGGAGGAAACAGTGTTCATCACACCGTGGGGCACCTTCTTGTTGCTATAGGTGATGTCATTCAGTCTCAAGAATGCCGCTACTTATCAGAAGGCCATGGTGACTTTGTTTCATGATATGATTCATCATGAAGTCGAATGCTATGTTGATGACATGATAGCAAAGTCCCAAACAAAAGAGGGGCATTTGGTGGATCTGGCCAAGTTGTTTGACCGGTTGAGACAATTCAGACTGAGGTTGAATCCGAATAAGTGCACTTTCGGAGTGCGGTCCGGTAAATTGCTGGGGTTTATAGTAAGCGAAAGAGGAATCGAGGTTGATCCTGCTAAAGTAAAAGCAATAAGAGAAATGCTTGAACCGAGAACAGAGAAAGAGGTTCGTGGTTTCTTAGGTAGATTGAACTACATTTCAAGGTTCATATCTCATCTAACAGCCACGTGTGAACCAATACTCAATTTATTGAGAAAAGATCAAACGGTCAGGTGGAATAATGATTTCCAAGCGGCATTTGAAAAAATAAAAGAGTATTTGCAGGAGCCTCCAATTCTGATGCCTTCTGTGGAGGGACGACCGTTAATCCTGTACTTCACGGTCCTCGAGGGGTCTATGGGGTGTGTATTGGGGCAGCATGACGAGTCTGGTCGAAAAGAGCATGCCATATACTACCTTAGCAAAAAGTTTACCGACTGTGAAACAAGATATTCACTGCTCGAGAAAACTTGTTGTGCTTTGGTATGGGCTGCTCGCCGACTGAGGCAGTATATGCTGGTTCATACCACTTTGTTGATTTCCAAGATGGATCCAATCAAGTATATTTTTGAAAAGCCAGCATTGACCGGACGGGTTGCGAGGTGGCAAATGATTTTGACTGAGTACGATATACCATATACTTCTCAGAAAGCAATCAAGGGGAGTGTATTGTCTGATTACCTTGCCCAGCAACCCATTGAGGATTATCAACCGATGAAGTTTGAATTCCCTGATGAGGACATCATGTTTCTAAAATCGAAAGATTACGAGGAACCAATCCCGGAGGAGGGGCCTGACCCTAAATCCGAATGTATTCTGATGTTTGATGGGGCCGTTAACGTGAATGGTAGCGGTGTTGGTGCTGTTTTGGTTACGCCGAAAGGATCCCACATTACTTTTGCTGCCCGGCTAACATTTGAGTGCACCAACAACGTGGCTGAATACGAAGCTTGTATCTTGGGGATCGAAGAGGCGGTTGATTTACGGATCAAGAATCTTGTCATATATGGAGATTCAGCTTTGGTTGTGAATCAGGTTAACAGAAAATGCTATACGCATCAATCTCATTTAATTCCATACCGGGATTATACGAGGAGATTGTTGACGTTCTTCACCAAGGTGAAATTGCATCATGTGCCGAGAGAAGAGAATCCTTTGGCAGATGCTTTGGCTACTCTGGCCGCCTTGATTAAGGTGCAGTGGTGGAATCAGTTCCCAAGTGTTGAGGTAGGGCGTCTGGATAGACCGGCTTATGTGTTTGCTGTTGACGCAGCGCCTGATGATGAGAAGCCGTGGTATTACGATATCAAGCGCTATCTGGAGACCCAGGAGTATCCTGAGGGAGCATCCAAGAAGGACCGAAAGACTCTGAGGAGGTTGGCCATGGTGTTCTATCTGAACAAGGATGGGGTGTTGTATAAGCGGAATTTTGATTGGGTTTTGCTTAGATGTGTTGATGACAAAGAAGCAAGCCAGTTGATGAAAGAAGTACACGAGGGGTCGTTTGGTACCCATGCCAGTGGGAATGCGATGGTGAAAAAGCTGTTGAGAGCTGGGTATTATTGGATGACGATGGAGGCCCAATGTTTCAATTTCGTGCGGAAATGTCATAAATGCCAGATTTATGCTGATAAGGTGCACGTGCCTCCAAATCCGTTGAGTTTGATGTCGTCTCCGTGGCCGTTTGCTATGTGGGGCATTGATATGATTGGGAAGGTTGAGCCTACAACTTCGAATGGGCACCGGTTCATATTAGTGGCTATCGACTACTTCACCAAGTGGGTGGAAGCAGCCTCTTATGCGAATGTGACGAAGCAGGTCGTGGCCAGATTCCTGAAGAGAGACATCATTTGCAGATATGGGGTTCCCAAGAGAATCATTACTGATAATGGTTCTAATTTGAATAATAAGATGATGGTAGAACTGTGCCGGGAGTTCAAGATCGAGCATCACAATTCTTCTCCTTATCGTCCGAAGATGAATGGGGCGGTTGAGGCAGCCAATAAGAATATCAAGAAGATTGTGCAGAAAATGGTTGTGACCTATAAAGATTGGCACGAGATGTTGCCGTTTGCATTGCATGGATACCGAACCTCGGTGCGTACATCTATTTGGGCAACGCCTTTCTCGTTGGTATATGGAATGGAAGTCGTGCTACCGGTTGAGGTTCAAATTCCTTCTTTGAGAGTCCTGATGGACGTAAAATTGAAAGAGGCTTAATGGGTAAGGACTCGGTACGAAGAATTGAGCCTGATTGAGGAAAAGAGGCTGGCGGCTATTTGTCATGGGCAGTTGTACCAGCAGAGAATGAAGCGCGCTTTTGACCGAAAGGTGCGACCTCAGGTATATCACGTGGGAGATTTGGTTTTGAAAAGGATCCTTCCTCCTCAAAACGATCGTAGGGGCAAGTGGACACCCAACTATGAAGGTCCATGGATGGACAAGAAGGTTTTCCTCGTGGTCAAGAAGGTTAAAAAATACTTCGTATAAAGAGACCCGCTGGACAAAAAGAATAAAATAGTCCAGGCAAAAATGGGCATCCCGGCGAACCAAGAAAAAAATGATGAAAAGGTTCGGGCAAAAATTAGGGATAAAAAGAAAAAACTGTACACCCGGCAAGTCGAAAAGCTGAAAAGGCGGCTTGGGCAAAAAAGGGTATCCCGGTGGACTGAAAACCCGAAAGGGCGGTTCAGGCAAAAGAGGGATTGAAACGAACAACTGCGTCTAGCATGATCGTTTGTGCTTGGGTTAAGACACATGGATAATCCCCGGCAGGGATCAGTCGGAACCGTCTTGTTCAGAAGGCAGAAAGCACGGAAAGTGTGAGGACATATGGGGTGTAACCGAGTTGGAACTCGATGAGATCGCGGTTTCCCATTGCCATTAGGATAGATTTTTCCTTTTGTGCGCAATTACCTCTTTTCAGGAATTGCTTCCTTTGTATTGCTCAAGTTTGAGCCACACTTTTTTCAATCAATAAAATGCATATTCAGTCAAATAATTTTGTTTTTGTTTTCATTTCTGCTTTGATTGCAAAAACATCTGTTTATTGTGATAAAGAATCTTTTTATTTTGATACATGGAGGTCCCTTCCAATGCATGTTTATAAGATTGAAAACTTGAAATCTTATTTGGAAGGTGGAGTGACCCAAGTGTTGAAATTTTGGCACGCCTGGGGCACGTTTTTATCTAACGATCTCTTTTGCAGGTGTTGTTAGATATTTTCACTCACTTGTAGGTTGTGATGTGAAGCCTTTTTGACAAGAGATCCCCGTGGAGTCCAGTCAGGGACAAGAGGACTGAAGAATGGTGAAAAGACAACGAAAGACGTGCGGCGATCCTTGAGAATTAATCAAGAAGACTCTTCAAAGTCTGAAGACTGGAAAGTTTGTATGAATCCAGGGAGTGCGATCTTTGTGGAGTACGGAGGAGCCGAGAATATAAGGTGATGAATCAGAAAAGTCCAGACGAGTCTGGGAGCTCTCAAAAGTGGAAAGCTGATACTGGGTTTAGATGTTGAATACCAGGGTTCGACGAGTCGACGGGTGTTCTGTGCCAGACTTTCCTTGTTTCCCCAAGCAGAGTTGGGATTATTACCTCCCTAGCAGATTCAAGGTCTGTGGTTTCCCTAGCAGGGTCGGGATGGTTATCTCCCCAGCATGTTTGAGATCCGTGTTTCCTCAGCAGCCAGGCCTGAAGGTTGCTATTTCCCCAGCGGAGGTGTCTGTTGCTGGCTTTTCCCCAGCATGTCAAAGATTGTTGTTTTCCCCGCAGAATGCGTTGGTGGTTTCTTCCCCAGCGAAGTCCCCAAGTGGATCGGGTTCAGTGGAGGTCATCCTTGGTAAGGGTGGTCCTTTCCCCACCGGCAGTGCTATTCCCCAGCAGGGTGGAGGTTGGAGTGTTGTTGAGTTCCTCAACAGAGTGCCTCGAGCTCCCCAGAAGAGTCCCTTGAGGGGGATACTTTTTATGCATTCATCATTTAGGAGATCATAGCATATTGCATAATAAATTGCGTAGCATTTCCATGATTATGGAGCATTACGCTGAAAAAAAATCATGCATCATCATTGCAAGCATAAGCTAGTCTCAAGCCGTGGTTACCGTTTGAGATTTGGTTTCGCCAGTGGGTGAAGATGCTACTCAAGCATAAGCTAGTCTCAAGCCGTGGTTACCGTTTGAGATTTGGTTTCTCCAGTGGGCGAAGATGCTACTCAAGCCGTGGTTACCGTTTGAGAAGTGGTTTCGCTAGTTGGAAGATCAGCATCAGCATTGCAAGCATCAGTTACTCGAGCCGTGGTTACCGCTTGGGAGTTGGTTTCGCCGAATGGTGAAGATGTTACTCCAAGGAGTTTAGCGTCGTGGTGTTGGGTCAACCATATTCCCCAGTAGTGCGATACTGGAGGAGATTTCTGTTGTGCGAGATAGAAGTTGGAAGATATTACTCTGAGGAGTTTAGCATCATGACGCTGGAGTAACAATGTTCCCCAGTAGTGCGATATTGGAGGAAATTTTTCTATCGGGCGGAGATGGAAATAAAATCAAAGAACGTTACGCGATCAGCGCAAAAATACGTTTCAATTGGAGAACGGGAAGTGTTACGGCATTTTCTGGAGAACGGGGTTCAAATAGAGATTGGAGTTGAAGATTATATCCGGGATGAGGTCCTCAGGATTGTCTTCTGATCATGTGTCACCTTAGACTTTGGCTGAGGCCAATAGAAGTCGTTATGGGTGTCTTCTGCGGAAGAAATGCACATGTTACCTTCCTGTTGTGAAGGTGTACCCTCTGATATGTTGCCATTAGAGTGGTGTTTTGGTGTTATTTCCGACGTTGTCAGCGGAATTATCATAAGAAAATGGAGAGCGGGGTTCAAATGGAGAGAAGGAGATGCTGGGAATTTTCTGGAGAGCGGGGTCCAAATGGAGAAAGGGAGACACGGGGTGTTTTCTAGAGAACGGGGTTCACAGCGGTGATCACGAGTTATCGTCAGGCGACTGGGGTTCAATTGGAGAGCGGGGTTCATTGTTTGGCAAACAAGACTACTATGAAGGTGTCGGGGTTCAAATGCGGTGATCCGGGATCATCCGCGCGAAAGAAAATATTTGTTCGAGGTTCAAGAAAAGCAAAAAATTCAATCAGAAAGTTTCGGGGTTCAAGAAAAGAAAAAATAAAAAATAAAATAATAATAATAATCCCCAGCAGATGCGGCTTTCAGGCCATGGGTATTCCTGTGTTACCATTTATTTTGGTAGCCAAGTCAACATTCTGTTTCGGTATTCAGGCCGACTTTCTCCGTACCAGACGGATTCTTCTTTTGAGATTGCTTCTTTGCCGATTCTGATGGGCATTGTTAATTATTTCCCATCAGAGTGCAAATTGTTCGTCTGTTCTTGGTATTCAATCACACTTCACCCTGATCATCTGAAAGCCGAAGCTATTCATATCTACAGGTTCACAGTGGATTGAATAGGGGCAGCTGTAACACCTCAAACTTTGCCCTCCTCTCTTGGGACTAGCTTAGCATATTGCATTTCATTTTGTAGTACATTAGTCATTGCATATTGCATATCATGTGAAAACAAGCAAGTCATCCTCCTAAGTCTTTCTCAGAAGATAGAGAGGTTGAGAGATTCATGCCTGAGGGTCTTATTGAATTGATCAATCATCTGAGGGTTGCTCTTAAATTAGGGTTTTATTGGTTCCTCAAGGATGTTGAGTATTATCTTGGTTGAAAGGATATTTCACTATCATCATGGTCTTATCATCCTCAAGGGGTTCATTGTTCCTGATCATGTTCTTTGGGATTAGGATTTTGACCTCTGGTCAACCCTAATCAATGTTATTCTACCAGTCAGGGATCTTTAAAGAGATGAGGTATTTGGTGATGGTGTGGATCACATGATCATTTTATTGAGCTTTTACAAGCTAGGGTTTCATTTTGGAGCCATTTCATCAAGTGGTTGAGGCTCAAAATTATCTGTGCATGTTCAAATCATTTGTCAACCAATGCAGTCAACTGAAAAGTCAATTGTGGGTTTTGAGTGTGGAAATTGAGTGTCTTCATCCCATTCATGTCCAAATCATGCTTATTCATCATTTCAAAGATCAAGGTTGAAGAATTTGAAGTCAAGTAAAAAAATTCCCAAAATGGAAAGTGACCCATAATTTGAAGTTTCCAAAAATGGAAGGGTTTTGGACCAACTTCAACTCAATATTACATCATCAAAGAAGATTCAAATGAAATTTTGTTGAACATGAAAGTTGAATATCTTTCTCTCCCATTTCCAAAAAGTCCAAGATCATGAGCATCTGATGAATGGTTGAGGAGATATGATCCAATCATTGCCAAGTGTGCATGGAACTTCAAATGGCCATATCTTTTGATTCATAATCCAAATTTGGTGGTTCTTTTTGCATTTTTCTTGTCATGGCATAAGCTTTCCAAATCATGCATCACATTACATAAAATCTCATCACATAATCACTTGCATATCCATGCCTTTTTTGGAGGGAAATTGCAAAATTTAAAAATGATGCATTGTATGGACTTCCTACCATTGCCATTAAGTTAAAAAAAGGATTTTAAGTGAAAATGATCAAAGGAATGGTACTGTTCACGTGTAATTAGTACATGCACCATGCAATTTTGATTTTTTGCAAAACACCATATTTTCATTAACCAAACTAAACATGGATTAGCAAGGTGATTAGGAAAGGATATATATACTCTAATCATAACATAATTGAAGAGGTTAATCACAATTCACATTTCTAGATCCAAAATCCTCTCTCCCTCCAAAATTTTCTTCCATTCATAATTCGAATTTTCTTCAAATAGCATTGCAATTTTACTTCATATTCTTGTTCCCTAGCTTTGATTTAGTGTGACTCAAGTGTTGGTTTGTGGAATTCGTGCAAGAATCAAGCGGTTGAAGCTCATGAAGTTGAAAATGGAAATTCAAGATTAAGCTAGATCTACAAGTGTTCGAGCTTCCTTTTCTTCATCAAATATCATCACAAGCATCATAGAGTGGATTTGGATCAATACAAGTTGTGGATCGTGCAGTTCAAAGGTTCTGCTCTTCAAGAGGTTAATTTTCGATCCTCTTAACTTTGCAATTCATGAGTATATTCGTGTAGATCTTGCTTCCCTGGTGATTCTGGTAGAAAAATCGTGTGAATTGGTGCATTATTGAGCAAGTTATGAGTGATTAAAGTTTTGCATCCAAAAGTGATTTTGCTCGATTCTCTTTGTTCTTGATGATTTGTGTTTAGATGTTAGTTGATCTATGCTCACCATTGAAAATGCTGCATGATGATGTATTTGTTTTTCAATTTTGGTGAAATCTGGAAAAATCTGGAAATTGTGCATGAACCTTCATGAACATTCATCATCTTCATCGTGAAGAAGATGAAGATGCATGTTTCTGGAAAAATTGCGTCGGTTTTGGCAAATAGCGTCGGTTTGAATCGTCCAAATTTACGCAGCCTTAGGGTTTTATGGAACGAGGTCGTTTTGCCTCAGCGCGCGCTACTTTTGAATTTTTGACATACTTCGATTCCCAGCCAGAGCAGTTTTTCAAATTGCTTCATATTTTTGGCCTTTCCCTCCATTTCCATGTGCAATGCTTCTTTTCATTTTTATTTTCTTCTATCAACTTAGAAAAATCATAATAAATTGAAAAATGCATCAATTCATCTCCAATTTTTTTCAAAATGATCCTTAGAATGTATAGTTTTTTATGATCATGAATTTGGAAGTTGTGCATGGCTGGAATTGTATTTGCTCTGGGTTGATTGCTCATAGGTGCATTTATGACCTTGCCTTACTCTTTCTATTGTGAAATGCTTGTTTTTAATCCAATGGACTTGAAATTTTACATGCTGATTCTAGACACATTGTTGGATGTCTTAGGCCTGGTTTGGTATTTTTCCCATGTGCCATTTCTGTTTTGTGCTTGTGTTAACATCGTGTGACAATTTGTGTCACACATTTGGTTGTTCAACTTGTATCATTTAATTTCCATACCAAATGATCTTTGATGCTTATGATTTTTTGTATGTTGATCATGTTGGATGTGTTGAATGCTCATGAAGTTTTCCAGAATTATTTGAATCATTTCTGTTTTGATTTGAAATTTTCATTCATGATGATCATATATGAGCTTTGAAATTGTCTTTGGCTTCTCTTGCTTGATACATGGCCTTGCTTGATGATTCTGATGTGATCCTTTTTAGGATATGTTAATATGTGTTTGAAGTTGCATTGTGTTGAATTTCAGCTCCTGTTTTAAATTTTTTCTTCACCTTTGACCCTAGGCTTTGACCTAGTGGTTTGTTGCTTACATGTGAGCTTTGAATTTCAGGTTTAAGCATCCAAGTTCCATGGTTGATGATGCTTCATCATTTGGATGTTGATATTTGCTTTTGATTGCTGACATTTGCTGTTTTGTAGGGTGATGATAACTCATTTGAGTTTGCCTCATGGCTTATGTGTTGTACATTGGGATTGTCTGTTTGTTATTGACTGTTGTCTGTTGGTCTGAATATTGTACTGATTTGTTTAGTTGTTTCCACAGGTACCTAAGTTGATTTAAGTTCATTTGAACTTTGCTTTGCTTTGCTGTGGTTGGCGTACCACTTAGGTATAATTCCTAATCTTCATGTAGTCTGGAAGACCTGCTGTTACTGGCAGGCACCTGTCTGAAGCCCTCCTTAAGAGGCAATGTTTGTGCTTGTTTAATTTTGTGCCAAGCAGGTTAAGTCCTCTTAAGAGGCAATTGGCAGATAAAAGGGATGTGTAATCCATCCCCTGCTATTTTGTTGTGTCATTCATCTTGCTCACACCATGTGTTGATGCACTTTGAATAAAAAAACCAAAAATCTTGTAGTGTCAGTCATGTGGAGAAGAGTTCCTTCATTCTGAACTCCCACACTTTCTATTGATTAAAGCTCGCCCAGGCCAGGGATAAGAGCTATGAGGCACACCCCTCACTCCCATTTCATCTGCTTCACCCTAACTCTCAATGTTAGGGTTAAGAGCTCAAAACACCCATTTCCAGTTGGCTTGTTTGTCAAGGTTGATATGACCCCTTGACTAAAGCCCAACCTTGCTTGAGCCCCCCTTGGTTGTGTATAGTGTGTGCTATTTGCTTTTGATGTTTATCTGTTTTGCTTCTCATCTCCTTTTTGTAGGAGTCGTATGATCAACTTTTGAGTAAGTTGACGTACGTAGAGATAGACTTGAGTTGACTCACTACCTGTGTGAGTCAAACTCTTGTTAGAAACCTCAACCTAGGACTATTGTGGATTACATGATAACTATTAGGCTCGAGTCAGTCTCCCTTTTAGTTTGTCATTTCCCAGTCTCTGGTTAGGATAGAAATTTCTCCCCTGTTTAGGGGAACTACGTCGCCCTGATCCTCATACCAAATGAGGTACGTAGGCAGGAGATCGTGCGAGATCTCTCCGGGCACCCTTTTCCTTTTTTGTGTGTGTTTGCTTGACAGCTAGCAGGCTCGAGTTCCAGACTCCCTGTTAGCTTGTTTGTTCAACTTTTTGGTTGCTTTTAACTCAGCGTCCGGTTAACCTCTTGCTTGCTTGGAGTCTGACGTAAGTCCAGCAATTGGCAGTCGGTTTCCTGTGTTTGTTTGTGTGGAGTTTGATGTAATTCCAGCAATTGGCATTCGGTTTCCTTGTTTGTGCTTGTTGCTTGGAGTCGGACGTAAGACCAGTCATTGGCAGTCTGTTTCCTTTTGCTTGTTTGCTTTGACGTCTCAGCGTCTGTGCGTGTGTTTTGTTTCGGCGTGCGTTAGCCGAACTACGGTAGCTCTGATTCTCATTCCAGATGAGATACGTAGGCATAGGATGCGATATCCTAGCTGTAATACCCCAATTTTGTCCCTAAGATCCCTCATGGCATCATATCATAACATTTCATTGCCTCAAGGATCATTGGACACCTTGCTTCCTTCCCTGTGAGTGGGTCATCTTTTTTAGAGTGGTCCTTGATCACCAAGCATGTTTAAATTTGTATATCATTTGTTTTTCTTTTTATCACTAACCAAAAGTACAAAAATATGTCATCTAACCTTTGTCTTGCAGATGAAGCAATAACAGGTCAAGGCAATCAAAAGCATTCATTGAGCAATAGATGGTGGTCATTCTTGAGATTTGGACCCCACAATCATTCACAAGAGTTCATATGAGTTGTGATGTCATTTTAAAGCAAAATCTCAATTGGTAGAGGCTTGAATTTCATCAGAACATTCCCCAGTCAACTGAAGACCTAAAACGTCAACTACAAAGTCAACTGTGGATTTGGAGGTGGGAAGTGATTAGAAATACTTCATTAATGTTCAAACAAGTCTCATTTGACATTTCAAACACTCACATTGAAGAATTTGAAGTCAGGTCAAGAATTTCCAAAAATAGCAAGTGACCTATAATTTGAACTTTCCAAAAATGGAAAGATTTTGAACCAACTTCAACTCAATATTACATCATCAAGAAAGCTTCAAATGAAATTTTGTTGAACATGAAAGTTGTAGATCTTTCTCTCCCATTTCCAAAATGTCCAAGATCATGAGCATATGATGTGTGGTTAAGGAGATATGATCAAATAATGGCAAACTGTGCATGGAACTTCAAATGGCCATAACTTTTCAACCAAAGCTCCAAAATGAGTGGTTCTTTTTGCAATATTCTCCTCTTGACCTCTAATTTACAAATCATGCATCACATTTCATGAATTGTCATCACATGATCACTTGTTAATCCATGGGCTTTTTGGAGGGAAATTACAAAATTCAAAAATGAACCATGGTTTGAACTTTTTGCTATTACCATTGGTTTTAAAATTTTGATTTTAAGTGAAAATGAATGAAATTCGTGTACTGTTCACACATGCATTCCATGCATGGGGGTGAAAATTCAATTTTGCACATACACTCCATAACTTGCTAATCACCTTTGGCTTTGGCTTAAACATGATCTAAACATGATTAGTAGGAAGTATATAAGGATAACCTCAACTGTTTTCAGGGATTAACAACCATTTTTCAGATCTAGATCCAAAATCACCAAATTTTTCTCTCAAAAATTTCTTCCAAATTCTTCACATCCAAGCCTTTTCTAGTGTTAGATTCATGATCATGAAGCTCTGTTGAACAAGTTTGAACGTGGAATCAAAGGAAACCGTGCCATATTGAGCCATACTCGAAGCTTGAAGCATCCATGGTGACTTCAAAATCTGTTGGATTCGTGTGCAATTGAACTTCAATCTCTCCTCCAATCATCTATACAAGCATCACAGAGAAGCTTTTGATCATTTCAAGTCTTGGATAGCACGAATTCCAGTTTCTGCACTTCAAGAGGTCACAATTCGAATCTCTTATTTTTGAAATCCTTTGCTATGTTGTTGTAGATCTAAGCATGCTGATGAATTTGAGCTTTGAATCGTGCGATTTGGTGTTGTTTTGAGTTAGATATGATTGATTGAAGTTTTGATGTTGAACTTTATTTTCTTCGATCCGTGCGTGTTTTGATGTTTTTGCATGAAATGATTATGAATTCTTGATGTACCTGTGATGAGGATTCAAATGTTGTGCTTGTTTTTGATTTTTGGACGTGTTTTGAAAAATCTGGAAAATCCAGATGAAGATCATCATGATCTTCATCTTCAACCTTGAACTTTTTCATTTCTAGAATCTGCTACGAATTGGCTTCAAATTAGCTACGAAATTTCAAAATTAGCTACGAACTTTTGGCGCGCTAGGGTTTAGATCAATACGGTGCCGTTTTGATTGAGGCGCCACTTTTGAATTTGCGCCTGGTTCGATTCCTGGCGAGTGAAAATTTCAAATGTTTCATCATTTATCCATTTTCCCTCCTATTTTCACATGTTATCACCATTTTCATTTTTAATTTTTTCCTTAACTTAAAAAAATCATATAAAATTGAAAATTTATCCAAATTGATCCCAATTTTTTGCATAATGCTCCTTGGTTTGTCTACTTTTTTATCACCATAATTTCCAATGTTGTGCTTGGCTGGATTTTATTTGGTGCTAGGATGATTGATCATATGTCTTATTTTGACCTTGGCTTGCTTATCTCTTTGTGAAATGCTTGTTTCTTATCCAATGAATGTGAAATTTTTCATGATGAAACTAGACACATTGCTTGACATTTTGGTTTTGGTTTGACATTTTTCTCAATTACCATTGTTGTTTTATGTATGTGCTAACTTGGTGTGACAATTTGTGTCACACCTTTGCTTGTTCAACTTATACCATGTGATTTCCATACCAAATGATGTCCAATGCTTCTGATTTTTTGTATGTGGATCATGTTAGATGTCTTGAATGTGCATGAATTTTTCCAGATTTATTTGAATCATTTCTGTTTTGATTTGAATTTTTCATTCATGTTGATCACATATGAGCTTTGAAATTGCCTTGAACTTCACTTGATCATGAAATGCTTTTGGTGATTGATTTTGATGTGAGACCGTTTGGAATATGTCAATGTGTGTTTGAAGTTGATTCATGTTAAATTTTAGCTCCTATTTCAAATTTTTTCTCCATCTTTGACCCTAGGCTTTGATCTAGTGGTTTGTTGCTTATGTTTGAGCTTTGATTTCAGGTTTAAGCATTCAAGTTCCATAGTTGATGATGCTCCATCATTTGAGCATTGATGTTTTCTTTTGATTACTAACACTTGTGTGTTTTGTAGGTTGATGCTAACTCATTTGAGTTTGCCTTATGGCTTACAAATTTTATACATTGGGATTGTCTGTTGCTTATTGACTGTTGTCTGTTTGTCTGAGTCTTGTACTGATTTGTTTAGTGTTTCCACAGGTACTTAAGTTGCTTTAAGTTCATTCTGAACTTTGCTTTTGCTTGGTTTCTTAACCACTTAGGTATAATCTCTAATCTTCATGTAGTCTGGAAGACCTACTGTTATTGGTAGGCACCTGTCTGAGCCCTCCTTAAGAGGCAATGCTTGTGATTGTTTAATTTTGTGCCAAGCAGGTAAAGTCTTCTTATGAGGCAATTGGCAGATAAAAGAGATGTGTAATCCATCTCCTGCTACTCAGTGTGTCATTCACCTTGCTCACACCATGTGTTGATGCATGGTGAATAATAACCCAAGATCTTATAGAGTCCATTTGTGGAGAAGAGTTCCAACTTTCTGAACTCCCACACTTTCCTTTGATCAAAGCTCTCCCTAACCAGGGATAAGAGTTATGAGGCACACGCCTCATCTCCATTTCATCTGCTTCACCCTAACTCTCAATGTTAGGGTTAAGAGCTCAAAATACCCCATTTCAGTTGGCTGTAAAGCCTAACCTTGCTTGAGCCTAATTGATTGTATATAGTGTGTGCTAATTGACTTGTTTGTTGCTTACTTGATTCATCTGTGCATATTTGCTTGAGTGTGCCTTTGTGCATGTATCATCATTACTTGTATATCATTTCATAAACTTTGCTTTGTAAGCATTTTGTTTTGTCCATGGAGGAGGCAAGCATAAGTCCATTGATTGGCAGTTGTTTCCCATGATATGGTAGGAGGCTAGTATAAGTCCATTATTTGGCCTCTGGTGTCCTTGTTTCTCTGCTTTGTGAGACTAGTATAAGTCCATTGATTGGCATCTGGTATCATTGTTTCTGTTTGTTTTGGGAGACTAGTATAAGTCCATTAATTGGCATCTGGTATCCATGTTTGCTCTTTGCTTTAGGAGATTGGTATAAGTCCATTGATTGGCATCCGGTATCCATTTTTCTTTGGGAGATTGGTATAAGTCCATTGATTGGCATCCGGTATCCATTTTGTTTTGTGAGATTGGAATAAGTCCATTGATTGGCATCCGGTATCCATTTACTTTGCTCATATGTTATTTGCTTGTTGCCTATTCCAAAGGAATCACTTGAATCATCTACATATGATCTCAAGAGGTGAACATCTAAGAAGTTTTACTTCCTCACCCTCCCACCTTGTGTTTCTTTAAACCTCCATTTGCATGTTAACTCAAACTTGAAAACTATTGTGCAAACATTTTTATTTGTTTTCAAATTAGAAACCTAGGCCTTAAGCCTTTGATTTTCAAACTTCATTTTTATAATACTTCTTTTGAATTGAATTCTAATCATACTTTGACCATCTTTTGTAAATAAACCCTAATTGGTTAATTCCACTCATTCAATTGTTTTGTGGTTGTGTCCATTCTTGATAAGTTTTCATACATTAGCCATAGGTTTGATTTATCCTAGTTGGTTGATGTTAATCTCACCTTTTGTCCTTAGTGATTGAATTGTAAGACTTCCTTGCTTATTATAGGGTTAACCCCTCACTAGCAAGTTGAAGCTTTTCTCACATGGTGGACTTGTTGTTTGTATAAGGTTGAGTTTTCTCCCGTGGATAACGAAAGACCTTAGGGCTTTTGTTTTAAAATCAATTCACTTACTTTTGGAAATCTTTTAGCCGAACTACGGCGTTTTGATCCTTACCTTCCATGGAAAGGTACGTAGGCAACGGGTTCATCCGTCCAAACACAAAAATAATAACTTGTATATTCTTTCTCTCATCCCTTCAATCCATGTTTGCACAATAAATATTTCATAACAAATAACATTTCATACAACAAGTTGTGAAAAGGGCTCCCTAGGAGTACCTAGGACGTTTTGGGTGCCTAACACCTTCCCATTGCGTAATTAACCCCTTACCCAGATCTCTGATCTTTTCATTAGTTTTCTATGTGTAAAACTTCTTAGGCTTTTGTTCGCTTTTTAGCCATTCCTTTGGATAAATAAAAGTGTGGTGGCGACTCGATTCTTTGTATGCTTTGCTTTTGATTTAGTAAATAAATCATAAAGTGACGAATACACCGCTACAGAAAAGTGGCGACTCTGCTGGGGAATCCTTGGTAGTTTTGCCTACTTTTCGCCCTTGTTGTGTGATATTTGTTTATTTGTTATATGACATATTTTTGTACAATTTGGGATTACTGTATTGATTGTAATTTTTGAATTGCTTGCTATACAATTGTTGTTTGCTTGGTGATCTCTGTGAGATGAGTTCTATACCCGAACTCGAGTGCACCTTAGGATAGGAGAATGGCATAGTCTCGTCGACTTGTGTGGAGTATTCCTTAGCAAGTTGACTTGCGAGTCCATTCACTTGGTGGAGGTCATGTTGGATTAATAATGTCACACAAGTTATTTGTGGTTAGGCATTATTCTTTCAATCATGTGCCTTAGAAGCCAAGGACCTTAGTTTACCAAGCCCATCTTGGCCTATTTTTAGGACGTAGTGCGGAGGTCGTTCAGATGTAAGATCTGATGCGATTGTTACGCGATACTACACTCATAAGAGTCTCTCTTGAGAATATTTTTGGAATACGAGTATTCGTTCCTCCGATAATATTCGAAAGATGGGATGATGACTATGGGAACCTCTGGTAGAACATGTTCGGCAGGTTTAAACCCTAGTACACTCCCTTTGGGTGGTTCTTAACCGAGACTCCATGCTCGTGACTCTCAACAAACCCGTGATTCATGGTTGAGTCGTTCAGACATCCTTAATATCAATGGAACTTGGGTTGATAAGGTGAAAACCATAATCCACCAAAATGGATGATTGATATTAAGGATGATTGAGCCGGTTCATGTATCGTTAATATCAATGGAACTTGGGTGTTGATAAGGTGAAAACCATAATCCACCAAAATGGATGATTGATATTAAGGATACTATGAGCTTTCCCATGACCTTTGTCTGGTGTGATTTGCTTGATCCTTGAGTGTGATTGTTGCATTCATACATTCATGCATTCATCTGCATTCATGCCATCAGAAAAATCAGAAAATTTTCAAGGAACTTAAAGGGTTTATTTGCAAAATTTTCAGACATGGAAAGACCAAAAAGGCATACAAAGAAGTACAGCTTTAGACAACCCGATCTGAAAGAGTTAAGGAATCTGACATCTTATGTATTAGATCCCTTGGGTTTCAAAGCTCGTTATGAGAAGCTTCTGCCTCTGTCGACTACTCAGGTTGATGAAGGGTTGATGAGTACTTTGGCACAGTTCTATGATCCTCTATATCACTGCTTCTCTTTCCGGACTTTCAGTTGTTTCCTCCGCTTGAGAAGTATGCTCATCTTATGGGTATTCCTATTATGGATCAGGTGCCGTTCAGTGGCTTAGAGAGTATTCCGACTTCTCGAGAGATCGCAGACTTGTTGCACATAGATGAATCCCTGATTGAAGCTCATATGACCACCAAAGGTGGAATTCAGGGTCTTCCTTCTGATTTCCTCATCCCTCAAGCTACTGTTTATGGGAAGGCCATGAGTGAGGATGCCTTTGAGGCTTTATTTGTGCTGCTCATCTATGGTTTGGTATTGTTCCCCAACATCGACAAATTTGTGGATGTGAACGCCATTAGGATCTTTTTTGTTCTTAATCCCGTTCCTACTCTGTTGGGTGATGCCTATTTCTATTTGCATCTGAGGAATGCAAAGGGTGGAGGAGTTATTGTGTGTTGTTTGCCTCTGTTGTATAAGTGGTTTATTTCTCACTTACCGCAGACGGTTGCTTTCAAGGAGAACAAGGGATGTCTACGGTGGTCTACGAGACTTATGTCTCTCACTAATGATGATATCTCTTGGTATGATCGCGTGTATGATACAGTTCAGATCATTGATTATTGTGGTGAATTCCCTAATGTGCCTCTTCTTGGTACATGTGGTGGGATCAGCTACAACCCTATCTTAGCACGTCGTCAGCTTGGGTTCCCCCTAAAAGATAAACCTCATAACATTCTGTTAGAAGGTGTGTTCTTTCAGGAGGGTAAAGATCCCCAAGGCCTGAAAGCCAGGATGGTTCGCGCTTGGCGCGAGATTCACAAGAAGGGTAGGAATGAGTTGGGTCCGAAGAACTGCATTGCTTTGGAGCCGTATACTTCTTGGGTCAGACAGAGAGCATCAGAGTATCTTATGCCATATGATTATCCGAGACCTACACCGTTGGTTGTGGTTGGGCCTTCAACCCTCCCTAACCAAGGCGTAGAGGAGTTGAGAGAAGAAGACCTTTCACGTGCCTGGATCCGTGAAAGAGAAGAGTTACTTCAACAACTTAAGGAGAAGGACGCTCTGATCGAATTCCTCGAGCATCAGGTGATAGATGATCCGAATGATACCTGGACTTCTCTGCTTCCTCAGTCTTCCAAGTTTTGGAAGAGGAAGTATGATCGACTTGCTAAGGAGAGAGCGGATATGGAAGCAGCATATGAGAGAGAGATCAAGAAGCTTTGTGCATCTCGTCTTCCAGCATCTCGAGCTTCTAGGGATCCATAGGATGTTCATTTTCCTTTTCCCTTGTAATAATCAACAATGCTATACTTCTTTGTCTCGAATATATTTGATGAGATGTTTTCCATATGCGATTAAATGTTGTAAATTTCGAAAAATTTGCAAATAGAACCCTAAAAGTTCCTTGAAATAAAAACAAAGCATATGCACGAGCATTGCATGCATCATTTTGCATAAGCAGGTATTGTTCTGGTCTTCTTGTTTGTGGCCTAACTCTGTGCTCTTCATTTATTTTGAAGACAAGCTGACTCATCGGTACTACACCCGAGCTAATTCTGCAAGAGTGATGGATCAACTTGAACAAGAGAACCGAGAGCTGAAAGAAGAGGTTGCTAGACTGAGCGCTCTGATGGAGCAATTCTTGGCTGCCCAGAATCAACCGTCTCCACCTCCCGCAACTCCTCCCCAGAGGACTGTTATATCTGAAGTGGTTTCTTCAACTGTGCCAGCTGCTAGTGCCCATTTCGTGTCGAATGCCATGCCAGCCGGGTTTCCGTGGGGTATGCCTCCTGGTTTTATGCCAGATATTCCAGCTCCTACCTTTGCTTCCATGTCGGCATCTAGCCCGGTCCTTGCAATGCCTCCTCCTGTCGTGCATACCATTCCCAGGGTAGACGACACCATCTATCATTCTGAGCCGTCTGAGGGCCCAAATGTTAATGAAAAGATGGAAGCTATGAATGACCAATTCCTTGAACTCCACAAGGAATTGAAGACCCTCCGAGGGAAATATTTGTTCGGCAAGTCTGCTGCCGAACTCTGCTTGGTTCCCGGTGTTAAGATACCTGTCAAATTCAAAGTCCCAGACTTTGAGAAGTATAAGGGGAACACCTGCCCGCTCAGCCACCTGGTTATGTATGCCAGGAAAATGTCTACTCAAACTGATAATGATCAGTTGATGATTCATTATTTCTAGGATAGTTTGTCTGGTGCAGCTCTTCGCTGGTATATGAGCCTTGATAGCGCAAACATCCGTTCCTTCAACGATCTTGGCGAGGCCTTCGTCAAGCAATACAAATATAATGTGGATATGGCTCCTGACCGTGATCAACTCAGAGCTATGTCCCAGAAGGACAAAGAGACATTTAAGGAATATGCCCAGAGGTGGCGAAAGCTGGCAGCTCAGATTACTCCTCCGCTGGAAGAGAAGGAGATGACTAAGATCTTTCTGAAAACTCTTAGTTCATTTTATTATGAGCGGATGGTTGCTAGTGCTCCCTCTGATTTTACCGAGATGGTAAACATGGGGATGCAATTGGAGGAAGGTGTCCGGGAAGGACGGTTAACCAAAGATGAAGGCTCTTCTAAACGATATGGGGCGTTTAAGAAGAAAGATGGGGAGGCACATGCTGTGCAATCCCATGCTAAACCCAGAAGACCCTCTTCCAAGAGGAAGCCTGTGCGTCATGTCAGCAACCAGCATCAGGTGGCTCACATAGCACCTGTCTTCAGAGACAACAATCAGCATAATCAACAACAACCTCAGTATCAACAGCAGCATCGCCCACAGCAACAGGCTTACCAGCCTCGTGGCAACAGTAATCAGGCTAATTTGAATTATGATAGGAAGAAGATCACTTTCGGTCCTATTCCTATGTCATACGCTGAGCTATATCCCTCTTTAATAGAGCGGAAACTGATTACCCCGAGGGATCCTCCGGCTGTACCTGCTAACCCGCAGTGGTGGTACAAGCCCGACCAGCATTGTGTTTATCATTCCGGTGCTCCCGGTCACAATATAGAGAACTGCTATCCATTGAAGACTAAGGTGCAAGACCTTATGAGATGCGGCATTCTGAGCTTTGAGGACTCAGGCCCCAATGTTACGAAGAACCCATTGCCCGAGCATGGGAAGTCGGTTAACATGGTCCAGGGTTGCCCTGGCAAATATAAGGTCAAATATGTAAGCCATATTCGACAGTCATTGGTTGAGTTGCATCGTCTGATGTGTGATTACAGTCATATGGAGCACGACCATGACGAATGCCGTATCTGCTCTGTCAATCGTCTGGGTTGTTGCCAAGTGCGCAGAGAGCTTCAAGAGTTGCTAGATGATGGTACTATTGAGATTCTTCAAAACAGAAATGTTGATGAAGATGAACCAGAAGTAAATGTGATTTCTCCTGTGTTCAAGATTCCTGAGCCTGTTGTCATCCGTTATGATGGTAGCAAGCCAAAGGTCTCTCCTTCTTTGGTGATCAAGCCTGCAGGCCCGATGCCTTATTCTTCAGATAGAGCAGTCCCCTTCCGCTATAATCCAGTTGTTGTGAAAGATGGTAAAGAAGTGCCTTTGCCTTCAACCTCTGTGGTAAATATTGCTGATGTGAGCGGGTTGACCCGGAGTGGTCGTGTATTCTCTGCACCCCCAAAGCCTCATGTTGTTTCTGACTCTGTTGAGCGTTCGGTTAGGACTACGGTGAATGTTCCGAATCCGGCACCTGTTGCCAAACCCTCCTCTGTACAAAAGACTCCTGCTTCTTCTGTTGGCCCAAGTGGCACTGTGAATGAAGACTGTGATGAGATGCTGAGGCTCATCAAGAAGAGTGAGTACAACGTTGTAGACCAGCTTCTACAAACGCCATCCAAGATCTCCGTGCTATCTTTGCTTCTGAATTCAGAACCCCATAGGGAGGCTCTGCAGAAAGTTTTGGATGTGGCTTATGTTGATCACGACGTCACTATTGAACAGTTTGACAGTATTGTTGCAAACATCATTGCTTGCAACACTTTGAGTTTCTGTGACGCTGATCTCCCTGAGGAGGGAAGAGACCATAACATGGCTTTACATATTTCACTGAACTGCAAGAACGACGCCATGTCCAACGTGCTGGTGGACACTGGGTCATCTTTGAATGTATTTCCAAAGGCCACTCTTTCGAGATTGTCATATCAGGGGCCTCCCATGAGGCAGAGTGGTGTTGTTGTGAAAGCTTTCGATGGGTCGCGTAAGACCGTGATTGGGGAAGTTGATCTCCCAATCAAGATTGGACCAAGTGATTTCCAAGTTACCTTTCAGGTTATGGATATCCACCCATCTTATAGCTGTCTCCTTGGTAGACCATGGATTCACGAGGTTGGCACCGTGACATCCACCCTACACCAGAAGCTGAAATTTGTCAAGAATAAGAAACTGGTTGTGGTAGGGGGAGAAAAGGCTCTCCTGGTTAGCCACCTGTCTTCTTTCTCATTTATTGATGCTGAGGATGAAGTTGGAACACCTTTCCAAGCTTTATCTATCGCTGAGCCGATTGAGAAGAAGTCTCCTTCATTTGCTTCCTATCGTGATGCGAAACTGGCCATTGAATGTGGTGCAGTTGCTGGTTTAGGGAAGATGATTGAGCTTGAGGACAATAAATCCCGGGCTGGCATTGGCTATTCTTCTGGGGTCTTCAATGAGCAAGGGCTGTTCAAGAGTGGAGGTTTCATCCATGCTGATCAAGCTGAGGAAGCTGCTGCTATTCTGGAAGAGGATGCAGAGGATTTGAGCAACTTTGTATCCGTGGCGGGATCTGCCACAATTGGGTCGCTGTGGATGTTCCTACGGTCATTCATAAGTCAGCGTAATATGTTCACTTTGTTCAAAAACCCTTCTCCCATGCCAAAAAGAGAAGTGATGACATCGTTGGCGTCATATATACAATGATATTTTCATTCAATTAATGCATTGTTAAACATTTGTTTTTCCATTTGTTTTCACTTTTTGCTTTTGCATGAAATCGGTGATCACAAAAAACCCTAAAAACAAGAATAAAAGAAATCTTTTCATCTGCATAATGATTTGCTTGTTTAAATTCTAAAGTTTTTATTATCCAAAATCATTATGCAGGTTGATTCTAAAACCCATTGAACATAATGATCCAACGCCATCTCCCAATTTTGAATTCCCTGTATTTGAGGCAGAGGAAGATGATGTTGAAGGGATTCCTGATGAGATTACCCGCCTCCTTGAGCACGAAGAGAAGATCATTCAGCCGCATCTCGAAGATCTGGAAACAGTCAACTTGGGGTCTGAAGATTGTGTTCGTATGGTGAAGATTGGGGCACTTCTTGAAGAGTCTGTCAAGAAGGGGTTGATCAGTTTGCTACGAGAATATTCCGATATCTTTGCTTGGTCGTATGAAGACATGCCAGGTCTAGATACAGATATTGTGCAACATTTCCTGCCTTTGAAGCCTGAGTGCGTGCCTGTGAAGCAGAAGCTCAGAAGAACTCATCCAGATATGGCAGTGAAGATCAAAGAGGAAGTTCAGAAGCAAATTGATGCGGGGTTTCTGGTGACTTCTACATATCCTCTATGGGTGGCCAATATTGTGCCTGTGCCTAAGAAAGACGGAAAAGTCCGTATGTGTGTTGATTACAGAGATTTGAATAAAGCTAGTCCAAAAGATGATTTTCCTCTACCACACATTGACATGTTGGTAGACAATACAGCTAAATTCAAAGTCTTTTCGTTTATGGATGGATTTTCCGGATATAATCAAATCAAGATGGCACCCGAGGATATGGAGAAGACAACATTCATCACACCTTGGGGAACATTCTGTTATCGAGTGATGCCCTTCGGTTTGAAGAACGCCGGAGCCACGTATCAACGAGCTATGACTACCTTGTTTCATGATATGATGCACAAGGAGATAGAGGTCTATGTTGATGACATGATTGCTAAGTCCCGAACGGAAGTTGAACATGTTGAACATTTGTTGAAGCTTTTTCAGCGTTTGAGGAAGTTTAGGCTTCGTCTCAATCCGAACAAATGTACATTTGGAGTCCGTTCTGGCAAGTTGTTGGGTTTTGTTGTCAGCGAAATAGGTATTGAGGTTGATCCTGCAAAGGTCAAAGCAATACAAGAAATGCCTGCACCCAAAACTGAGAAGCAAGTCCGAGGTTTTCTTGGTCGCTTGAACTATATTTCCAGATTTATATCCCACATGACTGCCACATGTGCGCCGATATTCAAGCTCCTAAGGAAAGATCAATCTCATGATTGGACCGATGATTTCCAGAAAGCTTTCGACAGTATTAAAGAGTATCTGTCTGAACCTCCGATCTTGTCTCCGCCTGTAGAAGGAAGACCTCTGATCATGTATCTGACTGTTCTTGAAGACTCAATGGGTTGTGTACTCGGTCAGCAAGACGAATCAGGGAAGAAAGAATATGCTATCTACTACCTCAGTAAGAAGTTTACTGATTGTGAGTCTCGATACTCAATGCTTGAAAAGACGTGTTGTGCTTTGGCTTGGGTTGCTAAGCGTTTACGCTAGTACATGATAAATCATACAACTTGGTTGATATCCCGAATGGATCCAATCAAGTATATTTTCGAGAAGCCTGCTTTAACTGGGAGGATTTCCCGTTGGCAGATGTTGTTGTCTGAGTATGATATCGAGTATCGAGCTCAGAAAGCTATCAAAGGTAGTATCTTGGCTAACCATTTAGCGCACCAGCCGATTGAAGATCATCAGTCTGTTCAGTACGACTTCCCTGATGAGGAGATTCTGTATTTGAAAATGAAAGATTGTGATGAGCCTACACTTGATGAAGGTCCAGAACCTGGTTCTAGATGGACGATGGTGTTTGATGGCGCTGTGAATCAGTATGGAAATGGAATTGGGGCAATAATCATTACTCCTCATGGCACGCATATCCCGTTTACAGCAAGGCTAACTTTCAAATGCACGAATAATATGGCTGAGTATGAGGCCTGTATTATGGGATTGGAAGAATGTATTGATTTGAGAATCAAGCATCTTGATGTTTATGCGAGAAGGATTTCAACGTTCTTTACAGAAGTTGACTTTCATCATATTCCTCGAGAAGATAATCGGATGGCAGATGCGCTTGCTACGCTTGCTTCGATGATTGTAGTCAAGTATTGGAATGAAGTTCCCAATATCACCGTGATGCGCTTGGATAGACCAGCTCACGTGTTTGCAGTTGAAGAAGTACATGATGATAAGCCTTGGTATTTTGATATCAGGAATTTCCTCCAGAACCAGGTCTACCCGCCTGGGGCATCTGTGAAAGATAGGAAAACTTTAAGAAGGTTGTCAGGCAGTTTCTACCTCAGCGGTGAAGTGCTTTATAAGAGAAATTTTGATATGGTTTTGCTCAGATGCGTGGATAGACACGAAGAAAACCTGTTGATGACTGAGGTCCATGAGGGTTCATTTGGTACTCATTCCAATGGACATGCCATGGCTAGAAAGATGCTGAGAGCAGGCTACTATTGGCTGACAATGGAGTCTGACTGCTGCAAATATGTGAAGAAATGCCACAAGTGTCAGATTTATGCGGATAAGATTCATATTCCTCCGACACTTATGAATGTGATTTCATCACCATGGCCTTTCTCTATGTGGGGAATCGACATGATCGACATGATTGAACCGAAAGCGTCCAATGGACACAGGTTTATTCTCGTAGCAATTGACTACTTCACCAAGTGGGTTGAAGCCACTTCGTATGCGAATGTGACCAGGCAGGTGGTCGTGAAGTTTATCAAGAATCAGCTTATTTGTCGTTATGGTGTACCTGATAAGATCATTACTGATAATGGATCTAACCTGAATAACAAGATGATGGAAGAGTTGTGCGCTGAGTTCAAGATTACACACCATAATTCCTCTCCTTACAGACCAAAGATGAATGGGGTTGTTGAAGCTGCTAATAAGAATATCAAGAAGATTATCCAGAAGATGGTTGTTACGTACAAAGATTGGCATGAGATGCTGCCATTTGCTTTGCATGGTTATCGTACATCTGTCCGCACTTCAACAGGGGCAACCCCTTTTTGTCTTGTTTACGGCATGGAGGCTGTTCTCCCAGTAGAGGTGGAGATCCCATCAATGAGAGTCTTGATGGAAGCCAAGTTGACTGATGCTGAATGGATTCAGAGTCGTTATGACCAATTGAATTTGATTGAAGAAAAGCGGTTAACTGCCATGTGCCATGGTCAGTTATATCAGTAGAGAATGAAGAAAGCATTCTATAAGAAGGTCAAACCTCGTGTGTTCCGAGAAGGCGACCTCGTGCTCAAGAAAGTTTTGTCTTTCGCGCCCGATTCCAGGGGCAAGTGGACTCCAAACTATGAGGGTCCATATGTTGTCAAGAGAGCCTTTTCAGGCGGAGCTTTGATGCTCACAACTATGGATGGGGAGGATTTCACTCGTCATGTGAATTCAGATGCAGTCAAGAAATACTTTTCCTAAAAAAAAAAAAAGAGTATAAAAGAAAAACAGAATAGCTCGCCAAGTTGAAAACCCGAAAGGGCGGCTTAGGCAAAAATGAGCGTCTCGGTGGAAAACCCGAAAGGGCGATCCAGGCAAAAGTTAGAGACATAAAAAAAAAATATTTGCATCCCGCTAGATTGAGTACCTCACCCTGGGGCAATCTAGGCAAAAGTAGGGATTTGGCAAGTAACTGCATCCTGACAAGACTTTCTGTTCCACAACTGTCCTTTCGTCAGAGATTCTTGATTCGTTGTCAACTGAAGCTTCGAATACATCGAAATTCAAATTGGTAGAGAAAGGATCATTATGTTCAATGTAGCCCTCTTCCAATATATATCACTGATTTCAAATTTGTACAGATCTATGGAGTCTCGCCATTCGCAGACTACCATTCTATCAAATCAATTTGAGCTTTTATCCAATTATTTGCACTCTTATTTGTTTCAATTCAACAAATGTTTTGCATGTTTTAATTGATAAAATGTCATTGTTTTAAACAAATAAATTTTCATAAAATTGTTGTTTTAAACAAAGTGAGCATTCACAATGATGAAAGGATACTTAAAAATTTCTCAGTGCTCTCCCAAGGGTGGCATGATTTCCAACAAGGTAAGACATTTGTTCATATTCCTGGCATTGGTTGTATCCTCCTTCTCCAGATTGTTGTTAGGGTTGTTCCCTAAGCAGAGCTTCTGTTGGGATTTTGTTCCCTAAGTAGAGTGTTTGTTGAGAACTTCACAATCCTCTCCAACAATATTCTCTCCCTAGCATGTGTGCTTTCCTTTTGGAAGATTCAGTAGTTGGTGGGTTGATATCCCGGTACTTCGTCTGTTTCCTCAGTACAGTCGCCAGCGGAGTTGCTGATATGATATACTTCATCTATGCTATCTCTCCCCATCAGAGTGCTTGTTGAGGTCTTCACCTCTTCTCCTTTCAGCAGAGTAGTGATTTTTTCCTCCTCGGCAGTGGGCAGTTTCTTCTTGGAAGGTTCAACATTTGGTGTTGATTACCAGTTCTCCTTCTCATCCTCAGATAATTCCCCAGTAGATTTGTGGTATGGTGGATTGTGTCTGTGATGTTTCCCTGCAGAAGTTCCGTGATTTCCCTACAGTATCTCCAACAGAGTTGGTATCCTCAACAAAGTTGCTTTTGTGGCAGTTTCTGCCTGTTGTAAGCTTCTGTTCCCCAGTCGGGTTAGTTGGTGATCTATCATCCTTAGACTTGGTGATTTCCTGATGCTTTTGATCCCTAGTAGAGTGGCTTGTGGCAGAATCTACTTGTGTGATCTATTTTTTTTCCCTCAGTGGGTTTATCCCCAATGGAGTGGCTGACAGTATCCCCAATAGAGTTGCTTGTGCGGCTAGATTCTACTTGTGTGTTCTGTTCTCTTCAGTAGTGAACTCTTGTTTCCCAGTTGATACTGAGGATCCCCCTGCAGAAATCTCGGGATTTCTCCATTTCCCCAACAGATTTGTCTTTGTGACAGTTTCTGCCTGTTGTGAACTTCTGTTCCCTAGTTGGGTTGATTGATGATCCATCACTCAGAGATTTTGTGATTTCTTTGATATCTCTGACCTCTTGCTTCCCCGCAGATCTTGGCTTTTTAGCAGTCAGATCTCCAGCAGATTGGCTGTCCAATTGGATTTCTTTAGATTTTTCCTCTGGAAGTGTAGTACCAGGCGTTTGGTTCCTGGACCTGTTTGTGTTAGAAATGTCTGTTTTGTCAGCATTCATCAAACATAAATTACGCATATTCATGCATACTTTCAACATTCAGATATTCATGATTGCATTTTTTGCCATATACCTTTTATTGTTGTCTCCTGCTAATGGTGATATAGATCTCTCCAATAGATCTCTCCAAGCAGATGTCGGGTGTTTAAATCTCTCAATATAGAGTCAGCCCCATAAGCAGAAAGTGTCTGTCTTTCCTTCTACAATTCCCCACTGAGATATATCCTCGTGGATGACGGTTTCTTCCGTTTCCTCCCAACACGTATATTGGGATGGATCTTCCTATTGAGTTATATCCTCTTTAGGACGAGTCTTGGTTCAGTTTGCCTTTTTGGTTTGATCCTGAATTGGCATTTTTCAACTGTCTCTTGTAATTCCCTGTGGAATAAACGAATGAATTGCCCAGTAACCGGCAATAATTCTTTTTATCCCCAGCGGAGTTTGGGCCTCTACCCCGTATTCGGTAGTTGTAAGTCCTATGTTCCCATTTCCCTCTTGGCGGAATTTGTGGTTATATACCTTTTATTCCTCAGGAGAGTTGTTGGTTTGCTACCCAGTACCCGGTAGCTGTAAATCCTGTTTACCTTTTTTCCCTTTTGTGGAATAGGTGCTTGTGAACATCTTTGTTCCTCAGCAAGAGTCGATGGTCTTCTACCCCGTATTCGGTAGTCGTAAATCCCACTATTTTTCTTGCTCCTCAACAGTTGGTGGTTTGTTATAAACTCTATTTTGCTTCCCGTGCGGAGTTGTGATTCTCTCATTCCCCACGCAGAGAGTTGTTGGTTTTCTACCATGTATTCGGTAGTTATAAACCCTAATTCTTTTATCCTCATCAGAGTTATGGCCCTCTACCCGGTAGCCGGTAGTTGTAAGTCCTATCTCTTTTATCCCCTAGCAGAGGTAACCTTTGTGGTTCATTCTGGTTGATGGTGGATTTTGTGGTCTTCTACCCAGTACCCGGTAGTTGTAAATCCTATGTTGTTGTCGTATCCCTAGTGGAGTCTGTGCTTGTGGATAATTGCCGTATGCTAGCAATTTTATCCTCAGCCAGAGTTTTTGGTCTTCTACCCCGTATTCGGTAGTTGTAAATCCTAATTTCTCCCTTTTGCAGAGTTAACCTTGTTGTTCATCCTAACCGATGATGGTTACTCTTTGTGGTTATCTTCATCCAGTATTCGATGTTGATATTCCCTTTTCTTCTAGGTAATTGTCGTATGCTAGCAGTTGTATCCCCATTAGATCTTTCCTTATGGATAATTGCCGGATGCTAGCAATTTTATCCTCAGCGGGTCCTTTCACCGTATGCCAGTGATTTGTTCCCCGGATCATTGATGTTTATCAATGCATCCCCAGTGAGTTCTCTTTCATTTACCCTTTTGCCGGTAATGATTGTTGCTCCCTTTGATCGGTCATCTTTATATACCTAGTTTTGGTATCCCGATGCCTTTCTTTTCGGTTGATTTATCCTTTATTAACCCAGTAACCGGTTGTGGATAATCTTCCATGCGAGTATGTTATCCACGTTCTGACGGTAATGGATAATATATCTCATGCACTCTTCAGTCGAAGCCTGTTGTGTTTCCCCAGTCGAGTAGGATTCGTGTCCCTTTGTGGAATCGGATATTCTTTGTTCTTCCTTTTCGAGTGTATTATTCACGTTCTGACGGTAATGAATAATATATCTCATTCACTCTTTGGTTGGAATCCTTTGTTGATTTTCCCCAGCGGAGTAAGTTTCGTATTCTTTGTAGAATCGAATATCCATCCTTTGATAAGTTTGCGTTTTGCTCTCTTCAGGATGATGACTGTCTTGGCAGTAAAAACCAATTCACGTGTTCGGTAGGTCACCTATTATATACCCAGTAACCGGTATCTCTGGTGTCTCTTCCTTTTCGAGTATATTATCTACGTTCTGACGGTAATAGATAATATATCTCATGCGAGTATACTAACCACGTTCTAACGGTAATGGATGTTATATCTCATGCACTCTTTGGGTTTTTTTTTCCCAGCTGAGTAAGATTCGTTTTCCCGTTGCGGAATCGAATGTCCATCCTGTAAGTCGATTTTCTTTTTCAAGCCCTCCTTTTGGATGATGAGTGTTTTGGCATATATACCAATTCACGCTTCGGTCGGTCACCTATTATATACCCAGTAACCGGTATCCCTGGTGTTCCTTCCTTTCTGCTCCCTATTATAACTTTGGTCCCCTGTGGAGTCAGATTTTCCTGAGTTGATGTACCTTTTTCAGGTCTTTCTCAGATGTTTGGTTGATTGATATCTCTCACCCTTATACCGGTCTTAGATATTCATTCTTCCTGAGCTTGTTGTTCTTTCACCCAGTAACCGGTGTTTAGATCACATGTTTCTTTGAGTTTGTTACCCAGTAACCGGTAACACCTCATCTTGCAGATTTTATCTAGGAGAGTCTCTTTGTTAGACATTCCCCAGGGGAGTTTCCGTTGTGATTTTGCCCTTGTGCTGTATTGGTGTTTTCTCCAATATATGCAGTTTTCCCCGGCAGGGAGATTCTGTGTGAATCTTTTTCCCCAGTCTGAGTCCGGATTTTCATCCGAAGTATTCCTTCGTGGATAGTTTTGAGTCAGCTTGGGTCTTTCCGATGGATGTGTTTTCCTTTGGAACTCTTTTCTTCCCCAGTATGAGTCCTTTACTCCCCAGTGAGGTCTCCAGTCCAGTCGTGTCCTGCTCACGCTGTGTCTAGTTCTTGTTTCCCCTAATTCAGAGTCGTGTCCTGCGCACGCATTTCTTTTCTTATTCCCATGAGAGTCCTGTTAGAGTCTCTGTTCCTGGTGAGGGTATTACTCCGATGGATCATTTTTTCTTTGTGGATCGGTATTCCCCACAGAGGTTGTTTCTTTTGCATGCATACATTTTGCATCATGAGGTCTCTTAGGGACCAAAATTTGTCTCATTACTGTTATTTAAGCCCATTCTACCGCGTCGAGATGAAGATTTTAACCTTCACTTCTCCGGCTAGAATGACCTTAAATAGGGGCATCTGTAAGACCCCAATTTTGTCCCTAAGATCCCTCATGGCATCATATCATAACATTTCATTGCCTCAAGGATCATTGGACACCTTGCTTCCTTCCCTATGGGTTTTTGAGAGTGGTTCTTGATCACCAAGCATGTTTGCATTTGTATATCATTTGTTTTTCTTTTTATCACTAACCAAAAGTACAAAAATATGTCATCTAACCTTTGTCTTGCAGATGAAGCAATAACAGGTCAAGGCAATCAAAAGCATTCATTGAGCAATAGATGGTGGTCATTCTTGAGATTTGGACCCCACAATCATTCACAAGAGTTCATATGAGCTGTGATGTCATTTAAAAGCAAAATCCCAAGTGGTAGAGGCTTGAATTTCATCAGAACATTCCCCAGTCAACTGAACATCTAAAAAGTCAACTGCAAAGTCAACTGTGGATTTGGAGGTGGGAAGTGATTAGAAATACTTCATTCATGTTCAAACAAGTCTCATTTGACATTTCAAACACTCACATTGAAGAATTTGAAGTCAGGTCAAGAATTTCCAAAAATAGCAAGTGACCTATAATTTGAACTTTCCAAAAATGGAAAGATTTTGAACCAACTTCAACTCAATATTACCTCATCAATAAAGATTCAAATGAAATTTTTTTGAACATGAAAGTTGTAGATCTTTCTCTCCCATTTCCAAAATGTCCAAGATCATGAGCATATGATGTGTGGTTAAGGAGATATGATCAAATCATGGCAAAGTGTGCATGGAACTTTAAATGGCCATAACTTTTCAATCAAAGCTCCAAAATGAGTGGTTCTTTTTGCAATATTCTCCTCTTGGCCTCTAATTTCCAAATCAAGCATCACATTTCATGAATTGTCATCACATGATCACTTGTTAATCCATGGGCTTTTTGGAGGGAAATTACAAAATTCAAAACTGAACCATGGTTTGAACTTTTTGCTATTACCATTGGTTTTAAAAATTTTATTTTAAGTGAAAATGAATGAAATTCGTGTACTGTTCACACATGCATTCCATGCATGGGGGTGAAAATTCAATTTTGCACATACACTTCATAACTTGCTAATCACCTTTGGCTTTGGCTTAAACATGATCTAAACATGATTAGTAGGAAGTATATAAGGATAACCTCAACTGTTTTCAGGGATTAACAACCATTTTTCAGATCTAGATCCAAAATCACCAAATTTTTCTCTCAAAAATTTCTTCCAAATTCTTCACATCCAAGCCTTTTCTAGTGTTAGATTCATGATCATGAAGCTCTGTTGAACAAGTTTGAACGTGGAATCAAAGGAAACCGTGCCATATTGAGCCATACTCGAAGCTTGAAGCATCCATGGTGACTTCAAAATCTGTTGGATTCGTGTGCAATTGAACTTCAATCTCTCCTCCAATCATCTATACAAGCATCACAGAGAAGCTTTTGATCATTTCAAGTCTTGGATAGCACGAATTCCAGTTTCTGCACTTCAAGAGGTCACAATTCGAATCTCTTATTTTTGAAATCCTTTGTTATGTTGTTGTAGATCTAAGCATGCTGATGAATTTGAGCTTTGAATCGTGCGATTTGGTGTTGTTTTGAGTTAGATATGATTGATTGAAGTTTTGATGTTGAACTTTATTTTCTTCGATCCGTGCGTGTTTTGATGTTTTTGCATGAAATGATTATGGATTCTTGATGTACCTGTGATGAGGATTCGAATGCTGTGCTTGATTTTGATTTTTGGACGTATTTTGAAAAATCTGGAAAATCCAGATGAAGATCATCATGATCTTCATCTTCAACCTTGAACTTTTTCATTTCCAGAATCTGCTACGAATTGGCTTCAAATTAGCTACGAAATTTCAAAATTAGCTACGAACTTTTGGCGCGCTAGGGTTTAGATCAATACGGTGCCGTTTTGATTGAGGCGCCACTTTTGAATTTGCGCCTGGTTCGATTCCTGGCGAGTGAAAATTTCAAATGTTTCATCATTTATCCATTTTCCCTCCTATTTTCACATGTTATCACCATTTTCATTTTTAATTTTTTCCTTAACTTCAAAAAATCATATAAAATTGAAAATTTATCCAAATTTATCCCAATTTTTCGCATAATGCTCCTTGGTTTGTCTAAGTTTTTATCATCATAATTTCCAATGTTGTGCTTGGCTGGATTTTATTTGGTGCTAGGATGATTGATCATATGTCTTATTTTGACCTTGCCTTGCTTATCTCTTTGTGAAATGCTTGTTTCTTATCCAATGAATGTGAAATTTTGCATGATGAAACTAGACACATTGCTTGACATTTTGGTTTTGGTTTGACATTTTTCTCAATTACCATTGCTGTTTTATGCATGTGCTAACTTGGTGTGACAATTTGTGTCACACCTTTGCTTGTTCAACTTGTACCATGTGATTTCCATACCAAATGATGTCCAATGCTTCTGATTTTTTGTATGTGGATCATGTTAGATGTCTTGAATGTGCATGAAGTTTTCCAGATTTATTTGAATCATTTCTGTTTTGATTTGAATTTTTCATTCATGTTGATCACATATGAGCTTTGAAATTGCCTTGAACTTCACTTGATCATGAAATGCTTTTGGTGATTGATTTTGATGTGAGACCTTTTGGAATATGTAAATCTGTGTTTGAAGTTGATTCATGTTAAATTTTAGCTCCTGTTTCAAATTTTTTTCTCCATCTTTGACCCTAGGCTTTGACCTAGTGGTTTGTTGCTTATGTTTGAGCTTTGATTTCAGGTTTAAGCATTCAAGTTCCATAGTTGATGATGCTCCATCATTTGAGCATTGATGTTTGCTTTTGATTACTAACACTTGTGTGTTTTGTAGGTTGATGCTAACTCATTTGAGTTTGCCTTATGGCTTACACATTTTGTACATTGGGATTGTCTGTTGCTTATTGACTGTTGTCTGTTTGTCTGAGTCTTGTACTGATTTGTTTAGTGTTTCCACAGGTACTTAAGTTGCTTTAAGTTCATTGTGAACTTTGCTTTTGCTTGGTTGCTTAACCACTTAGGTATAATCTCTAATCTTCATGTAGTCTGGAAGACCTACTGTTATTGGTAGGCACCTGTCTGAAGCCCTCCTTAAGAGGCAATGCTTGTGATTGTTTAATTTTGTGCCAAGCAGGTAAAGTCCTCTTATGAGGCAATTGGCAGATAAAAGAGATGTGTAATCCATCTCCTGCTACTCAGTGTGTCATTCACCTTGCTCACACCATGTGTTGATGCATGGTGAATAATAACCCAAGATCTTATAGAGTCCATTTGTGGAGAAGAGTTCCAACTTTCTGAACTCCCACACTTTCCTTTGATCAAAGCTCTCCCTGACCAGGGATAAGAGTTATGAGGCACACCCCTCATCTCCATTTCATCTGCTTCACCCTAACTCTCAATGTTAGGGTTAAGAGCTCAAAATACCCCATTCCAGTTGGATGTAAAGCCTAACCTTGCTTGAGCCTAATTGATTGTATATAGTGTGTGCTAATTGACTTGTTTGTTGCTTACTTGATTCATCTGTGCATATTTGCTTGAGTGTGCCTTTGTGCATGTATCATCATTACTTGTATATCATTTCATAAACTTTGCTTTGTAAGCATTTTGTTTTGTCCATGAAGGAGGCAAGCATAAGTCCATTGATTGGCAGTTGTTTCCCATGATATGGTAGGAGGCTAGTATAAGTCCATTGTTTGGCCTCTGGTGTCCTTGTTTCTCTGCTTTGTGAGACTAGTATAAGTCCATTGATTGGCATCTGGTATCATTGTTTCTGTTTGTTTTGGGAGACTAGTATAAGTCCATTAATTGGCATCTGGTATCCATGTTTACTCTTTGCTTTAGGAGATTGGTATAAGTCCATTGATTGGCATCCGGTATCCATTTTGCTTTGGGAGATTGGTATAAGTCCATTGATTGGCATCCGGTATCCATTTTGTTTTGTGAGATTGGAATAAGTCCATTGATTGGCATCCGGTATCCATTTACTTTGCTCATATGTTATTTGCTTGTTGCCTATTCCAAAGGAATCACTTGAATCATCTACATATGATCTCAAGAGGTGAACATCTAAGAAGTTTTACTTCCTCACCCTCCCACCTTGTGTTTCTTTAAACCTCCATTTGCATGTTAACTCAAACTTGAAAACTATTGTGCAAACATTTTTATTTGTTTTCAAATTAGAAACCTAGGCCTTAAGCCTTTGATTTTCAAACTTCATTTTCATAATACTTCTTTTGAATTAGAAACCTAGGCCTTAATCATACTTTGACCATCTTTTGTAAATAAATCCTAATTGGTTAATTCCACTCATTCAATTGTTTTGTGGCTGTGTCCATTCTTGATAAGTTTTCATACATTAGCCATAGGTTTGATTTATCCTAGTTGGTTGATGTTAATATCACCTTTTGTCCTTAGTGATTGAATTGTAAGACTTCCTTGCTTATTATAGGGTTAACCCCTCACTAGCAAGTTGAAGCTTTTCTCACATGGTGGACTTGTTGTTTGTATAAGGTTGAGTTTTCTCCCGTGGATAACGAAAGACCTTAGGGATTTTGTTTTAAAATCAATTCACTTACTTTTGGAAATCTTTTAGCCGAACTACGGCGTTTTGATCCTTACCTTCCATGGAAAGGTACGTAGGCAACGGGTTCATCCGTCCAAACACAAAAATAATAACTTGTATATTCTTTCTCTCATCCCTTCAATCCATGTTTGTACAATAAATATTTCATAACAAATAACATTTCATACAACAAGTTGTGAAAAGGGCTCCCTAGGAGTACCTAGGACGTTTTGGGTGCCTAACACCTTCCCATTGCGTAATTAACCCCTTACCCAGATCTCTGATCTTTTCATTAGTTTTCTATGTGTAAAACTTCTTAGGCTTTTGTTCGCTTTTTAGCCATTCCTTTGGATAAATAAAAGTGCGGTGGCGACTCGATTCTTTGTATGCTTTACTTTTGATTTAGTAAATAAATCATAAAGTGACGAATACACCGCTACACTAGCGAGCCCGTTCCCCCCTCTTCTTCCATCTGTGTCTTATTCCAGTGTGCGTGCATTCTTTTGAGTAGTGTTTAGCAACCTTATTCTATTCTTTCTGAGCGTGGATCCCGTCGAGTACGACGGACGTGAGGGGTGCTAATACCTTCCCCTTGCGTAACCGACTCTCGATCCTTGAAATCTCCGGTCGTAAGACCATTTCCTTTACAGGTTTACTTCGAGCGTTTCCTTTCCCTCTTTTGGGATAAATAACGCACGGTGGCGGCTCTGTTTGTTTGTTTTTCCCGCCGGTTGTTTTTCGCGGATGCGACAATTGGACATCCATTCACTTAAGTTTGACCCAAAATAACAATATTTTACACCTCACTTCACACTTTTATTCTTATGGATAAATCACTTATTAAAAAGCCCATGAGAACACCTAATCCACCCTATTTAAGAAGCTGAAACCCTAACCCTAAAGGAGCATTGGAATTTCGTGGCAAGGAGGCAAAGCTTCATCACATATCAGATTCCATTCCACTTCTATTTTCCATTAGGTAATCATCTCTTCCATGGCCATGTTTTGATATATCTACGCTTGCTTACCATGTTCATCACCATTAATCCTTCCATTTTCATATTTCTTTTTCTTATTTAAAATATTTTCTTCGTCCATAAAATTACCCAAAAATATTTTTCACTTTTCTTAACGTTTTATTTAATTTTATATAATTTTTATTTTCGTATTTTTTTTATTAATATTTTATTTTAATTATTTATTCTAAATGGTCCATTTTAACACACTTTTTTTTATTGAGTTTATTTTTATGACTTAAAATTGTTGTTAGCATTTGATTTTTGATATGAAGGTTGACCACTGTCTCATGGTCAACCTGACTATTTCTTAGAATTTTATTTCACATTTTCAATTTATTTTGGATTTATTTTTGACCTAGTTTGGTTGGTTGACTTTTAATTTGACTTCTATTTTATTTTAATTAATTCACATACCAATTTTCATTATTCTTAAAATATTTTTGGGGGATGATGATTTCCTGACCCCACCTTATTTATTTTAATTTTTCATAATTTTCTTGAGTAATTTACTATTTATTCCTGATTTATTTCTAACCTAGTCTTATTAATTGACTTTTGGTTTGACCTATGTTTTATTTTAATTAATTCACATACCAATTTTCATTATTTTTAAAATGTTTTTGAGGGATGATGATGTCCTGACCCCACCTTATTTATTTTAATTTTTCATAATTTTCTTGATTAATTTACTATTTATTCTTGATTTATTTCTAACCTAGTCTTATTAATTGACTTTTGGTTTGACCTATGTTTTGTTTTAATTAATTCACGTGCCAATTTTCATTATTTTTAAAATCTTTTTGGGGGATGATGATGTCCTGACCCCACCTTATTTAGTTTAATTTTTCATAATTTTCTTGATTAATTTGCTATTTATTTGTTACTTTTTAAGTTGACTTGAATTTTCAGTTGACTTCTTTATGATCGATGTTTGACTTAGGGATTGCTTATGGCAATTGAAGAGATCTTTTGATCCTCCCTTGTTCATCTCATATGCCATGTATTGGAGGCCTTTTACCTTGATTTTATTTGGTCCTTACCTCATTTCCTGATTAAATTATTCAGTGGACCCTTCGTGTGTATATTTTCATCTGTTTGATTCATCTGTTATCTTTTATACTTGTTTCTCTCATTCATGCTTTCTATTGCTTGATTATTTAACATGTTCATACTCCTATGTGTTGTTTAAATGCTCCATTATTTGATTCTTTATTTTGATTATATATTGTTTATTTATCCGATCTGATTGATAACTGTTGCCTACTTGTATGATGTATGAGGCATATATTCTTATTGTTTGTTTGCCATGAACAATCCCCATTCATAACAAATGTACCCCTCTCCCATAAAGTGTATAATATTCATTTCTTTATTTCTTTAGTCATCTATTAATACAAGAATTAAAACGAACATCCGATAAACATTTCAAAATAAGATCAAAAGCTCGATCCAACGTCGAGTAATCATTTTCAAAACATAACAGAACCAACACGCATTCATCCATCCTCTTGTAAGTCGATTACCTCAGGCATCGCCATCTACCTGTAAGTCGATTGCCTCCGGCATCGCCATCTACCCTTATCTGTAACTCCTCTCCGCGCTCCATCCATCGAATCTTGTTCCGTTTAGGTAGCACCCATTAGGTAGAACCCTTTGTATGATAACATAGGTAGAATTCCCTTATTCTTTGCATGCTAACATTAGGTAGATGTTCCCCTTTGTAAATCCTAACACATAGGTCCATATTGCATGACAATTCTAGAGCAGAGCTTCCCCACTTTTAGACCTTCCGTGCGTCTTCGATCTTGTGGCATGTCATTCCGTTCTATTGCAAAGAGGTAACTGCCTAAGACTCGATTCAGCGAGCTGCGCCACCTACTGCTAGGACGTTAAACACACTGCCCACCCTCCTTTGACACAACTGGTGTCCTCTTTTGTAAGTCCATGTTCAGATGGCAATCCTTAACCCCTAGTTAGCCGAACTACGTTTTGCTCTGATTCTCATTCCAGATGAGATACGTAGGCATAAGACGCGACGTCTTACCGAGCACACTTCTCTTTAACCCATAGGTAGCTGAGCTATGAAGACTCTGATTCTCATACTCATATGAGATACGTAGGCAGTGGATGCGACATCCTTGCGAGTCATTTTCTTTTAACCTTCCTTTTAGTAAATAGTATTTTAGATATACCTACACCCTTTAGACTAGAACAACACTTATGAAAAGGGCTCCCTAGGAGTACCTAGGATGTTTTGGGTGCTTAAAACCTTCCCATTGCATAACCAACCCCCTTACTCAGATCTCTGACATTTTTACTAGTTTTTGATTCGATAAAACTTTTAGGTTTTTGTTCGCTTTCTAACCATTCCTTTGGATAAATAGAAGTGCGGTGGCGACTCGACTTGTATGGTTTACCTTGGATTTAGTTAATATCTCTAATGGTAACGAATACCCCGCTACAGTAGTCTCATTTCATCCTCCAAGGATGCCCTTCCTTGCAAGTGTTGAGGTCAACTAAATTTTCCACCCGATTTTCCTCCTCGGCACTCTTCTTGGGAATTACGGCGACAACTATAGACTTATTCAATATTGCTTCTTGTATGAGGCGAGCTCAGCGGAGTTCGGATTTGATAACAACGGGCTTGTTAGAGTCATCACGGTACTTCAACACCAGGTGCATAAGAGAAGCTACGACCTTTAAGGTTGATAGAAACAACGATACAAGGATGTCGTTGTATATGCTTTCACATGGGACCACGAAAAAGATGATGTTCACTGTCCTTCTCCCATTCCCCTCTCCTAATGTGACTAGTAGGTATATATTTTTGCAGAGACAAGTGAATGATTGATTCAAGGAAAGTAGGTTTTGGTCTTCGCAGGGCTTCAAATCTTATTTCTTCAAACCGAGTTTGGAAAAAAAATTGTAGTAGTTTAAACTCCACGAACTTCCGTCATCCAATAAGGTTTCCGAGATGGAACAATTAGAAATTGTGGCAGTGATGACTAGAGGAAGAGAAGCATTATAAATCCCTTCCACTTTATCCTGATCAAGAAATCCTAGGATTGGTTTGTCATCTTTTTGTTCTATGCATATGGATTTACATTTGCTCGATCCTGAAGGAGGAGATCTAGTTTGTATGAATGGATATTATCTTATTGTATCGACGGTGAAAGTTGAAGAAGGAATCGACATGGAAAGCTTCAAGAAGTGAACCAAAATTATTCTTGTTGCATTATTTGTATGACATGCATCATATTGTTTCGGTGTGTTGAAAGAAGCGAGCCATAGGTTCAGAAGTGGGAAACCGATTCAAATGAGGAACCATTGTTGAATGGAAGAGACCAATAACATACCTTTGATAGCCAAATTGGTATCACATGCATAGAGTCAAGTTATGGGTCACATTGCATACATAAAGGCTATGTGAATTGAATTATTGTGTTGTTATGTAATTGAATGTGTGTTGTTGATTATGTGATTTTAATTACCCTTGCATTACTTTACACTTTTAATATGTTTGAGTGTATTCTCACCTTTTTCTTGTTTGTTTTGTGTTGCTCTATATATTGTTGTACAAATACTCATAAGGAGTAAGTGTTGATATGAGTTGGAAGATGGCCTTTGAGCTTTTCTTCACTTATTTTATCATTTATCGTTATTTAGTTGGTTTAATGCTATGATCTGTAACATCGGGAACATGACATTTTATTTGTTTTTTTGAGTTAATCGTTGGATTACTTTACTTATAATTAAGTATTTCAATTTGACGAGATAATTGAAGTTATTATTTGAGTTCTGCTACGAATTTTGAAAGTATTTATAAAGTATGCACATTGTGTTTAAGTGGCATCCTAAAATGATTAATTTTATCCTTTTAATTGAGAGTCGAGATTTAGATGTTACACTATTCGCATGAGTTTTCGCGCGAATAATCTCTAGCCTCCTATTGAGGTTTACTTGCAGGATCAGCTACAAAATCCTAGACTAAGTGTTATGTTTATGGGATGGTTTGTTTAAATGTTTGGATTAAGAAAACGGTAGACAAAAAATGCTTGTAAAAGGTGCAATTAAAATAGATCAACAAAATCCAAGATAAACTGTAAATGGAAAAGTAGATAAAAAGACTTGGTAATTTAAATTTCTTGAAGGTAAATATGGACGCAAGCATACATTTTTATAGGAATGAACTCTTTTCTCTAAACGCTTGATACTTTGAGTGATTTCCCTCTACAATGTTACAAATGCGACCTCCTTAAAATAACAATGAACTTTGCTTTAATAGGAAATAAAATTAACTACTATTTCTCTCTTGATGATTAATAGCTTGACATTTGTCTTCCAACTTCCTTTATAACTTCCCACGTTCTTGCTATTTTCAAATCTTACCCGTGTAAATTGTCCTTTCCTTCGACTTCGACCTGCATATTTTCTATTTGTCGGACCTGTTTCGACTTGACTTGTGTTCCATGTCCGTATTGTCTGTCGAACCCCTTCGACCATGTTCACTCTTCTCAACGCTTCATTTCGTGATTCCATACTTCTTGCTTCGATTTTCCACTTTTTCATATGTAGTGGTAAATTCATGACCATTGAGCTATTGGTTAACTCAACGTCAATAAAACCAGAGCCGCCACCGCGCTTTTATTATTTCCAAAGGAAAAGGGAGAAAGTGCGAACAAAACCCAAAGATAAGAAGTTTTCAAATCAAAACTAATAAAATGTCAAAGATTATAGGTAAGGGGGTTGGTTACACAGAGGGCAGGTATTAACACCCAAAGTTTCATAGGGAGCCCTTTTGTGTGTACTTGTTTTGGTTGAAAAGATGTTTGTTTTAAAAATAGAATGAGGGGATGAGAAAACAATTAATTATTTACATTTTTTATTTGATAAGACTTTGGGTCTTATGCCTACATACTGTTGAAAAGTATATTTTCGGCAAATATTTTAATATCGTATCCACAGAGATTGGTTGTTATTACCGCCGTTCTATAATCCAAATTGTTATAAGTTTAGAAAGTAACCAAGTTGTTTTGTTTGAAAAGTTATCTTTTGAATAAAATGTCACTAAAACAATAAAATAGTTTTAATCAAATGTAAAAGGCTTGGCAAGATTGGAGTTCACTATTCAAATTGCTTATGATTCCTTATGACAACTATATAGATTTAAGATTATTGATGATGTTCAAGTATCCTCTCAATATCATTTATGTCTAAATGATATTTTGATAATCACTATATTAATCTTTAGACAATTTCTCCACCTAACTATCAATATAGCAATCTTTAATGGTTGATACAAAAGAAGAGTAGTGAATAAATCTATTTCTACAACTTATCCACTACTTGAAAATATATTTTATGTCAAGACTTAAATAATCTCTTTCAACAACTACTCAAATCTAATATTCAACTTAGGGCAAAAATATCATTCAATACATCAACAATCTTTTATCATATATAAGAGTCAAATGAAATACATAAACAATAGGAATAGCTACTACCTCCAATCTTGACAAAATGGGGTTTAGCTCCTCATCATCATTTTGGAAAGCAAAAGGCAATGGTAAGAAATCTGTTTTTCTCTTACAAAATATCAAACTATGAATGAATGAATGAACATTTTCCATTCTGTTTTCTAAAAGGGTTGACCTTTCCTAAAATGCTCACTTTCATCTAAAACTGAAAAGTCCCCTAAAACAGATACAAAATTGTCAAAACAGCTGGCATTGAAAACATAACACTTGGCCAAACACAGCTTGCTGGATTCGCAAGGTTCGCAGCGCGAAGGGAGATCGCGGCGCGAACTGAAGCTACTTCAGCTTCCTTGCTTTGCAAGCTTCATCCAATCTATTCTTCCAAGTGTTAATCTTCAAAATTAGGCCTCCAAAGTGCATTCAACACTTCTTCCAAAATATGATCGTGCATTCCGAAGCTCTCTTGCCCAAAAATTCTACAAAACTAACAAATATGTGAAATAACCACTCAAAACAACATAAATTAAACCTAATTGCATTTATACAAATTTGTGAGAATAAAAGTGTGTAGTTACATCAAAAATTGGTAAAAGAGACCAATAAAATTATATAAAAAGTAGTACTAATTGGTCCCTAACAACTCTCCCCAACTTAGCATTTTGTTTGTCCTTAAACAAAAGTTTCCACCAACACAACCAAAGCAATGACACAAAAGATTGAAACAAGGATTAACCAAGGATATTCAAATGGTTCAAAAGTGTTTAGCACTTTCTCAATCCACCTATCTCAATGCTAGACAAAACATGAACAAGAGCAATGTTTGGGTGCAAAAATCATACGAAGGAATTCAAAGCCATATATATCAAAATTGAATCAAACTTACACACACATCATGGTAATGATGAATAGCATGAAGGTTTACTTTCACTCATCCAAGCAATTAAATCAACAACAACTCAAATCATGCGGTCATCAAAACAAATACCAAATCATGTGAAAAATGAGAATCAAGAGGTCTTTCAAGGGTTGTAATGTGGCTTGGGTTACAAGAAAGGATATAATTAAGAGAATTTAACAAAATTGCCTATCTTAAGGGAGCATTCCCAAACATTCAACTCTACACAATTTCCATTTCTTTGATCCCCGTCTTTTTTCCTTTCTTTTTCTTTTCACATCCACACAACCATGAGCCTTTTCTTTGTTTTTTTTTCTTTCTTTTCTTTTTCTTTGCTCTATGGTTTCAAGGGTGATTTCTTTTTCTTGTTTCTTTTCATATTTTCACCCTTTCATAAAAACTCACTTCTCCAAGTTTCTAATAAACTCTTTTTACTTTACTCTCCCCAACTTTAGATTCCAAAACCAAATTTATTCAATAATGCTCCCTACTTAGACATAAGCAAAAGGCAAAATTTGCAAACAACTCGGTTTGAGGGTTCAATTGACACGAAAGAAATTAGGATTCATTTATTCACAAAATTTTCAATTGATTTTACACTTATCAATCAAATGAATCCTAAAGTAAGCTCAAAGGGGGTTAACTAAGGATTACTCCTCACAAGGTTCGTTGATTCAAAACTTTTTGGTCAAGTGGTTTTTCTCAACAAACAATGCCTCTATCATTTCCAATATTTTCACACAAAAATAGCTTGATGCATGATTTAGCATGATAAGAATGAGTTGAAATAATGTTCGGTTTCCCGCATTTTAGTGTACAATGGAAAGCCTCCTTACAATTGTTTAAGTCCTATTTTGATTCAAAAATGACATGTATTTCAATGAATTTATGATATGGAATTTTCACACACCATCAAACTACTCATGTTAAGTCTAGAAAGCGATAAAGTGTACCTTGAAATGCCGACACTAATTCTTATCATCACCACTCGAAGTGTCCTATGCTTCTTTCTTTGCGAACATTTCTTGGTTGCTTTAAGCTTGACTTAAGAGTAAGAACAATTAAACAAAAAAATGTTGGTAAACCAAATTCATTGTAACATACTTAAATCTCACAGAGTATTCATGCAATTAACAAGACAAACTAACAAACCAAAGTTTTGGTGAACTAGAGCCACCCAAAAGTACAATCAAAATTTTACAAAAGCAATAATAATACAAAGAAAACTCAAAATAAAAACAAACTCTAAAATTTACAAACTCCTCAGTCTTCTTCCTCTTGGCTGCCACCAACAGATCTAAGGATGTCCTACATCTCATCGTCATGGGTCACACCACCTCCTGCACCCCCCATAAAAGCTGGTCTGCCCTCAGGCCAATTAGCATAAGCAACATATTCCGCTTGGGAAGGAAATGTGCGGGCTTCAGGTGCAAGGAATGTGTTCTGAAATTGTTGCTGCATAGCATCAAAGATGAACGATTGAGACCTCCTAGAGGCCTCAAAGCTCTCACAGCAATAATTAGCAAACACCATCTGATCGAATGCTGGAGTAATGTGGGCTCGGGGTCTAGAGGACGAAGTCCCAGCTCCTTCGGCTCTGTCCATCTGGCTCTGGCAGAACCTATTCAGATAAGCATCGTTAATAACACTAGTAATAGAAAAATGTACCTCATCCGGAATGGGAACATTTGCCCTTCGGCAAAGTCCCATAATCAGCCCCGGGTATGCAAGAACACCTGCTTTACCACCAAACTTTGTTCCGCTTATAGCCATCTTGCGCATTTCCCCCGCAATAATGGATGCTACATCAACAGATTTGCCTATCATGATGTAATACAATAAACACCCTACATCCAAAGGGATAGTGGTGTTGTGGCTCCTTGGTCGGATATTGTTCAACAGCAGCACCAAAAATGCCCTTGCTTCCAGATTCAAATTTTCCTTTTTCCATGACTTTGGAAACCCCTGATCATTTAAGTCAAATGTCCTTCCTTCAAGGCATAAAGTAGCGCTCACCGTTGGAAGATCCCAATCGTTGGCTAATTCCTTGGTACGATACTCGCACCGCTCATTCTCTCCCAAGGTGAGAGGATTACCAAGATATGTGTTAATTGCATCTTTGTCGAAAGAAATAATCCTGCCTCTCACTCTTGTTTGGTAATGGAAAGATACTCCCTCTTCAAGATGCAGAGCATTGGCATAAAACTCTCGCACAATGTCATAATTGATTGCCGACTCTGGTTCACAAAGTTTGCTCCATCTTCTTCTCTCAAAATTTGATACCAAATTCCGATAAGTTCCACCCGGTGATAAGCGGATGAACCTTTCCGGTTGGATGGTTCTCTTGATTAATTTTTCAAATCTTTCTTCATATTCATCACTTGTGAACCGTCTCAATGAACGAGAAGGACCGGAATACATGGTTTTTGTTCTCTTAGACATCTGCAATGAAAATCAGAACAACCACACAACAAACCAATAGGGGAGTTAACAATCAAAAGCATAAAACATGAGACTGGAATTTCCCAGTTCGCGGCGCAAAGGCCCGTTCGCGGCGCGAACCCTGCGAACCAGGAAAATTCCAGGAGCCTTCTAGGGTTCCTAAGGTTTGCACCACCACAGTCATAATCACAATCCCTATCCTAATCCTAATCTGAATCCACTTTAGACATGCAAGGTTATTTCAAGTGTCACATTCCAATCTTTGCAAAACCCTATTCATACCTAAGTGAGAAACCCAAAAGGAATGGAGAGGAAATGAAGAGAACAAACATACCTTGTTGAAGTTGACTTGATTCTTTGTTAACAAATTGGAATTTAGGAGATGGAGAGGAAAAATTTGAGTTTTGGAAGTGGGGCAGTGAGAGTGTTCAAGACAAGTTGACGTTTGTGAAAATAAGGATGACTTGAAAATAACCTAAACAAAACTTAAGTGGTTATGTCACGCTCAGTTCGCTGGGCGAACTTTGTTCGCGGAGCGAACTGAAGCTTTCCATTCAGTTCGCGGGGCGAAAGCTGATCGCGAGGCGAACTGAAGGAATTTCTGAAAAAAATTAATCTGTAGTGGACAGAACTCAAGTTTCACAAAAATTAACACAACAGAATATCATAACAGCAGAATTGAGAAAATATAAAATGCAGACTTACAACGTTGGGTTGCCTCCCAACAAGCGCTTTGTTTAACGTCGTTTTGAGCTCGACGGTTCAATGATTCTCTTCACGATTCGGCTTTGTTGAGCAACTTACTCAAGGGCTTTGTTGTCTTTAGGAGGTTCTTGATGAACCTTAGATAAAATTCGATACCACCTTTTTTCGAAACTACTTGCACCAGACTCACCCATTCACTATCAGAGATAGGACAAATCATCTCGGCCTCCAATAGTTCGACAACTTCCTTCTTTTTTAGCACTCGTATCAATTGATTCTCCTCTTTTGTGGACAAGGTATTGCTAATGATCACCGGTTTAGTACAATCATCACCAAGGAACACATACTTCAAGTGTGGCTCTAGTTTTGGCTCATCCACTTTCTTTGTCATATCCAAACCTTCGTTTGTCTCTTCATGATAAACAAGCTCTCCACAAGACTCTAATTCATGCAACATTGCTTCAATCTCTTTTCCTTCATTTTTGGTCGAAACTTTGTAGACTCCGATAAGAGATCTCTCTGATGGATTAGAAACATGAACCTGGTTTGCGATCTCCACTAGTTCCTCCTTGGTGGCATCGATTCGGAAAGAATCATACTTATCATTAGGATGTTTTTTGGCTTCAAAAAGATTGAAGGTCACCTCTTCATCTTGCACTCTCACTTTCATCAATCCATCATCAATGTCAATCATCATCCGGGTTGTTTTCATGAATGGTCTTCCAAGAATTAGAGGAACATCACGATCCTCATCCATCTCTACTATCACAAAATCCACCGGAAACAAGAAGTTGTCTACCTTCACTAGCATGTCTTGAGCAACTCCATATGGTGAAGTGGTAGATTTATCGGCTAGTTGTAAGGTCATCCGGGTAGATTTGATCTCAACATTTCCTAATATTTAAAGAATGGGTAGGGGGATTAAATTGATGCTAGATCCCAAGTCAATCAAATCATTACCAATGTAGGTGCCTCCAATGGTTACCGGTAAAACGACTCGGCCCGGATCGGATTCCTTCCTTGGAAGAGTTTTTTGGATGATGGCACTACAACGTGCATCAAGCAAGATGGTTTCGTCCTCCACATGTCTCCTTTTCTTTGTAAGAATATCCTTTATAAACTTTGCATACCGTGGCATTTTCTCTAATGCGTCGGCAAATGGAATATTGATTTGAAGTTGTTTGAATATGTCCATAAACCGTGCATAGTGTCTAGCATTATCCTTCTTTGATGGTGCGTGCGGATAGGGTAGATGTTGAACTGGAATGACATTCACTCCTTTGTCTCTTTTTTTATTCTTTCTTGGTTCGATTTCCTTCTTCATTTCCGCTTCACACTGTTGTTCTGCTATCAATTGCTGGTTCTGCTTTTTTTGCGGCGCGAACTGAGCAGTTTCTGCTACTTTCTCCTTTTCACAATCCACACCCTCATTTTCATGTACAACACCCATCTCATTCTCTATTGTAATCTCCTCACTATTTCCACTTGTCAACTCTCTACCGCTTCTAGTAAAAATTGCTTTACAATGCTCCTTTGGATTAGTTTGAGTGTTAGCGAAGAATGAAGATCCCGCGTTTTGTTCCGACAATTGCTTCGCAAGTTGGCCTACTTGATTTTCCAGATTCTTAATTGTTGCCTCGTTACTCTTCTGATTTGCCATGTAAGCTTGCATGAATTATTGAAGAGTGTCCTCTAGCTTTGAATTTCCTCCTTGCGATTGTTGTCCTTGAGAGTTTGGGTGTTGATAGGGACTTTGTTGCTGAAAATTTTGATTGTTGAACCTTGATGGTTGATAACCTTGATTGTTTCTTGGATATGAGTTGTTGGAAGGTTGTCTTTGATAGCCTTGATTTTGATTGTTCACATAGCTCACTTCTTCTAGTGGAGGGCAAAAACCGGTTGGATGATCTCCTTGACATAATTCGCAACATGCCACTTGATGTCGAACTTGAGACCCTTGAATTTCCTTCATTTGTTGTGGAAGCTTGGCCATTTGTTGAGTAAGCAACTCCACTTGTTGAGAAAGTAGCTTGTTTTGAGCAAGGATGGCATCATTGGTATTTAACTCAAGAACTCCCGGTTTGCGTTGTGAAGGACTACGGTCATGTTGACTTTGACGATCATTGAGTGACATCCGGTCAATAATGACTTTAGCTTCTTCCGCATTCTTTGACATAAGAAAGCCACCCGCGGTAGCATCAAAAAGTGTCTTGTGAGTTGATTGGAGCCCATTTAGAAAAATATGGATTTGAGTGAGCTCATCAAAACCATGACCCTTGCATTTTCTCAACATTGACTTGAATCTTTCCCAAGCCTCATTTGGAGACTCGTTGCTTCCTTGAGTGAATACTACAATAGCCGTTTTGGATTCCATGAATCGGGATTGAGGGAAATATCTTTCTAAGAACTTTTCTTCTAGCAAATTCCAATCCGTCATCACTCTTGGTGCTTGATCAAGGTACCACTCTTTTGCCTTTCCCACTAAGGAGTGTGGGAACATCCTCTTGAATAATGCTTCTTCACCCGTTTCATCAATTCCCGTAGAACCCGCAATCTCATAGAATTTGATGAGATGGGTATACGGATCTTCATGGTCCATTCCGGTGAATGGATTTGCATAGAGAAGTTGGAGGATTCCGGTCCTCATCTCCGTATTCCTTCCACCATGAGAAAATTGAGAATTCCTTCTTGGACTATTAGCGGACATTTCGGTAGGAGTGTCATCCACCATGTTTCTGTCACAAGCCTCTACAACCACTTCTTCGATTTGAACAAGTGCGGAAGTAGATGCTTCTTCTCTCCGGTTCCTCTCTTCGGCTAGTTTCCTTCTTCTTCGTGTTTTGCTATTGAGCTTTCGAAGTGTTCTTTCAATTTCGGGATCGAATTGAAATTGCTCCTCGGTAGCTTTTCCTCGCATGCACTAGAATCTACAAAACTAACAAACCAAGTGAAACACAAGAGTGATAGTAAGTACAAAACTTAAAACAATGAATTATTGCAATGCTTGTAATATCGACACCAATCCCCGGCAATGGAGCCAATTTGTTGAAAATTATATTTTCGACAAATATTTTAATATCGTATCCACAGAGATTGGTTGTTATTACCGCCGTTCTATAATCCAAATTGTTATAAGTTTAGAAAGTAACCAAGTTGTTTTGTTTGAAAAGTTATCTTTTGAATAAAATGTCACTAAAACAATAAAATAGTTTTAATCAAATGTAAAAGGCTTGGCAAGATTGGAGTTCACTATTCAAATTGCTTATGATTCCTTATGACAACTATATAAATTTAAGATTATTGATGATGTTCAAGTATCCTCTCAATATCATTGATGTCTAAATGATATTGTGATAATCACTATATTAATCTTTAGACGATTTCTCCACCTAACTATCAATATAGCAATCTTTAATGGTTGATACAAAAGAAGAGTAGTGAATAAATCTATTTCTACAAGTTATCCACTACTTGAAAATATATTTTATGTCAAGACTTAAATAATCTCTTTCAACAACTACTCAAATCTAATATTCAACTTAGGGCAAAAATATCATTCAATACATCAACAATCTTTTATCATATATAAGAGTCAAATGAAATACATAAACAATAGGAATAGCTACTACCTCCAATCTTGACAAAATGGGGTTTAGCTCCTCATCATCATTTTGGTAAGCAAAAGGCAATGGTAAGAAATCTGTTTTTCTCTTACAAAATATCAAACTATGAATGAATGAATGAACATTTTCCATTCTGTTTTCTAAAAATGCTCACTTTCATCTAAAACTGAAAAGTCCCCTAAAACAGATACAAAATTGTCAAAACAGCTGGCATTGAAAACAAAACACTTGGCCAAAACAGCTTGCTGGATTCGCAAGGTTCGCGGCGCGAAGGGAGATCGCGGCGCGAACTGAAGCTACTTCAGCTTCCTTGCTTTGTAAGCTTCATCCAATTTATTATTCCAAGTGTTAATCTTCAAAATTGGGCCTCCAAAGTGCATTCAACACTTCTTCCAAAATATGATCGTGCATTCCGAAGCTCTTTTGCCCAAAAATTCTACAAAACTAACAAATATGTGAAATAACCACTCAAAACAACATAAATTAAACCTAATTGTATTTATACAAATTTGTGAGAATAAAAGTGTGTAGTTACATCAAAAATTGGTAAAAGGGACCAATAAAATTATATAAAAAGTAGTACTAATTGGTCCCTAACACATACCAACATAAATTAGGGATCAAAACCTCGTAGTTCGTAGTAAAAATTTCGAAGATGGGTGGATTGATTTTTACAAAAGCTTAAAGATATTTTGTTATCAATGGGATAATACTCAACCAAACATCCACCAATAATGATGGCTTTACAAAATTTAAGAGGGAGGGCTCCAACTCGGATTAAATCAACAAGAATGCCTCTAATCCCTAGTAAATGGAAAGTCTTACACTCAACATATCATGGAATGGGAGAATTACATCTCAACCAAAGATAACTCAAATTTAAATGTTTTCTTTTTGAAAAGTCCAAAAGGAAATAGGTACCAAGTGGCCAAAATGATTGGATGAGGTTATTAGTTCTTTTTGGTCTTTTTGAAAATAAAGTCAATATGATTAAGTCTTCTTACAAGTTTGATTAAGAAGGTAGTTTGAAAATCAATGGCATAAGGCCAAAGTTTCTACTCATTAAAACAAGTCTAAGTTGAAAAACAACAAGCAAAGAAGTTTTGAAAAAGAGAAGGAGATTTTGAAATTAAAGAAGAAGGAGGTGGAGATGAAGAGGCCATCTTAGACGAGATTAAAAGTTTTGAGTTGAAAAGATCTAACCCATAGGAAGTATCCACAAGACAATAGTGTCAGATAGAAACCCATTTCCTTTGGATTGTCAAGCAAACAACAAAGCCATAATCATCCAATAAATTAATAAGAAAAGCAATGGTGTCAAATAAAGATAACTGATTAGCCAAGCTAGCACCCCAAAGCAAGCAATCTTCAATGTCCTTTATGTGTATTAGATGAAAAATCCCTTGAAACATACTCAAAGAGAAAACATCAAATAATAACAATAAGATCAAAACAACAATTTAGACAAATAGAAAGACTGTATCAGATATATCAAAGGGAGTCTCTCAAGCTTGTGTCGGATGAATAGAATTGGCCATGTTTTTCCTCCATAGCTCAGGAATGTTGCCTACTCGAAGTCCATAGGTCCAAATCAAATCACATACAAAGATCCAACAGTCCACCAATGTGTTTTTTAGTGTTTTGTTTTTATTAAGTGTTTTAAGGTTCTAAGACCACAAACAAAATATGATCACAAGCACAAAATATAAGGGCTTAAGTGAGCAAAATGAATATAACTTAAGCATAAATATAGGCCCAAGTGGGCAAAGAGAAAATGACTGAAGCCTAAACACTTTGCATGAATGTAAATGACAAAGAATGATAAATTGTAAGAATTTAAATTTCATTAAACTAAATGACAAGAAAATTAAATGTTAGTTGTCAAGTTAGTATGTTAATTTGTGCCTTGAGGCAAATTTAGCGCTATGTTAAACAATCGTAAGTAGGCTTATGTAGAAGCCATATATATCTGAGGTCGGTCCATAATAATGTTGGTGTTAATGCATGATAGAGACAAGGTATCCAAGACCAAGCTCCTAAAGCATACCACACACAAAAACAAGAGGGGATGAGCCTATCTCAATCAAGCTTATGTTGATCCATCTGACACAAGGTCATTGATGAATCAACTAGCTAATGATCCATGAGAAGTAACTGGCGAAGAGATGATTTGGGAAGAAATAATATGAAAATGGAGATATGAAATGAAGGAGATCCCAAATTGGTCAAGGGATGAACCTCACTTTCTCAATACCATTCATTCATCTTGAGGGATTAAGTTTTAAACTTCATCAACCTCCTGAATCCAATGGTAATTACCAAGTCAAGGTCCAATTTGACCAAGACCAATGCCAAACAGAAGTAAGGTCAACATAAAGTCAATACAAAAGTTAACCAAAGCATTAAATCAATTAAACTATTTTTAAAACATTTTTAAAAAGAAGAAAAATAAGTTTTCACATATCAAAAACCTAAAACCCCTTCAAAACATCAAATAAATGGCCAAGAGATTTATCATAGGTCAAGTAAGGTCAAAGGATCATTGACTAATTTTTTTGGTATTTTTCAAAAGTCAGAAGTAATTAAAAACTAATTAAAACAAATTAAAAATCAGAAAATTTACCAAAAATATCAAACTTAATCCAAAAATTAATTTTAAATGATAAATGGGAAGAAGGAAATATTTGTGAATTATTGATGTTGGTCCCATAATTTTTGGATCAAAAATGAATTTATGGTGAATTTTACAAAAAAAAAGATTATTTAAAAAATCAATTTAGAAAAATAAAATAAAAAGGAAAAACGAGAGTCATCGGATCTCCCTCATTAATTGAGGTGGCATATCTGATGATCCACAACACGCATTCCATGGTGTTCCTCAGTCAAAGCGCCACACAAAAGGTAATCAGAAACGAAAGCTCAAATTAGAAGATGGAAGAGAGATCCAAGGGTGAGGGCCTTGCCACGCCACCACCGGAGCCCTAACTCTGATCTTCTTCTCCAGTGAGGGTCACCGTATTGTCAAGATCAAACTTAACCAAAAATGTATGGATCTAACATCATTTTAAAGGAAAAATTGCAAGGATCACGAATATGACCTCCATTTGTTCCATCTCTCACTCTATAATTAGAAAAGTGAAGTTCAAACTAGAGGTGTTCAACCCGAGTTCCTTCAAATCAAGCTCAAAACAACTCATTCATGTTGCCTACATTGGTAGGACTTCAGCCAACATAAAATTCAGTTCAGATCTAGAGTATAGATGGAGAATCGAAGAGATGAAGTTTTGGTAAATTCACCTTCTCCGAGTTGCTTCTGAGCTTTGCTCTCGATGTAATTCTTCGTGCTTTCTCTTCCTCTTGCTTGAAGAACCTTAATGGAGTCGAAAAGGGAATGAACCTTTGGAGTTTTTATTCACAAACTTGAGTTGAACAAAAAATTGATTTCTTGAGAAATCTTCAAATGATTCTATGGTGTGAGGTTATGGAAATGGCTAGCAAAGCTTAGGCAGTGCTCTCCTTTAATTCTGAGCAAATGTTGTTTCATTTATAGGTCAAGCAATTGATAAATGCACCTTTCCAATTTGAATCAAAATGAGCAATTCTTGGTGAATGGGTGCATGGGTTCATGTACAGGCCCAATTAATGATTGGAGTACACTCTAAATTATGCAAGGAGGTTGTTGAAGTCATCACACAACGTCATGCAAAGTTGTGCTTGTTTGAAGTTCAAAATATGCCAAAACAAGTCATGAAAAAACCTCATGCGTGATTCCCTCATTTCTCATCCAACTGATGTGATCTTGGACTCTTTGGAAATCTCTCATCATAGGGGACAACTTTTATGTTGAGACCTTTTCAATTTGAAGTTTGGAAAATGGATAAAGTTGGCCTTGAAGGTGGAGGTATCAAACATACTTAGAAATGTTTCTAAGTTATAAGCCAAATGACCTCTCTTTCCACCTTAAATAAATTTTGATATGAGTTTCAAATGAACTTGTATCCTTCTACAAAGTTGTAGGTATTTCAATTCTCTTCAATTTGCCAACCAATTTGGCAGAATTTGGAGTTTGGATGATGGAGTTATGGATTTTAGAGTTAAGGAAATTTGCTTGTTCAATGATGAAGACCAAAATGGACCTATAATGTTTCCTCATGTTACATGATTTTTCAAGTAGAATTTGATCTTTCTCGAAGAAAAGTTGAATAATACATCTTGAAATTAATCATGAAACTTGTATCATCCACATATCATAAAAAATGAGGAAGTTATGGCTCTTGGAAGTTGACCTTCTATCTAGGGCACAAACAAAATGACCTATAATCTTTCACCATAAAAAATGACTTTCCAAGCAAATTATCTCTTGATGCCAACATGAAATATGTTTGTAATTTCATAAAGAGTAAATTTCCTCTTGGAATCATTTTCATATGACAAAAATTGTAGGAGATAGGGTCTAGGAAACCGTAGATTTGACCAATTGACTTTTCTAGTCAACTTCCTTGAATCAACTTGCACACTTGAAGTTCCTTTACTCTTAGAGGCTCATGGAGGATCATATATATGCTTATTATGATTTAAAATGAAGTATACCTTTATATCTTTGACCAACGTTTGAAGAAACTTGATAAGGAAGACACACAAGATACCTAGATGAATTCAGGATTCCTTGACAAACAAGCATCAAACTCTTAATGAACTCTTGATCAAAATGACAAATAAATAACATGGAGATCCATATATGATGTTTAGAATCAATGTGGACCTTTGCTTGCTTGATCTCTTACATTGAGGGTCTCAAAACCCTTGCTATGGGCTTGGTGGGGCACAAATGGACACACATACTACCTACAAAAGAAACAAAGCTATACTAGATATATTTTTGTATTTTGGTTAGTAAACAAAGAAAATAAAGCATGATACAATCATATATGCTTGGTGACCTCTCCCAATGCAAACCCAATGAATGATAGGTGAGGAGAATACTAAGGTATGATCCCAATGCCAATGCAAAACTATGAGATGTCATGAGAGATTTGTAGTGGTAAATTAATGGCCATCAAGCTATGGATAAACTTGACGTTATTAAAACCAGAGTCGCCACCGCACTTTTATTGTTTCCAAAGGAAAAGGGCAAAAGTACGAACAAAACCTAGAGATAAGAAGTTTTCAAATCAAAACTAATGAAATTCCAGAGATTACAGGTAAGGAGGTTGGTTACACAAAGGGAAGGTGTTAGCACACAAAGTGACCTAGGTACTCCTAGGGAGCCCTTTTTGTGTGCAAGTGATTTGGTCAAAATGATGTTTGATGGAATATAGAATGGGGGAGGGGGGGAGGGTAAGAAAATAATTCATTAATTATACTTTTGTGTTTGACAAGACCTTCGGTCTTATGTCTACGTACCAACATAAAAATGAGGGATCAAAATCCCTTAGTTCGTGGTAAAAATTTTAAAGAAGTTGGTGAGTTGATTTTAATCAAAAGTTTAAATGAAAAGGAAAAAAAGGCCAAATATTTGAATGAGGTTGTTAGTTCTTTTTGTCTTTTTGAAATTAAAGTCAATATGGTTAAGTTCATTCACAAGTTTGATTTAAGAAAGAGTTTAAAAATTCAATGGCATAAGGCTAAAGTTTCTAATCAATAAAACATGTCTAAATTTGAAATCACAAGTAAAGAATATTTTTGAAAAGGGGAGAAGATTTTTGAAATTGAAGAAGTTGGAGGAGATGAAAGGACTATCCTAGACAAAAATTAAAAGTTAAGAGTTGAAAAGATCTGACCAATGGGATGCAATCCAACAGACAAGAATGTCATATAGAAACCCATTTTTCTTTGGACTTTAGCAAGAAACAAGCATAAGAAATATCCAGGCAAACCATATGAAGACTAAGGCATCAAAGAAAGATAGCCATAATATCCAAGCAAGAAATCCAATAGCTAGCAGTCTTCAACTTCTTCCAATGTATCAGAGGGAAATACTCCTTAGTCACCTCAAAAGCAATCATCAGACATAAGCAATCATATCAGTATAATAAATTAAGCACAAAGTCAAAGTGACAGGTGAACCAAGCGCACTCAGAGGTTCACATCAGGTGAAAAGCATAGTCAATGATATCTCAGTCTCAGATGATGGAATTGGCAAAGTCCTTCAGCATAGGGAATATTGCCTAATTCTAAGTCCAAAAGTTTAAATCAAGTCCAATAGTCCAACAAGATGCTTTTTAGGGGTTTTGTTGTTATTGGGTGTTTTAAGGTCCTAAGACCACAATCAAAAACAAAGACAAACAAACAATATATACAATCACAAGATATGGCTCAAATGAGAAAAGTGAAAATGAATGAAACATAAACAAGTTGCATGAAATGTAAATGACAATGAATGATAAAGGTACTGAAATTTAAATTGAATTAAGTAAATGACTTGAAAGTAAAGCAACATTAATAATGAATTAGTCAATGGTTAGTCAAATGTTAGTGAATATTTTTAATTGATTAAGTCATTCTTTGGAGAACACTCAACCATTCATTCACAAATATGAATTCTTGAACCAAGACATCATCCATGATAAGGGCTTCAACTTGGATAAATCAACAAGTATGCCACTAGCTCTAATGAATGTAAAAAAGGTCAAGTTTCCATACAATACCATGAATAATGGGAGACTTACAATCTCACTTACTAGAATGATATGCCCGGAGGGACAAATTTAGCTCTATGTTAAGCAATCGTAATTGGACTTATGTAGAAGTCACAACTATCTGAGGTCGGGCAATAAAAATATAGGTGTTAATGCATGTTAGAGATTTGGTACAAAGAACCAAACTCCTAAAACATACCACACACTAAAAGAAATGGGAAAAACCTATTTCAGTCAGACTCATGTTGATTCAACCGACACAAGGTCATTGATGAATCAACTAGCATTTGGACATTAGAGAAGTCATTGGTCAATGATGGATTGGGAAAGAATAGGGATAAAGATGAAGAGGGAAGGGAAAGTAGAAACCCAAATTGATCATAGGAGAAATTTCATCTTATCAATACTACCCATTCATTTTGGGAGATGAAATGTACATTTCAGCAATTCCCTAAATCCAATAGTATTGGCCCAACAAAAGTCAAATCAAACATGATCAAGGCCAAACAGAAAGTCAAACACCACAAGACCATAAAAATGGCTCAACATAATTTTCAAACAATTATTCAATTAAAAAATCAAATTAAAAGTGAATTAAAATGCATTTTTAAATGGATAAAACCTTAAATCCCTTCAAAACACCAAATAAATGTCCAAAGGATTTATCCTAGGTCAAACAAGGTCAAAGGACCTTAACCAAAAAAATCACAATTTTTGGAAAGTCAAAGGTATTTTAAAAATATTTAAAACAAGTTAAAAAACATTTAATTCATTTTGAGGAATTCAATTTTGAGGTACATGATTTGAGTTGCTTCAATTTGATCTCAAAGCAACTCAATCTTGTTGCATACATTGATAGGACTTCATACAACCAATAAACAAATAGAATAGTGGAGAGTTGAGAGAAAATCAAAGGCTTGATGTTTTGGAAAAATCACCTTCGGGTTGCAGTGATTTGGCTGGACCTTGATGCAATTCCAATTGGTTCTTCCTCCTCTTGCTTGTAGTGATTAATTGAGATGAAAATGGCTATGAATCCTTGGAGTTCTTGTTAACAAACAGAAGTTGAATCAAGAACTCGATTTCAATGAATTCTTCAAGGAATTCTATGGAGTAGGGTTCTGAGTTTGCTTGACAAGGCTTGGGTAAGGTGTGTGTCATTTTTGAAGCAATGCACTTGTATTTATAGGCTATGGAATTCAGTATTGCACCCTTTCAAAATTTGGCCAAAAATAGCAATGTTATGCATGGGTGCATGGGCATGGAATTAGGCCTAGCCAATGATGCAATCCACTTCCAATTCATGTGCAGTTCATGTTGAAGTCATTACATGGAAGCATGCAAAAGGAATTCATTATTTGAGTGAAAAAGTTGCCAAAACAAACCAAACAAAAGAGCCATGGGCAAGTCCCTCAATTCTTGTCCAAATGGAGTAATCTTAGATGCTTTGGAAAGGTGACATCAAGGGGAAAAACTTTGACGTTGAAGATTTTTTCATTTGGAACTTGAATCATGATGAACTTTGAGGTGGAAGTTGGAGAAATCAAACATGGTTGAAAATTTTCTAAGTACAAAGTTAAATGACCACTTCTTCCACTTTGAATAACGTTTGCTATGATCTTCAAATGAAAATGGTTTCTTTACCAAAGTTGTAGATATTTCATTCCTCTTAAATTTGGTTACAAATTTAACACCCTTTGGATTTATCATGAGGGAGTTATGGATTTTAGAAGTTGAGGAAAATTGCTTGTTCAATGGTAATGGCCCAAAATGACCTACAAAGTTTCCTCTTGGCACATGCCCTTGTAAGTTGAATTTGACATTTCTCAAAGAAAAACAGTTGGAGAAGACATCTTAAAATTTATCGTGAAACTTGTATGGCCTTCATATCATACAATTTTAGCAAGTTATGGTCCTTGTAAGTTGACCTCCTAACTAGGGAACAAACCAAACGACCCATAATCTTTCACCATAGAAAATGACTTTTCAAGCCATGTTAGATCTTTATGCCAACATGAAAGTTGTTTGGAATGTCATAAGGAGTAACTTTTCTCTTGGAATCATTTTCATATGACAAAACTTATAGGAGATAGGGTCTAGGGAACCCTAGATTTGACCAATTGACTTTCTCTGGTCAACCTCCTTGAACCATCTTGAAAACTTGAGGTTCCTTTGATATTTGGGACTCATGGAGAATCATATATACTTGAGATGATGTATAATGAATTATACCTTAATATCTTTGACCAATTGTTGAAGAAACTTGTTGAGTAAGGCACACAAGATACCCAAATGAATTAGGGCTTCCAAGGAAAATAAGCTTCAAACTCTTGATGAATTCTTGATAAAATTTACAAATAAAGAACACGGGGATCCATATATGATGCTTATAACCAAACTGGGCCATTTTTGGATTGATCTCTTTGCATTGAGAGTCTTAAACCCTAGTTGTGAGCTTGATGAGGCACATGTGGACACACACACTACCTACAAAATAAACAAAGACATATATAGACATATTTTTGGTATTTTGGTTAAGAAAATGAAGTATGATATAATCAAATGTGCTTGGTGATCTCTCCTAATACAAATCCAATGAATGAGGGGTGAGGAGGATGCCAAGGTGTGATCCCAAAGTCAATGCAAATGATGAGGTAGCATGAGGGATCTTAGGGTCCAAATTAGGGTCTTACAACTGCCCCTATTTAAGGACATTCTAGCTAAGGATGTGAAGGTTAAAATCTTCGTATCAACTCAGCAGAATGGACTTAAATAACAACATCTAGAAACAAATTTTGGTCCCTAAGAGACCTTATGATGCATATGTTATGAATGCAAAACTAATCTTTGTGGGGAATATGTTGCTACAAAGGAAAAGAATCCAGAGAGACCTAAAGTCCACAGGAGCACAAGACATTCCATAAGGAAAAACTCACTAGGGAGACAGAGACTCTAGGGATGAAAGTTATGCGTAGGCAGGCTACGTCTTGAAAACTGCTGGAGACGCGAAGGGATTTTCCATGAAAATAAATAAATGGAAAGACTCGGTTTGGGGAAAAAGGTAATTTTCATGTATTAGGATAACACCAATACAACAAGAAACATCCGCTGGGGAAATGCGTAAATCAGGACAAGGCTGAAATATTCATGCAAAAATACAAAATCAAACTTAACTGGGGAAGAAAGACGTCAACACATAAGTAAAAGAGATACATTATCTACTACCAGTTACCGGGTGCGAAGATAATATACTTGGACAGAGGGACATCCGTTACCGGTTAGGGTAAACATGTCGAGGATGACTCGCTGAGAAAAATGAGGCACATTCACTATCGGTTGCTGGGTAAGAATAACCTACTGAGGAAAAGATATCAAATAGGATTTATAACTACCTGTGACTGGGCAGAAGACCAAAGAGAGAGCATTTGTCACCGATTAAGATGAACATATCAAGGATAAACTCAAAGGAAGAATATTTGTCACCAGTTAGAGTGAACATATCAAGGATAGACTACCGGGGAAAAATAGGGTTTACAACTATCCGTAGGGATAGAATACCAAAGAGAGCGAATATCTGTCATCGGTTAAGATGAACATATCAAGGATAGACTCAAAGAGAGAGAATATCTAGCATCGGTTAAGATGAACATATCAAGGATAGACTCAGAGGGATAATAGGATTTATATCTACCATTTACTGGGAAAATATCACAAATAGGAATTACAACTACCGGTTACTGGGTAGAGGACCGAATAAAGAGACAATCCGTTGCCAGTTAAAGTGAACATATAAAGGATGAACTCTTCCAGGGGGAAATAGGAATTACAACTACCTTTTTACTGGGTAGAATACCAAACAGGAAGAATATCCGTCATCGGTTAAGATGAACATATCAAGGATAAACTTGTCGGGGAAACAAAAATGAATCCGCTGGAAAAAAGAATCAAAGAAGTAAATTACCTTTTACCTTTTACTAGGTGAATTAACACAGGTAAAACACTTAACATTAAGAAGAATATTACCAGTTACTGGGTAATAAACTCTCGGGAAACAAAAGATCTATCTAGGTAAGACCTAGAAAGAAATGGCTAAACAAGACTCAACCCAATGAGGATTTAACTCAAGGGGAGTGGTTCCATCCAGATAATGAAATGGGGAGGAAACTGAAATAATAATCATGCACGAGGAAATAACATAGTGGGGAAGGGAGAAAAGATAAACTTTTTCTGCTTAAAGGGGCTGATACTATACAATTGAAGGAGGACAGACACACCAAATCTGCATGGGGAAGTAATATCACCAAAGCAGAGGATCAGAATAAAAATCAATGTGATAAAATGCATAATGAAATATCTGATGCTGTGTTTTAATGCATGTATATGCATGAGTATGTATGTGATTATGCTGACGAGCGAGCACATAGGATACAAATAACAAAGATTTGGATCATCACAACTGGATACTCGGATAATCTCAACAAGATGGGAACACCAATTGGAGAACCTGCTAGGGATGAAAATAAATCATCTAGCTCAAAATAAATTCAAATCTTGATGGGGAAAGACATGGAGAACATGTATCCAACCAAACATGGAAGACTCTGCGGGGGAAGAAAACACCACTTAAAAATATCAACCAATCATACTAAGGATAAAGAGGGATCTAATGAGGATCCTAACAAGTCAACGCCTTATCAAATGGGAGACAAACTTGCATAAGACATCAACAATATTGCTCAGAACTTAGCACTATTGATGTAAAAGCTTCTATCAAGATATGGAAGTCTGTCGGGGTCTTAAGTCATAATCAAGAGATAAAACTCTGAGTGAGGAGAAACATGCGTTGTAGTGGGGATTTCATCAAAGAACATCTCTGTGGAGCTTTGTTGGGGATATAATGAACTGTCATAACAAATAAAAGACCACAAAACTTCTTCAATAATCATCATATTCTTCTCGGAGATTGCGAAATAAACTAATTCCAAGGCACCGAAATAAACAAAAGGATCAAGGCTCACGCAGGGGAGAAACTGTCACGGCTACGCAACACACCAATAAATGTGTTAGGGATCTAGAGACCAAATAAAGGTTCCAAGACATCCAAGGTTCATTCATCAAATCACAAACTGGGAAATGCAAAAGCATGAACACCTCAGCTGGGGAAAGATGGATTGTAAAAGGAACAAGTCATTAGCTCAATTGGGGATGAGACCCACTAACTCTATTGGGGATGATAAATTTCTAAGGGAGAAACTTATCAACCATGTCGAGGATGAACGGAGAACTGCTGAGGAGGTAAAAAAACCAACCACCTGCTTGGGGAAAACAACAATGCTTCACACATCAAGGCTTTACCGTTCTTAGATTGTTGTTGACATTCCTTTTTGAAATTGATCATTCTTAGAATAAAATTCCTTATTATTTTAAGAAAAATGATTGTTCATTGATTTATTCATTTCAAAATTATCATCATAAAAATTCAATTTTAAAACAGAAATAAGTAAGAATAAAAAATAATTGGATAAAAGCTCAACTTTATTTAATAGAATGGTAGTCCGCAAATGGTGGGACTCCATGGATCTGTACAAAGTTTGAAAATGGTAATTTACATGGAAAATGGCTACATTGAATACAATTATCACTACTCTATCTACCAACTTCAAAATCCACTATGCTTGTCTTCGATTGAGAATGGTGAATCAGAACCAAATGACTGCTCAAAACTGCTTCAATGATCAGGACCAACCATATGTAGTTACTTGCCATAATCCCTAATTTTTGCCTAGATTTCCCCAAGGTGGGATACTCAATCTACCGGGATAAATTTTTATGTTTTTATGTCTCTAACTTTTTCCTGGATCGCCCTTTCGGGTTTTCGATCAACCGAGACGCTCATTTTTGCCTAAGTCGCCCTTTCGAGTTTTCAACTTAGCGAGTTGCTCTTTTCTTTTTTTAGGAGAAATATTTCTTGACTTCATCGGAATTCACATGACGCGTGAACTTTTCACCATCCATAGTTGTAAGAATCAAAGCACCGCCTGGAAAGGCTTTCTTAACAACATATGGGCCTTCATAATTAGGAGTCCATTTGCCCCTAGCATCAGGTTTGAAAGATAGAATATTCTTGAGCATGAGGTCACTTTCTCTGAACACACGAGGCTTGACCTTTTTATCAAAAGCTTTTTTTATTCTTTGCTGATATAACTGACCATGACATATGGCAGTCAATCTCTTCTCTTCAATCAAATTCAACTAGTCATATTTGGTCTGGCACTATTCAGCTTCTGTCAACTTGGCTTCCATCAACACACGTAATGATGGGATCTCAACCTCCACGGGGAGCACAATTTCCATGCTATAAACGATAGAGAAAGGGGTTTCCCCTGTCAAAGTGCGGATGGATGTACGGTACCCATGCAAAGCAAATGGGAGCACTTCATGCCAATCTTTGTATGTCACAACCATCTTTTGAATGATCTTTTTAATGTTCTTATTCACAGATTTAACAACCCCGTTCATCTTGAGTCTGTAGGGAGAAGAATTATGATGTGCAATCTTGAAGTCTTTGCAAAGAGCTACCACCATGTTATTATTCAATTTCGACCCATTATCAGTAATGATCTTACTTGGCACGCCATAACGGCATATAATATGATTCTTGATAAACCTTACAATAACTTGCTTGGTGACGTTTGCATAAGATGCCGCTTCAACCCACTTTATGAAGTAGTCAATAGCCACCAGAATGAAATGATGTCTGTTTCTTGCTTTGGGCTCGATCATGTCAATCATATCAATTCCCCGTATGGAGAAGGACCATGGAGAGGAAATGAAATTCGGTAGTTTGAGAGGAAAATGAATCTTATCAGCATAAATTTGACAGTTGTGGCATTTCTTCATAAACTTGCAACAGTCAGATTCCATTGTCAGCCAATAGTAACTTATTCTCAACATTTTCTTTGCCATAGCATGTCCATTGTAATGATTACCAAAGGAACCTTCACGGACTTCAGTCATCAACAGGTATGCATCATGTCTATTCATGCATCTGTGAAAAACCATATCAAAATTTCTCTTATAAAGCACCTCACCATTCAGGTAGAAGTTTCCAGCTAATCTTCTCAAAGTCTTCTTATATTTCAAAGATGCCCCAGGCAGGTAAATTTGACTTTAGAGGAAACATTTGATATCATAATACCATGGATTTTCATCTTTGACTTCTTCAACAGCAAACACATGAGTTGGCCTATCAAGACGCATCACAGTCAAATTGTGAACTTCGTTCCAAAAATTCACCATAATCATCGAAGTCACTGTTGCAAGAGCATCTGCCATCCGATTTTCATCTCGAGCGATGTGATGAAACTCAACCTTTATAAAGAAAGTCGATATTCTCCATGCATAATCTCTATACGGTATCAAACCGGGTTGATTCATCTCTCATTCACCTTTGATTTGATTCACAATCAAAGCTTAATCTCCATAGACATCGAGATACTTTATTCTGAGATTCATAGCTTCTTCAAGCCCCATAATGCAAGCTTCATACTCAACCATGTTATTTTTACACTTGAAGGTCAATCTAGATGTAAACAGAAAATGAGTTCCTTGAGGAGTAATAATCACTGTCCCAATGCCATTACAATAAGAATTAACAGCTCCATCGAATACCATGCCCTAAAGGGAACCAGGTTCTGGCCCTTCTTCAAGCAATGGTTCATCACAATCTTTCATCTTCAAGTACAAAATCTCTTCTTCGGGAAAATCATACTCTACTTATTAATAATCTTCAATAGGTTGGTGAGCCAAATGGTTAGGCAAGACACTACCTTTAATGGCTTTCTGAGATCGGTATTCAATATCATACTCGAATAACAACATCTGCCAACGGGAAATCCTCCCAGTTAAAGCAGGCTTATCGAATATGTACTTGATTGGATCCATTTTGGATATCAACCAAGTAGTATGATTCTCTATATACTGGCGTAGACGCTTAGCAGCCTAAGTCAATGCACAACATGTCCTTTCAAGCATAGAATACCGAGTCCTATAATCGGTGAACTTCTTACTGAGGTGGTAGATTGCATATTCTTTCTTCCCATAGGTATATTGCTGAGCAAGAACACAACCCATACTCTCTCCAAGCACATTTAAATACATGATCAAAGGTCTTCCTTCCACAGGCGGAGACAGAATCAAAGGCTCAAGCAGATATTCTTTTTTACTATCAAAAGCTTTCTGGCAATCCTCAGTCCAATCACAAGACTGATCTTTCCGAAGAAGCTTAAATATAGGTGAACAGGTGGCAGTCATATGTGATATAAATCTTGAAATGTAATTCAAGCGGCCGAGAAAACCTCTGACTTGCTTCTCAGTTTTGGGCGCATGCATCTCTTGTATTGCTTTAACCTTGACAGGATCGACTTCAAAACCCTTCTCGCTGACAATAAAGCCCAACAACTTACCAGAGGGAACACCAAAAGTACACTTAGCAATCATATCATCAATATAAACTTCGATATAAACTTCCTCAAGCGCTGGAATAACTTCAACAAATGCCCAACATGTTCTTCTTCATCACTTGATTTAGCAATCATATCATCAATATAAACTTCGATCTCTTTATGCATCATATCATGAAAAAGAATGGTCATAGCTCTCTGGTACATCGCACTAGCATTCTTTAGACCAAAAGGCATCACTCTATAACAGAATGTTCCCCAGGATGTAATGAATATGGTCTTCTGCATATCTTCGGGTGCCATCTTGATCTGATTATAACCGGAAAATCCGTCCATAAATGAAAAGACTTTGAATTTAGTTGTATTGTCTACCAACATATCAATGTGTGGCAAAGGGAAATCATCTTTCAGACTGGCTTTATTCAAATCTTTGTAATCAACACACATACGGATTTTTCCATATTACTTAGGAACATGCACAATATTGACCACCCACTGCGGATATTCGGAGGTGACAAGAAATCCAACATCAATTTGCTTATGCACTTCCTCCTTAATCTTCACTGCCATATCATGATGAGTTCTTCTCAACTTCTGCTTAATCGGCGAGCATTCTGGCCTCAAAGGTAATCTATGCTTAACAATCTCAGAATCCAAACCACGCATATCTTAATTAGACCAAGTAAACACATTGGAATACTCTCGAAGAAGATCAATCAACCCCTTCTTAGCTTCTGGACATAATTGAGACCCAATCCTGACTTCCTTCACATCATCATCGGAACCCAAGTTGACTAATTCAACCCGCTCTTCAAACAACTGAATGGATTTTTCCTCGTGCTCAAGCAAACGAGATAGTTCATCAGATGCTTCTTCATCATCATTCTCTTCCTCATCTTCAAACGTAGGAAAATCAAAGTTTGGAGAGGGAGTAGGATCATTATATTCAATGAGTTTGAGAATCAACCTGCATAATGATTTGATATTTTGATTTTAGAGAAGTGAAGTGCAAACAAATATTATGCAGATCGAAAGATTATTATTTACTTATGTTTTTTATGATTACCATTTTCATAAAAAGCGAAAAGTAAAAATAAACATCATAGATGTTGATGAACAAAATTTTATTTTATTGATGATAATAAGGAAATGCTTGACAATGTTTCATTTCTACCTTAGGCATAGGAGAATGATTTTTCTTAAAATAAAAAAAAAAGCAAATTACTTCGAACGGTGCATAACAATAGGAATATCAACAACAATCCAATTGTTGCAAGTTTGGTCATGCGTTACAAAGTTGTCACATGCCTCGTCTCCATCATTGTCTTTAATAATGGCAACTGAGTGTTGATCATCCTTGTGAATGAACCCTCCACTATGGAAAAATGGTTGCATAACCTTGACATTGGCATTGAATGGCCCCTGCTGAAATCCCAGCCCAGCTCTATTCTTGTTTTCAATGACTTCCACAACGCGACCACATATGTCGGTGCTACCAGCCTAAACACCCTCTTTGGCATCTTTCAGAGAAGACATGGGTGCCCCAACCTGCTTCAATTTATTAGCAATAGACAAAGCTTGGAACAAAGTTCCAACCTCTTCCTCAGCATCCGCATAAGTAAAGGATGACAAATGACTTACCAACAATGCTTTCTCTCCACCCACAACGACAAGCTTGCCGCTCTTCACAAATTTTAACTTCAGGTGCAAAGTAGATGTCACAATGCCAACTTCATGGATCTAGGGCCTTCCTAATAAATAGCTTTAAATTGGGTGAATATCCATTACTGAAAAGTAATTTGAAACTCACTCGGACCTATCTTAACCGGAAGGCCCACTTCTCCAATGACGGTTTTCCGAGAACCATAAAACGCTTTAACAACTACGCTATTGTACCTTATCGGGAGCGCCTTGATAGGAAAGTCTTGTTAGAGTTGATTTTGGCAACACATTCAACGATGAACTAGTGTCAACCAAAACATTGGACAAAGCATCCTCCTTGCAATTCATTGAAATATGGAGCACCAAGTTGTGCTTTCCATCTTCCTCTGGGAGTTCTTCATCATAAAACCTTAGGTTATTACAAGAAGTGATGTTGGCAACAATATGGTCAAACTGATGCACAATAACACCGTGTTCCACGTAAGCTTGTTCCAATACTCTCTGCAGAGCTTCCATGTGTGCCTCAGAATTCATCAGTAATGACAGCACATAGATTTTTTACGGTGTTTGGAGCAGCTGCTCCACAATGTTAAATTCGCTTCTTTTAATCAGGCCTAATGCCTCTTCATCATCATTAGTCTTCAACATAATGGATTCACCAGACTGACACGTTGGAGCACTAATCGAATCAACTACATGAATCTATGTCTTCTTACCCACGGACATATCTTCCACAACTTTCGGAAACACCAGACTGAACACACGACCAATATGGGTCACCTTCACTACGACTGCGATGTTCACGACTGAATTTGCAACTGAAAGAGGAACCTCTTGACCATTCTCTATCATGGTGGCATTATACTTGTATGGTACAACTTTATTGGATGAGTAGGGGACGGAGTCCGCTAACCGTATAACCAATAATGATACCAATCTATTTTCCTTCTTACTGATGCTATCAAATTGAATGACTATCCGCTCAGGGGTTTTGAATAGCGTCACAATGACGTTCACATCATCTCCCATATACCTTGACTGTTGAACCTGAATAACATTCTCATCCATCAACTTCTGAATATCTCTTTTAACAATTACACATCCTCGAGGATTGGTGCTGCAAATAACACAACCATCATGGTCATTTTCACAATGGCTCACCAGGCACAAATATTTGTTAAACTCCACCAATGATATGCAGATGCGGCGCACATCAAATACCCTGAAATTCCCAGGACAACCGTGTACCATGTTCACAGAAGCGTTACCATGAGCAGGCAACGGGTTGGCTTTAACATTCAGCGCTTTGTTCTCAAAGGACACCATACCACTCTTGACAAGCTTCTGAACTTCATACTTCACGGGATAACAGTTCTCAATATCATGACCAGAAGCTCCCTGGTGAAAATCACAATGAAGATCAGGTTTGAACCACCACGGTAATGGCTCAGGAATTTGAGGAGGGTTCCTTGGTTTGATAAGATTATTTACTACCAAGGACGGGTACAGATCTTCATATGTCATAGCAATAGGGTCAAAAGAGACCTTCTCCCTCTCATAGTTATGTTGATGATTGTTGTTATTGTAGTTTGTACGCTGTTGCGATTGTTGTTGATGTTGTTGATGAATTAGAACTAATTGATTGGTTGAATTGTTGGAAAAAACTGGAATTACTGATGATACTTGGTGTTAATGCTGACGGGAGTGGGAAATTTTCCTCACATGAGGCCTCCTCTGCCTCCCTGTTGATAATGTGTTAGTTTTTCCTTCCTTCTTCTTGGAGAAGATACCACCATACTTCTTACTTGTCGTCGCTTCATCTTTGGACAAACTTCCTTCACGGACTCCTTCCTCCAATCTCACCCCCATGTTTACCATCTCAGTAAAACCATTGGGGGAACTTGCAATCATACGTTCATAGTAAAATGGACTTAGCGTCTTCAAGAATATATTGGTCATCTCCTTTTCTTCCAAAGGCAGACTAATCTGGGAAGCTAACTCCCTCCATGTTTGAGCATATTCCTTAAATGTCTCCTTATCCTTCTGAGACATCGACCTCAACTGATCTCTATCTGGCGCCATATCATCACTGTACTTATACTGCTTGAAAAAGTCCTCACCCAAGTCGTTTAAAAGTACAGATACTAGCACTGTTCAATCCCATGTACCATCTAAGTGCAACACCTGTCAGACTATCCTAGAAGTAGTGAATAACCAATTGATCGTTATCAGTTTGAGTAGACATCTTTCTAGCATACATGACAAGATGACTCAATGAACAGGTATTCCCTTTGTATTTTTCAAAGTCTAGGACCTTCAATTTCACCGGAATTTTGACATTGGGAACTAAGCATAGTTCAATAGCACTCTTGCCAAATAAATCATTCCCTCTTAGAGTCTTCAATTCCTTGTGCAACTCAAGAAACTGATCCTTCATCTCATCCATATTCTCATAAAAATCTGGACCTTCAGACAACTCATAGTGGTAAATGGTTTCCTCGACACGAGGAAGAGTATGAATAATAGGAGGAGGCACAAACAGGACCGGCCTAGATGCCGACAGAGAAGAAAATGTAGGCGCATACCCTTCAGGCACAAAATTTGGTGACATCCCCCACGGGAACCCATCAGGCATACTAGGCGCAGATTGGCTAGCAATGACAGGCATAGATGATGAAGCAATCTCTAAAATGACAGTCCTCTGAGAAGGAGGAGTTGCAGGAGGCGGAGACGGTTGGTTCTGAGCAGCTATTACTGATTCCATCAATGCCGTGAGTCTGGAGATCTCATCCTTCAACTCTCTGTATTCTTGTTCAAGGTGCTCCGTTCTTTTTAGTTGATTAGCTCGGGTGTTATAGTGATGAGTCATCTTGGCTGATACACAGAAGAAGAATTGATAAGACACCTGGCGGAAGAAACCTATTATGCAAATGATGCATGAAATGAAATGGTTTTATTGTTTTTAGTTTCAAAGAACATATAAAGTCTCACTTGCAAATATTTTCAATTAGTAATAAAAATAAATCAATAATAATAATTCAACTGACCATAAAATCTCTTTTTATTCATAAAATTGGAAGGATTAAACTGAGTACAATTTTAGAAACCAAACTACAAATACAAGAGAAAAGGAAACTATCATTGTAAGAATCCCTAGCAACTGCATCAGATGATCTGGCTATGGGAGCATACTACCTTCGGATGTGTCGGATCTCGAATTCAAAGGATGTCTTCATCAGAGCCTCCTCTGGTTCTCTTTGTTTCTTCATTGCATGCTCCTCAAGAATCTCAATAAGTGTATCTTTGTCTTTCGAATCAAGCTGCAACTCCTCATGCTTTCGGTTCAAAGCATGGAACTGCTCTTCCCACAAATCTCTCTCTTGCTTCATCTTGGAAAATGCGTCTTCCAACTCCTCTACATCATGGTTAGGGAGAGTTGATGGCTCAGCCATAACTACAGACATAGATCTCTCACAACCATACGACATCTTGAGCTCCAAAGCTCTCTTCTTCACCCAAATAGTGTAAGCTTCCAAAGCTACATAGTTGCATGGACAAAGCTCGGATCTTCCTTTCCTATGCACATTATGCCAAACACGCACCATTCTACTCTTTAAAATTTGGGAATCTTTACTCTCCTGATAGAATAAACCCTCTAACTGAACTTTATTAGGCTTATCTCTCAAGGGGAACCCAAGTTGACGATGGGCCAATGTCGGGTTGTAGTTCATTCCTCCTTGCGCACCAATGAGAGGCGCGTTAGAGAACTCACCACAACTACCAATAATATCCAAGCTACCTAATGCAGAATCATACAAAACAATATCATCATTAATGAGAGACATGAGTCTCTGGGACCACCGTAGACATTGTCGGTTCTCCAAGAAAGCAGGCGTCTAATGTAACACCCTTCTAAAATACCCCAAAATTTAATTAAAATAATAAACATATAATCAGAGTAATAGTGCACCAAGGGTGTCACACAAACATTCCACACCATTTAAACAATATAACAATCATGCTCTTTTATTTAATTTAAATATAAAGTATTTGCACAATTACGCAGCGGATAGAGATCAACTCAATCATGCAAAACATGTAACATCACATGTAATTTAGTTCAACAACAACAACAATAATCAAAGTGTTCCCGCCCGATGTTACATCTATCAGAGCATGACCCACTAGGGAGACTACACTAGACTCCAAGCATTTGCTTCTACTCAACTCATTTCTCGTTACCTGAAAAATAGTTGTAAGGGTGAGTTCCTCAATCAATATAATAAGCATTATAAAACAACATGTAATGCCAAGTAATTAACACATCAATCACCCTAATTGCAATACACATTCAGTAATAGCTCATTGGCTTAAACATCATACTCAACATCAATATACAATACCAGTATAATCTCAAATCATACTTAACAACAACACAACACACGTATAATATTGGAACACATCCATTCATATTATACGCCATACATATTTTTATGCAATGAGACTCTACACATGCGGTACCGACTATTCTTGAACATGTAGTTCAAGCTCACCGATCCCTCCAGATACGGCTACTAAGCTCACTAGTCCCACTCATTTGAGACCTAGTGACTCACTCACTAATTCCTCACCATGGGAATTAGCTACAGCCCCGAAGGCTAGACTATGCACACTAATCATCTAGTATGCAAACATCAACAACAAACCCACAATGGTTCACTCACTAATTCCTCACTATGGGAATTAGCTACAGCCCCTAAGGCTATGCCATGCATGCTAATCATCTAGCAATGCAATATCAACAATAATTCAAGAATAAACATATGCTCACACTCTGAGCCATACAACAGTCCATTCACACATACATGCATAATATATACATTCACAGCATCATGTACATCATTATACATCATCAATCTTTCATCACATAAGCATGTCAGATTATGCCAAACAACAACCACAATATTAGTACATTTCAATATTGCATATACTGCTCAAAACAGTGGGAATTTATCCCTATTACACCATAGGCAACATAGGCCAACCCTCAATTAGGTACACCACATTTAAAAACAATAATTTTTCACTCTGCAACAGTGTTAACCGGTTAACGCCCTGGGTTAACCGGTTAACGCAGGCAAAACTCACTTTCTGGCAAAACGCAACAGCGTTAACCGGTTAACGCCCTGGGTTAACCGGTTAACGCAGGCAAAACTCAATATTTTCACATTTCAATACAGTGTTAACCGGTTAACACCCTGGGTTAACCGGTTAACGCAGACCAAACAACAATTCCTGCGCTAACACACGGCAGAATGCAGAATTCCGCCTTTGGAGGACTTCCGGACCTCCGATTCCGATTCCGTAAAAAGCTATACGATCGGGAAAACATAACTCACACAAATACCGATTTAATTTCAACTTTCAGCACAGTTCATCCCACAACATTTCAACATTTACAAATCCCAATTAGGGTCAAATTAACGGCTTATCACTACCCATGACATATTATCCCAAAATACCCATTAATCGACGATAAACCCCCCTTACCTTAACAATCCGGCGAAACTTTGAGCTTCAAGCCTTTCCGTTCTTCAACCTTTGCTCTTCAGCTCCTTTCTCCTCTTCTCTGCCCTTTTCCCTTTTCACGATTTTCTCTGTTTTCACGTGAAATGTTTTTACTCCCAATGGGACTTTTTCCTTAATTCCAACATATATATATTTTCCAAATAATAATTATTATTCCAAAATAATAATAATTCAAAAATAATAATAATAAAATTTCCAATTATTTAATTAATTTAATAATTAAATTATTAACTCAATTCAAATAATTATTTTATATTTATCGGGGTGTTACAACTCTCCCCCACTAAAAGAGTTTTCGTCCTCGAAAACATACCTCAAGCGAACAACTCTGGATAAGACTCCCTCATCTTACTCTCCAGTTCCCAAGTCACGTTGCCACCTGCTGGTCCTCCCCAAGCTACCTTCACCAAGGCAATCTCTTTACCCCGCAACTGCTTCAACTCTCGATCCTCGATCCTCATAGGTGATGTTTCAACAGTCAGGTTATCTCTCACCTGTACATCATCTATTTGGACTACATGCGACGGATCATGAATGTACCTCCTCAACTGAGACACATGAAAAACTTCATGCAAATTCGCAAGCGACGGCGGTAAGGCGATACGATAGGCTACTTCTCCTATCCTCTCCAAAATCTGATAAGGACCAATAAATCGAGGTGTCAACTTCTTCGACTTCAAAGCTCGACCAACACCAGTTATCGGAGTGACGCGAAGAAACACATGATCTCCCTCTTGGAACTCAAGTGACTTCCTCCTCTTATCGTGATAACTCTTCTGACGACTCTGAGCAATTCTCATCTTCTCCTGAATCATCTTAATCTTTTCCGTAGTTTGTTGAACAATCTCCGGTCCAACCACAGCACTCTCACCGGACTCATACCAACATAAAGGTGTCCGACATCTCCTACCATACAAAGCTTCAAACGGTGCCATACCAATGCTCGAATGAAAACTATTGTTGTAGGTGAACTCAATCAAAGGCAGATAACAATCCCAAGCACCTCCTTTTTCTAAAACACAAGCTCTCAAAAGATCTTTCAGTGACTGAATCGTCCTCTCAGTCTGACCATCAGTCTGCGGGTGATATGCAGAACTCAATCTCAGTTTAGTTCCCAAAGCCTTCTGCAAACCCTCCCAGAACTTCGATGTAAATCTAGGATCTCTGTCCGAAACAATACTCGACGGAATACCATGCAAGCTTACAATCTTCTCAATATACAACTCGGCTAATCTCTCTAACGGATAATCCATTCTGATCGAAATGAAATGAGCCGACTTCGTCAATCTGTCCACGATCACCCAAATGGCTTCAAAATTCTTACTTGTCCTCGGTAAACCAGAAACAAAATCCATACTGATACTGTCCCACTTCCACTCTGGAATAGCCAACGGTTGCATTAGTCCAGACGGCTTCTGATGCTCAATCTTTGACTTCTGACAGGTCAAACAAGAATAAACAAAACTCGCAATTTCTCTTTTCATTCCCGGCCACCAAAATAACTTCTTCAAATCATGATACATCTTCGTAGCTCCAGGATGAATACTTAAGCCACTACGATGTCCCTCCTCAAGAATACTCTTCTTAAGCTCAATAACATTCGGAATACACACCCGACTACCAAATTTCAAAACACCATTTTCATCAACTCTGAATTCACCACCTCGACCTTGATTCACTAAAGTCAACTTATCAACCAAAAGCATATCGGATTTCTGACCCTCTCTGATCTCCTCCAGAATACCACTCGTTAACTTCAACATTCCCAATTTAACACTGTTGTGAGTACTCTCACACACCAAACTCAAGTCTCTAAACTGCTCAATTAAATCCAATTCCTTAACCATTAACATAGACATATGTAATGATTTCCGACTCAATGCATCAGCCACTACATTTGCTTTACCCGGATGGTAATTCAAACCAAAATCATAATCCTTCAGAAACTCTAACCATCTCCTCTGTCTCATATTCAGCTCTTTCTGATCAAACAAAAACTTTAAACTCTTATGGTCACTGAAAACCTCAAATCTTGATCCATACAAGTAATGCCTCCACAACTTCAAAACAAACACTACAGCTGCCAACTCTAAATCGTGCGTCGGGTAGTTCCTTTCATGAATCCTCAGCTGTCTCGAAGCATAAGCTATAACCTGCTTATTCTGCATCAACACACCACCCAAACCCAACAATGAAGCATCACAGTAAACTTCAAATGGTTCCGACGAACTCGGTAACGTCAAAATAGGAGCAGTAGTCAACCTTCTCTTTAACTCTTGGAAACCTTCTTCACATTTTGAGTCCCAAACAAACGCTTGCCCCTTTCTAGTCAACATCGTCAACGGTAACGCCAACTTAGAAAATCCCTCAATGAACTTCCTATAATAACCAGCCAAACCAAGGAAACTTCGAATCTCAGCAACAGACTTCGGAGCTTCCCACTTAGATACCGCTTCTATCTTAGAAGGATCAACAGCAACACCACCTCTTGAAATCACATGACCAAGAAAACTAACTTCTTCTAACCAAAATTCACACTTAGACAGTTTAGCAAATAACTGCTTTTCTCGCAGCACTCCTAAAACCACTCTCAAATGCTCAGCATGCTCTTCTTCAGATTTCGAATACACCAAAATGTCATCAATAAACACCACAACAAACTGATCCAAGTACGGATGGAAAATCCTATTCATGTACTCCATAAATACTCCAGGCGCATTAGTCACACCAAAAGGCATTACAGAATACTCATAATGTCCATACCTCGTTCTGAAGGCAGTCTTCTGAATATCCTCAGTTTTCACACGTATCTGATGATACCCAGATCTCAAATCTATCTTGCTGAACACACTCGCACCAACCAACTGATCCATCAAATCATCAATCCTCGGCAAAGGATACCGATTCTTGATCGTCACTTTATTCAGTTGCCTGTAGTCCACACACAACCTCATAGTACCTTCCTTCTTCTTAACCAACAACACTGGTGCACCCCACGGTGACACACTTGGACGAATAAACTTCTTATCCAACAAATCTTCCAACTGACTTTTCAATTCAGCTAACTCAACAGCAGACATACGGTACGGAGCCATCGATATCGGTCTAGTACCAGGTACCAATTCAATCGAGAACTCAACTTCACGCTCTGGCGGTAACTCATTCACTTCTTCCGGAAACACATCAGGAAAGTCACACACCACTGCTAGATCACGAATCACCAGTTTATCTTTAGCCTCTAAAGTTGCCAACAGCATAAACAACTCTGCCCCATCTGCCACTTCCTCATTCACCTGCCTGGCTGATAGAAATAGACTCTGCCCTTCCTCAATCTCAGGAAATATCACCGTCTTATCAAAACAGTTGATATAAACTCGGTTAAACACCAACCAGTTCATACCCAAGATAACGTCAATCTGCACTAATGGAAGACACACAAGGTCTATCCCAAAATCTCTACCAAAAATATTCAAAGGACAACTCAAACAAACCGAAGTAGTAGTCACTGAACCCTTTGCAGGAGTATCAATCACCATACTTCCACGCATCTCAGATATCTCTAACTTAAGCTTCACAGCACAATCCACAGATATAAAAGAATGAGTAGCACCTGTGTCAATAATAGCTATAAGAGGAAAGCCATTAATATAACACGTACCTCTGATCAAACGATCATCTGCAGAAGTCTCAGAACCTGATAGAGCAAAAACCTTGCCTCCTGACTGATTCTCCTTCTTCTGCTTAGGACACTGGGGACTGATATGACCCAACTCTCCACAGTTGAAACAAGTTACAGTCTTCAATCGGCACTCTGCAGCTAAGTGACCACCTTTCCCACACTTGAAACACTTCATCTCAGCACTGGTACACTCATGAAAACGATGTCCAGCCCGACCACATCTATAACACTTAGCAGGAGCACTAGAGTCTCCCCCACTAGGCCTCTTCATCCCACTCTGCTTCTGAAAACCTTTGCCAGCTGCATACGGTTTTCCACGATCCATCTGATTCTTACCCTTCCTATCAACCCTCTGCTGATAGCTCTCTGCTCTAGCCTTGGAATCTTGTTCAAAAATTCTGCAACAGTCAACCAAGTCAGAAAACACCCTGATCCTCTGATATCCAATAGCTTGTTTGATCTCAGGACGCAACCCGTTCTCAAACTTCACACATTTCGAAAATTCTCCAGCAGCCTCATTATAGGGAGTATAGTACTTTGACAGCTCGGTGAACTTCGCAGCATACTCAGTAACCGACCTGTTACCCTGCTTCAATTCCAAAAACTCTATCTCTTTCTTTCCTCTGACATCTTCTGGAAAATACTTTCTCAGGAACCTTTCCCTGAACACAGCCCAAGTGATCTCAGTATTCCCAGCAGATTCCAACTCAGTGCGGGTAGCAACCCACCAATCATCAGCTTCCTCTGACAGCATATGTGTACCGAACCTGATCTTCTGGTTATCAGCACACTCAGTTACTCTGAAGATCCTCTCGATCTCCTTCAACCACTTCTGAGCACCATCTGGATCGTATGCTCCCTTGAACATTGGAGGATTGTTCTTCTGGAACTCACTCAGTTGACGAGCAGCTCCCATTCCTACAACATTTGGATTCCCTCCAAGTACTCCAGCCAGCATACCCAGAGCCTCAGCAATCGCAGCATCATCTCTGCCTCTTCCAGCCATCTCTATTCTTAACAATCCAACAACTAAAACAATAAGTACTGATAGGGTTACACAACACCTATCCCGTACAGGGAAAACAGAATAATTACGACTCGACACGACCGACTATGCTCTGATACCACTAATGTAACACCCTTCTAAAATACCCCAAAATTTAATTAAAATAATAAACATATAATCAGAGTAATAGTGCACCAAGGGTGTCACACAAACATTCCACACCATTTAAACAATATAACAATCATGCTCTTTTATTTAATTTAAATATAAAGTATTTGCACAATTACGCAGCGGATAGAGATCAACTCAATCATGCAAAACATGTAACATCACATGTAATTTAGTTCAACAACAACAACAATAATCAAAGTGTTCCCGCCCGATGTTACATCTATCAGAGCATGACCCACTAGGGAGACTACACTAGACTCCAAGCATTTGCTTCTACTCAACTCATTTCTCGTTACCTGAAAAATAGTTGTAAGGGTGAGTTCCTCAATCAATATAATAAGCATTATAAAACAACATGTAATGCCAAGTAATTAACACATCAATCACCCTAATTGCAATACACATTCAGTAATAGCTCATTGGCTTAAACATCATACTCAACATCAATATACAATACCAGTATAATCTCAAATCATACTTAACAACAACACAACACACGTATAATATTGGAACACATCCATTCATATTATACGCCATACATATTTTTATGCAATGAGACTCTACACATGCGGTACCGACTATTCTTGAACATGTAGTTCAAGCTCACCGATCCCTCCAGATACGGCTACTAAGCTCACTAGTCCCACTCATTTGAGACCTTGTGACTCACTCACTAATTCCTCACCATGGGAATTAGCTACAGCCCCGAAGGCTAGACTATGCACACTAATCATCTAGTATGCAAACATCAACAACAAACCCACAATGGTTCACTCACTAATTCCTCACTATGGGAATTAGCTACAGCCCCTAAGGCTATGCCATGCATGCTAATCATCTAGCAATGCAACATCAACAATAATTCAAGAATAAACATATGCTCACACTCTGAGCCATACAACAGTCCATTCACACATACATGCATAATATATACATTCACAGCATCATGTACATCATTATACATCATCAATCTTTCATCACATAAGCATGTCAGATTATGCCAAACAACAACCACAATATTAGTACATTTCAATATTGCATATACTGCTCAAAACAGTGGGAATTTATCCCTATTACACCATAGGCAACATAGGCCAACCCTCAATTAGGTACACCACATTTAAAAACAATAATTTTTCACTCTGCAACAGTGTTAACCGGTTAACGCCCTGGGTTAACCGGTTAACGCAGGCAAAACTCACTTTCTGGCAAAACGCAACAGCGTTAACCGGTTAACGCCCTGGGTTAACCGGTTAACGCAGGCAAAACTCAATATTTTCACATTTCAATACAGTGTTAACCGGTTAACACCCTGGGTTAACCGGTTAACGCAGACCAAACAACAATTCCTGCGCTAACACACGGCAGAATGCAGAATTCCGCCTTTGGAGGACTTCCGGACCTCCGATTCCGATTCCGTAAAAAGCTATACGATCGGGAAAACATTACTCACACAAATACCGATTTAATTTCAACTTTCAGCACAGTTCATCCCACAACATTTCAACATTTACAAATCCCAATTAGGGTCAAATTAACGGCTTATCACTACCCATGACATATTATCCCAAAATACCCATTAATCGACGATAAACCCCCCTTACCTTAACAATCCGGCGAAACTTTGAGCTTCAAGCCTTTCCGTTCTTCAACCTTTGCTCTTCAGCTCCTTTCTCCTCTTCTCTGCCCTTTTCCCTTTTCACGATTTTCTCTGTTTTCACGTGAAATGTTTTTACTCCCAATGGGACTTTTTCCTTAATTCCAACATATATATATTTTCCAAATAATAATTATTATTCCAAAATAATAATAATTCAAAAATAATAATAATAAAATTTCCAATTATTTAATTAATTTAATAATTAAATTATTAACTCAATTCAAATAATTATTTTATATTTATCGGGGTGTTACATCTAAGGCAAATGCAAAATAAACCACTTGTACAAAAGAGGAACACAATGAATAATAGTCCTACCACCTTTAGAATTCCTCAAATGCAAATAGAAATACATGTCACCCAACAAAGTCAGAACAATATTCCCAATCAAGAAGATTCTAATGGCGTTAACATCAACAAAACCGTCAATGTTAGGGAACAAAGCTAAACCATAGATGAGCAAGACAAAGATGTCTTCAAAAGCATCCATGCTACCGACTTGAGAAAAAATAGTAGCTCTACCAATGAGAAATTCATAAGTCAACCCAAGAATCCCTCATTTCTTCACCAGATGAGTATCAATCTCAGATTTCTTCATATGAACGGCTTTGGCTATGACATGAGATCTCGGGATCTCCTCCAATCCACTGAAAGGTACCTTGTTAGACACCAGCATACCCAAGAGATGGGAATACTACTCCAACATGGGCACAAGCTGATAGTCGGGAAAAGTGAAACACCATAGAGAGGGTCATAGAACTGAACCAAAGCACTCAGAAGTCCTTCAACCACATCAGTAGATAATACGGACAAGAGTTTCCCATGACGTTACTTCAAGTCTAAGGGATCTGGTACATAGGATGACAACTTCCTTAGCTCTTTCAAATCAGGACATCTGAAATTGTACTTCTTAGTGTTCCTTCGTCCACAATCCATGGTCTGGAAATATTTGCAAATACGACCTTAGTTCCCTTGAAATTTATTTTCTATGATGAATGTTATGATGCACAAGTATGCATGAATGCAACAACCACACACAAGGAAAACACAAATAATGTTCCAGGAATGGATCAAGTCATCATCAAGATCAATCATCCATTTTGGTGGATCATAGCTTTCACCTTATCAACACCCAAGTTCCATTGATATTGATAAGACTTGATCGAATCAACCAAGAATCAAAGGGTTTGTTGTGAGTCACAAGCATGGAGTCGGGTTAACAACCATCCCAAAGGAGTGTACTAAGGATAAAAACATGTAGATCATGTTCTAAAAAGTTCCTAGAGTCTTAATCCCATCTATCGGATACTATAGGTTAGGATGACTGAGTCATCAACCAATAGTATTCTCAGGAGAAACTCGTCTGAGTGTAGTATCGCATAATAACTATTATCAAGTCTACACTTGAACAGTCTCCGTACTACATTCTAAATAGGCCAAGTTGGGTTAAATGTTCTACGGTCATCAGCTTCTCGGACCCCTAAATTAGAGAAAGTAATGCCTATCCACAAATTACTTGTGTGACATCAGTAGCTCTAAAGAGGTCTCCACTGAGCAGATGGATCTCAAGACAACTTGTTAAGGACTACTCCATACAAGTCGAGCATGACTATACCATCCTCTTATCTTAGATTGCACTAAAGTTCGGGTTAGAACTTATCTCATCACACAGAGATCACCAAGCACAACAGCAAAAATATATCATACAAACAATATATACACACAAACATCAAATACACAAATATATACACATAAAAAGTAGGCTAAACCCACTGAGGACTACTCCCCAGCAGATTCTCCACTTAACTTCTGTAGCAGTAAATTCATGACCATTAAGCTATGGATAAACATGACATCAATAAAACCAGAGTCGTCATTAGGCTTTTATTATTTCCAAAGGAAAAGGGAAAAAGTACGAACAAAACCCAAAGATAATAAGTTTTCAAATCAAAACTAATAAAATTCCAGAGATTACAAGTAAGGGGATTGGTTACACAGAGGGAAGGTATTAGCCCCCAGAGTGTCCTAGGTACTCCTAGGGAGCCCTTTTTGTATGCAAGTGATTTGGTCAAAATGATGTTTGATGGAATATAGAGTGGGGGGGGGGGGGATGAGAAAAAAAAATCATTAATTATATTTTTGTGTTTGAAAAGACCTTCAGTCTTATGCCTACGTACCAACATAAATATGAGGGATCAAAACCCCGTAGTTCGTGGTAAAAATTTCAAAGAAGTTGGTGAATTAATTTTTTAATCAAAATTTTAAATGAAAAGGCATAAAAAGGCCAAAGATTTGAATGGGGTTATTAGTTCTTTTTGTCTTTTTGAAATTTAAGGAAGAGTTTAAAAATTCAATGGCATAAGGCCAAAGTTTCTAATCATTAAAACATGTCTAAATTTGAAATCACAAGTAAAGAAGATTTTTGAAAAGAGAAGAGATTTTTGAAATTGAAGAAGTGGGAGGAGATGAATGGACTATCCTAGACAAAAATTAAAAGTTAAGAGTTGAAAAGATCTGACCAATGGGATGCAATCCAACAGACAAGAATGTCATATAGAAACCCACTTTCCTTTGGACTTTAGCAAGCAACAAGCATAAGAAATATCCAGGCAAACCATATGAAGACCAAGGCATCAAATAAAGATAGCCATAATATCCAAGCAAGCAATCCAATAGCAAGCAGTCTTCAACTTCTTCCAATGTATCAAATGAAAATACTCATTGGTCAACTCAGAAGCAATCATCAGACATAAGCAATCATAATAGTATAACAAATTAAGCACAAAGTCAAAGTGACAGGTGAACGAAATGCACTCAAAGGTTTGCATCAGATGAAAAGAATAGTCAAGGATATCTCAGTCTCAGATGATGGCATTGGCCAAGTCCTTTAGCATATGGAATGTTTCCTAATTCTAAGTCCAAAAGTTTAGAACAAGTCCAATGGTCCACCAAGATGCTTTTTAGGGTTTTTGTTGTTATCATGTGTTTTAAGGTCCTAAGACCATAATCATAAACAAAGACAAGCAAACAATATATACAATCACAAGATATGGCTCAAATGAGCAAAGTGAAAATGACTGAAACATAAATAAGTTGTATGAAATGTAAATGGAAATGAATGATAAAGGTACTGAAATTTAAATTTCATTAAGTAAATGACTTGAAAGTAAAGCAACATTAATAAAGAATTAGTCAATGGTTAGTCAAATGTTAGTGAAGAGTTTAAATTAATTAAGTCATTCTTTGGAGAATACTCAACCATTCATTCACAAGTATGAATTCTTGAACCAAGACATCATCCATGAGAAGGGATTCAACTTGGATAAATCAACAAGTATTACACTATCTCTCATGAATGGAAAAAAGGTCAAGTTTGCACCCAATGCCATGAATAATGGGAGACTTACAATCTCATTTACTAGAATGTTATGCCTTGATGGACAACAGTTCATCTGACACAAGGTCATTGATGAATCAACTAGCATTTGGACATTAGAGAAGTCATTGGTCAATGATGGATTGGGAAATAATAGGGATGAAGATAAAGAGGGAAGGGAAAGTATAAACCATGAGCGGGTAACGGATTGGCTTTAACATTCGGCGCATGATCCTCAAAGGACACCGTCCCACTTCTTACCAACTGTTGAACCTCGTATTTCAACGGATAACAATTCTCAATATCATGGCCTGATGCCCCTAGATGATAGGCGCGATGCTGATCAGGCTTATACGACCACGGCAGAGGTTCAGGCATATGCTGAACAAGATTTTTGACAACAATAGACGCATATAATTCGGGATAGGACATCAGAATAGGGTCAAACGTGACCTTCTTCCTCTCATAGTTGTTGTTCTGTTTATTGTTGTGATTGTTGTTATGATGATTGTTATTATGAGTATGTTGTGTTGTTGTTGTTGAGGTTGGACTATTGCTGATTGAACGACAGAAATATTGGCAAACACTGCAATAATAGAAGACACTTGATGATGTTGTTGATGAGATCTGGAACTCTTCTTCATATAAGGCTTCCTTTGCCTCTCCGCAGTCACTAAATTATTTTCTCCATCCTTCTTTTTCTAGAAACCACTCCCATACTTCTTACCGGTGGACGCTTCTTTTCTAGACAATCTTCCCTCACGGACACCTTCCTCTAGACGCATGAATGTAAATGACAAGGAATGATAAAGTGCAAGAATTTAAATTTCATTAAAGTAAATGACAAGAAAATCAAATGTTAGTTGTCAAGTTAGTATGTTAATTTGTGCCTTGAGGCAAATTTAGCGCTATGTTAAGCAATCGTAAGTAGGCTTATGCAGAAGTCATACCTATTTGAGGTCGTTCAATAATAATATTGGTGTTAATGCATGCTAGAGACAAGGTATCTAGGACCAAGCTCCTAAATCATACCAACACAAAAACAAGAGGGGGTGGACCTATCTCAATCAAGCTTATGTTGATTCATCTCACACAAGGTCATTGATAAATCAACTAGCTAATGATCCATGAGAAGTCATTGGCCAAGATATGATTGGGGAACTAGTGAGATGAAAATTGAGATATGAAATGAAGGAGATCCCAAATTGGTCAGGGGATGAACCTCACTTGACCAATACCATTCACTCATCTTAAGGGATGAAGTTTTAAACTTCATCAACCTCCAAAATCCAATGGTATTGACCAAGTCAAGGTCCAATTCAACCAAGACCAGGTCCAAAAGAAGTAAGGTCAACATAAAGTCAATACAAAAGTTCACCAAATCATTAAATCAATTAAACTATTTTTAAAACATTTTAAAAAAGAAGAAAAATAAACTTTCAAAGATCAAAAACCTAAAACCCCTTCAAAACACCAAATAAATGGTCAAGGGATTTATCATAGGTCAAGTAAGGTTAAAGGACCATTGAATAATTTTTTTGGTATTTTTCAAAAGTCATAAGTAATTAAAAACTAATTAAAATAAGTTAAAAATCACAAAATTCACCAAAAATATCAAACTTAATCCAAAAATTAATTTTAAATCATAAATGGGAAGATGAAAATACTTTTGAATTTTTTGTGTTGGTCCCATAAGTTTTGGATCAAAAATGAATTTATGGTGAATTTTACAACAAAAAAAGCTATTTAAGAAATCAATTTAGAAAAATAAAATAAAAAGGAAAAACGAGAGCCATCAGATCTCCCTCATTAATTGAGGTGGCAGATCTTATGATCCACAACACGTGTTCCATGGTGTTCCTCAGTCAATGCACCACACAAAAGGTTATTAGAAACGAAGGCTCAGATTAGAAGATGGAAGAGAGATCCAAGGGTGAGGGCATTTCCACGCCACCACCGGAGCCCTAGCTCCGGTCTTCTTCTCCGATGAGGGTCATCGGTCTGTCAAGATCAAACTTGACCATAAATTTATGGATCTAACATCATTTTAAAGGAAAAACTGCAAGGATCACAAATATGACCTACATTTGTTCCATCTCTCATTCTATAATCAGAAAAGTGAATTTCAAACTAGAGGTGTTCAACCTGAGTTGCTTCGAATCAATGTCAAAACAACTCAGTAATGTTGCCTACATTGGTAAGGCTTCATCCAACACAAAATTCAGTTCATATCTAGAGTATAGAGGGAGAATCGAAGAGATGAAGTTTTGAGAAAGTCACCTTCTCTGAGCTGCTTCTGAGCTTTGTTCTTGATGCAATTATTTATGCTTTCTCTTCATCTTGCTTGCAGAACCTTAATAGAGTGGAAAAGGAAATGAACCTTTGGAGTTTTTGAAATTCTGGCATAGTCAGAGTTTAGATGTTCTACTCCAAGTAATGACATCTGATCTAACATTGTTACTAATACATCAAGACAGTTATACAAATTACAAACTAGTACTGATATGCACACATTCACAGATGTCACAACATCTGCTACTATATCACCATAGAATGGAAGAACACCCAGTTTTGTCCATCTGGTACAAAGACACAGCAGAGATCAAACATAGCGCTTACTTCTGTTGAGCCTGCACAGTTAACAGCATGATGTCTCAACATTGATTTGAACATCATCTGTTACAGCATTACAGGTTTACCTTATTTTATAACAGAAAAAATTATAACATGCAGAAGGTAAAACACAAGTAATTGTTAACCCAGTTCAGTGCAACATCACCTACGTCTGGGGGCATACCAAGCCAGGAAGAAGATCCACTATCAGCAGTATTAATTCAGAGTTAAACTCCCCCGTTTACAACTCTTCACTTAATCCCTACCCAATGCAATCTATACCTAGGAACTCCTAGATAGAAACCTCCAGTTTCCATTCCTATCACAACAATTACAATGTAATGCAAAACATCTTGAACTTGCTTCACAGCTTCATTCAAGAACATAATCACTCTTGCCTACAGGCTTTGAGTTACAAATACTCTCAGCTTTGAACACTGAGAAACACATGGTAACCTTCCCACAGATTGGGAGGTTTACCTCACACACACCCCTAATTTTTCATTCTAAGAGGCTTACAAAAACTAGGTTACAATAAGCTATTTATAACCTAATCACCCAACTGGATTTGGGCCTTCAGAAATCGCAGCAAACTTGTTCTTTGCTGTTACAAAGTTAGCAGAAACTTTCTGCTACAAACAAGGTCTTCAATCCTAAAATCTCTCCATATATATCTCCTTATTTTGAGCCTATATATTCCAAGACCTCCAGAAATAGTGCCACATAGGATTCTAACTAATTTCCACATATTAGTGTGCTAACAAATAGGCTATTTGTTAAGTTCCTTAATTGTAGCTTGGTTGTTGGTTTCCTGGATTTTAGCCTGAGAAAAAAGATGAACCAGAAAAACTAAACAACCTACAATATAGCATATGCTGTCAGGAATGAATGCCACAACATTCAGTTTGACTTCCAAATCATTAACCATATGCTAAGTCTGTTTTTCCTGAAAACAGACTATACAATTTATTGTACTGTACAGAGCCAATCTGTCCATACTTCAGTATCAGCGTACATTAATAAATGTCAAAACATCCAATTTGACATTCACACATAGAGCCTTACATCAGGTTTGTTATCCTCTTGATAAGCAGACTGAGCTATATACTGAAATGTAGCAGAAAACCAATCTGTCTATTGTTCAGTAAATGCTGTCAATGAATGTCATAACATCCAGTTTGACATCCAGACAGTAGGCCTTATTCCAGGTCTGTTATCCTCTTGATAAACAGTCTGAACCTAAGTGCTGAGTTATAGCAGAACACCCACTATTCTATTCCTCAGTATCTGCTGACAGGGATGAATATCATAACATCCAGTTTGACATTCAATAAATCCTGTATTAGCTAAACCTGCAGTACACTACTCAGAATGTCATGACATCAGCCAAGACATCAGAGTACAGCTAGATATTCTAACATACAATGCAGTCAAACAAACATCTCCACAGCATGTCATGACATCAGTCAAGACATTAGAATCCAGCTAGTGTTTTACCATACAATGCAGCCAATTAAACATCTACAGTTTTTGTTCACAAACTTGAGTTGAACAAAAACTCGATTCTTGAGAAATCTTCAAAGAATTCTATGGTGTGAGGTTATGGCAATGACTAGCAAAGCTTCGGCAATGTTCTCCTTTAATTTTGAGTAAATGTTGTTTGATTTATAGACCAAGCAATTGATAAATGCACCTTTCTAATTTTGAATCAAAATGAGCAATTCTTGGTGCATGGTGTAAGACCCCAATTTTGATCCTAAGATCCCTCATGCAATTTCATCATAAGCATTAGCGTTGGGATCATACCTTGACATCCTCCTTACCCCTCCTTCATTGGGTTTGTTTTGGGAGAGATCACCAGGCACTTTGTGATTATATCCTACTTATATTTTATCATTTTCACTAACCAAAATACCAAAAATATGTCTTTGTATTTGCCTAACTCTTTTGTAGGTAGGGCATGATCATCATTGATTCATCAAGTTCACATCTAGGGTTTGAGACCCTCATGAACAAAGAACACAACCATAGATTGATACAAGAATGTTCACAAGCATCATATATGAGTCCCAATGATCTTTACATGTTATATTGATCAAGTCTTCTTCAAGAATTTGAGGGTGATTTGCCTTGGAAACCCTAGTTTGACTGGGTATCTTGAGTAACTTCTCCAACAAGCTATCTCACCAATTGATCAAATTTCTCAAGATACACTTCAAAATTAATCATCTTATGCATATATGATCTACCATGATCTTAGAAAGACAAGAGAATTTAGGATTAGCAAGTTGGTTGATGGTGGTTGGCCAGATGAATTCATCTGATCAAAACTGGGTCTCCCTAGACCCTATCTCCTACACTTTTCACCATATGAAAATGATTCCAAGAGACAAGTTACTCTAAATGACATTCCAAACAACTTTCATCTTGAGACCTAGAGCTAGTTTTTCTTGGAAAATCATTTTCTATGTTGAAACATTATACGTCATTTTGTCTAAACCCTAATTTGAAAGTCAACTTCCCAAGGCCATAACTTTCTCAATTTTTATGAGATGAAAGATTTCCAAGTTGAACAATCAAATTCAAGATGTATAATTCAACTTTTATGTTTTTAGTTAGAGCTAATTAAAATTTTATGAGCATGTGATATGAAACTACATTATAGGTCACTTTTGACCTATGCCATTGAACAAGTGATTTTTTCAAACTTCAAAAATGAATAACTCTATCATTTGAATTCCAAATAACATGAAATTGGTGACCATTTTGAAGGTATTTGAAACATCTACATTTTGATGAAGACACATTTCTCATTTGAAGCTCACATAAAAAGTTAAGCAAGATGGAATATTGAGATATATGGCTTGACACTTAGAAACAATTTCAACATGTTGAAATTTCCAAACTTCCACCTCAAAATTCATCATGATACAAGCTTCAAATGGAAAAGTGTTGAACATGAAATTTGTTCCTCTTGATCTAACCTTTCCAAAAAGTACAAGTTGATCCATTTTGGAAAATAATTGAATAGGTTGTGCATGGCTTGAACATTGCATCATAATTTGGAAAAGATCAAACTTCAAGTTTCCATACACACTTGCCTTGCAATCCAAGTTGATTTCAGACTCTCTCACACTCATTTGGGGACCTAAAGCAATGATCTCATGGGCCTGTACACGCCCATGCACCCATGCATCATCCATTTCCAATTTTGGAAAGTGATTTGGAAGGTGCAATTATCACTTGATCCAGCTATAAATAGAGCTCCATATGCTCAGAATTTCATACACATTCGCGCCAGCTTTGATCCTAGACCCATAACCCTTCCATTTGACAGGATAATCCTGAGAATTTCATCTTGAAATTGAGTTTGAATCTCACAGTTTTGAGATTCAAAACTCCAAGGACCCAAGACCTTTTGTTCATTTCATTCTACTTCTGCAAGCATTCTGAGTGAGATCAAGCACGAGCCAACGCAAGAACAGTTGAATCCAGACCTACATTGAAGGTATTTTCTAAAAAATTTCATCTCTTCGATTCTCTCTCAATCTTGCTCAATTCTCTTGATTCTTTGGTTGTCTGAAGTCCTACCAATTAAGGCAAGAAGATTGAGTTCCTTATAGGTCAAATCGAAGCAACTCGGTTGACATACTTCAAAATTCAACTCCTCGTATCTTTCTATATGTGAGGAGTTAGTTAAAATCGAGGTCAGATTTGTGCTCTACGCCATTTTTTCTTTTAGATCATGTCCTCCTTTTTCATTTATGATGTGGTGATGAATGGACCAGTCCGGCCAAGGTCGCCTGAGAAGACGACTGGCGCTTTGCTCCGGCAATGATGTGGCACAGTCTAGAGCCATTAGATGAATTCAAAATGTTTTAATCATGAGCGTACATATTGATTACCAAGCTTGTGGATGTTTGACTCTGGTGCATCATGGAACGCGCGCGCTCAACCACTTGATCTGCCACCTCAATTAATGAGGCAGATCAAGTGGTCCACGTTTTTTTTTATTTTCAGATTTTAATTTTTATTCCTTTGATTTTCATTAATTCATATTAATTTTAATATTGATCCAAAAAATATGAGAGTTTCACCAAAAAATTTCAAATAATTTCTTCTTTCATATTCTGAATTAAAATTCTTTTTTAGATCATTATTAATATTTTTCATGACTTAATTGATTTTTCATTTGTTCTTAATTGTTTAAAAATACTTTTAAGTCTTCAAAAATTCTGAAAGTTTTTCTCCAAGGTCCTTTGACCTTGTTTGACCTATGATAAATCTCATGGCCATTTATTTGGTGTTTTGATGAGGTTTTAGGAATTTGACAAACCATATTTTGATTTAAATGTCTTATTTTAGTATTTTTAATTCGAATAAATGCCAAATAATTTTGTTGACCAATTGTGATGACTTGTTTGTGTTTGACTCTTGTTGTTGGGCCTTGGTCGAGGTTGATTTGACTTTAATATCATTGGATTTAGGGGATTGATGGAATGTACATTCCATCTCCCAAAATGAATGGATGATATTAATTTGGTAAAAGTCCTCCTTTGATCAATTTGAGTTTTCATTTATTCCCCTCCCACTTCATCTCATTCCCTTTCTTTATGCATTCATCTCATTTGGCCTATGATATCTCAAAGTCCTAAAGCTAGTTGATTGAAAAATTAACATGAGTATGGATGAGATTAGGCCACACCTTTTGCATATTCTTTTTGTGTGTGGTATGTTTCATGAGCATAGTCCATAATACTATGTCTCTAACATGCATTAACACCAAAATTCTATTGCCCGACCTCAAATAGTTGTGACTTCTACATAAGTCCAATTACGATTTGTTAACATAGTGCTAAATTTGTGACATAAAAGGCATAGCATTCTAGTTAGTGAGATTGTAAGTCTCCCCTCTTTCATGGTATTGTGTGGAAACTTGGCCTTTTTTCCTTTCTTTGGAAGATGTCTTGGCTCAAGGATCCATGTTTGTGATAAGTGGGTTGAGTGTTCTCCAAAGAATGTCTTAAGATGAAAAGCAAAAGCAAAGCAATACTAACTTCTAACCTATTAACAACTAACTTTTAATTTCAAGCCATTTACTTTAATGTCATTTAATTCTAGCTTTTATACATTTGACATTGTTCATATCATTCTAAATGTTTATGTTAATGCAATTTTCACTTTGTCCACTTGGACCATATTGTGTGATATATCTTGTTTGTGTATACTTTGCTTGTTTGTGTGGTCTTTGACCATTAATGTACACAATAACAACAAAAACCCTAAAAAAATGTTTTGTGTGGACTGTTGGCTTGATCTTGGACAAATGGACTTAGAACTTAGGCAACATTCCTATGCTAAAAAACTTGGCCAATGCCAACTTATTGAGGAACCAAGTGCTTGCAATTTGAAGCTTCATCTGATACATCATTCAAGATCCCTCTGAGTTCATCTGCAACATGATCATTATGAAGCTGTTATTTTGAACTTGTGACTTGTGAAATTCATCTGTTACATGGGCTATTTTAATGAAGATCATGGAATGGCTAAAGCTTGGATGTGGTTATCTTTATTTGATGCCTTGCTCTTCAAGATAATATAATTGTGCTTTTGTGTGTTGCTTAATTCTAAAATATCCAAGGGAATTATGGGTTTCTATTGACATTCCTGTCTATTGGATTGCTACCCATTTGGTCAGATCTTTTCAACTCTCAACTTTTAATTTTGTGCATAGGATTAGTCCCTTAATCTTCTCCCCATTTATTTAATTTCAAAATCCCCCCCCCCCCCCCTTTTTCAAAAATCTTCTTTGATTGAACTTATTTTTGTTCTAAACTTTGACCACTTTGCAAAAAGATGGAAACTTTGGCCTTATGCCATTGCATTTTCAAACTTCTTTTCTTAAATCAAACTTGTAAATAAACTTAACTATACTTGACTTAAACTTTCAAAAAAGCCAAAAAATAACTAAATCATTCAAACCATTTTTAGGCATCTGTGCCTTTCAAACTTAATTTTTTGTTAAAAGCAATGCATCCACTTTGAAATTTGTATCACGAACTACGAGGTTTTGATCCCTCATTTTTATGTTGGTACGTAGGCACAAGACCGAAGGTCTTGCCAAACACAAAAATATAATTAATGAATTCTTTTCTCATCCCCCCATTCTATTTGTTTGTAAATATTATTTTGTACCAAATACATATGCATACAAAAAGGGCTCTCTAGGAGTACCTAGGACACTTTGGGGGCTAACACCTTCCCTCTGTGTAACCAACCCCCTTACCTGTAATCTCTGACATTTTATTAGTTTTGATTTGAAAACTTCTTACTTTTGGGTTTTGTTCGTACTTTTCCCCTTTTCCCTTGGAAACAATAAAAGCGCGGTGGCGACTCTTGTTATTTGATGTCCAGCTTATCCATAACTTGATGATCATGAATTTACCGCTACACATGGGTGCATGGGTGCATGTACAGACCCAATTAATAATTGGAATCCACTCTAAATTGTGCAAGGAGGTTGCTGAAGTCATCACACAAAGCCATGCAAAGTTGTGCATTGTTTGGAGTTCACAACATGCCAAAACAAGCCATGGAAAAACCTCATGCGCAAGTCCCTCATTTCTCATCCATATCATGTGATCTTGGACTCTTAGGAAGTCTCTCATCATAGGAAACAACTTTTATGTTATGACTTTTTAAATTTGAAGTATGTAAAATGGATAAAGTTGTCCTTGAAAGTGGAGGTATCAAACATACTTAGAAATTTTTCTAAGTTATAAGCCAAATGACCTCTCTTTCCACCTAGAATAAATTTTGAGATGAGCTTTAACTGAATTTGGCTCCTTCAAAAAAGTTGTATATATTTCAATTCTATACAATTCGAAAACAAATTTTGAAGAATTTGGAGTTTGGATGATGAAGTTATGGATTTTAGAAGTTGAGGAAATTTGCTTGTTCAATGATGAGGACCAAAATGGACCTATAATGTTTCCTCATGGTACATGATTTTTCAAGTATAATTTGATATTTCTCAAAGAAGAAACTTTTAATAAGACATCTTGAAATTAATCATGAAACTTGTATAATCCTCATATCATAAAAAGTGAGGAAGTTATGGCTATTGGAAGTTGACTTTCTATCTAGGGCACAAACAAAATGACCTATAATTATTTACCATAAAAAGTGTCTTTCCAAGAAAAATTATCTCTTAAGGCCAACATTAAAGATGTTTAGAATGTCATAAATAGTAAATTTTCTCTTATAGTAATTTTCATATGACAAACATTGTAAGAGATAGGGTCTAGGAAACCCTAGATTTGACCAGTTGACTTTTCTGGTCAGCTTCCTTGAATCAACTTGCACACTTGAAGTTCCTTTACTCTTAGGGGCTCATGGAGGATCATATACACTTATAATTATTTAAAATGAAGTATACCTTGATATCTTTGACCAACTGTTGAAGAAACTTGTTGAGGAAGGCACACAAGATACCTAAATGAATTAGGGATTCCTTGACAAACAAACTTCAAACGCTTGATGAACTATTGATAAAAATGACAAATAAAGAACATGAGGATACATATATGATGTTTATAACCAATATGGACATTTTCTTGCTTGATCTCTTGCATTGAGGGTCTCAAAACCCTAGTTGTGGGCTTGGTGGGGCACAAATGGACACATACACTACCTACAAAAGAAACAAAGTTATACTAGACATATTTTTGTATTTTAGTTAGTAAACAAAGAAAATAAAGCATGACACAATCATATGTGCTTGGTGATCTCTCCCAATGCAAACCCAATGAATGATAGGTGAGGAGAATACCAAGGTGTGATCCCAATGCCAATGGAAAGCTATGAGATGGCATGAAGGATATTAGGAGTCAAAATTGGGGTCTTACAGCATAGTCAAAATTTGTTGGCTAACAAATTGCACCCCCAGAAGGCCAGTTTCAACTAAGAAACATTTCGACTGAGAAACTTGGCATTTTGTCTTTCCCAATTTCGATTGGGTGTCTAATCGTTGTTGACATCATATGAAATGAAGACACATTTTTGCGCCATGATTTCCAAGGGGAAATATCATCATTTGCAGCTACTCCCTAGGTCGTGGGTTTTCAACCACCTTTACTAAATTTCCACTATAGCTTAAACTGGACAATTTTTTACCCTCGGTTATCTCTTAGTTTGCCTCAGCTTTTGCTTACAAATACAATTCTTTCACATTTTTTGTTTTCCTTCTTCTCTGTTTGTGCATACTTTTCTTCAACTTTCAGAACAATAATACTTTCCTCATTTCCCTTCTTTCTTTCGTTGCAATGGCCTCTTCTGCTAACGCTATGGATACAGTCACCTGCAACACTGGTAACAACCCCATTACTTTCGACCTTACTGAAGAAGAAAGTCTAAAACTCATTCCTCAACTAGCATCTATTAACGAAGTTGTAGTATAGATTTGGCAATGTCAAATGCTCATTCCCTTTGTTGTTACTGATAAACTCCTCGCTTTTCACATGCCATATCTGAATACAAAAATGCAATTAAAAATGTTCAATCATACTTTCCTTTCTTTACTCTAGTTGTTCCATCGGTCTTTGAGAAGAATGGTTCCATCGAACTGAATTTCATGAACCCAAAGGCCAATGTTTTTAGGTCGATGCCCACTCCTGGTAACAAAGAGTATGTGGCATGGCTCAACAAAGTCCAAAACAAACATCGGGAACAATGGAAAACGGCTGGCATCTTTGTCGTCATCCAAATTTTGAGGAATGCCCATCGAATCAACCCATGTATGTTGCTTGCTTCGATGCACTTCTGGGAAGGTTCGAGTAACACCTTTCAACTCCCTTGTGGCATCTTTACATCTACCCTTTTTGATGTGGCAGCCATCACTGGTCTCTCACCTATGGGAGAAACCTTCAACCCAACTCTTCCGATGGAAAACACTTTTGCCATCAATTGTGCAAGTTTTCATAATTACATTGAAGATCACTATGATCAAGACTCCACTAAAGTGCCCGACGAGGAACATATTTCTTTTCTAACTCTCTGGATCTCATATTATTTATTTTTTCCTGGCTCTCTACGGATAACTAAGAGCTATATAAGCCTGGTGATCCAAATTCATGAAGGTCGACAGGTTTCTTTGGGCAAGCTTATGCTAACATCTCTTTACCACTCTCTAGGGCTCGTGACACTGAAGCCAAAGCTTCTCCAATCTATTTCTAAGGCCTTAAATTTGTTTGGCCCCATGTGGTTGCTGCAACACTGGCTAAATGCCACTTTCGTGTATCAATTGGGTTATCCTGTGTCAGCGTGTATGATGCGTTTGACCCAAGATCGACCTATATGAGGCGTAATACTTGCCTTGATGACCTGCCAAGAGAACCACAACAAACATCTTTTTATGAAGTACATTAATATGTTCATTGAAGCCACCTCTTTCGTTCCAAGCATGTCCCCTTTTATGGATCGGAACTTTGGTCCGACGTGGTTCAAAAACCTTTTCCTGGTGACTCTCCACAAACTGCAGCGCTGTCAAGCGTTGTATGGAGGGAATTTATGACTTCAATGATATTGTCCTCCAGGATAGAGATTTAGTCGAAGGGGTATGGATTTATGAACTATCAACCCAACATGGTGGCTCGATAATTTGGCTTGAGCTAGATGCTACCAAAATTTTTGGTGTATCAATCAACTGATATTGTGTGGGCTGGTCAACAACTGAACTTTGAAAGTCACAAATCTTGCCTCAAATTTCACAAATTGACTTATCTCCTTGAGTTACCCGTTTTCAAATTTCACCAATCCTTCCTAACCACCAAGGACTTCGACAAGTGGTGGTCTGAATACCAACACAAGTATTTCCCCAATGCATTCTTCCTCCAAAATTTGATCAACACTTTTTCAGTCCTTACTGGAGAAACATCGGCTTCACAGTCGAATACTGACGCTCCCATCGAGAACATCCAAACTATTGATGTCGATGAGGACCAACCAAAGAAGGTAACTACTGCTCCCTTGACTTTCCTTTCTTTAAGAAGTAAAATCCACTAACCTTCTCTATATTTGTTTTCTAGGGTCGAAAGCAGGCTCTAGTTGTTGCGCCAGCCCCAAACAAACCCCCTAAAAAACAAAAAGTATCTGCAACTCCGAAATCGCAGGTATTTCACGTCTTAGTGTTTCATGATGTTTTAATTCGATAAATCTCTTACGTTTCTCATGACTTAGGTTTTTGAAGAAGTGCCTTCTGTTGAAAATGAGGCTTCTGATGGCATAACACATTCTCACATTTTTCCTACCTTGAAGGCTCCACCATCTACTTTGTCCACTCTGGCAAGAAAGAAAAAGAAGATTCCAACCAAGAAATCATCTTTAAAAAACTGTTTCTTCGACTGCAAATATTTATGTCCCTGACGATCTTACTGAGATCTTTAAACCCATTGGTCAAGAAGAACCTACTCCAACTTCCCCAAAGCACATAACTCCCGAGGTATTTGAAAATTCTTGTTTCGTAACCTCGTGAATTATTCCTCGACATTTATCCTAACTTCTTTTTATAGGGAAAACGGCTAACTTGACTCTTGCTGAGGCTAACAGCAACGTAAGGGTCGAAACTTGGAATCCAGCTAAGGTTGCCACCCTTTTGAGTCCTAAAAACCTTATGAGTTTCACAGCACGGCGACTGAAGACAATTAAAATCCCGACATATATCAAATTCATGATCCTTCAACCACTGCTGGCGAAGGTAATACAACCGCTACTGGTGGAGAAACCCTTTCGACTGCTGCCATCAATCTAAATGGAGAAGGAAAATCAAATCCCCTAGCCTCTGTAAAAAATCCCCCCCTTGTGCAAGACAATATTTCCAAAAGCACTCTTACTCTGGAGGAGATTCTCTCTCTGAAACAATAAAATCCAGCAGAGACTTTGAGAAGGCTTCAGAAGCTCCGCCAAGTGCCGAATGATGCTCTTCCCTCTAGCTTGACCGCCATGCTTATTCCAGAAATGGATGTTGTAAAACTCTAATTTTGACCCTAAGATCCCTCATGATATTTCATCATTTGCATTGGCTTTGGGATCACACCTTAGTATCCTCATTACCCCTAATTCATTGGGTTTGCATTGGGAGAGATCACCAAGCACATTTGATTGTATCATAAAAAAAATTTATTTGTTTACTAACCAAAATACCAAAAATATGTCTAGTTTATCTTTATTTCTTTTGTAGGTAGTGTGTGCATCCACCTATGCCTCCTCAAGCTCACAACTAGGGCCATCATCATTGAACAAGCAATTTTCCTCAACTTCTAAAATGCATAACTCCCTCATGCCAAATCCAAATTATGTCATATATGTGACCAAATTGAATAGGGGTGAAAGATATACAACTTTGGTGAAGAAACAATTTTCATTTGGAGCTCATAGCAAAAGTTATTCAAGGTGGAAGAAGTGATCATTTGACTTGGTACTTAGAAAATTTCGGTTATGTTTGATTTCTCCAACTTCCACCTCAAAAATCATTATGATCCATGCTCCAAATGGAAAAGTGTTAAACATAGAAGTTGTTTCCCTTGATGTCATCTTTCCAAAACGTCCAAGATCACCTCATTTGGACAAGAATTGAGGGACTTGCACATGGTTCCTTTGTTGGGTTTGTTTTGGCAAGTTTGGAATTCAAGTGACCATTTCCTTTTGCATGCTTACATGTTATTGTTTTAGGATCCATTGTGCACGAATTAAAGTGAGATTACATCATGGTTTAGGCCCAAATCAATGCCCATGCATCCATGCATCAATGTTGCTAAATTTGGCAAAGTTTTCAAATGTTTGAAAAGAAATGCATAACCCTATAAATACATGTCCACTATGATCAGAATAGGGATCCCTTCTGCCCAAACTTTGAAGCATTTCCTCCCTAACCTCCATTAAAGGATAAACTTGAAGATTTCACTTGAAATCGAGTTTCAATTCTCCTTCTGTTTTGAGATTGAAACTCCAAGAATACAAGCCTTTCATTGATCCATTTCACTTCCTACAAGCTTCTAGAGTCGAGCCAAGGCAAATTGGAAGCAAGATCAAGATGAATAGAAGCTACCCGGAGGTGATTTTTCTCAAACTTCTCTTATTCGATTCTCTATCATTTCTCAACTATTTTGATTGATTATTGGTTGTATGAGGACCTACCAGTGTAGGAAACAAGATTGAGTTGCTTTGAGGTCAAATCGAAGCAACTCAGATCATGCACCTCAAATTTCAAATCCATGTATCTTTCAATATACTTGGAATTGGATGAAACGAAATTCGAGCTCCTGAGCATTTTTCCTTTGAAATAGTGTCCTTGTTTTTCATTTTCCATTTGGTTGAGGGTGGACCAGTCCAGTGAGGTCCACCGGAGAAGATGACCGGAGATATGGCTCCGGTGATGTGGTGGTGTGTCTCCAACCATCTGATATGTTTAAAATGTTTTAATCTTGGCCCTTGGTTCTGATTACCATTGGTGTTACGCATTGACTTTGGTCCATGGTGGACTTGATGCGTGCGACCATCAGATCTGCCACCTCAATAAATGAGGAGATCTGATGGCCCTTGTTTTTTTTAATTTTATTATATTTTCTGATTTTTTTTGTTTAATCATTTTATTTTGTTTAATTCATAATAATTTCATTTTTAATCCAAAAAATATGGGTCTTTCACCCAAAATCTTTAAATATTTTTCTCTTCCATGTTTTGAACTAAAATTATTTTTTGGATTAATTTTGGTATTTTTCATGAATTAAATGTTTTTATGCATATTTTAAATTGTTTTAAAATACTTCTGACTTTCTAAAAATTGTCTAAGGTCCTTTGACCTTGTTTGACCTAGGAAAAATCCATTGGCAATTTATTTGGTGTTTTGAAGGGATTTGAGGTTTTCCCCAAATTTAAATACATTTTAATCACTTTTCATTTTATTTTTAATTGATTAAGTGTTTAAAAATTATATTGAGCCATTTTTATGGTCTTGTGATGTTTGAATTTCTGTTTGGGCCTTGGTCATGGTTGATTTGACTTTTGTTTGATCAAAACCATTGGATTTAAGGGATTGATGAAATGTATATTTCATCTCAGAAAATGAATGGATGGTATTGATCAAATGAAATTCCTCTCATGAACAATTTGTGTTTCTATTTCCCCTTCCCTCTTTATCTTCATCCCTATTCTTCCCCATTCCCTCATTTGACCTATAATTTCTCTAATGTCTAAATGTTAATTGATTCATCAATGACCTTATGTTAGATGAATCAATATAAGTCTGGTTGAGATAGGTCCACCCCATTTTCTTTTAGTGTGTGGTATGTTTTAGGAGTTTGGTTCTTTGTACCAAATCTCTAACATGCATTAACACCTATATTTTTATTGCCCGACCTCAGATAGTTGTGACTTCTATATAAGTCCAATTACGATTGCTTAACATAGAGCTAAATTTGATCAAGAAGGCATAACATTCTAGTAAGTGAGATTGTATGTGTCTCATTCTTCATGGCATTGTGTGGGAACTTGACCTTTTTTTCCTTTCATGAGAGCTAGTGTCATACTTATTAAATTATCCAAGTTGGATCCCTTCTCATGGAAGATGTCTTGGTTTAAGGATTCATACTTGTGAATGAATGATTGAGTGTTCTCCAAAGAATGACTTAATCAATTAAAACTCATCACTAACATTTGACTAACCATTGACTAACTTCTTAATTAATACTGCTTTACTTTCAAGTCATTTACTTTATGCACTTTAAATTTCAAGTACCTTTATCTTTCCTTGCCATTTACATTTCCTACAACTTTTTTATGATTCAAGTCCTTTTCACTTTACTCACTTGAGTCATATCTTGTGACTCTATATATTGTTTGCTTTCTTTTGTTTTGTTTATGGTCTTAGGACCCTAAAACACCTAATAACAATAAAAATCCTAAAAAATATCTTGGTGGACTGTTGGACTTGATCTAAGCTTTTTGGACTTAGAACTAGGCAACACTCCCTATGCTAAAGGACTTGGCTAATGCCAACATATGAGACTGGATTATCTTTGAATATGCCTTCATCTGATGCAAGACCTTGGATTTGTTTGATTCATCTGCTAATCTATCTTTGTGCTTAATTGTTATTTTGTTATTATTGTCTATGTTTGATGTTTTGTTCTGAGTTGATCACGGAATATTTCATCTGATACATTGGAAGACACTGAAGACTTCTAGCTATTGGAGTGCTTGCTTAGATATGGCTATCTTTATTTGAAGCCTTGGTTTTCACTTGATGCTTGGATGTTTCTCATTGCTTAGTGCGTATTGCTTATCAAAGTACAATGAAAAATGGGTTTCTATATGACATTCTTGTCTGTTGGATTGCATCCCATTAGTCAGATCTTTCAACTCTTAACTTTTAATTTTTGTCTAGGGTAGTCTCTTCATCTCCTCCCACTTCTTTAATTTCAAAATATATCCCTCTTTTTAAAAGAACTTTCTTTGCTTGATATTTCAAACTTAGACATGTTTTAATGATTAGAAACTTTGGCCTTATGCCATTCCATTTATGAACTTCTTTTATGAAATCAAATTTGTAAATAAACTTAAACATATTGACTTAAATTTCAAAAAGAACTAACAACCCTGAAGCGCCGCGAAAAATACAGAGTCGACACCAGATTTTATTTATTCCAAAGGAAAGGGAAAATAGCGATAAAATCCCAAATGAGAGAAACGGTGTCGCAACCAAGAGCGGATTCGGAAGTCGGTTATGCAAGGGAAGGTATTAGCACCCCTCACATCCATGGTACTCCATGGGAACCACTTGCTCGTATCAAATGCGTATGGATGTTTATTTATCTGTAAACTGCTTACTATCGGGAATGAGATGATATGGGAGAGAAAATAAGCTTTAATTTAGTGTGCTCGCCAAGGATTTGGGCCCTCGTGCCTACGTATCCCCATACGTGCAATAGGGAAGTCAGAGCTTCGTAGTTCGACTCAAAAATGGCATATTTGTTTGGTTGTTTTACTGAACAATATTGACGTTCGCACTCTAGCAATTAAACATTACTTGCTCACACATGGAGGCTTAAGCTTCGTTCACTGTAGAACGGAAGTGACACGTCCTTATTGAAAGGTTTTGAAGAGAGTTCACTAAGGCAAAAGATGATTTGATTTCTTGGGGTCGATTTTATGCATGGAGACAAGCATTAGACCCTTGGCTAGATACAGTCAACAGTCCAATAACTCGGGAGTTGAGAGGATAAGTTACCCTAACCACTCTTTTTGGTCCAAAAGAGATTTTAATTATGAAAATAATTTGGCAAGTTTAATCGTTGGAACTTAGAGGGAGACAAGTCACTAACCCTTTACTAAGTATAGTCAACAATCAAAGTACTTGGGAATCGAGAGAACAATGAAGTCCTAACTATTCTTTTTCATCCTCATAGAACCTAGATCTAACTTGTTTGAATCATTAGATGTTTTAAGGGGGAAAGTCAAGTGTCGGGTCCTCAAGCTAGGTACCGCTGACAACCCAATTACTTAAATGTTGTGTACAAACACGTACACCCCATTTGCATCCCAATTTGTTATGAAAATGGTTTTGAAAAAGGTACTTGACGTTGAATCAAGCTTTGAATTCATTATGAAAATAGTGAGTGAAGAATGAAGGTGAGACGTAGAATGAGGTTGAGAAGAGAATGGAGAAGAGATAATAGAATGAATCTTGGAGTGGATGGAGAATGCTTGACGTTGGATCAAGCATTCATGTTGCAATGGTGTGAGTTTTATTTGGAAAAACAACTTGACTTTGAATCAAGTACCTTTTGTTTTCTTTTGAAATGCTTTGTTTATCATTTTGTATTTTATCTTGATTATTAACATACATAGTAACTAACTAAAAAGCAATAAATTTAAGCAATTACATGACTAAGGGGAGGGGGAACATTTGACCCATAATGGGGGGATGGATCCACACAATACAATGGAAAGGGAATGAAAGGAAAATACAAGTTATAAATTATTAAGCTATGTACCATGCCTAAGGCATACAAGAGACATGGTACTTCAAACAATACAAAGTTATTGAATGAAAATGAAATGGTTAGGAGCATGGCTAGCTAAGAGTGAGCTTGCATCTCCAAGTCAACTTGTGGACACAAAGTAACAAAAGAATTAGCATGAAATAAAACTGAATGAATGGAAATGATGCAACAATATGTAAGTACATACAATGGTTAGAATCGATTCGAACGGTAATGGATTAATCAATGAAAAGTAATCAAGGATCTATCCTATAATCAAGGCAAATGGAATTAGACATACAAAGTATTCATCACCTAAATTTAAATGGGATTTTCAATTTACAATATGATCATAAACCAACTAATCGATTAAATGGGCAATTAAAGTAAATATTAATTCTAAGCACTAAAGTCTACCTAAACATGAAGTAGAATCACACTTAGCCGAATGGGAAATTCCTAATCTAAAATATAATTGGAATTCTAATGGATATGAACATACAAAAGTCCAATCGAATGAAAGTTAACCGAATGAAAAAAAAATCATGGTAAAATCAATACCTAACCATCTTAATCTCAAAACAAAATCCACATGGTTAAATCTACTTTCTAATCAAATGATCAAAATCTACTAATTAATCAATTAACCTAAACTAGCTCCTAATTAACAATAAAATATTAATTTCTAATTAGACCTAAAACTATGAACTAATCCTAACTCCTCCTACCTGGATTAACAAACTAGAATCCATGTTAATCAAAGAAGAAAACTAGCACTAACCCTAAATTAATTGGGATTAGGGAAAAGATTCACATGAACAAAGGTTTTAGGAGTGTGGGACAATGCAAGAGGGTGCATCAAGAAAACCACATGGGCCAAAGGCCCAAGTTTCCGAAAAATCCAAATCGGGTTCGTGTGAGAAACCAAATCCCCATAATTTGCTCTGTGGCCGCACCACACATTCATAGTCAAACCAAGGTTTTCAACTCCAGGATGCGCCTCCGACATGAATTCAAACTCAAACTACCGGAACAAAAAGATTCATCTTCGCCGAACACACGGAAAGGAAGTTGGTTTACATCTTTCCCGAAAGTCAAGACCTCCGGCGGACGACCACAATTTCCTTCACCGAGGACGATTCGGCGACGTGGCGGCGCAATACCTCTCTCACCATGAAGGAACAAGAACGGCAATGAAGGGGCACGGGATGAACGCATAACGAGATAGAGAAAAATAAAACAAAACCTATCAAATTCCCATGAATTTCCAGGTAATTCGTTCACCTTCTATTCTGCGTGTTCCTCGATTCCATGTTGCTTATGTAAGCTCCATCGTATGCCTTTCATTGCAGGGTTCTGGTGCAGTTCTAGATCGGCTCTTGGAAGATTGTCGTGTTAGAAGGAGTGAAGTTACTGAGGGTTGAAAATTGATTGACGATTTGATAAAGGTTCTCGGTCTTCTGTTTTTGGGGTTCTTCTTCTCCTTCGCATCTGGAAGTGTAATCGCTTCAAAACACTGAGAAAGAGAAAACGGTAACGGCATCGCAAGCTTCAACTGAAACTTTGGAAGCAAAGCATGACGGTATCTCCTACCTTCGTCTTCAGCTGCATCCGTCCGCGAAGAGGCATCGACGCCGCCAGGTATTCATCCGTAATTCAAGGCTGGTGGATCAGTAACTCGAAGCATACTTAATCCATTGTTTCCTAATTACGTTCAACCTCGAAGGATACGATTGAAATTGGAACGGAGTTGCGACAAGAATAAGAATAAACTACGGATTATGGAGAGGACAACCTACCGGATTGAAGCGACGCGGAGGTTCCGGTGTCGTTGATGTCGTTCCCAGGTAATTCTCTTTCTCTTTTGTGCGATCTCCCTCCACTCGCTTCCATTTTCCTTCTATCTCTTGTGTGAATCGTTTCTGTTTCTTCTCCAATTCTGTAGTTGGAAGTTTGTTGGCTCTTGCTCAATATTGCGCCTTCTATGTTACGTTTTGGTTTCCGCTTGCAGCGTTGAGATGCAGGTGGCGCGGTGGTTTAAGCTCCACCAACTGAAGCTTCAATGGTGTTTTTCTATCAGAGCTTTTGTGAGGGAGATGAAATTGCCGCATCTCGAAAAATATGATTCCTCGCGAAAAAAACTAATGTTCGAACAGAGTCGCCACCGAACTTTATTTATCCCAATGAAGGAACAGAAAAATATCGATAAAACCTTTGAAAAAGGAATAATGGTCGTCGCAACCATATTCGGGTTCGGGAGTGGATTACGTAAGGGGAAGGTATTAGCACCCCTTACGTCCGTTGTACTCAACGGGAACCTTTTAGTTCTAATTTGTGTTTCATGTGTTAATTTATGTTTGTTTGTTATCTTTGGGTTATAAAATATTGAGAATAGAAATGGATGAAAACCTCGGAAAGGAGAAAGGGGAGGTTTTTTATTAGGGTGCTCGCGAAGATACAGCAATCTTCTGCCTACGTATCCTTATGGTGTAATAAGAAAACTAGAGCATTCGTAGTTTGGGGAACTACGGTTTGTTGGTGTTTTTTTATGCACAACTGTTTAGATCGCGTTCTAAAGGCTAAACGTTGGCTTGTCTACTCCCGGCGGAGGCTTAAGCATTGGTTTGCTATGCGCATTAGAAAGGATTAAATGGTGTTCTTTTTGAAAAGGGTTTTGGTCATACGGAAGTGAAAAGTTGGATTAATATGTTGGATGTTTTGATTGGTTTTTTGGTTGGATGACGATTACTCGGATAGTCGAGTAAGACAACTCGTATCCTAATTGTCGGGAAAGGAAATAGAAGACTCTAGTCCACTTTCTTTTTTCATCCTTAATTACAGAAAGGGTTTGATAATAGTTAAGGTGTTTTGAATGGATGACGAGTACTCGGATAATCGAGTAAGACAACTCGTATCCTAATAATCGGGAAAGGGAATAGAAGACTCTAGACCGCTTTCTGTTTCATCTGAATATTTATGAAAATAAGGTTGTATATGGTTGACGTATTTTAGAATGAACAAAAAGTACTTGAATGACTGAGTAAGATAACTCATAGCCAAGCATTTGAGAAGAGGAATTGAAAACTCAAGACCATCTCCCTTTTCGTATAGTTTTGATGGAGAATGATTTGTCTTACGGTATGAGTTGGTGAAAAATGACAATCGTACGACTGACCGAGTAAGAGAACTCGTATTCAAACAATTGGGGAGAGAGGTTGAAAGCTCCAAGTCATCTCCTTTTTTCATTTAGCTTATTATGAAAGTGTTTTGATTTAATCGGGGTTTGGAAATTTGCAGAGGAACGACAATTATTTGACTAACCAGGTAAGGGAACTTGTATTCAAATAATCGAGGAGAAACATTGAAGACTCAAAGTCATCTCCCTTTTTGTTTTCTTAAAAGAATTTGATTTATTGGTTCTTAAGGGGATTAGAAATGATGATGATTTGATTACTCGAGTAGAAGAGTTCGTGCTTAAATAATCGAGGAGAGGAGTTGAAAACTCAAAACCATTACCTCTTTTATTCCTTAGTGAAATACCGTTTAATTATGATCAGGTATTTTAATTCTTAATAAAGAATACTCGATGTTGGATCGAGGTTTTAAATTTGTATTTTGTGAATAAATTGGATTTATTTAGTGAATAATTCATCTAATCGATTAATTAAAACCGAATAGGTCTCATTGTAAGAAAGCCCAAGAGTAAGCTCTGTGAGGTTGATAGCGATGCTTTAAAAGCAATCGACTTACAAAAGGTATTTTGAAAATGGGCTCGACTTTGAATCGAGAAATATGTGATTTATTTGAAATTGGTTTGAATGGTTTTAAATTGGTGAAAACGACATAATCTTGTCACAATTGTAACACACCATACATATGCATTCAAGACTTGATACAAATAAGTAGGTACAAAATAATAATGCACACATATTCCACACAAAAATTATCTAAATTATAAGTGATAGTAATAAATATAGTTAATTGATTAAATAATTAATGGATTATTTGATTAAATTATATAAGTAATTAAATAATAATAATATAAATAAATAATTAATTAGGTATTAATAATAATATTAACAATATATATTATATATATATATTATTATATATATATAATATAATATATATATATATATATAATTTTTAAAGATAGAAAATGAAAGAAAAAACAATTATAAGTAATAGTAATAATAATATAATTAATTATATAAATAATTATATATTATTTGATTAAATAATATAAGTAATTAAATAGTGATGATATAAACAACAATTAATTAGGTATCAATAACAATATTAACAATATATATTTTATATATATATATATATATATATATATACTTATATATATATATATATATATATATATATATATATATATATTTAAGATAGAAAATGAAAGAAAAAAATCAAAGAAAGAGAATAAATGGGCTTGAAATGAAAAGCCCAAAAATTTGGGCGCTACTGAACAAAACAGGGGGTTTGTTTGGCAAAAGGAGTCTTTGGGCCCAACCTGGGTTGGCCCAAAACGAGTCCAGCATGGCCCTTAAGGCCTGGTCAACTGTTGACCTTGTAAGGAGGCTCTGGACCACAGGATCAGAGGACTTTGACCCAGTCAACAAATAAGATGGATGGGCTGAGAGGGTGCGCCACCATACGGTGGGGGGATCCACACAGGATCCTCTGGTTGACTCAGTGGTCAACCCTACGTGGCGCCTCCTGGAGAGGCCACTTGGCGCCCATGCATCAGTTCCAACCCACCATATAAAAACGGAAATTGAGAGAGAGAAAGAGCATTCATTTGCTCCTCTCGTTCTCTCTCTTCAAACGCAAAGCCAGAGTTGCTCTGCAACTCTTTCTTTCTTCTCCGTCACACGCCACGGCCACCACCTGCCGAAGAAGATGGTGGCGGCCGGCCCACCGTGACGGCGTCGCCTTCTTCTCCGACGACCCTCAACCCTAAATCTAAAAATCCAAACACATACCCCACCTCTTTTTTTCTTCTGAATCCAAATACGGCCTTGTTTTTTTAAAAATATCTCTCGAATGGTCGGATCGAGGCCCCCCTCAAAACGGACATTCACATCTCCGTTCATTCTCAACGTCAAGCAATCATGGCAACCACTAATGGGTTCGATACGACGCGGTAAGAAAGCTATCAAAAAAACCTAACCCTAATTTTGAGATTTAACTTTTAATAATCATTATTATGAGAAATTAATACAGGGGTTTTGTTTGTTTTGCAGTGACGAACAAAAAGCATATGGGTTTCAAGCAAGGAAAGGAGAGAAAAGAACTACTTGATTTGCGTCATCGGCGATGATAAGTTCCTCCGCCGTGCTTCAGATAAGTCTCTTTCTCCCTTTTAATGCTCTTCGTCTCCCTCTATTTCTTTGCCTTTTGATGCTCATCTGTTGTTCTTTTGAGTGTTACGTGTTTACTGTTAAAATTATTTTTTGATTTCTTCTCCTTTTATTTTAGGAAAAAACCGTGTTCTTACTGTTAATCTCTGTTTGATATATATATATATGATGGATTCTTTGTTCTTGAGATAACTTGTTAGGTTATCTTTTCCAGATTTTATGGGATGATTATTCTGTGGATTTAGAGTTGTTTGGATTAGTGTTCATTATGATCTCTTGTGTAAAACATTAATTTGAGCCTTTTATCAATTATTTTTCAGTTTTCCATAAGCGCTTATTTGATAAGCCTTTTTAATCTCTGAGTTGGTTTTGCAGGTTTGTAAAAAGGTGAAGAGATGTTGATTGAAAGGGAAGTTTTGCGCCTGCTTTGGAGGTTGGAATTGGGGGCGCTGTGAGTTCAACAAAGTTTTGAAAATGTCTTTGCAAGTTTGCTGCTTGACCTGCTGGATTTGCAACTAAATTCATTTTTTAAAAAAGTTATTTTGATGTTACATAGAACTTTTTGGATAATGTATAAGTGTTTTTTTTTACTGTTTGTGACGTTTTGGATTATGCATTGGCTTTTGGATTAATTATGTAACTTTTAGGAATTAATATATGAACTTTTGGATTATTATGTGAACCTTTGGATTATTATGTGAACTTTTGGATTATGAATCTAATTATGTAATTAATCATTTTTAACATTTTAAACATTGCCTTAACATTTTAATTGTGTTAATAAAAAATGCTTAAACTATATCTCAAACTGAAAATAGATTGGGCCATAATGCAATTTAATTGGATTTTCAACTTGGTCAACTTTAGCACATTAATGTTAACCAAAATAAAATGTGACAAAAGGTCTAAAATAAAACATGCCACAAATATTACAATCTCAACCTTAATCACAAAACCAACACATATACATACATATGGTGACTTGATCTAAACCAACACACGCATACTTAAAAAAATGCAAATTTAGTTTAAGGATTTATGAATGATTTAGAAATTTGGCACATATATTTGAAATGTGAAAATGAGCTTAATAACAAGTGATCATAAAAATAATCATGTCTCTTAATACTTATTGATAATCAAATGGACTTTGGATCAGTGATGTAAAAAGATTTGAACCACACTTTGCAATATTAATCATGGACATGTTTATGTGAATGGACCTTTTTAAAACCAAGAGTTCTCATGGATAAACCAAAATGGGCCATGTTAACCAAAAAAGTCCCAAAGTGCACATACTATCCCATGCTTTAGTTAATAGCCATAATAGACAAATGCAATAGGTGTCTTCTTAAGGATCTTAACAGATGAAAATGTCACTGAAGATTTGCTGTCACTAAGGGCTGAGAAACCCTAAGATAAAGCTTATGCCCTATAACATCTGGTAGTGAATGCTGGTGAAAGATTTTTCCTTACCCGGACAAAATTGGGGTATGATAGTTGCCCCTATTTAATTACCTCGAACCGGAAAGTAAGAATGACAGCAGTCTTCGTGCATTCCCGGTGGGAGATAATTAAATACAAAAAGACCCAAATTTTGTCTTAGGAAATGCAAGGAAGAAACTAAAGGAAGAAAATGTAGTGAGAAATGGTAAAAGACATTATCCTACAGTAAAATGGAACATTCAAGACTTTCTGGGAGTCGTCAAAACAGTATCTTGGACATCTCAGTCGAGATATGTTAGTAATGGAATGACACCCCTAGCTAAATCTTAAGACTTTTCCAGGATGCTAGCATAGTATAAATAAAATCTGGCATGAGACTCTTCATTTTGATGAAGCAGCATCTCAAACAGTAAAAGTGAGATTATCTACATCGAGTCGAAATAACATCTTATCTGATAGAATTAAGATATTCCAGCAAGGGAAAAATACCTTAATTGAATCTAAGACCCTCCGAGGATATTAGAGCAGTATCTCTAAAAAAATCTGAAATGAGACTCTTCATATTGATGAAGCAACATCTCAAACAGTAAAAATGAGATTCTTTGTATCGGGTCGAAACATCATCTTATATGATAGAATTGAGATATTCCAGCAAGGGAAAAATACCTTAATTGAATCTAAGACTCTCCGAGGATATTAGAGCAGTATCTCTAAAAAAATCTGAAATGAGACTCTTCATATTGATAAAGCAGCATCTCAAACAGTAAAAATGAGATTCTCTGTATCGGGTCGAAACAACATCTTAGGTGATAAAATTAAGATATTAAGCAAGGGAAAGATATCTTAACTGAATCTAATACTCTCCGAGGATATTAGAGCAGTATCTCTAAAAAAATCTGAAATGAGGCTCTTCGTATTGATGAAGCAGCATCTCAAACAGTAAAAATGAGATTCTCTGTATCGGGTCGAAACAGCATCTTATATGATAGAATTAAGATATTCCAGCAAGGGAAAAATACCTTAATTGAATCTAAGACTCTTCGAGGATACTTAGAGCAGTATCTCAAACATATAAATGAGATTCTTCAGATAAATGAAGCAGTATCTCAAACACATAAATGAGATTCTTCAGATAAATGAAGCAGTATCTCGACTGTTCATCTGTTGGGGGAAATTTTTAAGAAAGGAATCCTTTTGAGGGAGATTTACTAGAAATGCTCTGCAGGGGGAAAAACTCATAAGAGACTTTTTAGGGTAACCTCTTCTTGGGGAGCAATGATTGTAAAGAAAAATGCTGGGAATATCATTATTAATCATAATGTTTGAAAAATGATTTGCTGAGAAATAATCCCACGAGCATATGCAGGGTAATAACTTCATTTGGAAATGAGGAATGTCCAAGATATACATGAATGACCTTGGATCTTGATATTTTATGTTTGATTTTCGTATGATGTTCCACTTTGGGTGGGAACACCATGCATGGGATGATGCATGGGATGTATGCAAGTATGCAATTGTTGGGGATATTTGGCTGTGCATGTAGGAATACGAATGATTTTTATTTTGTTGAAATTCCTATTTTGTGGAGTGTTATGCATGAGTATGCTGATGATTGATATGACTGTGTTTTTTTTTAATTTTCCTGTTTGGTAGGAAAACCATTTATGAATGATTTATATGATGCATGTTAGAATACAAATGGGTAATTGGATATGCCCCGGTTAAGACGTTTTTGCTTTGGGGTATGATGCCAATAGTGTGGACTTTGTTATTGGGGTGATCAACGAAGATCAAGCTTTGGTGCCCCTACTGGGTGATTTTGAGAGTGTATTTGGGTTGCTCCAAGCCACTGAAGGGTTCAGACTTCTCAACACGCGATACTCCAACCATGATTTATTTAATGTTTCTGTTGGAAATGTAATGGAGCCTTGCCCCGGTTTGGCTATACCATGGGTACATTTACGAGAAGTGTGAATTAGTGGTTGAAAGGAACATAGGTGTCTGCAAACAGTCCTACACCTCTATGAAAAATAAGAATGAACTTGGAGACTAAAGGATCTGTCCGTTTACTATTTCAAAAGAAATTTTACCACTTTGTTCAAACATGTGTTTTATTTTCTCCAATAATTTTAAGAGTGATGTTTATCAAAAATAAAGGTGCTTTGCAAACAAACAGATAAAATATAAAAATGATTTGGGCACAACTTTTGTTGAGAAGATTTCTCTTTTATTGATTTGACCCTTAAATGGGCGATTGTACATTAAAGATGCAATTCCTTAATGATGTAATCATTGTGCATAGAAATAAAATGGCAATGAAAATTGAGTTCGTATTGAGTTTCCACACTGCTATGATCTTTATGTCTTTGATAGTCCAAGCACCTTGGTTTTGAAAAGTAAGGTAGATTGATTCTTTGTCTTCGAGGAATATTCTAGATACCTAAAAGTACATCTCTTCGCCTTGGAATTAATCCCTAACTTTTGCCTGGACCGCCCTTTCGGGTTTTTGATCCACCAGGATACCCATTTTTGCCTGAATCGCCCTTTCGAGTTTTCAATTCAGCGGGTCAATTCTTTTATTTGTATCCCTAATTTTTGCCTGGATCGCCCTTTCGGGTTTTCAATCCACCGGGATAGCCATTTTTTCCTAAATCTCCCTTTCAGGCTTTCGATTTAGCGGTTTTTATTATTCCATTTTTTTAGGCGAAGTACTTTTTAACAGCATCAGTATTGGTGGGAAGCGGTAACTCGTCACCGTCCATAGTTGTTAGGATCAGAGCACCTCCGGAAAAGGCTGTAACCACCATAAATGGGCCTTCATAATTTGGTGTCCATTTCCCTCTGGAGTCCTTATGTATGGGCACGATTTTCTTTAGCACCAAATCTCCTTCTTGAAACACCCTGGGTCAAACTTTCTTGTCGAATGCCTTCTTGAGATGCCTCTGATAGAGTTGATTGTGACCTAACGCTTTCAAGCGTTTCTCCTCAATAAGGTTGAGCTCGTCGTACCTTGATTGAACCCATTCTGCCTCGTCTAGCTTAGCCTCCATCAAGACTCTCATCGAGGGGATCTCCACTTCTATAGGGATAACTGCTTCCATACCGTATACCAAGGAATAAGGGGTTGCCCCTGTTGAAGTTCGTACTGACGTGTGATAGCCATGTAACGCAAAAGGTAACATCTCATGCCAATCCTTGTACGTGACAACCATCTTTTGGATGATTTTCTTGATATTTTTATTTGCAGCTTCAACAACCCCATTCATCTTAGGTCGATAGGGTGATGAGTTGTGATGCTCGATCTTGAACGTTGCGCATAACTCATCCATGGTCTTGTTGTTGAGATTGGACCCATTATCAGTGATGATTTTGTTGGGAAGCCCATATCGACATATGACGTTATTTTTTAAGAAACGGGCGACTACGTGCTTTGTGACATTCGCATAAGACACGACTTCCACCCATTTGGTAAAGTAATCTATGGCCACCAAGATAAATCTGTGTCCATTTGATGCTTTGGGTTATATCATTCCAATCATGTCTATGCCCCACATAGAGAAAGGCCAAGGTGATGCTATGACATTCAGCGGGGTAGGCGGTACATGTATTTTGTCATCATAGATTTGGCATTTGTGGCATGCTCTGGTGTAATGATAACAATCGGCTTCCATCGTTAACCAGTAATAACCTGCCATTAGGATTTTCTTTGCCATGGCATGCCCATTGGTATGCGTACCGAAAGACCCTTCGTGTATGTCCCCCATAAGCTGATCAGCTTCGTGTTTGTCCACACACCTCAACAAAACCATGTCATAGTTTTGCTTGTATAATACCTCTCCATTCAAGAAGAACTTTGATGCCAACCTCCGGAGGGTCTTTTTGTCAAGGTTGGAAGCCTCTGTCGGATATTCCCGCTTCTCCAGATACCATTTGATATCAAAGAACCAGGGTTTACCATTTGGCTCTTCTGCTGTCGTCAGGAAATGAGCAGGTTCGTCAAAACGCCTAATTTCAATGTGAGGCTGATGGTTGGGCCATATTAATTTGTACATGGAAGCCAAAGTTGCTAAGGCATCTGCCATCTGATTCTCTTCTCGAGGAATATGAGAGAAAGTGATTTCGTCGAATTTTGGGAGTAGCTTCAGCACGTAATCCTGGTATGGAATTAGGTTAGCATGTCTTGTTTCCCAATCACCTCTAATATGATGTATGACTAGCGCGGAGTCCCTGAATACTTCTAGCACGTTGATCTTCAACTCAATAGCTTCGTCCAACCCTAATATGCAAGCTTCGTACTCGGCCATATTGTTTGTGCGGGTAAAATAGAGCTTTGTGGTGAACGGTCGACGGAAATTCTTGGGAGACATCAGTACTGCCCCAATTCCATGGCCTATTACATTTGAGGCGTCGTCGAACATGAGAGTCCAGCCTGCATTTAGCTCAGGGCTTTCCTCTAGTTCGGAGTCTTTAACATCTTTAACAACCATGATGTTCTCATCTGGGAAGTCGAACTTCAAAGATTGGTAATCCTCCAGTGGTTGGTGAGCCAGATGATCTGCTAATATGCTTCCTTTGATCGCCTTTTGCGCCACATATTGGATATCGTATTCTGACAACAACATCTACCACCGGGCAATTCTACCAGTGAGAGCTGGTTTCTCAAATATGTACTTGATGGGATCCATTTTAAATACCAACCAAGTCGTGTGAGTTAGCATGTACTGCCTGAGACGCTTAGCGGCCCATGCGAGTGCACAACAAGTCTTCTCGAGTAATGAATATCAAGTCTCACTATCATTAAATTTCTTGCTCAGATAATAGATGGCATACTCTTTTCTACCAGACTCATCTTGTTGGCCCAATACACAACCCATGGACTCGTCGAGCACGGTTAGATACATGATGAGAGGTCTCTCTTTTGCAGGGGGCATCAGAATCGATGGCTCTTGCAAGTATTCTTTGATTTTGTCGAAGGCACTTTGGCAGTCATCGTTCCACTCTACGCCTTGATTCTTCCTCAGAAGCATGAATATTGGTTTACATGTTGCAGTAAGGTAAGAGATAAACCTGGCGATGTAATTTAGTCTTCCCAAGAAACCACGAACCTCTTTTTCAGTCCTTGGTGTAGGCATGTTCTGAATGGCTTGAACCTTGTCAGGATCTACTTCAATTCCTTTTTGGCTTACAATAAAGCCTAAAAACTTCCCAGATCGAACCCTGAATGTGCATTTGTTGGGATTAAGTCTCAACCTAAACTTCCTCAAACGAGCAAATAGTTTCCCCAAGTTGGTGATATGTTCTTCTTCTGTCTGGGATTTGGCAATCATGTCATCGACATACACCTCAATCTCTTCATGAATCATGTCGTGAAAGAGAGTCACCATGGCACATTGATATGTTGCCCCAACGTTCTTTAATCCAAACGACATTACTTTGTAACAAAAGGTTCCCCATAGGGTAATGAGCGTGGTCTTCTCCATGTCCTCGGGATCCATTTTAATTTGGTTGTATCCAGAGAAACCATCCATAAAAGAAAACACGGAGAACTGAGCTGTGTTATCCACCAATACATCAATGTGAGGTAATGGGAAATCGTCTTTGGGACTGGCTCTGTTCAAGTCTCGGTAGTCTACGCACATGCGGACTTTTCCATCTTTCTTCGGTATCGGTACGATGTTGGCAACCCACTTACTTAGTGACTTCCAGGAAACCAGCGTCAAACTGCTTTCTCACCTCTTCTCTGATCTTGAGAGCCATATCAGGTCGAGTTCTTCTTAGCTTTTGTTTGACAGCGGGGAATTCTTCTTTAAGGGGAAGCTTATGGGTCACGATATCAGTGTCTAATCCGGGCATGTCTTGGTATGACCAAGCAAACACGTCGTCTTATTCGTGGAGGGGCTATATCAATCTTGTCTTCACCGTATCTTGAAGTGCGGCGCCTACCCTCACTTCTCTCTTATCTTCTTTTGTTCCCAGATTGATAACTTCAACGTCATCCTGGTGTGGTTGAATGACCTTCTCTTCTTGTCTGAGTAATCTGGCCAACTCCTCAGGGAGTTCGCAATCTTCCCCCACTTCATCTTCAGCTTGGTAGATTGGACAATCAAAATCGTATTGGACCTTTGCAGTGTCGTTATCAATGGTCTCGGTGGTGTTTCTGCATGTTATGATTTATGCAGTTTATTTAGAAAGTGCGTGCATAAAAATTAATGCCATTTTTGTAAATAAATAAAAACGAAAGGAAAGGAACAAAAATTTGGATGCAAATTGTCATTTCATTGATAAAAACTCTTGAAAAAGATAAAGGAGGCCCTACAACACGCCATTGTGCCTTGGGCAGAGCACTGGGTTTTGTCTAAAATGATAAAACTACTTTTGAAATATTTGGGGAACTTCCACAGCCTTCCAGTTTGTCAGCTCTTCATCAGGTGCGGCTCGTCGCATCCAGCCAGACACCCCTTCCTCGCGATCTTCTTCACTGATCATTGCCACCTGTTTGCCAAAGATATGGCCAGCGCTGGTGAACATTTTCTCTACAGAAGGAATCTTCTCTTTCACTTCCACCACTTTGCCCCAGTCTTGAGCATTTTCACTTTCCATAACAGCCTTAGCTCCTTACCACGAGGCCATGGATGGTCCTGATTTCGGGGTCTCCAATGTCTGTTGGATCGCCATCATATTTACTACTTCCAAGGATTGGAATGGTGTCTCAGTGATCTCGCCATCCACCTCGATATATCGGAAAGATGTCAAGTGGCTAACCAAGATATATTCCTCTCCTCCAATCACAATCATCTTGTCATTTATAATTAATTTTAGCTTTTGATGCAGAGTGGAGGTGACAGTGCCTGCGGAGTGAATCCATGGTCTCCCAAGTAGGCAACTATAACCGAGATGTATGTCCATGACCTGGAACGTGATATTGAAAATAGTTGGACCTATCTTGGTCGGTAAGTAAACCTCTCATATCACTGCTCGCCTTGAGCCATCAAATGCCTTTACGATTAGGGTGTTGGGCTTCATACTTATCCCTTCAATTGGCAGCTTTATCAAAGTTGTCTTTGGCATGACATTCAGTGAGGAACCTGTGTCCATTAATACCCTTGATAGTATAGTGTCTATGCATTTCAAGGAGATATGTAGGGATTTGTTATGGTTCTTTACCTCGATCGGCAGTTCATCATCATTAAAACCCAAAATTTTCCCAGTGGTCACACAAGCTATCACATCGTCAAATTGTTCTATCGTTATGTCCTTCGTGATATGTGCAGCGCTTAATACTTTCAACAACGAGTTCCTGTGTGCTTCTGAGTTGAGCAATAGAGATAACATGGAGATCTTCGAAGGTGTTTGATTCAGTTGGTCCACCACCTTATAATCGCTCTTTTTGATTATCCTCAGAAATTCCTCAGCCTCTTCACGAGTGACCGCAGCTTTAGGAGACAGGTGCATGTCTTGTATTTCTTGATTAGGGATGGGATCTGGACAACAGCTTCCTTCCCTTTAGTCTTTGCAAAAGTATCAGCAGTTCTTGGTGCGAACACTCGGCCACTACGTGTCATTCCTGATGGCCCCACAATTGAAGTGACATTTGGTTCGTTGATCATCAAAGGTCGTTCTTCCTGCCCCTGCTTAAAAGCTCTGGGCTGATATATCCACGGGATTGCCTTCTCATCTGTATATGCGAACGGTGCTGGAAACTCTATCACCAATGGTCTTATAGGTATTTCCACTTTAACCTCATCATAAAGGATGTCCACCACGGCTATCTCTTCCTAGCGCTTGCTCTTGACACGGCAATTTATCTGTAACTCACCTCGATTCAGCATTTGTTGTATAAAATTCTTCAACTTTTCATTGTTCTCTTCAGCAACTAGCTCCTCCGGGATTAGACCACTCTTCAACAATTGTACTCCTATTCTGGTGATAGGGGTTTGAATCTCTTTAACCTTACGGATCAATTTTCCTTGATCACTCTCCTCAATGGCACTGACGGAAGCATCCTTATATGTTGGCATAGGATTGGTGTTCACATTCGGGCGTCTCGGAGTGAATGACACAGCCTTTGCTTCGATCAAGTCTTGTACCCAATTTTGAAATGTAAAACAATTCTCTAAGGTATGACCAAGTGCTCCCACGTGAAACTCACAATGGGCGTTAGCATCGTATCCGGGTGGATATGGAAAAACAATTGGTTTTAACTCCCTCAATGTTAGAAGGCCCTCCTTTTGCAGATATGGGAATATCTGGCTATAAGGTACTGGTAGGGGATCGAGTTTCCTTCTTGGAGGTCTTGGCTTGAATTGCCTTGGCGGTGCGGTGTTTTGCTGATGATGATGTTGTTGATTTTGTGGTTGATACACTTGTTGTTGTTGCATTGACTGTTGATAAGGTATGGGTACCACGACGGCGACTTGGCCATATGAAGCCTGTTGCTTCCCCTTGTAGCTTCTGGATATAGCATTTGTTTCACCTTCTCTTTTCTTCGGGAAGCCTCCAGAATACTTCTTTGGTGCGCTAGGGGCTTCCACAGCTCCTGGAATCTTTCCATCCCTCAACCCTTTCTCTATGCGATCTCCAATTGTGACTAGATGTGCGAAGTCGGATGCTACACTACTCACCAATCTATCAAAGAATGGGTCCTTCAAGGTGTCTACAAATATTCCGGTCATTTCCTTTTCAGACAATGGTGGCTCTACCTGAGCAGCCAACTCTCTTCATTGTTGGGCGTATTCTTTAAATGACTCACTTTCTTTCATGGCCATCCCTTGTAACTGCATTCGGTCGGGTGTCATATCTAAGTTATATTTGTACTCGTGGTGAAATGCGTCAGCCAAATCCTCCCAGCTTTGAATCCGCCCCTGCTCTAAGCTCATGTACCATCTCAGAGATGCTCCACTCAGACTATCTTGGAAATAGTGTACAAGTAATTTGTCATTTTTGGTATGAGCAGCCATTTTCCTGAAGTACATTACCAGGTAACTTCTTGGACAAGTCTATCCTTTGTATTTCTCGAAATCAGGAGTTTTAAATTTAGCCGGGATGACTAAATTTGATGCCAAACGCATGTTCATGGCAGAAGCGCCAAAGATATTATTCCCTTTTATGGCTTTGATCTTCTTTTTCAGGGTACGGAGCCTATCTGCAGCAGGATCCGAAAGTATCTTAGGCTTCTGTTGATCAGGCACATAGAAAGCATCTTACTAGTCATCTCCCATTTCGGATCCATGATGAGTAGACGTATCAGAAGGCTCTGCATGATCCCCATCTCCTTTGCCTCCCACCGATATCTGAACCAATCTCTTCTTGGTGGGGACGTAACTCTCGTCTTGGGGGTTCAAACCTGGTGTGCCATCATTCCTTTTTTCCCTAGCTTCTTCCTCCTCAATCCTCTCTCTTTGAGAAATTGTGAGCATTGTCTCCAACAGTTGATCCATTTTATCTTGGATCATATTGATGTTTGTCCTCATGGTAATTTGGTTAGCCTCAACTTGCTCTAACGTCATCTTGTAGTTTCTTCGCGTCTCGTATCGGTGTTGATTAGTCAGTTGGTTGGATAAAGGGTAAAAGGTTGGGTAATTTTTTTTGAATTTTTATGAAGCGTGATGCATAATGAAGATGTGAATGTCATGCGTATTTTATTTTCAGGGAATCGTCGAGTTTCATTAGTTTTTAGTAATTCGAAGAAACAAGAAATACTTAGAATAACAATAATGGAGTAATTTTTAAACGTCATTCATTCAAGTACATAACATAGGGGTCCAAAAAGGCCATAGGTCAAAATACATTTGTTAAAGGAACAAAATATAAGACATAAGAAAATTAAACTGCTGGCTTTCTGGCTTGAAGCTCTTCTAGTTCTTCCTTGAATCTCTTCATCAACCCTCTACAGAGCAGAATGAAACTGATTATGGTCGGAGGAGTGCTATCTTCCTTCAATTCTTCAACTGCGTCCCTTAACTTCCATGGTAATTCTTTAGCCGCCCAATTACAGAACCCCACTAGCCCATAGAGCTTTGCACGGAACTTATCCCTATCTCCTTACAAGAAATCTATGGTCTTTTTAAAGGATTCATAATCTTCAATCATATAGTCTCGTTCCTTCAACCATATGGAGCTGTCTTGGTGTAATGACTCTAGCTGGTTCTTCCAATACCTGGAAGACTCTTTTGCGTCTCTTACTTCTCGATACTTCTCCTCCCATATCATGGGTGAAACCCTAGAAGCTTCAGTGGCTATATTCTTGAGTCGGTGCTCCTGATCTACTTCAGCCTTTGCATGATAAACATAATTGCTGAGTTCTTTTATCTGAGCCCCAAGTGTATCCCTTATTGTCTTGTTTTCCTTCGTGGCTAGATGCCACCAACGCTCATTGTCTTGACATTCTTTCTGAGTTTGTCGTAGTTGACCCTTAAGAGTATCTAAACAATGGTCAGCTTGTTCTAATCCCACTTTGATCTTTTTCCTCTTATGCTCCTCTTTGTTGAATTTTTCCACATGTGCCTGAAGTTGTGCCTCTTTTCTCTCAAGCTCCCACTTCATGGTGTTTTTCTCATTGATGGTTTGTTGGAGTTTTATCTGCAACTCTTCATTCTCTTTTTCTAGCTTTGCCATGGTGGTCTTGAGTTCCTCCAGTTCTTCAATAGGGACATGGGTGAGCTTAGGTTCAGGGAGAGGTACAGGTGTCCGAATGACAAATGGCATTTTGATCATCTCCACCCTTTTCTTTACCCAATGAAAATATGGTTCTTTTGTAATCCCATTTGCTCTCCCCAAATCAGCTTACCCTTTTCGATTGATATTCTTCCAAGCCTCTTTGATTCGTTTGAACAAGCTAGAATTCTCAACCCCAAAGTCAAGTAACAAGAAAGCTTCCAAAGACCTCGCCTCTGGAGGGCCTTCCATTGGGTATCCAAGTTGTCTGAGTGATAGAACCGGATTAGAATTCATACATCCTTGAGTTCCAATAAGTTGTAGATTAGGGAAGTCCTCATAGCTTAATATGATGTCCATGTTGATGTATTCTTTGGAATACCAAGAAAGATCTTCAGATCGGAGTGATCCCAATCTCTGAGGCCAACTAACATCTGTCTGTTCAACCCAAGCACATGTCTTTGGAAGATGTTCTAGAAACCACTGATATAATAAAGGAGCACAACAAGCGGTCATTCCTTTCTTCTTAGTGTACCTATGACTTATGTAACAGTAAACATTAGCTAACAAAGTGGGTACTAGGTTCCTAGTAAGGAAAACACAAATGGCCGTCATGTCTACGAAACCATCCATATTCGGGAACAGGACGGCGCCATAGATGGCCAATGCAATAGCAGAGTAACAAGCATCCCAACTTTCTGCTTTTAATAGGGTATGAGCTCTTTCCAAGAGAAAACTTTACGAAAATCCTTTGGTATTCCCTTTGGTCTCTAGGTTAGCCTCTGCTTCCTTTTCATCCATGTGAAGCACGCTAACAATGATCTCAAGGGGCAAAGATTCATCTATCCCTTCAAATAGTGGCTTATTCTTCATTGGAATCCTAACAAGACGCTCGAATTCTTCCAACGTTGGTGCTAGCTGGAAGTCTTGGAATGTGAAGCATCTTAAAGGTAGGTCATAGAATTGGGCCAAAATGATTAAAGTTATATAGTCTACTTGTTGGTTGAGGATGCTGAGCAGATTTCCATAATTCTTCCCAAAGTTAATTTTGTATAGCGGGTGCATCTGAGAGACCAAATCACGTAAGCTCCTTAGATCGGGATCTTTGAACTTGAAAGAGTAAATGTTTCTTTTGCTTGATTCCATGTTTCTTGAATTCCTACAACTTATGACACTCAGATTCCTTGGAAATAAAATAATATGAATGTTATGTTATGAATGATGTTATGTATGCCATAGGTAAGTCAACATATGGACCGTGAGAGTGGGTATTCTTGGTTACTAAATAAAACTCTTTTTGGAGGATGCTAAATTTAAAATGTTCCCAAAGTCATCAATCACTATTTAGAAAAGTTATTGTCATGATGAAAACTCATCTGACAATAACATCCCCAAATAGAGTCTCATTTGTGTGAGGCATTCGTATGATTGGGGTTCTAGTGGGTCCATACTACACAACTCTTGAGTCCAAGGTTCTAATAAGCTTCTCAGAGTCATAGATTGAGGTTGGGAATACTACTGTAAGGTAGTAATACGCCCAAGGGATCTCATCTGATTGGGGCTTTCGTATTAACCCAATAAGTCTAGGACTTTTCAGGTAGATACTACATAACCACCGGATATAATAGGTTAAAAGGTCCCTAAATTCATTGATTCAACTTGAGAGTACCATCGTCGTAACGAAAACTCGTCGGGAAATAATATCTCAGAAGAATCTCTTCTAGGCGGGGTCTTCGTATCTTCCCAACAAGGAGGACTCCTTGTGGGCGCCCACTACGCAACCACTAACTTAAACTTATGGTTTTTCTCAGACTCGGGTGGAGAGCCTATCTCACAAAGTACCACCAACCAGAGAACCCCAATAATACATAGCCAATAAAACATCATACAATAATTATGATAACATAATAATACCAGAATAAACAAAAAACAGATAAACAAAATTAACACACAATACATCAACTAAACTAAATTAGGCTTCACTCTCTTTTGCTTGGAGCTAGTCCCCAGCAGAGTCTCCATCTGTTGCATCTCGAAAAATACGATTCCTCATGATCGTCGCGGAAAAAACTAATGTTTGAACAGAGTCGCCACCGAACTTTATTTATCCCAATGAAGGAATAGGAAAATATCGATAAAACCTTTGAAAAAGGAATAATGGTCGTCGCAACCGTATTCGGGTTCGGGAGTGGATTACGTAAGGGGAAGGTACTAGTACCCCTTACGTCTGTTATACTCAACGGGAACCTTTTAGTTCTAATTTGTGTTTCATGTGTTAATTTATGTTTGTTTGTCATCTTTGGGTTATAAAATATTGAGAATAGAAATGGATAGAAACCTCGGAAATGAGAAAGGGGAGGTTTTTTATTAGGGTGCTCGTGAAGATACAACAATCTCCTGCCTACGTATCCTTATGGTGTAATAAGGAAATCAGAGCATTCGTAGTTCGGGGAACTACGATTGGTTGGTGTTTTTTTTTATGCACAACTATTTAGATCGCGTTTTAAAGGCTAAACGTTGACTTGTCTACTCTCGGCGGAGGCTTAAGCATTGGTTTGTTATGCACATTAGAAAGGATTAAATGGTGTTCTTTTTGAAAAGGGTTTTGGTCATACGGAAGTGATAAGTTGGATTAATATGTTGGATGTTTTGATTGGTTTTTTGGTTGGATGACGATTACTCGGATAGTCGAGTAAGACAACTCGTATCCTAATAGCCGGGAAAGGAAATAGAAGACTCTAGTCCACTTTCTTTTTTCATCCTTAATTACAGAAAGGGTTTGATAATAGTTAAGGTGTTTTGAATGGATGGAGAGTACTCGGATAATCGAGTAAGACAACTCATATCCTAATAATCGGGAAAGGGAATAGAAGACTCTAGATCGCTTTCTGTTTCTTCTGAATATTTATGAAAATAAGGTTGTATATGGTTGACGTATTTTAGAATGAACGACGAGTACTTGAATGATTGAGTAAGACAACTCATGTCCAAACATTTGAGAAGAGGAATTGAAAACTGAAGACCATCTCCCTTTTCGTATAGTTTTGATTGAGAATGATTTGTCTTACGGTATGAGTTGGTGAAAAATGACAATCGTACGACTGGCCGAGTAAGAGAACTCGTATTCAAACAATTGGGGAGAGAGGTTGAAAGCTCCAAGTCATCTCCTTTTTTCATTTAGCTTATTATGAAAGTGTTTTGATTTAATCGGGGTTTGGAAATTTGCAGAGGAATGACAATTATTTGACTAACCAGGTAAGGGAACTTGTATTCAAATAATCGAGGAGAAACATTGAAGACTCAAAGTCATCTCCCTTTTTGTTTTCTTAAAAGAATTTGATTTATTGGTTCTTAAGGGGATTAGAAATGATGATGATTTGATTACTCGAGTAGAAGAGTTCGTGCTTAAATAATCGAGGAGAGGAGTTGAAAACTCAAAACCATTACCTCTTTTATTCCTCAGTGAAATACCGTTTAATTGTGATCAGGTATTTTAATTCTTAATAAAGAATACTCGATTTGGATCGAGGTTTTAAATTTGTATTTTGTGAATAAATTGGATTTATTTAGTGAATAATTCATCTAATCGATTAATTAAAACCGAATAGGTCTCATTGTAAGAAAGCCCAAGAGTAAGCTCTGTGAGGTTGATAGCGATGCTTTAAAAGCAATCGACTTACAAAAGGTATTTTGAAAATGGGCTCGACTTTGAATCGAGAAATATGTGATTTATTTGAAATTGTTTTGAATGGTTTTAAATCGGTGAAAACGACATAATCTTGTCACAATTGTAACACACCATACATATGCATTCAAGACTTGATACAAATAAGTAGGTACAAAATAATAATGCACACATATTCCACAAAAAAATTATCTAAATTATAAGTGATAGTAATAAATATAGTTAATTGATTAAATAATTAATGGATTATTTGATTAAATTATATAAGTAATTAAATAATAATAATATAAATAAATAATTAATTAGGTATTAATAATAATATTAACAATATATATATAATTTTTTAAAGATAGAAAATGAAAGAAAAAACAATTATAAGTAATAGTAATAATAATATAATTAATTAATTAATTAATTGATTATTTGATTAAATAATATAAGTAATTAAATAGTGATGATATATAACAAAACAATATAATTAAATATATATATATATATATATATATATATATATATATATATATATATATATATATATATATATATATATATATATATATATATATATCTATATATATATATATATATATATATATATATATATATATATATATATATATTTTTAAAGATAGAAAATCAAAGAAAAATATCAAAGAAAGAGAATAAATGGGCTTGAAATGAAAAGCCCAAAAATTTGGGCGCTACTGAACAAAACAGGGGGTTTGTTTGGCAAAAAGAGTCTTTGGGCCCAACCTGGGTTGGCCCAAAACGAGTCCAGCAAGGCCATTAAGGTCTGGTCAACTGTTGACCTTTTGAGGAGGCTCTGAACCACTGGATCAGAGGACTTTGACCCAGTCAACAAATCAGATGGATGGACTGAAAGGGTGCGCCACCATACGGTGGGAGGATCCACACAGGATCCCCTGATTGACTCAGTGGTCAACCCTGCGTGGCGCCTTTTGGAGAGGCCACTTGGCGCCCATGCATCAGTTCCAACCCACCATATAAAAACGGAAATTGAGAGAGAGCATTCATTTTCTCCTCTCCTTCTCTCTCTTCAAACCCAAAGCCAGAGTTGCTCTGCAACTCTTTCTTTCTTCTCTATCACACGTCATGGCCACCACCTACCGAAGAAGACGGTGGCGGTCGGCCGACCACGGCGGCGCCGCCTTTTTCTCTGGCGACCCTCAACCTTAAACCTAAAAATCCAAACACATACCCCCACCTCTTTTTTGCTTCTGAATCCAAATTCGGCCTTGTTTTTTTAAAAATCTTTCTTAAATGGCCGGATCGAGGCCCCCCTCAAAACGGAGGTTCAAATCTCTGTTCGTTCTCAACGTCAAGCAATCATGGCAACCACTAATGGGTTCGATACGGCGCAGTAAGAAAACTATCAAAAAAACCTAACCCTAATTTTGAGATTTAAGTTTTAATAATCATGATTATGAGAAATTAATACAGGGGTTTTGTTTGTTTTGCAGTGACGAACAAAAAGCATATGGGTTTCAAGAAAGGAAAGGAGAGAAAAGAACTACTTGATTTGCGTCATCGGCGATGATAAGTTCCTCCACCGTGCTTCAGATAAGTCTCTTTCTCCCTTTTAATACTCTTCGTCTCCCTCTATTTCTTTGCCTTTGGATGCTCCTCTGTTGTTCTTTTGAGTGTTACATGTTTACTGTTAAAAATATTTTTTGATTTCTTCTCCTTTTATTTTAGGAAAAAACCGTGTTCTTACTGTTAATCTCTGTTTGATATATATATATATATATATATATATATATATATATTATATATATTATATATATATATATATATATATATATTATATATATATATATAATATATATATATATATATATATATATATATATATAATATATATATATATATTAATTATATATATATATATGATGGATTCTTTGTTCTTGAGATAACTTGTTAGGTTATCTTTTCCATATTTTATGGGATTATTATTTTGTGGATTTAGAGTTGTTTGGATTAGTGTTCATTATGATCTCTTGTGCAAAACATTAATCTGAGCCTTTTATCAATTATTTTTCAGTTTTCCATAAGCGCTTATTTGATAAGCCTTTTTAATCTCTGAGTTGGTTTTGCAGGTTTGTAAAAAGGTGAAGAGATGTTGATTGAAAGGGAAGTTCTGCACCTGCTTTGGAGGTTGGAATTGGGGGCGTTGTGAGTTCAACAGAGTTTTGGAAATGTCTTTGCAAGTTTGCTGCTTGACCTGCTAGATTTGCAACTAAATTCAATTTTTTTTTAAAGTTGTTTTGATGTTACATAGAACTTTTTTGGATAATGTATAAGTGTTTTTTTACTGTTTGTGACGTTTTGGATTATGCATTGGCTTTTGGATTAAATATGTAACTTTTAGGAATTAATATATGAACTTTTGGATTATTATGTGAACCTTTGGATTATTATGTGAACTTTTGGATTATGAATCTAATTATGCAATTAATCATTTTAACATTTTAAACCTTGCCTTAACATTTTAATTGTGTTAATAAAAAATGCTTAAACTATATCTCAAACTGAAAATGGATTGGGCCATAATGCAATTTAATTGGATTTTCAACTTGGTCAACTTTAGCACATTAACGTTAACCAAAATAAAATGTGACAAAAGGTCTAAAATAAAACATGCCACAAATATTGCAATCTCAACCTTAATCACAAAACCAACACATATACATACATATGGTGACTTGATCTAAACTAACACACGCATACTTAAAAAAAATGCAAATTTAGTTTAAGGATTTATGAATGGTTTAGAAATTTGGCACATATATTTGAAATGTGAAAATGAGCTTAATAACAAGTGATCATAAAAATAATCATGTCTCTTAATACTTATTGATAATCAAATGGACTTTGGATCAGTGATGTAAAAAGATTTGAACCACACTTTACAATATTAATCATGGACATGTTTATGTGAATGCACCTTTTTAAAACCAAGAGTTCTCATGGATAAACCAAAATGGGCCTTGTTAACCAAAAAAATCCCAAAGTGCACATACTATCCCATGCTTCAGTTAATAGTCATAATAGACAAATGCAACAGGTGTCTTCTTAAGGATATTAACAGATGAAAATGTCACTGACGATTTGCTGTCACTAAGGGTTGAGAAACCCTAAGATAAAGCTTATGCCCTATAACATCTTGTAGTGAATGCTGGTGAAAGCTTTTTCCTTACCCGGACAAAATTGGGGTATGACAGAAATAGACGATTGCAAAAGTCAAACAGAAGGTTCAAGAATGGAGTAGAAAAAATTCCGAAATGAAAAATCCCCCCCAGAATGAGGCTTGGAGGGCTTATTTAGAGAGCTTAGCCTAATCGATTCGGGCAGGTTGTTCCTCAAGGTCAGTTCGGGTAGCCTGTCATTTAATAACAGTTGGGAAATTGGTTTGATTACTTTGTTAACTTGGCCTTTTAACCTTTCGCTTATGGTTTTCTTGCAGATGACCTTGAGTGAGAATTGTTATATCGATCGAAACTCTGGGTTGAAGTTAGTTGGTGAAATAAGCTCCAGGCCTCATCCAATTAAAATGCCATTTGAACGTATTTGGGTATGAGTGAAAAACTGAAAACCTGTTATTTCTGACTTTCCCAAACTCATGTGAACAAGTTAGAATTAATACTTTTTTTGGAACTACACTTAATCCTTTTTTTGTTGATGCAGTATCGCTTAGCTCATCTTTGATCGAGGGAACCGGGCTAGCTGCAGAACCAGACAACAACAGGAATATAGCCACTAGCACTAAAAGCTATCGTAGTGATATTCCAATCAGGTTGTCACCTTAGATGGTATCTCATCTGGTGTCCCAGTTTCTACGGGTAGCACCCTTTACCACAAATGGGCTTAACAGGTTTGAAAGTGGACTTGAAGTTTTTGAATGGGACTTTACTGGTAAGGTTTTGCAATTTGGCTTTGGTTTTATGTGTGGTCGGCTTGCCGCTGCGTGGTTCTCGCATGTTATTGGATCGACCAGTGCAGGTTTATCATGGTTGGTCATTCGCTGCATTTTTTGAACCTTCCACTCGTGGCTTTTACAGGTCATTTTGTCCCGTATGCAGTTCGACGGTGTTTGGCTTTGTTGCAGTTGTGCCTTCGCTGCAGCTTGTGATGGTGTGTACCATGTGCATTGCTTCATGCTCATTTTTAATGATGCTTGGCTAAGTTATTTTTTCTGGTGATTGCGGAGATTTTCAGCCAGGTTCAATTATATTGTAATTTAAATAGGTTAAGTGAATATTGGTTTTGTTCTGTTTGTTATGGGTGAGGCTTTTCGGGTTTTTTTGAATTTCCGCCAGCGGTGGTTGGTTTTCTTTATGCAGGTTATTGAAGTGAGTTGGAGAATGGGGAGGGTTTGAAGGGGTCATTGGAGTATTGTCGATTCCTTTCTGTTATGTGATTGAAGTTGAAAAAAAGTTCAGTTCTGTTGAGGTGGAGGCAGTGAAAGTCGGTTTTCAACCGTTTGTTTCTATTGATGAACGGTGGCGATTCGATTATTTGATTGAGGTTTCGAAAATTGGTTGAAGTTTTTGAGTGTTTCCTTTCGTGCAGGTTATGCTGGACCGATTCCTTACGTTTATGGTATATTTGTTCTTATTCATGGCTTGGGAGTCTTGGTGCGGGTTAACGGCTTGCCGCAAGCTAGCCGAATACTGCTGGTAGGCCCATGGTTGCAAGAAAATGATAGATTGGTTTTGTATTAGGACCGTGTGTAATTGTTTCTGGGTGTTGTTAATGTTTCATGTCATGTATAGGTTAGGTTAGGTCATGGCTAGTTTGAATATGAAATGGATTGTATGGCTATGTGTTGATTCATGTATTGATTTTGCAATTGGTTCATGGACGGAAATTCAAGCATACAGTTTTGTTATTGGTTCATGATGCAAGAACTACTTGGAAATGCAAGGCTATGAATGGACATTGGTTTGGCTTGTGGATTGGAATGCAATCTTGTAACTTCGGATACTTTTTTGTAATGTTTATGTTGACACATATATTGTTATGGTTTATAATTGGATGTAATTAACATGGAAATGTGAATGTATTATGGTTTATGGAATTGAAATGCTCATCATTGTTGGATATATTTGTTTATGAAATTGAAAAAGAATGTATGTATGGTTGAATTTGAAATTTGATGGTTACAGGATAATAGAAATGGAAAAGTGAATGTATGACTTATATGGTAATTTGAACTAATGTTTTAATACAACATTGTATGGTTTGAAGAGAAATTGAGTGGTCGATTACACACATTGAAATAGAATTGGTTTATGTATGGTACAGGATAAAAATGGTTTAGAATGTGAAAGATGAATATGGTCTAAAATGAAAATGAACAAAATAAAGAAGTGGACTTTATAATGAACATGGTTAAAAGTGAACATGAACATGAGTTAGGACATGGAAAGTGTCAATGGTCATATGGTTGACTTTGGTCAATTGGCAAAATTGTAGCTTTTTCTTCATGTAATGGTATTGATATATTTGAACGCAATTGAATCTTGCGTGACTTTATGGGATTTCATCAAGTATCTTGAATAGGAATGGATTATGACTTAAATTAAATCAAACCAAAGATATACGAATAAACCAAGAAACAACGACACAAGGCACGTTCGAATGAACCCCTAATCTTGAATTGAATTGACCATGATCATGATTTGAACAAAATTAAACCAAAGACCCCCAAAATGAAACATGAAAAAATGACACAAATACATTTAAATGAACCCAATTAGGCCTTGACAAGGACCAAAATGGGTCATGACCTAACACCAATCGAAGACAATGGCATGCAGTTGTATTGACCAGATGAAATGGGACCAAATAAAACATGAATGAACCCTAGCCTAGGAATACGAAAATCATCAAATGATATTCCATGGTCTTGAACTTAAACCAAAGATTGTGAACAAATGGGCCTAGCTTGGGTCTTAGCCAAGCAAGTGACATTCACACCATGGAATGATGATAGATCAATGAAAGGTGGTCAGGGACACACACAAGGAGTGATAACCATGAATCAGGGTTTAGGGATACCAGATCAAGTGAGGATACCAATCTAGGGTTTTGCTTCATCAAGAGGTCATAGCTAAATCCTCAATGATGAGCGCGATACACAAGCATCAAGAGATGCCTTCAATTAGGGTTGGATAGCAATTGATCCATCTTTAGTTGCAGAGAAACCTTAGCTTCCACTAAATGCACAAAGCTCAGAATTTAAGGTACATGTCCTCTTGTATTAGACCAATGCATATGCAGATGTAATGAAATGTCTGTAAGGCTATGCATATGATTAAGGTTAGTGACCTAGATGAACTTTGTGAATGGTAGGGTGAATTTTGGGGTATGACAGCTGCCCCTATTTAATCTTCTCAAACCTGAATGTATGGATGGTAATAACTTCTGGGCATTCAAGGTAGGAGAGGATTAAATACCAAAATATCAGAAAATTTTCCCACCAAGAACAAATGAAATGTGAAGATAGGTCACGAAGAAATTCTTCACTGAGATATAGGATGAACAAACTAGCTTTTGTGCAAGGCAGCTGCTGGGGATTTAAGTGTATTATCTGGTCAATGGATATTTATGAAAGGTTAGGGATACATGATGATGATGCAATATGATGATGTAATATGATTAAACTCCTTTTTCTTCACCAAGCTCTCTGTTTTTTTTATTAACAAGCTTTTCATTTTTTCTATTCGTTTTTTCAAAACTCTCTAGCAAGCGCTGAGAACAATTTTCCGTTGGGGAGAAAGGGGTGAAGGATATTGGAAAGAATGATTTGCCAGGTGGAACCTGGACTTTGATGTGGCGGTTGATGAAGACAGGAGGTGGATAGACCCATCATGTACTGGGTTCTCAGAAAATGAAGGAAGGAAGGCCTAAACACCGTCCGGTATTTCAAGGAGGTGGTGAATATTAACCACAAAGTTCAGACTCACACGGAGGGACTGGTTAGAGATATTCAAATTTACAAAGACACACAGGAAGGTCTGATAGTATTTGTGTTTAACAGTGTCGGGGAAATAGGTAGAAAGGATTGGTCAAACATAATTCAAATTGCAAAGACACACAGGAAGGTCTGATATTATGTATGTTTGACACAACTGGGGAAAAGGATACAAGGATTGGTCAAACATAATAAAAATTATAAAGACATACAGGAAGGTCTGATACTATGTATATTTGACACTACCGAAGAACTGGGGTGAAAGGATTGGTCAAACATAATACAAATTGCAAATACACACAGGAAGGTCTGATATTATGTATGCTCAACACTGTTGGGGAAATGGATCGCAGGGATTGGTCAAACATAATACAAATTGCAAAGACACACAGGAAGGTCTGATATTATGTATGTTCGACACTACCGGGGAAAGGGGTGTAGAAAGGATTAGCCAAACATAATACAAAATTGCAAAGACACACAGGAAGGTCTGATATTATGTATGTTTGACAAAGCCAGGGAAATGGGAAGGGTGGCCAACACAAAGTTTGGGCTTGATGAGTGGAGAGGCCAAGTACGAAGACTTAGGCTTGGGGGATAGAAAGGCCAAATGCAAAGACTTGGGCTTGATAGGCGGTGAGGCCAAATGCGAAGATTTGGGCTTGGGGGATAGAAAGGCCAAATGCAAAGACTTGGGCTTGATAGGTGGAGAGGCCAAATGCAAAGATTTGGGTTTGGGGGATAGAAAGGCCAAATGCAAAGACTTGGGCTTGATAGGCGGAGAGACCAAATGCGAAGATTTGGGATTGGGGGATAGAAAGGCCAAATGCAAAGACTTGGGCTTGATAGGCGGAGAGGCCAAATGCGAAGATTTAGGCTTGGGGGATAGAAAGGCCAAATGCAAAGACTTGGGCTTGATAGGCGGAGATGCCAAATGCGAAGACTTAGGCTTGGAGGATAGAAGGGCCAAATGCAAAGACTTGGGATTGATAGATGGAGAGGCCAAATGCGAAGACTTGGGCTTGGAGGATAGAAGGGCCAAATGCAAAGACTTGGGCTTGATAGGCGGAAGGGCCAAATGCAAAGATTTGGGCTTGGGGGATTGTCAACAAAACGGACCTTCGGGGGTGGTTTGGCCAACAAAACTGGGCTTACAACTGATTTTCTGACTTGAACTGAACTTTTGATGAAGTATTGGAAAAGGGCTTATCCACTGGGTTGGATTCGAGGAAGGCGCCAACAGAAACGGGATATTGAGTAGTGCTAAGAGAGTTTTGGGCTTGCTTCTTTCTTGTTAGAGAGCTTCATGATTATATCAGATGATATGCATGAAATGATATGAATTATACATGCCAGGTTGATGCAATGATATGATGGTTTACGGGTGCCCCAAGTTTGGGCATGGTGTACCCTAAATAGAGGCACATCTGCTTGAGTTACAAGGCTCCTGATTTACAGGGTGTGGGCTAACATGACTTCCCGACATCCATATACTGCGGGAGAATTACTGGGTACAGCTGGATCCTCTGATGCCCTAGGCTTGGCCTGAAGAACCTTCGCAAGCAGGAAAGGGACTTCCTCTATCTGGACAGTCTTGCCCCAGTCTGTTGGGTATCTGCACAGATTTCCCCTGTCATCAGTTATGAAGTGACTTTGTCATAGATTATCTAAATCCGATAAGTCCCAGTGTCTTGGAACTGCATTCCTCTTATTAACCGTCTTAGAGAGATTGACTTCTTCTGCTCTTGGGGTAGCCTTCCCCAGTACAAGCCTTGAAGTAGTTGTGCCTTTGGCTGGCTGATCTTCGAGGGAATGCCCATGTCTAACTGGTCTTCAGAGAGATTTATCGAATCTCGACATAACTACTTTTGATCGACTGAATCTTGTAGAGATTTCTCGACGTGATTGCTTCTGATCGACTAGATCTTGAAGATATTTCTTGACGTGATTGCCTCTGATCGACTGGATCTTGTAGAAATTTCTCGACGTGACTGCCTCGGATCGACTAGATCTTGAAGCAGTCTTATCTTTCTGCTCAACAGAGTCTTTAAACATTCTGCTCTTAGTATGATTAAAATAAGTGGCTCGCCCCTGCTCGACGGAGGTCTCAGGCGTTCTACACTTTTGAATCATTAGTCAAGATGATTTTCCTCTACTCCATGGAGGTCTCAGGCATTCTTCACTTTTGAATCATCAACTGAAGTGGCTTGCCCCTGCTCAACGGAGGTCTCGGGCGTTATTCATTTTTGAATCATCAAGTTCCTCAATTCATGTTCATCATGGAAGATTTCTGGATGCCAGATGCTTACCCACGAGTACGACAAGTTCATTTTAGAAATGATAATGCCAATGTCATGTTTACGCAAGTTTTGAAATCCCATTACGTCCACATGGAATTATGACATATAGTGAATGAATCACTAATGAGAATGTCATATCGATACCAACACAAATGATAAGCAAATCATTAAGGAGTCAGTTTTAACACGATTGTACTGACTATAGTACGCTTTCAAAATAAACACTGCTTCAATTATGTCTTTTGAGGGTTGTAACGTGTCCTGGTTCACGGTTTTCAGAAAAAAGAATTTATGGCTCGAAACCTATTCTAACCCATCCACTCTTGGTGATGTTCTTCAGTCCTATGTTCAGCTAGTTCGGTACAAGCGCTCGCCCTTCAAAAGGGATTTGGGGGTGAAAATGAACCCACGAGGTTTTTAGAGTGGCAGTCATGCACCTTCTATTTGGTTTGTAGCCACACGATTTTGTTCTTGTTGAGGATTTTCTCATTATTCCTCTTTGTTGATTCATTCTTTCATTTCCCTATTCTTGCTGGATTAACTCTGATTTGTAATCCACAGGGATGCCTCAATTTTTGTCTAAGTCACTTGTTCTCAAGTTTCGACTTAGGGGGCTTTCATCTCTTTTGATTTTGATCTTGATGGAACAAATCGTGTGACATTTGTTTGATTGATTGGACGGGTTGTGACTACCTCGTGTCTCTGTGGGTGAGGGACAACCAATGTCGATTTATTGATTCCGACCTCTTTTGAGGGATAAGATATGGTTGAACCTCATATAGGACATTCCTCTTTTGAAGTTTGAACGCCTGGTCAAACTAACTGACCTCTACCCTGCCCCGGGTTAAGATTGAGGGTTTTATATTCAAAAAGAAACTCCTACTCCTTGGCTCAAAGTGGTTGACTAGGGATTATCTTCCTTATATCTCCGGTGTTTAGGATTTGAAACAATGCATCACATCATCAGCAAGGTTCTACTCAAAAGCGTACGTGCAGTGATATCGTGTTTTCAATTTCATCATCCTCCTTTTGATTTCGCTTAACAAAAGTTTGATATCGATGGAAAATATGAGTGGACATGAATGGATTCATTCAAAACAATGCATATTTATTTCAATGTCATTATTATTCAAAAACAAACGAGTTTATTACAAGTGAATATCTACAAATGACAAACAAGAAAAATTACACATGAGAAATGATTGAACAAACTAATAATTGTTGGAGTGATCAGCCTTATTCTTCCCACAGCTTGGGGTCCAGGTTTTGACGGAAGCAGATGAAGTAGTCATATAGATGGAACCTCTTCAAATCTACCACATCTCTGACTGTGGCATTGCAGATGTACTTGCCCGCGCGGGATCGTTCATTACAGTTGGCGTGAACGAAATAGCTTTCGAGTCGATCAAATCTTGGACCTTATGCTTTAGAGCTCTGCAGTTCTCAATGATATGCCCAGGTGCCCCATAGTGGAATTCGCACCTAGCATTGGCATCATAGCCTTGAGGGAGAGGTGTTATGGGAGGTCCCAACTTTCTATACTTCACCAGGGAGTCTCGAAGCAAGTGAGCAAGCAGTTGACTGTATGACATAGGGATCGGATCTATCCTTCTCTCTGGGTTCCTCGATTTTTGGTGCCCCAGCTGATAGTAGTTCTGTTGCTGGTTTGGATAGGGGTTCGGCACCGTAGATGTACTTGTCTGTGAAGTCTTGGGGTGCGTAATACATTCAGTCCTTGTGGTGTGAACATAATAACCCTCGAATCAATCAGATCTTGTACCTTGTACTTGAGACTTTGACAGTCTTCGGTCGAGTGCCCAGGTGCCCCAGAATGGAATACACACCTGGCCTTCGCATCATAGTCTGGAGGAAGAGGCGTCGGAGGGGCCTTGGCTTCCCTTATCTTTACCAATGAATGCATAAGCAAAGGGGGAAGAAGTCTAATGTATGACATAGGAACATGATCCATATGCCTCTCTACCTTTTTTGCCTCTCTGTGACCTTGTCAGGCATAGTTCCCTTGCTGATTGGGATATTGATTATACACTGGGTTGCTCTGCCTAGGTCGAGGAATGAGAGATGGCTGCTGATGTGGAGCCATTGAAGATCCAGGATGGGGATGGCGTCCATGAGGTAACCCCTGATATGGAATAAAGTCAGGCACGTTCGCAGGAGCGATCACTTCTGGTACAACAACTGGCCTATGATACCTTAACAGTACATTCATGAGATCCGAAGTATGGCCGAACTGACTCTTCAGTTTGTTGAGTTCCAAGCTCAACACTCCCTGACTTTCTAGGAACTCGTCCATGGTAACTCGAGACATACTTCTAGCTTGGACAGATGTCGGGTAATCAGTTAGCTGTAGAGAAATGAGAGGTGTTATGAGACCCTTTTTAAAGACATGTGAATGAATATATGATTGATGTGTGATGCATGATGTATGCTTATTTTTGTTTTTATTCTCGGAGAAACCTTATATGATTCATAATGTGACAGCAAACATTATAAAATGGCATATAAAGTGGGAATACCGAACTCCAGACAAGTCAAGCAATTTACTCATGAATTTGATATTACAATTGTAAAGTAAATCAAAACATGAAAAAGCCATGGTCAGGTGGCATGATGTGCTTTCCGCTCCTTCATCTCTCTCAATTTATCTTTGAACCTTTTCATCATTCAATCACAAAGGTAGATGAATTGGAGTATGGAGTGGGGGAGTGGTTTTCTCATTAGCGTCTTCTAGAGCATCCTCTAGCTTCCAAGGAACTTCCTTGGCTAACTCGTTATAAAGCCTCATTAACATTCGCATTTGGCTCGGTTCATAGTGGCAGTAGGGTGCAACGAGTTGATAGATCCAGCATAAGTATCAAGAAGACTATTTATCTGAGCTTTCTCATTGAGCCAGCCCGAACTCTTGTTATTCAAGGCAGAAAAAACTATCTCTTCAATGTTCGGTACTCAAGGTGGTAAGTTCAACTTTGTGACATTTCTCTCTCTAGACTTGATGGGTGATGTAGAAAACCCTGATTTCTTACTTTTTGAGATGACGTTCCACCTCTAACTTGGCATTGGCCTCGCGGAGGGAAAGCTCAAGGTTCTGAATCTCCGGGTTGGATTCATCTCTCAGTTCCTTCTTCTCTTTGGCAACCAACTCGAACCAACAGTAGTTGTCACCTCGCTCCTTTTCTGTCTGCTTTAACTGTTTTCGGAGAGAACTTAGCCCCATATCTGCTTGAGCTAAACCATCTTTCCTTTTTGAGATGACGTTCCACTTCTACCTTGGCATTGGTCTCGCGGAGGGAAAGCTCGAGATTCTGAATCTCCAGGTCGGATTCATCTCTCGATGCCTTCTTCTCTTTGGAAACCAACTCGAACCAATGGTGGTTGTCACCTTGTTCCTTTTCGGACTGCTTTAACAGTTTTCGGAGAGATCTTAGCCCCATATCTGCTTGAGCTAAACCATCTTTGTATTTCTCTTTGAGGTTTTCCTCAATATTTGCCTTTTCTACTTTCTGATAAGAGCTCGACATCTTCTTCACTCTTTCTTTTCAACTTGGCACGATCTCTATCCAACGTACGGAGCTTTGATCGTACTCTTCGATGGTCAGAGCCAACTGATAGTCTTTGAATGTAAAACATCTGAGTGGTGGATCATGATACTGGGATGAGGCACCAAAGTTGAGATGTCTACAGGGATGGTAAGAAGATCCAGGATCCACCCGTATCTGCAGATGAAGTTGTTCTTCTTACAAGGATTAATCTTGCTGCTGAGAGCCACCAGGGTATCCACTCTAGGAAGCTTGAACTTGAGTGGAAGGGTGTTCTTTCTTTCTAATCCCCTCTTGGAATGTTTACATGCACAATCACAAACCTTTAGGATTCTCCGAGAAGAAGGCCCAGATATGTATGCAAATGCAATATTTTATGAATGCATATGCTACAAGAGGACAGGATCACTGTTGATTCAAGGTGTGTTGGAGGTTAAATTTCCCTACAAGAAACCCATATACCCTCACAAGGTGAGTACTAAGACTTCTGAAGATTCTTAGATTCACGGATCATGAGGCGAAAGTGTCTTCGTCGACACAAAATACTTATGGGCCAACAATACTTTCGAGATGACCTCCTCTAAGTGAAGTTTCCTTCAACCTCAAAAGCCAAGGATTGTCTAAAGGTCCTCGGAGTCATGGGCCCTCTTTGGAAGAGTGGTCGTCAACGCGAACGTGACTCACGTGCCAGCCAAACTCCAAAAAGAATCTACTCTAAGTGGGGTCTTCATACCTCCCCCTCAAGACAACTACGTCTGAAGGGTCAATACGAATAGCCCTCCTATCTTAGGTGAACTCTCTAAGCCTGTGTATTGGGCTTCTCGCTCTATACTACCTATCCCACAAGATCAAAGCAGGATAATATATAATAGGAATATATAATAGGAATGTATAAATAAAGCAAGTAATAATAAAGATCAACATCTAAGGAAAGGATACATGCAAGCTAGGCTTGACTCGCTTATGGGAACTCCATATTGTCCCCAGAAGAGTCGCCAGCTGAAGCGCCGCGAAAAATACAGAGTCGCCAATGGATTTTATTTATTCCAAAGGAAAGGGAAAATAGCGATAAAACCCCAAATGAGAGAAACGGCGTCGCAACCAAGAGCGGATTCAGAAGTCGGTTATGCAAGGGGAAGGTATTAGCACCCCTCACATCTATGGTACTCCATAGGAACCACTTGCTCGTATCAAATGCGTATGGATGTTTATTTATCTGTAAATTGCTTGCTATCGGGAATGAGATGAGAGATGAGATGGGAAGAAAATAAGCTTTAATTTAGTGTGCTCACCAAGGATTTGGGCCCTCGTGCCTACGTATCCTCATACGTGCAATAGGGAAGTCAGAGCTTTGTAGTTCGGCTCAAAGAGATAAGTTATCCTAACCACTCTTTTTCGTCAAAAAGAGATTTGAATTATGAAAATAATTTGGCAAGTTTAATCGTTGGAACTTAGAGGGAGACAAGTCTCTAACCCTTGACTAAGTACAGTCAACAATCAAAGTACTTGGGAATCGAGAGAACAATGAAGTCCTAACTATTATTTTTCATCCTCATAGAACCTAGATCTAACTTGTTTGAATCATTAGATGTTTTAAGGGGGAAAGTCAAGTGTCGGGTCCTCGGGCTATATACGGCCGACAACTCAATTACTTGAATGTTGTGTACAAACACGTACATCCCATTTGCATCCCAATTTGTTATGAAAATGGTTTTGAAAAAGGTACTTGACGTTGAATCAAGCGTTTGAATTTATTATGAAAATAGTGAGTGAATAATGAAGGTGAGAGGTAGAATGAGGTTGAGAAGATAATACAGAAGAGATAATAGAATGAATCTTGGAGTGGATGGAGAATGCTTGACGTTGGATCAAGCATTCGCGTTGCAATGGTGTGAGTTTTATTTGGAAAAACAACTTGACTTTGAATCAAGCACCTTTTGTTTTCTTTTGAAATGCTTTGTTTATCATTTTGTATTTTATCTTGATTATTAACATGCATAGTAACTAACTAAAAAGAAATAAATCTAAGCTATTACATGACTAAGGGGAGGGGGAACATTTGACCCACAATGGGGGATGGATTCACACAATACAATGGAAAGGGAATGAAAGGAAAATACAAGTTATAAACTATTAAGCTATGTACCATGCCTAAGGCATACAAGAGACATGGTACTTCAAACAATACAAAGTTATTGAATGAAAATGAAATGGTTAGGAGCATGGGTAGCTAAGAGTGAGCTTGCATCTCTAAGTCAACTTGTGGACACAAAGTAACAAACGAATTAGCATGAAATAAAACCGAATGAATGGAAATGATGCAACAATATGTAAGTACATACAATGGTTAGAATTGATTCGAACGGTAGTGGATTAATCAATGAAAAGTAATCAAGGATCTATCCTATAATCAAGGCAAATGGAATTAGACATACAAAGTATTCATCACCTAAATTGAAATGGGATTTTCAATTTACAATATGATCATAAACCAACTAATCGATTAAATGGGCAATTAAAGTAAATATTAATTCTAAGCACTAAAGTCTACCTAAACATGAAGTAGAATCACACTTAGCTGAATGGGAAATTCCTAATCCGAAATACAATTGGAATTCTAATGGATACGAACATATAAAATTCCAATCGAATGAAAGTTAACCGAATGAAAAAAAATCATGGTAAAATCAATAACTAACCATCTTAATCTCAAAACAAAATCCACATGGTTAAATCTACTTTCTAATCACATGATCAAAATCTACTAGTTAATCAATTAACCTAAACTAGCTCCTAATTAACAACAAAATATTAATTTCTAATTAGACCTAAAACTATCAACTAATCCTAACTCCTACCTGGATTAACAAACTATAATCCATGTTAATCAAAAAATAAAACTAGCACTAACCCTAAATTAATTGGGATTAGGGAAAAGATTCACATGAACAAAGGTTTTGGGAGTGTGGGACAATGCAGGAGGGTGCATCAAGAAAACCACCTGGGCCAAAGGCCCAAGTTTCTAAAAAACCCAAATTGGGTTCGTGTGAGAAACCAAATCCCCACAATTTGCTCCGTGGCCACACCACATATTCATAGTCAAACCAAGGTTTTCAACTCCAGGTTGCGCCTCCGACATGAATTCGAACTCAAACTACCAGAACAAAAAGATTCGTCTTCGCCGAACACATGGAAAGGCCGTTGGTTTACATCTTGCCCGAACGTCAAAACCTCCGGCGGACAACCACAATTGCCTTCACCGAGGACGATTCGACGACGCGGCGGCGCAATACCTCTCTCACCATGAAGGAACAAGAATGACGATGAAGGGGCACGGGATGAGCGCATAACGGGATAGAGAAAAAGAAAACAAAACCTATCGAATTCCCATGAGTTTCCAGGTAATTCGTTCACCTTCTATTCTGCGTGTTCCTCGATTCCATGTTGCTTATGCAGGCTCCATAGTATGCCTTTCATAGCAGGTTTCTGGTGCGGTTCTATATTGGTTCTTAGAAGATTGTCGTGTTAGAAGGAGTGAAGTTACTGAGTGTTGAAAATCGATTGACGATTTGATGAAGGTTCTCTGGTGTTCTGTTTTTGGGATTCTTCTTCTCCTTCGCATCCCGAAGTGTAATCGCTTCAAAACACTGAGAAAGAGGAAATGGTAACGGCATCGCAAGCTTCAACTGAAACTTTGGAAGCAAAGCATGATGGTATCTCCTGCCTTTATCTTCAGCTGCATCCGTCCGCGAAGAGGCATCGACACCGCCAGGTATTCATCCGTAATTCAAGGCTGGTGGATCATTAACTCGAAGCATACTTAATCCATTGTTTCCTAATTGCGTTCAACCTCAAAGGATACGATTGAAATTGGAATGGAGTTGCAACAAGAATAAGAATAAACTATCGATTATGGGGAGGATAACCTACCGGATTAAAGCGACGCGGAGGTTTCGATGTCGTTCGCAGGTAATTCTCTTTCTCATCTATGCGTTAATCTTCCACTCGCTTCTGTTTTCCTTCTATCTCTTGTGTGAATCATTTCTGTTTCTTCTCCAATTCTGTAGTTGGAAGTTTGTTGGCTCTCGCTCAATGTTGCGCCTTCTGGGTTGCGTTTTGGTTTCCGCTTGCAGCGTTGAGATGCAGGTGGCGGGGTGGTTTGAGCTCCACCAACTGAAGCTTCAATGGTGTTTTTCTATCCGAGCTTTTGTGGGGGAGATGAAATAGACGATTGCAAAAGTGAAACAGATGGTTCAAGAATGGAGTAGAAAAAATGCCAAAATGAAAAATCCCCCCCCCCCCTAGAATGAGGCTTTGAGAGCTTACATAGAGCGCTTAGCCTAATCGATTTGGGCAGGTTGTTTATCAAGGTTAGTTCGGGTAGCCTGTCAGTTAATAACAGTTGGGAAAATGGTTTGATTAGTTTGTTAACTGGGCCTTTTAACCCTTCGCTTATGGTTTTCTTGCAGATGACCTTGAGTGAGAATTGTTATATCGATCGAAACTCTGGGTTGAAGTTAGTTGGTGAAATAAGCTCCAGGCCTCATCCAATTAAAATTCCATTTGAACGTATTTGGGTATGAGTGAAAAACTGAAAACCTGCTATTTCTGACTTTCCCAAACTCATGTGAACAAGTTAGAATTAATTCTTTTTTTTGGAACTACACTTAATCCTTCTTTGTTGATGCAGTATCGCTTAGCTCATCTTTGATAGAGGGAATCGGGCCAACTGCAGAACCAGACAACAACATGCATATAGCCACTGGCACTAAAAGCTATCATACTAATCTTCCAATCAGGTTGTTACCTTAGATGGTATCTCAGTCGGTGTCCCAGTTTCTGCAGGTAGCACCCTTTACCATTAATGAGCTTAACAGGTTTGAAAATGGACTTGAAGTTTTTGAATGGGACTTTATTGGTAAGGTTTTGCAATTTGGCTTTGGTTTCATGTGTGGTCGGTTTGCCGTTGCGTGGTTCTCGCACGTTATTGGATCGACCAGTGCAGGTTTATCATGGTTGGTCATTCGCTGCATTTTCTGAACCTTCCACTCGTGGCTTTTGCAGGTCATTTTGTCCCGTATGCAGTTCGACGGCGTTTGGCTTTGTTGCAGATGCGCCTTCGCTGCAGCTTGTGATAGTGTGTACCATGTGCATTGCTTCATGCTCATTTTTAATGATGCTTGGCTAAGTTGTTTTTGCTGGTGATTGCGGAGATTTTCAGCCAGGTTCAATTATATTGTGATTTAAATAGGTTAAGTGAATATTGGTTTTGTTTGTTTGTTGTTAGGGGTGAGGCTTTTCGGTTTTTTTTGAAATTCTGTCGACGGTGGTTGGTTTTCTTTATGCAGGTTATTGAAGTGTGTTGGAGAATGGGGAGGGTTTGAAGGGGTCATTGGAGTATTGTCGGTTCCTTTTTGTTATGTGATTGAAGTTGAAAAAAAGTTCAGTTCTGTTGAGGTGGAGGCAGTGAATGTCGGTTTTCAACCGTTTCTTTCTATTGATGAACTGTGGCGATTCGATTATTCGATTGAGGTTTCGAAAATTGGTTGAAGTTTTTGAGTGTTTCCTTTCGTGCAGGTTATGCTGGACCGATTGCTTACGTTTGTGGTATATTTATTGTTATTCATGGCTTGGGAGTCTTGGTGCGGGTTAACGGCTTACCGCAAGCTGGCCGAATACTGCTGGTAGGCCCATGGTTGCAAGAAAATGATAGATTGGTTTTATATTAGGACTGTGTGTAATTGTTTCTGGGTGTTGTTAATATTTCATGTCATGTATAGGTTAGGTTAGGTCATCGTTGGTTTGAATATGAAATGGATTGTATGGCTATGTGTTGATTCATGTATTGATTTTGCAATTGGCTCATGGACGGCAATTCAAGCATACAGTTTTGTTATTGGTTCATGATGCAAGAACTACTTGGAAATGCAAGGCTATGAATGGACATTGGTTTGGCTTGTGGATTGGAATGCAATCTTGTAACGTCGGATACTTTTTTGTAATGTTTATGTTGACACATATATGGTTATGGTTTATAATTGGATGTAATTAACATGGAAATGTGAATGTATTATGGTTTATGGAATTGAAATGCTCATCATTGTTGGATATATTTGTTTATGAAATTGAAAATGAATGTATGTATGGTTGAATTAGAAATTTGATGGTTACAAGTTAATAGAAATGGAAAAGTGAATGTATGACTTATGTGGTAATTTGAACTAATGTTTTAATATAACATTATATGGTTTGAAGAGAAATTGAGTGGTTGATTACACACATTGAAATAGAATTGATTTATGTATGGTACAAGATAAAAATGGTTTAGAAGGTGAAAGATGAATATGGTCTAAAATGAAAATGAACAAAATAAAGAAGTGGACTTTATAATGAACATGGTTAAAAGTGAACATGAACATGAGTTAGGACATGGAAAGTGTCAATGGTCATATGGTTGACTTTGGTCAATTGGAAAAATTGTAGCTTTTCTTCATGTAATGGTATTGATATATTTAAATGCAATTGAATCTTGTGTGACTTTATGGGATTTCATCAAGTATCTTGAATAGGAATGGATTACGACTTAAATTAAATCAAACCAAAGATATAATAATAAACCAAGAAACAACGACACAAGGCACGTTCAAATGAACCCCTAATCTTGAATTGAATTGACCATGATCATGATTTGAACAAAATCAAACCAAAGACCCCAAAAATAAAACATGAAAGAATGACATAAAGACATTTAAATGAACTCAATTAGGCCTTAACAAGGACCAAAATGGGTCATGACCTAACACCAATCGAAGACAATGGCATGCAGTTGTATTGACCAGGCGAAATGGGACCAAATAAAACATGAATGAACCCTGGGCTAGGAATACAAAAATTATCAGATGATATGCCATGGGCTTGAACTTAAACCAAATATTGTGAACAAATGCGCCTAGCTTGGGTCTTAGCCAAGCAAGTGGCATTCACACCATGGAATGATGATAACTCAATGAAAGGTGGTCAGGGACACACATAAGGAGTGATAACAATGAATTAGGGTTTAGGGATACCAGATCAAGTGAGGATACCAATCTAGGGTTTTGCTTCATCAAGAGGTCATAGATTAATCCTCAATGATGAGCGCAATACACAAGCATCAAGAGATGCCTTCAATTAGGGTTGGATAGCGATTGAGCCACCTTTAGTTGCAGAGAAACCTTAGCTTCCACTAAATGCACAAATCTCAAAATTTAAGATACATGTCCTCTTGTATTAGACCAATGCATATGCAAATGAAATGAAATGTCTATAAGGCTATGCATATGATTAAGGTTAGTGACCTAGATGAACTTTGTGAATGGTAGGGTGAATTTTGGGGTATGACAAACCCCATTCAAATATTTGACATTTTGTGCCTTTTCTTTTAAACCTTTGTTAAAATCAATTCACCAACTTCTTTGAAATTTTTACCATGAAGTTGGGGTTTTGATCCCTTATTTTTATGTTGGTACGTAGGCATAAGATCGAAGGTCTTGTCAAACATAAAAATATAATCAATGAATTCTTTTCTCAAATCCCCACTCTATATTTCATCAAACATCATTTATACCAAAAACATATGCACACAAAAAAGGGCTCCCTAGGAGTACCTAGGACACTTTGGATGCTAACACATACTCTCTGTGTAACCAACCCCTTACCTGTAATCTCTGGAATTTTATTAGTTTTGATTTGAAAACTTATTATCTTTGGGTTTTGTTCGTAATTTTCCCTTTTCCTTTGGAAACAATAAAAGTGTCATGGCGACTCTGGTTTTATTGACATCAAGTTTATCCATAGCTTGATGGTCATGAATTTACCGCTATAGAAATTAAATGGCGAATCTACTGGGGAAAAAGTACTCAGTGGGTTTAGCTTACTTTTTTATGTGTATATATTTGTATATTTGATGTTTGTATGTATTGTTTGTATGATATAATATGTCTGTTATGCTTGGTGATCTCAGTGTGGTGAGATAAGTTCTAACCCGAACTTGAGTGAGATCTAAGATAGGGGGTGGTATAGTCATGTTGGCTTTGAAGGAGTAGTCCTGAAAGAGTTAGCATGAGATCCCTCACTCAGTGGAGACCTCTCTAGAGTTACTGATGTCACACAAGTAATATGTGGATATGCATTACTTTCTCTAATTTGGGGGTCCGAGAAGCTGAGGACCGTAGAACATTTAACCCAACTTGGCCTATTTAGGACGTAGTGCGAAGACTGTTCAAGTGTAGACTTGATAACAGTTGTTACACGATACTACACTCAGAAGAGTTTCTCTTGAGAATATTATGGGTTGATGAGTCAGTCATCCTAACCTATAATATCTGATAGATGGAATCAAGACTTTGGGAACTTCCTAGAACATGATCTACAAGTTTTTATCCTTAGTACACTCCTTTGGGATGGCTCTTAACCTGAATCCATACTCGTGACTCGCAACAAACCTTTTGATTCTCGGTTGATCTGATAAAGTCTCACCAATATCAATGGAACTTGGGTGTTGATAAGGTGAAAACCATAATCCACCAAAATGGATGATTGATCTTGATGATGACTTGATCCATCCCTTGACCTTTGTTTGTGTTTGCCTTGTCTGTGATCCCTTGTTTGTGATTGTTGCATTCATGCATACATGTGCATCATAACATTCATCACAGAAGAATTAATTTCAAGGAAACTAAGGTCTTATTTGCAAATATTTTCATACCATGGATTATGGACGAAGGAACACTAAGAAGTACAGTTTCAGATGTCCTAATTTGAAAGAGTTAAGGAAGTTGTCATCCTTTGTACTAGATCCCTTGGACTTCAAGCAAAGTCATAGGAAACTCTTGTTTGTATTGTCTACTAATATGGTTGAAGGAATTCTGAGTGTTTTGGTTCAGTTATATGACCCTATTTATCGGTGCTTCACTTTTCCCGACTATTAGCTTGCGCCTACATTATAAAAGTATGCCCGTCTCTTGGGTATGCTCGTGTCTAACAAAGTACCTTTCAGTGGATTAGAGGAGATTCCTAGATCTCATATCATAGCTGAAGCTCTTCATCTGAAGAAATATAAGATTGATGCTCATTTGGTAAAGAAATGAGGTATTCTTGGGTTGACTTCTGAGTTCCTCATTGGTAGAGCTACTGTTTTTGCTCAGGCCGGTAGCATTGATGCTTTTGAAGCCATCTTTGTATTACTCATTTATGGTTTAGCTTTGTTCCCTAACATTGACGGTTTTGTTGATGTTAACGGCATTAGAAACCTCTTGATTGGAAATCTTGTTCCTACTTTATTGGGTGATATGTATTACTCTTTGCATTTAAGGAAACTCAATGATTTTGAGACCAAGAAGCAAGAGCATTTCAACCAACAATGAGTCTTTGACCAGTAAATATTAAACTATCAGGCTCAAATGGTTGAACTCGCCAAGAAAATTGTTGTAGTTGAGAAACAAAAAGCCTCTTTGGATTCAACTAAGACTCTGTCGGCTCAAGATGTTATTGATCAGGAAGTTTTCAAAGGAGTTTCAAATGGTGAGAAGGCCCTTGAAATTAAATAAAGGATTGGCAAACTGCAGGAGAAGAAGGACCTCCTCGACAACATGATTGATCATGAGAAGACCCTTTTTGAAGACTTTAAGTTTAGATTTCCTGCCTAATGTATTTCTCTATCGAGACAATGTAACTCCACTTGGAGTTTTTGTATGTCATCTTGGCTTTTTCCATTTTGGCTTTGAGAATTAATGACAAGTTTTATTACCTTTTGATTTGAATCTCTTGGAGCATAAGTTTATATTTTTTTCAAATATTTCCCATTTACCCTTAAGATTTATCGATCAATACCCAGCTCTTGAATTTCATAGGCATTATTCGTAAACTTTTGGATTACTTGAAATGGTCTTTTCCAATTTGGTGACAATTTTCCTAAAGTTCGATCTCTTTGATCCATAGGTAAGATCACCTTCCAAACGTAATCATTTATTGCAAAGGTTTTTATCTTATCCTTTTTATTGTACACTTTGGCCACACGCGCTTTTTATCGTAACAACGTGTCTATTGAAGCCAACCTTTCTTCGTCTAAATCGGCCATTTCGTCGAACACCAGTCTCCAATATTGTTTTAACGGAATGTCGTTTTGCCATTGCACCCTAACTATTTGTAAACAGATTTATGCTGGCAACACGATATCATGCCCAAATGTCAAATGAAAAGGTGTTGAATTGGTTGCCACCTTTGATAAGCCCATAGAATTTGATCTAATGTTTTATGCCAATTCTTAGGTTTCTTGGCAATGTGTTTTTTTATTAACCCAATTATCACTTTATTGGCTGCCTCGACTTGGCCATTTGATTGGTCGTAGTAAGGTGTGAAAGTAACCAACTTGAATCCTGTTTCAGCAGTAAACTCTTGCATCTTTTGACCAACAAAAATTGAACCTTGATCTGTAGCAATGGTTTCAGGAATTCCAAACCTATACACAATGTGTTTTTGAATGAATTTGATCACAGCCTCTTGATTCACTTTTATCAAAGGGATAACTTCTATCCATTTTGTGAAATAGTCTATACCTACTAGGATTAAAAAAATTGTTTCGACGAGGCTGGTCGAATCTCATCGATGACATCTAACGCCCAACCTCGAAAGGGCTAGGGCTTGATGATTGCATGCAACTCGCTGGTTGGAACATGTTGAATGCTTGCATGTATCTGACATTCTTGACACACTTTGGAAAAGTCAATACAATCTTTTAACACACTTGGCCAATAAACACCTTGTCAAAATAATAACCACCTTTTACCTCATACATTTCCAAGTATGCTTCTGTATTCCCAAGACACTTGAGCAACACTCCTTCTGGAGTCTTTTTCAATAACTCATTTACCATACATACATAGGTTAACACTCTATACTTGATTTTCCGATCAGTGTTTCCAACTAGATTTTCTAAGTACTCCACGATTGGTTTTCTCCAATCTGACTGCGACAAATTGTCAATGGCAAAAACTTCATGTCTTTCAAAATTTTCAAAATTTTTACTTAAGACTTATCCCCCCCCCCCCTCACTCCAGTTTTTGGGATTGCCATTTTGGGTGACTGCGGGACGTTCAACACCATCTTTTCTTTCACCTCTGTTGATTCTTAGTGTTGGCAGCAATTTTGGTAAAACAAAGAGTGTTCACAAGATGTTATGTGTGATGTCTTAACATGAGATATCCTATGTACCTGCTGGAGTTCAAGAACATGTTCATGCAGAATTGTTTCAGAATGTCATACACAAGGTCATGGCATCTGATATATGTGTACCTGCTGGAGCTTAAATGAAAGACATGTTCATGCAAGATTGTTTCAAGATGTCATACACAAGGTCATGGCATCTGATATGGTTGTACCTGCTGGAAGTTATAAAAGGAATTATGGAATTATGCAGGATTTTTCCAGGATGTCAGACCCGATGTCATGACATCCTGCACACAGAACATTCATTGTGAATGTCTAGTGTTTTGTGATTGCACAATTAATGGCAATCTATGTATGATTGAAGATCTGATTTGCAGGCGCATTCAATCATTAATTACAACCTGATTTACTTATTTTCCAAGAAGATCTAACCAGTTGTCATGAGAAGATTTGATTGGAAAATAGATTTAGGGTTTTCAATATGTCCAAGCCCAGCTGAAAGCTTCTATAAAAAGGGACTTAGAAAACCTGTTTTACAACACAACCAATACTGAGCGAAATATAGAGAGAGAGCTAGGGTTTGTGTCTGTTTAGTCGTAAGACTTGTAAGCCATTCAAGTCATCTTTTGATGATTGAATTGGACTGATTTGTGGTTGTAGTTTATCACTCTAAAGTTGTTAAGCAAGAGTGTGTGTCTACTTGATCAAAGTTGTGAAGCAAGATCAAGTGTGTGTCTACTTGATCAAAGCTGTGAAGCAAGATTAAGTGTGTGTCTTCTTGATCAAAGCTATGAAGCAAGATCAAGAGTGTGTCTTCTTGATTGAAAATGTGAAGTAAAATCAAGAGCGTGTTATTGAAAAGTGTTTTCTTTTCTCAAGGGATTGTTGTTTAAGATCACAAGTGTGATTGTAGGGAAGTGAGTGGGTTCTCATATCTAAGAGTGCTTACGTAGAAATTGCACGGGTAGAGATTAGGTGAGAAAGAGTGTAACTTGTTGAAGTGTACGGAGAGTCTTTGAACTGATTCTATTTTAGTGAATTTCCTTCCTGGCTTGGTAGCCCCCAGATGTAGGTGAGTTGGACTGAACTGGGTTCACAATTGCTTGTGTATCTTTTGCATTACCTTTCTATATCTTTCTTCTGTTAGTGTAATTCAGATATTAGTGTCGTGACATTACATTCGACATCTCATATCTGATACCAGAATTTCAATTGGTATTAGAGCAGGCATCCTGCTCTGGTTCTGGGTGAGATCTAGGAACAATACTTTCTAGTACAATGGAAAGAGATGGAGGATCTGTTCATAGGCCACCAATTTTGGATGGTTCTAACTATGACTATTGGAAACCTCGAATGGTAGCCTTTCTAAAATATCTTGATAACAAGGCTTGGAAAGTTGTGTTAACAGGCTGGGTGCATCCTGTCATTACTAAAGAAGGAGAAGCCACTACTAAGAAGAAGCCTGAAGAACAATGGTCCAAGGAGGAAGATGATCTAGCTCTTGGAAACTCTAAAGCATTGAATGCAATATTCAATGGGGTAGACAAGAATATTTTCAGGTTGGTAAACAACTGTGAAGTGGCCAAAGATGCTTGGGACATTCTCAAGACCACTCATGAGGGCACCTCTAGGGTAAAGATGTCTAGACTTCAGCTGCTCACCTCCAAGTTTGAAAACTTAAGGATGAAAGAAGATGAAAACATTCATGAATTTCACATGAGTATCCTTGAAATTGCTAATGCCTCAGGAGCCCTGGGAGAGAAGATGACAGATGAAAAACTGGTAAGGAAAATACTTAGGTCACTCCCTAAGAGATTTGCAATGAAGGTGACTGCCATAGAAGAGTCTCAAGACATTTCCAACATGAGGGTTGATGATCTAATTGGTTCCCTCCAAACCTTTGAGATGGGATTAAATGATGGTGTTGAAAAGAAAACCAAGAGCATGGCCTTTATGTCAAACACAGAAAAAGAAAAGAGTCAGGAGGTTGACGAAGATTTGGTCAATGAAGTAGCAATTCTGGGAAGACAGTTCAATAAACTGTTGAAAAAGATGGATGTAAGATCTAAGGCAAATGTCAGGAACATCTCATCTGACATCAGTAAATCCAACAATGCTGGAACAAGAGCAAGATCAGATGAGAAGCTCAAAGAAGGAAAAGAGGTACAATGCTATGAATGTGATGGGTATGGACACATCAGGACTGAATGTGGAACCTACCTCAAGAAGCAGAAGATGAGTCTTGCTGCCACTTGGTCTGATGAAAGTGAAACAAAGGAGGCTGCAAATCTTGTGACTGCCTTGACAGGAAGATGGGGATCTGATGAAGACTCAAGTGATGATGAAGTAACCTTTGAAGAATTAGCCTCTACCCACAGAAAGTTGTGTCACAAAAGTGTAGAGTTGTGCAAACAGGTTGAAAGCCAGAAGAAGGAAATGACTCAACTTGAGAATGAGAAGGTAGAATACTTGGAAACCATCTCCAAATTACAAACAGAAGCAGTGGTTCTGAATGCCAAGCTAATTGAAAATCCACAAGCTGAAAGTCATAAGATAGCACAGCTGGAAAGTGAGAAGGCAGACCATGTGAAAACCATCTCTAAGCTGAAAACTGAAGCCATGTTCCTAAATTCTAAACTAGAAGAGATGACCAAGTATGTAAGGATGTTAAGCAATGGATCTGACTCTTTAGACAAGATTCTCCAAACTGGACAAATGACTGGAGACAAATTTGGCATTGGGTATAGACTCAAAACCTGAGAGCAGTAACACTGGAGCCAAACCTAAGTGCATCCATAATAAAACTAAACCCGTGATGTCACATCATATGTCACAACACTAGAGGAGAAAACAGCAGAAGGGGAAACAACAAAGATGGAGATGTCATTACTGTGGGAAATTTGGTCATCTGAAGCCTTTCTACTATAAACTATATGGTTATCCTAGGCCTGCTCAACATCATAATCACTATCAACCCAGACCCAAACAGCACAGGCCTATCATCAAGAAGGAATGGGTTCCTAAGACTAATGTTACAAGTCAAATAGCTCACATTCCCCTCAGAGTCTCAGCCAAAGAAGAGTGGTATTTTAATAGTGGATGTTCCAGACACATGACTAGAAACCAAGACCTGCTAACTGACCTGCAGCATCATACCATAAGCCATGTACCCTTTGGAGATGGAGCAGAAGGTGAAATCAAGGGAACAACTAAGCTTGATTGTCCTGGAGTTCCTGAACTTGACAAGGTTCTACTTGTTAAGGGCTTGACTGCAAATCTAATAAGCATCAGTCAACTATGTGATCAAGGTCTGAATGTTAACTTCACCAAAACTGAATGTCTAATTTTTAACAAAGATAGTAAAGTGATTATGAAAGGAATCAGGACCAAAGACAACTGCTACATGTGGAGCTCTCAAAAAGATTATTCCTTAAAGTGTTCCTATCTCAAAGAGGATGGGATAAAGATGAGTATAGATGCTAGAAGAACCCTCAAGAGTGATGAAAGACAAGTCTGTGGGAAATGTCAGACAAGGATGTCACACCAGAAGCTCAGACTTAACCTCACCTTCATAGGAGAAAAGGTTATGATGGCTCAAACAACTGAGAGGTTAGATCAAATAGGTGGACATGTGACCAGTCATAGGCAGTCTGGAATTGGAGAGAGCATTGTTGGAACTAGGTCACAAGGGACTGTGTGCAAAAATGCCAAGAACAATGTGGAGAAGATTGGGATGACACATGCTCCTACACATGTGAAAGGTAAAAATGGTGTTCATATAGAAGATGAAAGCAGTTGGGCTCAACTGAGTTGGATGAAACTACTGATGATTGCATACAATGTCACACACGATGTCATGACATTGTATTATGACAACCTGAATACTGAAACTAGGTCCAAAAGTCATATTCAGCACAGATGGACCAAGTACTGTTTTTGCTATTATCACTCCATTAGAAAATTCGTGGAAGACAAATTCATATGTCTAAAGCATGGATTGGAACTAGCTGACAAAGTTGCAAGAAATTTGGGTGAAATTCAAATTAAATATGAGAGAGGGAAATTAGGGATTTTGACTCTTGTGAAATTATGGCAATTAAAGTGGAAAAGAAAAGGAAATAAAAATAGTGTCTTCCCTCTTAAAATAAAGAGCCACATTAATGATAAATCATTCCCTAGCATTGAAAATAGTATCTATGCCCTCAGCACACGCTACCTAAACACAACAATTTCCATCTCCATTCAACTTCTCAGAGGAACTCAGCTAGGGCAAAGAAAATTATCTCAAAAGTTCTACAACATGTCTCAACATCCATCATCATCTGGTTCAAAACCCTCTCACCATGCAAAGACTCCCTCCATGGAGTTTCTAGATGAAGATGTGTTGGACGTTACTCCCCTTTGTGTGATACCAGGTGACACCCCAGGTCCCTCTTCCATGGCTGGAAACAAACAAGGTAATATCCCTGATAAATCTCCTCTTCCAAATGACATGCATTATGTTGATCGTGCCATTAGGAACCTAGTTACTAGGATTCTAAGTGAAGGGCATGAAGTAAAAGGGGTTTCCACCCCTCTGTCCAGAAGGGACCCCTCTCCTGAGGAGGAACCCCAAGCTGAGAAAGATGATGACTCATCTAGATCAGAAAAGGAAGTGACTGCTGAGGGACTATGTTCTCTAGGTAAAACCCTACCTAGCAAGAAACCAGCAAATATGTCTCAGGAGAATGTTATTAACCTAGAGGAAGAAAGCTCTGAAGAAGAGGATGATTCTTTGGTCCATCTTGTAAAACCTAGTGTAGCTGAAAAACTGAGGACTAGAAAAGGGAAAAGTATGGCTAAAATGAGAACAGCAAGAAGAGTGAAAAAGACTGTTGGTGTAGGACCCTCAAAATCCTGGAGTAAAGTTGAGGTTAGGAAAAGGAAAGAAAGAGACAGTTCTGACTTTGATGAGGATGTCGAAGACGATGTCCCAGACATCTCCCCTGCAAAAAGGCAGGTTGTTCAGTAGTCTCCTGGCAAAGCTGCGACTGTGCACCTAGACAATATCTCCTTTCATTTAGAAGATGGTGCTGCAAAATGGAAATTTATCATTCAGAGGAGGATAGCTGTTGAAAGAGAGCTTGGAAAAGAGGCTGTAGAGGTAAAGGAAGTAATTGATTTGATCAAAAATGTTGGACTAATGAAGACTGTGGTAGCTCTACCCCAATGTTATGAGGGGTTGGTAAAAAAGTTTATTGTGAATATCCCTGAGGATATTTATGAAAAGAGCAGCAGGGAGTTCTGCAAGGTGTTTGTAAGGGGGAAATGTGTGAAATTCTCACCAAGCATTATCAACAAGTTCCTAGGAAGAGGAACTGGTGGAGGAGTGGACCTAGAGACTACATACAATGAGGTCTGTAGGATTATTACAACTGGCCAAGTTAAGGAATGGCCTAGTAGGAATCACTTATCAGTTGGCAAGCTCACTGTCAAATATGCCATCTTACACAAGATTGGTTCAGCCAACTGGGTGTCTACTAATCATATCTCTACCATCTCCATTGGTCATGGAAGAATCATTCATGCAATTGGAACCAAGATAAACTATGACTTTGGAAAGTTTATATTTGATCAAATCATCAGACATGCCTCCACAAATGCTGTGAATTTACCCATTGCCTTCCCATCCATTATTTGTGGGATTATCTTGAGCCAACAACCAGGCATTCTGAATACAAAGGACATGCCAAGCAGAAGAAAACCCCCTCTATCCATTCATTATAAGCTGTTTGAGGGAAGTCATGTCAATGATGTTGTCATGACATCTGCCAGAAGGGAGTCTGCATCTCAAGGGAGCTTAATTGATCAACTAAAAGATACCTGCAAGGAATTGGATAATGGTATAAGGGTGGCCAAGGCAAGAAAAGAAGCTTTGGAGGTTATTTTTTGTAGCCTGGAAAAGGAAGAAATGGAGAAGGCTGGTAAGGATTCAGATGCAAAAGCCCAATCCAGTGGCAGCTCTGAAAGCTCTGAAGGCTCTGAAGGTGAAGGTGATACTTCTTCCTCTAATTGATGGTTCCCCCCTATGTGTTGAAGATTGAAGATGGTGTGAAGGGTGCTGTGAAGATTGTGGTGAATGATATTTTGGAAGTTGTTCTGGTGCTGCTGTTTAGATGCTGAAGTTTTATTATTTATTTTTTGAAAATGTGTAATTTGTGGTAGTCCTCATTGATGTCTGTTTGTAATATTTTGGGCTCTTAATGAGTTCCTTGGATTTGTTCATTATCCCAGCTATCACAGTTGTGTATGATGATGGTTTGTACTGCTTAACTTTTATGTTTTAACATTTTTAATGTCATAACATCTGATATGACATTCTCTGCTAGGCTAATTGACATTTATTTTGTCTAATTGGTCACCTTTGGTCAATTTTGACTAAAAAGGGGGAGAAGTGTTAATGTGGAAGCAGTTATGGAGTTGTGAGATGTATGTAGCTGAACTGAAGGACATCTATTATTGAAGGAAGTGGACAGGGGTTAAAACAGAATATTGTTCTATTTACAGATGTCAAAAAGGATGTCTGATATGGTGCACAGGTGTTAATGTTGAAGCAGATGTCAGAATGACATTTTGGCTGGTACAAGTGTTGTGGTTATAGTAGTTGTTATGTTCATGGAAGATGTCTGATGTATGCACAGATTTAGGGGGAGATGGAGTACCCTTGTGCATTTGTGTGTCTTACTAGTTGCATCCATAACTAGTAATTATGTTTTTGTTGCACAGATTTAGGGGGAGAAGAAGTACCCTTGTGCATGTGTGTATTACTAGTAACTAGCTAGTAATTGTGTTGCTTTTGCTGCTGTTTAAACTGTTGTTTAACTGCTGATAGTTTACCTTGTGAACAAAAAGGACAGATATATGTTTTAGCCAAAATTTGCCAAAGGGGGAGTTTGTTGATTCTTAGTGTTGGCAACAATTTTGGTAAAACAAAGAGTGTTCACAAGATGTTCTGTGTGATGTCTTAACATGAGATATCATATGTACCTGTTGGAGTTCAAGAACATGTTCATGCAGGATTGTTTCAGAATGTCATACACAAGGTCATGGCATATGATATATGTGTACCTGTTGGATCTTAAATGAAAGACATGTTCATGCAGGATTATTTCAAGATGTCATACACAAGGTCATGGCATCTGATATGGTTGTACCTGCTGGAAGTTATAAAAGGAATTATGGAATTATGCAGGATTTTTCCAGGATGTCAGACCCGATGTCATGACATCCTGTACATAGAACATTCAGTGTGAATGTCTGGTGTTTTGTGATTGAACAATTAATGGCAATCTATGTATAATTGAAGATCTGATTTGTAGGCGCATTCAATCATTAATTACAACCTGATTTACTTATTTTCCAAGGAGATCTAACCAGCTGTCATGAGAAGATTTGATTGGAAAATAGATTTAGGGTTTTTAAGATGTCCAAGCCTAGCTGAAAGCTTCTATAAAAAGGGACTTAGAAAACCTGTTTTACAACTCAACCAATACTGAGCGAAATATAGAGAGAGAGCTAGGGTTTGTGTCTGTTTAGTCGTAAGACTTGTAAGCCATTCAAGTCATCTTTTGATGATTGAATTGGACTGATTTGTGGTTGTAATTTGCCACTCTAAAGCTGTTAAGCAAGAGTGTGTGTCTACTTGATCAAAGTTGTGAAGCAAGATCAAGTGTGTGTCTACTTGATCAAAGCTGTGAAGCAAGATCAAGTGTGTGTCTTCTTGATCAAAGTTGTGAAGCAAGATCAAGAGTGTGTCTTCTTGATTGAAACTGTGAAGTAAAATCAAGAGCGTGTTATTGAAAAGTGTTTTCTTTTCTCAAGGGATTGTTGTTTAAGATCACAAGTGTGATTGTAGGGAAGTGAGTGGGTTCTCATATCTAAGAGTGCTTACGTAGAAATTGCACGGGTAGAGATTAGGTGAGAAAGAGTGTAACTTGTTGAAGTGTACGGAGAGTCTTTGAACTGATTCTATTTTAGTGAATTTCCTTCCTGGCTTGGTAGCCCCCAGATGTAGGTGAGGTGGACCGAACTGGGTTAACAATTGCTTGTGTATCTTTTGCATTACCTTTCTATATCTTTCTTATGTTAGTGTAATTCAGATATTAGTGTCGTGACATTGCATTCGACATCTCATATCTGATACCAGAATTTCAACCTCAATAAAGTCCTTGAGCCTATCTTTCGACACTTTATACCCAGATGCAATTTGTGCTAAATCGTTAGCTTCTTGGTTCTCTATTCTAGGCACATGTGTGATGATGGCCACCTCGAAGCACTCTAATAGGCATTTCCCCATTGAGAAATACATCAGCAACTTTTCTTTAATGTACTTATATTCTCGTGTAATTTGTTTGATCACTAGCTTAGAATCACCATTTATCTCGACCTTCTTGGCTCATAAATCCCTCAAGATTTTGAGGCCAGTGATTAGGGCTACGTATTCTGCTTCATTATTGGAATAGTTTCCATCGACTTTACATTTGAACTTCATCGGAATGCCTTGTGGGGATAATATTAAGATCCCAACACCTGTTCCGTTTATGTGACTTGACCCGTCGAAGTATAACCTCCATGGGTTCGTGTCGACCATGTTAAGTGACGGTTCGACTATTGCATGATCTACAATAAAATATGCCACTACTTGGCCTTTCGTAGCCCTCAAAGGCATATATGTTTAAGAAAATTCAGTTAATGCTAGTGCCCATTTCCCAATTCGACTATGTAGAATGGGTTTAGACAACATATGTTTAATAACATCAAAATGAGATGAAACATAAACATCAACTGGTTTTATATATTGCTTTAATTTCATACATGAGAAGTATAGTTTTTCAACTGGTTTTATATATTACATCAATATAGGCACAATTTTTCAATCATAATGTACCTAGTTTCATCATCTATTTAAATTCGACTGAGGTAATAGATGTTGGTGTAAGCCGTAGAGGCCAATACTTTTGGTACTTGTGTCAAATTATTTATTAATAATAAAAGGATTTTTCTTTATTATGTTTGTTTAATAAAGTCCCTAGAATAGCTAGTCTATTTAATGTATCAAGTGTGACTTGATCATGAGATCCCATTAAACATAAGGACATCATTCTTAAAGTATATGTAGTTGAGCTTTGTTGCAAAGTGGGATAACATTAAAGCATTAAGACTATTATGTATGTAGACTGATGATCACATCTCATGGATCATGGATAAGGAGTTATCAAGTCTTAAACATAGGTATGAATATTAGGAGTAATATTTCTACTGGATTGACCCGTTATGAGAATACTACATAGAATGTTATGCAAAGTGTCATAAGTTATTCTCATGGTGATAGTGGTGTATACCACCCTTCGACCTGAAACCACTATGGACCCTAGATCTAGAGTTGAGTGAATTATTGTTGACCAAACATTGTCCGTAACTGGATGACTATAAAGACAGTTGATGGATACTCCACAAAGCATGCTGAGGGACATGAGTGACCTAGATGGAATTTTCCCATCCTACATAACAGGATAAATATATAAGGGCCCAATATTGAATTGAATAAGGATGACACGGTATATTCCTTGTGTTTAATATAGACATAAGGGAAAAAAGGGTAATTGTACACACAAGTATTATCACAAAAAGGGATTTGTCATATCACATGACATTTTTGTTATGTGTTGCTAGATACCACTCATCGTTTATTATGTTAAATATGTGATTTAATATAATTGCCAATGTCACGAAAACCTACAGGATCACGCACAAAAGGACGGATTGATAAGAGATGGAGTAAATAAGGAACACCATAAGGTATGATGCACTTAAGTGAATTGTAGAGAATCGTAAGGTACATTGCACTTAAGTAGAATACAAAATATGGCAAGGTACCACGCGCTTAAGTGATTTTCGGTATACCATAAGATATGGGTCACATACACTTAAGTGGGCTTTTTAGCTTGCAGCCCACACAAGTGGATCTATAAATAGAGTCCTTGTGCAGAAGCATTTTACTTGATGAAATTTCATTTCTTTCTCTCTCTCTCTCACTCAAAGCCTTCATCCGTAGCAGCTAGCACTGAGACTGAAGGAATCCGTTCGTGTGGACTGAGTAGAGGAATTGTCACCACTCAACGCTCGTGATCACTCCTTAGATCTACATCAAAGGTTTCCATCGCCACAAGAGGTAACGGTTTATATCACTGATCATGCCCATTCGTAAGGATCACTAAAGGAAAAAATTTAATTTCCGCTGCGTTTTTGGATCGCAAACCATGCATCTGATAACTGTTTATTTTCTGTATTTTTTGTATTAATACGATTAAAAGACATAATGAATTAAATAATAAACAAGTAATTAAATTTAGCATCATGTGTGTACGATTTGGATGATTGATGTTGACTATGCTTCGGAATCCGACGTTAGTATGGTGAAGCAGTGATACATCGATCGTCCATAGGTTACACAAATGAGATTGATCAATATATATATATATATATATTATATAATATATATTATATATATATAATAATATATTATATATATAATTATATATTATATATATATGAGATAAGTAATTCTGATGCAAAATATGGTATATATGATATATTATTTCTATGTCGTTCATTCAAACACTTAATGATTGTTATTCCTTTGAGCGATCAATGGTCATTTGCTTCAGAATTTGACATTAGTATGGTGAAGCAATGACGTGTTTATCAATCATACTGAATTATCAATCGAGGTGTGTTTGACGGTATAAAATTGTTGCATTAAGGTTCATGACGGTACAAGGGTTGTGTTGTCAAAGAGTTGTGCAATTAGGGTTGTGACTGCACAAGAGTTGTATTTTAAAGTATCAAGTGTTGACCCTCGTCCGCTGACCGGGCAGCGAAACCCCCGGCTAACTCTGTGTAGTGTGATCAATCGACGAAATTTAATTTGGTTTATTTAATTAACATAATTTAAATTAATAATAATAATGTGTTTATTATTATTGTATTATGGTGATCTGTTATGGCCTTAGTTTTCCTTTATTTTGTTTTTGGGATTTTAAAATACGGCATAACTGTTTCGTTTTGTATGTATGTTGATGCATGTCAGAGACGATTTATATGATAAATAAGCTGGTGAGATCAAAATAATTGTAAATTCCCTCAAATTAAATATTAAGTTTACATTTTCCAAGTTTCAGCACTCATCAAGACTAGTATCGAATAATGTAGGTTTCTCCTACGCGAGGTGCGTGTTCTATATTAGTAAGGTGCGATAGGATAATTGTAATATCCAATTGCTAAAACAATGGGTCAAACTTAACTAAACAAATTATAATAAGATTATATACATTTAGAAGCAAGAGTTGGAAATGATCCATATGATGGATTGGAATAAGGAGTTATTCACCCAACTAAAATATCCGAGAGTTGTATTAGATACAATTGGAAGGAGTTCTTATCTAAATAACCTGGTTTTGTATAATCCGCCCACGTGGACTTAAAACAAAGTGAAATGTGGATCTCGACCCACTAGAAAATCTTCCAACGGGATTTTCCGAATCAAATGGTGAGGGTCATTTGTTTTGAGTAAAATAGTGAGAGCATATTTAATTAAAGGCCTAATTAAATATGTTATTTTAATGATAGTTATATTTTTCAAGGTAAGTTAGCTGAGGGAGCCCCTGTGGGTCCCTATGTGCTCAAGATGATTGGGTATGTGGAGAACCTTGAGAGGTTCGGTTTTCCCCTCGAAAAGGAACTTGCGACTGATTTGATCTTGCAATCGTTTCCAGAGAGCTTCAATAAATTTATCCTTAATTTCAACCTGAATGATATGGACAAAACTCTTCCTTAACTGCTAGGCATGTTAAAAACTGCTGAGCAGAATCTGAAGTCAAAAGGGAAGTACACTCTGATGATCGGAAATGGAAAGAAACAGAACAAAAGGCCCACCAAGCAGGGTGGTAAAGGGAAAGGCAAGGAAGTTGCCAAACCAAAACCCATTGCTCCTACTTTTAAGCCTAGTGGAGTAATATTAAAGGATGACACCTGCTTCCATTGCAGTAAGACCGGACACTGGAAGAGAAATTGCCCAAAGTACTTGGAAGATAAGAAGAATGGAGTAAAGACTCCAACTTCAAGTATTTTTGTTACTGAAATTAATCTATCTACTTATACATCATGGATATTATATATTGGATGCGGTTCTCACATTTGTACCAATGTGCAGGGGCTAAAAAGGAGTAGATATTTGGTAAAAGGTGAAGTTGACATATGAGTTGGCAATGGAGCAAAGGTTGTTACTTTAGCCGTAGGAACTTACATATTGACTTTACCTAGTGATTTAATAATTTAGTTAGAGAACTGTTATTATGTACATGCAATTAGCAGAAATATTATTTCCATTTCTTGTTTGGACAAGTTTGGTTTTTCATTCATAATAAAGAACAATTGTTGCTCTATTTATTTGAATGATATATTTTATGCTACTGCACAAATGAACAATGGATTATATGTCCTTGATCTTGAAATGCCTATTTATAACATTAATACTAAAAGGATGAAACCTAATGAGTTAAATCCAACTTACCTTTGGCATTGTCGATTAGGCCACATAAATGAGAAACACATTTTCAAACTCCATAAAGATGGACTCTTTGACTCTTTTGATTATGAATCATATGAGACATGCATATCTTGTTTAATTGGAAAGATGACAAAGTTTCCATTCACAGGAAAAAGTGAAAGAGCTAATGGTCTTTTGGCCCTCTTACATACTGATGTATGTGGACCACTGGACATACCAGCCAGAGGAGGTTTTCAGTACTTCATCACATTTTCTGATGACTTCAGTAGATATGGTTATGTGTATTTAATGAAACAAAAATCAGAGTCCTTTGAAAAATTCAAGGAATTCAAGAATGGAGTACAAAACCAACTAGGTAAGAATATTAAAACTCTTCGATCAGATCGAGATGGTGAATATTTAAGCCTAGAGTTTGATGACCATCTGAAAAAGTGTGGGATTCTATCCCAACTTACTCCTCCTAGAACACCCCAATGGAACAGTGTAGATGAGAGAAGGAATCGAACCTTGTTAGACATGGTCCGATCCATGATGAGCCACGCCGATCTTCCAAACTCCTTTTGGAGACATGCACTATTGACAGCAGCTTACACATTTAACCGTGTTTCATCCAAAAAGGTTGAGAAGACACCATATGAGATATGGAGTGGTAAGAAACCATATATGTCTTACATGAAGATTTGGGGTTGCGAAGTTTATGTGAAACAAAAAATTTCAACTAAGCTTGAGCCCAAATTTGAAAAATGCTTATTTGTGGGGTATCCTAAAGAAACAGTAGGGCATTACTTCTACAATCCTTCTGAGGGCAAAGTGTTTGTCGCTCGAACTAGAGTCTTCCTAGAAATGGATTTTATTTCCAAAGGAATAAGTGGGAGGAAAGTAGAGCTTAAAGAAATTCAAGAATCACAAAGAATTAATACACCTATGGAGGAATTAGAGCAGGAAACGCAAGTAGTTGTGGAAGAGAAACCTGCTTAAGTAGAACAAGACCAGCGTAGGTCAAGCAGGATACGTTACCTACCTGAGAGATATGGATATCTCATAACTGATCAAGGTGATGTATTACTCATGAATCAAGATGATCCTTTGACCTACCAAGAGTCCATAATTGGTCCTGAGTATGCATAACTGGTCATGAATCAAGATGATCCTATGACCTACCAAGAGTCCAGGAAATATGAAATGGATTCCATGTATATAAACCGGGTATGGACCTTGGTATAGCCTCGTGTATGAGTTAACCCTATAGGATACAAGTGGGTCTTCAAAAATAAGACTGACATGGGTGGTAAGGTACATACCTATAAGGCAAGACTGGTTGCAAAAGGATATAAACAAATTCATGGGGTTGACTATGATGAAACCTTTTCACCAGTTGTAATGCTTAAATCTGTTCGGATTTTACTTGCTATTGTTGTATATCATGATTATGAAATATGGCAGATGGATGTCAAAACTGCTTTCCTTAATGGGAATCTTCTTGAGGATGTGTGGATGACACGGCCTGAAGGATTTGACATACCAGAAGAAGTCAAAAAGATATGCAAGTTACAGAGGTCAATCTATGGATTAAAGGAAGCTTCTAGAAGCTGGAACCTTTGTTTTGATGAAACAGTAAAACAATATGGATTCATCAAGATATAAGATGAGTCTTGTGTCTACAATAAGGTTAGTGGGAGTATGATCGTCTTCCTGGTATTATATGTAGATGAAATATTACTCATTGGAAACGATGTCCCTACCTTGCAATAAGTAAAGACTTGGTTAGAGAAATGATTTTTCTATGAAGGACCTAGGTGAAGCAATCTATATATTCGGAATTAGGATCTATAGAGATAGATCATAAAAACTACTTGGCATAAGTCAGAGTACATACATAGACAAAGTGTTGAGACGCTTTAATGTGCTTGATTCCAAGAAAGGATTCATACATATGCAACATGGCATGTGTCTATCAAAAACACAATCCCATTTACTAAGGAAGAAAGGGATCGCATGAATAAGATTCCATATGCATCTGTAATAGGATCTATCATATATGCCATGTTATGTACTTGACTAGATGTCTCGTATGCTTTAAGTGCAACGAGTAGGTACCAATCTGATCCCGATGATGCTCATTAGATAGTTGTCAAGAATATCCTTAAGTATTTGAGAAGGACTAAGGACTCATTCTTGATATATGGAGGTCAGGAAGAGCTTGGTGTAACTGGATACATCGATGCTAGATTCCAGACAGATAAGGATGACTTTAGATCGCAATATAGTTATGTGTTCTGCTTAATGGTGGCGCTGTAAGCTGGAAAAGTTCAAAGCAAGATACAGTTGTTGATTCTACAATCGAGGCCGAGTATATTGCTGCCTCAAGTGCAGCAAAGAAAGTTGTTTGGATCAAAAATTTAATTAGTGAACTTGGCATAGTTCCTAGCATTGTGGATCCTATTGATCTTTATTATTATAACAATGGTCCTATCGCACAAGCTAAGGAGCCTAGATCTCACCAATGATCCAAACACATACTTAGGTGTTATCACCCCATTCGAGAGATAATAGATAGAGGGGATGTGAAAATATGCAGAGTACCTACACTTGACAATATTGTTGACCCACTGACAAAGCCTCTTGCGCAGTAGAAGCATGATGGACATACTAGATCTATGGGTATTAGGGGTATGCCTGATTGGCTCTAGTGCTAGTGGGAGATTGTTGGTGTAAGCCCTAGAGGCCAATACTTTTGGTACTTGTATCGAATTATTTATTAATAATAAAATACTTTTTCTTTATTATGTTTATTTAATAAAGTCCCTAGAATAGCTAGTACGTTTAATGTATCAAGTGTGACTTTATCATGAGATCCCATTAAACATAAGGACAATATTCTTAAAGTATTCGTAGTCGAGCTTTATTGTGAAGTGGAATAACATTAAAGCATTAAGACTATTATGTATATTGACTGATGATCACATCTCTTGGATCATGGATGAGGATTTAACAAGTCTTAAACATATGTATGAATATTAGGAGTAATATTTATACTGGATTGGCCCGCTACGAGAATACTACATAGAATGTTATGCAAAGTGTAATAAGTTATTCTCATGGTGATAGTAGTGTATACCAATCTTCGACCTGAAACCACTATAGACCCTTGATGTAGAGTCGAGTGTGTTATTGCTAATCAAATATTGTTCGTAATTGGATGACCAGAAAAACAATTAATAGGTACTCCATGAAGCATGTTGAGGGACATGAGTGACGTAGATGATATTTGTCCATCCTGCGTAACAGGATAAATGTCTAAGGGTCCAATATTGAATTGGACAAGGATGACACAGTTTATGCCTTGTGGTCAATATAGATATAAGGGCAAAAAGGGTAATTGTACACACAAGTATTGTCACAAAAAGGGATTTGTCATATCACATGACATTTTCGTGTCTTGGGTTGCAGTGATGTGTTGTTAGATATCGCTCATTGTTTATTATGCTAAATATATGATTTAATATAATTGCCAATGTCGCAAAAACCTACAGGGTCACACACAAAAGGACGGATTGATGAGAGATAGAGTAAATAAGGAACACCATAAGGTATGGTGCACTTAAGTGAATTATAAAACATCATATGGTACGGTGCACTTAAGTAGAATACGAAATGTGGTAAGGTACCACGTGGTTAAGTGATTTTCGGTATATCATAAGACATGGGCCACATACACTTAAGTGGGATTTTTAGCTTGCAGCCCACACAAGTGGTTCTATAAATAGAACCCTTGTGTAGAAGTATTTTACTTGATGAAATTTTATTTCTCTCTCTCTCTCTCTCTCTCTCTCTCTCTCACACACACACAACACACACACACACACACACACACTCAGAGCCTTCATTCGTAGCAGCTAGCACTGAGACTGAAGGAATCTGTTCGTGTGGACTGAGTAGAGGCGTTGTCAACATTCAACGCTCGTGATCACTCTTTAGATCTGCATCAAAGGTTTCAATCGCCACAAGAGGTAATCGTTTCTATCACTGATCATGCCCATTTGTAAGGATCACTAAAGGAAAAATTTCAATTTCCGTTGCGCTTTGGATCATAATTTTCCTTCAATAGATGGGTCTTTCGAAACCATTGTCATCCTCTTATGCTTCCTATGGTCGTATCTTACGCAACAATATATAACCTCATATTCTTATTCATACTAGGTGGCAATAAAATAGGAGGCTTTGCGAGGTACTCTTTGATGGCGTTGGAAGCCTCATGTTGCTCTCGTTTCCAGTGAAAATCACTTTCCTTCTTGATCTTGAGCAATGGTGAGAAAACCTTCGTCTTTCCACTTAGATTTGATATAAATCTTCTCAAGAAGTTTATCTTCCCTAACAAAGATTGTAGTTGCTTCTTTGTCAAAGGAGGCTTGAGATCCAAAATTCCTTTTGTTTTATTTTGGTTGATCTCGATGCCTTTTTTGTGCACCACGAAACCCAATAAGTCTCCTGCATGTACACCAAAATCACATTTTAATGGATTGAATTTTAATCCATATTTTCTCATCCTCTCAAATGAGCGTCGAAGATGGTCAAAATGACCATTTTAAGATAAATACTTTATCACAATATCATAAATGTATACTTGCATAAATTTTTCAATAAAATCATGGAATATGGCATTCATGGCTCTTTGATAGGTTGCTCTAGAATTTTTTTAAACAAACGGCATCACAACCCATTTGCATGTTCTCAAAGCTCTGAGGCATCGAAACATCGTCTTGGGAACATCATCTTCTACTATAAGAATCTGATTATAGCCATAATAACCATGAAGCATACTCAAGTATTCGAAACTTGCGGTTGAATCGACTAGCATTTCTGCCATTGGCATTGAATGCTCATCTTTTGGAGTTGCATTGTTTAAGTCTCTAAAATCTATACAGACTCTAAGTGTTCCATTTTTCTTGATAACAGGTACTATTTTGGCTAACCATTCGACATACCTTGAAGTTCTGATGAACCGGATTTTGAGAAGTCTCACGATTTCCTGCTTAATCTTCAATGTGATTTCTGGAGCAAATCATCGAGGATACTACTTTACTGGTCATTTTCCTAGATGAATAGGGAATCGATGTTCTACTACACTTCGATTTAGGCCAGGCATTTCACCATAGTCCCAAGCAAAACAATATTTGTACTCTTTCAATACTTCGATCAGTTTGGCCTTCATCTTCGACCCAACTTTAGTGCTTATATAAGTTGGTATTTTTATGACCCCATCTCCTAGATCTATCTCCTCGAGTGGGTCTTGCGCTTGCATTCTCTGCAACTCATTTAATGGTTCTTTCTCAAACCCCAAAGGCTCATGGTCATAAATGCAATCTAGCCTCCGGCTTTTTGAAGCTGTTGTTTGGCCTTGTTTGCCATCTTCACATTCTTCGACTTTGGCTTTGATAGCCAAATTTTGCAGTTTCTCAACTTCTAGTGTCGATTTTCTTTTGTTCTCATCCAAATAGGCCGAAATTCGAGCCAAACATTCTAACTCAGTGGTCATCTTCATCGACTGCAGGTGGATTTACCACTTTAGGCTTCATTCCTCTTCAGCATCCTAGATAAATCCATAATCAGGATCTAGATTCAGGATATGACCTGTGTTGCCAAAAGTGTAGGATCTTGATTCATCATCACAAGGTGCGATATTCGCCAAATGTTGGTTGAAGTATTTCTTCGCGCCCTTGGCATCGTTGATCTTGTAATAACTCTTATCAACTTCGATATTCTCAACAATGCCATCTTTCCTCCAGATAATTAACCTTTGGTGTAAGTTTGATGACACTGCCCTTATCCCATGGATCTATTCCCGTCCTAAGAGCAAGTTGGAATTCACTTTAGAGTTTATCACCATGAAAAGCGTTGATCGTGTGGTTGTACTAACGACTAGTTCAACTTGGATAACCCCAAGAATGTTACTATTTTTTCCTTCATAATTAGATAAAACCATGTTGTGTTGTCGGAGATCAGCAACACATTTTCCCATTTTCTTAAACAAAGCATGAGGCATTAAGTTGACAGTTTCTCCTCCATCCACGAACACTTTATTCACTGTTACTCCATCGACCTTTTCCCTTATGAACAATGGTTTCAAATGATACATCATTCCTAGACTAGGATTTTCAAACATAGCCTTTTGTTCCTCCACCACACCATTGTTTATAACATAGTAGCATAATGGTTTGTCTTCAGCAGTTTCATCTGGTACAGAGTCCTCGTCTGCTTCAGAGGCTTCCGGCACCATATCATATTGGGCAGGCAATACCGACACGATGACACGGTTGACGACAAAATCTTCACCATAAGTATCATTGTTAGTATCATCATATATATCGTCATCTGGTGACAGATTGTATTCTTCATCAGACTGGGGGGAATACTCAGGTTCTTCCTCATCTGACTGAGGAGAATATTCAGGTTCCTCCTCATTCGATTGAGGAGTGTATTTAGGTTATTTCTTATCCTCGACTAGAGATGTGCATTTTGTGCTTTGGTTTGATATTATTCCTTTCTCTCCTAAAGAGTCCATGGTAATTTCCATTGTCTGGTTTGCCATGATTTTCCCTTTTTTAACCCACATTCCTTTTGGATATTGTCTTTTTGTCCATAGGTTTCAATAGGTTTCAACTGTGAAGTCGAAGCCTCTTTCCCAACTTTCTTGTTTCTCTGATAACTCCTTCATTGTATTCTTGTCATAGGGTTTTTCCCTTTGTAATTAGAGAAACCACATAAAATATGGGTTTGACCCTCTTCTCTGAAGTCTTTGCTTCTTTCTCCATATCAAGCATTTTCCACTTTGGCCTTTTTCTCCCCTTCTGATTCACAGGTTCCACCCACTTCTCTTGTGGGATATCCAACGGAGGACGAAAGGTATTTGGTCGAGGCTGTTGTAATTGCCTTTTGTACTCTTCATTTCGACGAGGTGCCCCACTTTTGTCGAACACAAACCTTGGGATGTTGGTTTTTTCCTCTTCCAATGCCTTTTTCTTGTCAGCTTCATACTTTTCAGCGGCTTTCTCATTGAAAATAGAATTTCACCTTGGACATAGCACCGCCTTCAACCCATTCACTCTGAATTTCTCCTAGAAACCAGTCAAGTCTTCTCCAGCTTGAGGATAAATTACCTTTAATTCTTCTTCAGTCTTTTTGTCGAAACCCTCAGTAGTTTCAACATCATGCATTCAAAAGATTCAGTAGCCAAAGAATCGTTAAGACCATCAATAGTCTCAACCATCATGCATTCGAAAAGCTCAGAATATAAGGCGCCTTCGACTTTCAAAGGATCTGTGTCTACTTGCATCTTTGGCATTTCGCCAAATTGAAGTATGCCCTCCTTCAAAGCTTTATGCACCAAATCCCTGAAAATAACACATTAAGATGTTTTATGATCAAGAAAGTTATGAAACTTATGAAATCACCTTTTCTTTTTCTGCTCTAATGGGGGATATTTTAAACCTTAAGGAATAATAATTTGACCATCTTTAACTAACAAATCGAATATCTCATCACATTTAAACACATCAAAAGTGTAAGTTTTAGCAACATATATATCTGTGTTCTCCGTTTTAACGGGACTTTTTCCATTTGATGGTTTCAACAATTTACATGTGTAAGGAGGTCCTCGCTTTCGTCGACAAGCTCTTCATCGTCAGAAGAGTATTCGCCAGCTGCTACATAAGACACTTTCTCTTTCTTATGGTATCTACCAGTTTTGATTTTTTCAGCTTTCAAGCGTTCGATCTATCGAACTCTATCAACTAATTATGCCATATACCTGAGATATTGTGTGTCTAACTTTGTCCTCATAGAATAGTCTAAATCGCATGCAGCTATTTCGACTAATTCGTGCTCAGGGACTTGAGTAAAACATATTTCTTTTAAAAGTCTAAACATGTTGAGATATTGATCGACTGACTCAGCGGTCTTTCATTTGACGTTGGCCAGTTCTTTCAAACTTATTTTTAACCATCCCATGTAGATTTGTTCATGGAACAATCTCTTTAATTGCGTCCACGTATGGACGGATTATGGAGGTAGCATCGTAAACCAAGTGAACACATTCTTTGTGAGGAAACTTGGGAAATATTTCATTGTCAGGTCCTCATTGGTTTCTATGTCACCAACTTTGGTTTGATATCTGACAACATGTTCTATAGTGGACTCTTCAGTGTCTCTAGCAAACTTGGTAAGCTTTGGAACCTTTCATCCCCTAGGTAATTATGTTTGTAAAACAAATTCTGGTCATGGAGACGAATATGTTGGCCTTTGAAGGCCTGGGTTTACCCCATTTGGAACCATGATTCGTTCGACAATGGCCTCTAAATTTTGTTCCCCATCCATTGCATCTTGTCGAACCTGCCTGACCTGGTCAAGATCTTGATTTCTATTAACTAACACAATGGAAGGCCGTTGGGCCACCATAGGTATTGGTTCGACCACCTGGTGTTCTTTGTCAACTGTTTCGTCGAACAACTCCTCGTGTCGAACTGGGGTTTCCGGTCGAGGTGAAGGTGGGGGAGTTTGTCGAACTTGTGCTCTGGAAGCCCTAAGAAATCCCATATCCAGGTCATTTAAGTTGCTAGTTGTTGGTAACTCCGAGTCGAACCTTGAATTAACGGTCTAAGTATGGTACTCATTTGCTGAGTTAGCATATGGACTATTTCGTGATTACTTTCGTCCATCTGTTGTCTCATGATTGCGATAGAGCTCGATGTGAAAGTTGGGATCGACTGAGATGAACAACCTAAACATGGGCGTCGACTGAATTGGTTTACCAAAGGTCTTAACCCATGGTAGGGTGGAAATGGCGACGATGGATTTTCACCAAATGTCGAACTGCTACTAAACGTCAGACTGCTATTATGTATACTTGCTATAAATTTGGTTGGAATTCCTAAGGTTCGATGCATGAGCACTGTGAAACTTGGCATATATTTCCATGAAGTTCCCATCATCGTCGGCCTTGGAGTCTCAGGCTGACGTGGTTTCAATATTGGTCCACTGTGTGCAGTCGAAACCGCAGACACGGTGCCAGAACCAACATCAGTTGTTTGCGACACAACTGTACTTCCTCCTGAAGAGGGTTCTTCGTTTGGGTTTGGACGTGGTGTTACCATTTTACCACTATGTAATTGCATATACTTAACACAACGGGTCCCACCAGGTGTGCCAATTTGTTTGCACAAATTTTCGCGCGAACAGTCTCTAGCCTCCTATTGAGGTTTACTTCCAGGATCGGCTACAAAATCCTAGACTAAGTGTTAAGTTTATGGGATGTTTTGTTTAAGTGTTTGGATTAAGAAAATGATAGACAGAAAATGCTTGTAAAATGTGCAATTAAAATAGATGAACGGAAGACAAGATAAACCGTAAATGGCAAAGCAGATAAAAAGACTTGGTAATTTAAATTGTTTGAAGGTAAATGTGAATGCAAGCATATATTTTTGTAGGAATGAACTATTTTCTCTAAACTCTTGATACGTTGAGTGTTTTCCCTCTACAATGTTACAAATGCGACCTCCTTAAACTAACAATAAACTTTGCTTAAATAAGAAATAAAATTAACTGCTATTTCGCTCTTAATGATTAATAGCTTGAGACGTGTTTGCCCACTCCTTTATAACTTCCCACGTTCTTGCTATTTTCAAATCTTACCATCGTAAACTATCATTTGCTTTGACTTCGACATGCACATTTTCTATTTGTCAGACCTGTTTCGACTTGGCTTGTGTTCCATGTCCGTCTTGTCTATCGAACCCCTTCGACCATGTTCACTCTTCTCGATACTTCGTTTTGTGATCCCATACTTCTTGCTTCTATTTTCCTCTTTTGCTTAGTCGAAATTTGTTGACTAACATACACATACATTATAGCTCAACCATACGCATACTATACAAATACACACCCAATACATTTCACTTAACATTGACTTATACAATACAATCTAAATATGCATGTCATAAAAAATACGATACGAATACACTAAAACGATCCAATACAAATTATACTAATTCAATACAAAAAAGATAAGCGTGTGAGGATCAACCTTTATTAGAAGTTAATATTTTATGTCAAAGAACCACCGTGTTAACTTTCAATATCTTTGCACCACTTTCAATACTTCTATCCAAAAATAAAATACAAATTGATTCCACTACAATGTCTCGCCTTCTTAAATTCGTCTTTAAAAAGTTTATTTTTTATAAGGAGCTTGAGATTCTAGGATTTGAATTCTGAATTTTGTTTCTAAAATTGGTCATTATTATTTTTGTGAGTAAAACTTCTTAATTCAAATAATGTTGGATTATCGGCGTTGTCTAATGTGAAAGACCTGTATAGGTCTCTCACCGTGTGAAATCAAGATTTTATTTTTTTCTCTTTTTTCAACTATTTAGCGGGATTACTTTGTGAGAATTTTAAATCGCTACAGTACATAGTCTTATTTTCCAGTACAGTATGTTGAAGAGGTCAATAACCTCTTCCATTTAAAAGGATTTTTTTTGCACTAAAGCAATTTAAAACTCCTACAAAATAGCCCCCTGCTAAATAATTAAAAAACGAGAAAAAATAGAATCTTGGTCTCATACGGAGAGAGAGAGACATATAGATATCTCTTACTGACTTGCCATGTCCCACGTCAACTTTTTTTATTTGAGTGTGACAAAAAAAACTAAGGTGTTATCTACCGTCTCACGTAAGCGAGTAACATTTTTGTCACTTTTTTTTTTGTCAATTTCAACCATTTGACGGCTAGTTTAAACTGACGCTAAAAATATTATTTTTTTCAATTTTTAATCAAACCGGCGCAAAATATCAATTTTTTTTCTACTTTTTAGCGATGGTTAATCCATCACAAAAATAATCACTAAAAATTTGTGACGCTTAAAACCGCCGTTAAATAATTAATTGAAAAAAAAATACGAAAACGATGTGAGAGATGTAAGATAGACAACACCAAAAATTAAAAAATCAATATATTTAAACAATATGATATAAATATATTGATTATTTAATGAACTAAAAAATAATTTTTTTTATACTCTCTAGTATTATTATAAAAGAAATTTTATTTTTTAATTAATAAAATAATTAATATATGAATTAGATACATTCATTCAAAATCTACAAGGAACACTATAACATAGGTAACGTCGAGAGTTCAAATACAGACGATACACGTTGTCCTATATAGGACTCCACCTCTCAAACTTTAGTAAAATCATTTCTACAAAAGCTGTCAACTTTCTACGACAAAAGTCGGCCACCACCCCCTCACATCACATTACAGGCTCTTAGACTACTTTTATTGTGCAATGAAATTTAGGGTAGATAGATGCTTAAAGAACACACAAAAACAACTCTAAATCAAAAAACTTATGTAGGTTGAGTGTAAGCATATTATTATAAAGATTGATTTCCTTAATAATACACCTTAATTAACTCAAAGGATATTAAGATCTTAAAAAGCAAAAGAGGAAGGTGAACTGACAAAGCTGGAACAACACATGTCAATGTCATGCAACCAAACTTTTTTTGTTGTTATATTTTTCTAAGCTTAAAAAAGTTATATTAAAAGTGAATATAAATTAAATCCTAACTTTATTATTTGCACTGTCACGCTTTTTTCTAGAGGAAATATTTTTGCACATAAAATTCATGCGAACTTTGCTCCCCTCCATGATCTCATAATTAGCACAACAGCATCTTTTACACGTTTTTTCTCTCTCTCTCTTTCTCGATGTCTTTCACGATGTTTCATTGAAAATCTTTTTTTCTTTTTTCTCTTTAAAATTCTTCATATTTTTTATATTTTCTTCTCATGGTCCTTTGCATCATGGATTCCATGTCTTCTCTTCATTATCTTTCCATAGATAGAGTAAAAAAGAAACACGCTTTGCATGTTTTTGATTCTCACACGTTATAGTTATAACATCATAAGATCTCAATATCATCAAAGACCAAGAAAAAAAACAACCATAACAAAGAAAAAATGTTGCAGAGAGCAGCAAGCAATGCATATTCATGGTGGTGGGCTAGTCACATCAGAACAAAACAATCAAAATGGATGGAGCAAAACCTTCAAGGTTCATTCTCTTTTTCTTCTAATTATAAAATTGCATCTTCATACTTTGGTTTTAACGTTGTACAATCAAATTTAGTATATGCTTATGATTATCAGTTTCAATATATTATGACTGAAGAGGTTTAAGGAATTAGATATATATCGATATATAGATATAGATATAGTGAATAGGTTTAATTGTTTTATATCTAAAATGCAGATATGGAGGAAAAGGTACAGCATGCTATAAAACTCGTAGAGGAAGATGGAGACTCATTTGCAAAGAGAGCAGAAATGTATTACAAAAAGAGACCGGAGCTGATAAGTTTTATTGAAGAAACATACAAGGCTTACCGAGCTTTAGCGGAACGATATGATCACATATCGACGGAGTTGCAGAATGCTAATAACGCCATTGCTTCTGTTTTTCCGGATCGAGTTCCGTTTATGGATGAAGAAGAGGAAAGTGCATCGCCTAGGACTCCGAAAAAAATGCAGACGGAAGTGTCTAAAGCAAATGTTCCAAAGCCTCCTCTTAGAGATTTGAAAAGCGTGGTAACAGCAGCGACGGCGGCCACGAAGAAACTTAATCCGAAAAAGACTACGGCGCTGTCGGTTGCTTCTAAAGTTCCTAAATCTGGATTAAGCAGAAAGGACGCGCTTGAGGAGGTTGACAAGCTGCAGAAACAGATTTTATCTCTACAAACTGTGAAGGAGTTTGTGAAAAGCTCGTATGATAATGCAATCGCGAGGTACTGGGAAACGGGAGAGAAGATCAAGGAATTACAAGATAAAGTTTCTGTTCTGCAAGATGAAATCGGAGAAGGTATTGTTATTGAGGACGATGAAGCGCGCCGATTGATGGCTGAAGCTGCTCTTAAGTCATGCCAAGAGACATTAGAACAGTTGGAAGTGAAACAGGAAAAATCAGTTGATGAAACCAAAGTCGAATCCGAAAGAATAAATGATGTTAAGGCGAAATTAGCCTCTCTCATGAATGAGTTTCAATATGATCAGAGCGAATCGAAAGAGCTGAGGGTCAAAAGAGATGGAAGAAGCGTAGCCGAGAGAAAGGACTTGGAAAAAGAAGAGGGGGAATTGACGCAACAGATACATGATTTGCAGTCATTACAGGAAACTGTTAAGGTGCACTTTGAAGCTAGCTCCCATTCGTCTCTGGCTGCGACAGAAATGGCGGAGAAGATTGATGAGCTTGTGAACAAAGTGATTAGCTTGGAAACTTCAGTTTCATCTCAGACTGCTCTAGTAAATAGATTGAAAACAGAAACGGATGAACTTCAAGGCCAGGTTCGAACTCTGGAAGACGATAAGGAAAGTTTGATCAAAGATGAAAATAAACTGAACGAACAACTGAGAGACATGGAACAGAAGATGCTTGCGGTTCAAGATCTAAACCATACTGTTGAAGATCAGAATAGCGATCTCAAGAGTCATTTCACTGAAGCACATTCTAATATCGATAGCCTCTCAGTGGAAGTCCAAAGTTTGCAGCCAAGTGAGGAGGTTAAGGTAGGAGATTCAGCACAGATGCAAAAGAACTCATCGGACCAAAACGAATCAAAACATGAACCTGAAGCGAAAGTTCCATTGAACGAAGAAGACAATGTCTTACAGAATGAAGTAAAGAAGTCGGAAAAGGAACATACCGATTTGTTAAAAGATGCAGTAAATACAGATGAGGAGCTTAAGATTGCCAATGATGTAAAAGAAAAAGTAGCATCAGATAACAAGATCAAGGTAACTGATTCACCACAAGATACCTTAGAAACGGAAGGAGCGGCCTCAGTGGAAAACAGACCTCCAAAAGAGTTAAAAGAACAAGAGAAGGCTCTTAATCCTGGAGATAATAATCAAAAAGAAACAGTAGCCATGAGTACAATTACAAATACGGAAAATTGTTCTTCGGAGAGTTTTGAGAAACTGCAAGAAAATGATGCTGAGAAAGGTTCAACCACGACAGAGAATACTCTTGGAGTTGACCAGAAAGAGCATGGAAAAGATACAGTAGCTATGAGTACAAGTACAACAGCTGAAAATCATTCTTCGGAGAGTTTTGAGAAACTGCAAGAAAATGATGCTGAGAAAGGTTCAACCACGACAGAGAATACTCTTGGAGTTGATCAGAAAGAGCATGGAAAAGATACAGTAGCTATGAGTACAAGTACAACAGCTGAAAATCATTCTTCAGAGAGTTTTGATAAACTGCAAGAAAATGATGCTGAGAAAGGTTCAACCACGACAGAGAATACTCTTGGAGTTGATCAGAAAGAGCATGGAAAAGATACAGTAGCTACGAGTACAAGTACAACAGCTGAAAATCATTCTTCAGAGAGTTTTGATAAACTGCAAGAAAATGATGCTGAGAAAGGTTCAACCACGACAGAGAATACTCTTGGAGTTGATCAGAAAGAGCATGGAAAAGATACAGTAGCTACGAGTACAAGTACAACAGCTGAAAATCATTCTTCAGAGAGTTTTGATAAACTGCAAGAAAATGATGCTGAGAAAGGTTCAACCACGACAGAGAATACTCTTGGAGTTGATCAGAAAGAGCATGGAAAAGATACAGTAGCTATGAGTACAAGTACAACAGCTGAAAATCATTCTTCAGAGAGTTTTGATAAAATGCAAGAAAATAATGCTGAGACAGGTTCAACTAAGACAAAGACTCTTGGAGATGATCATAAAGAGCATACAACAGCAGCAGATGATGAACCTGATTGGAGACAAATGTTTTTGAATGGAATGCAAGATAGAGAAAAAACTCTTCTAACTGAGTACACTAATACTCTTCGGAGTTACAAGGTTGTGAAGAAGAAGCTCGCCGAAATAGAGAACAAAAATCAAGACAACCACTTGGATTATTGTTTGAAATCTCAGTTGCATGAGTTGAAGACATCTAATTCTTTGAAAGATCAAGAAATAAGAATTTTACATCGGAAACTCAGTCTTTTGCAGATAACAATGGAGGGAAATGAGGACATGACTGACTCAACTTCAATTCTACCACAAGAAGAACATGACATTGAGAAACTTCTAAAAATTGATCTACCTGAATCTACATGCGCTATTGAAGAGAAGTTCCGGTCTAATATAGATGAAGTTCTAGAGGAGAACTTAACTTTCTGGTTAAAGTTCAGTACAACTTATGCTGAGATACAAAGGTTTGAAACCACTATCAATGATTTGCAAACCGAGGTATCAAAACTTGAGAAAAAAATAAAGCCTTCAGAAGGTAGTGGCAGCTTAAAGCATAGTCTAAAATCAGATGCGCGGCCGATTTATAAACACCTGACAGAGATTCAAACTGATATAACAGTCTGGATGGAGAAAAGCGCATTGCTGAAAACAGAATTACAGTGTAGATTCTCGTCTCTGTGTGTCATCCAAGAGGAGATAACAAATGCATTGAAAGCCAGTGCTGAAGATGAAGATTTCAGGTTTACGAGCTATGAAGCAGCCAAGTTCCAAGGTGAGGTTTTGAACATGAAACAGGAAAACAATAGGGTTGCTGATGAACTTCAAGCAGGTTTAGATATGGTAACATCACTTCAACTTGAAGTCGAAAAGGCACTCGTGAAGTTGAATGAGCAATTTGGGTTATCAGCTTCAAAGAGAGAAGAAAGTGGACAACTAAGTCAGTCAGAATCTCGAGCTAGGGTTCCTCTCAGATCATTTATCTTTGGCGTGAAACCAAAGAAACAATCCATTTTCTCCTGCATGTCCCCTGGAATGAATAGGAAGTTCAAGTCTGCTAAGAATTAGAGTAATGTGTAATATATTTTGCTAGCTTTCTATTTTGTTTCTTTGATCATTCATCAGTTTCATTAGATATTGATTGAGAACGTCTTTTGACTCTAAAGGAAGAGATTCATTTTCCCAATTTTTTTTTGTCCATAACTGTAAGCAGGAAGCATGGCAAAATGCACTTTTTGGTTTACTCAAGTGTTTTGAGCTCTCTTTTTCAAGATATATCCAAGTATTCCCATTTTCCTCTTTGAAATTACTATTTGTCATCCTTGTAAAACGGCTGAAATTTGATTAAGCTCTTAACTTTTACTTAATTTTCATTCCTCTAAAATATGAAATCACATTCAGTGATTGTAGTGTTCAATTAAGAGTATATAAACAACTTTCATTTTAGGGGTTAAGGAAAATATTTACGATAGACCCACATGTCATTTCATAAAATACATACGTAGTTACGCAACCTCACTTGAGACAATAGTTACAGATTTTAGAGACCAAAACCAAAATTCACTCATTTAAGGTTGCATGGTTATTTACAAATCAATCTCATTAATATTCTGTCAACCATGCTGAAACCTAGTATAAAATTAAGCCTAGATATAATGATCTTGCAGGTAAACACTAGCAGTACCTGGAAGATATTCCCTTCAGTAGGGTTAAATTCATTTGGAAACTACCAATAACCCAAATTGTGTAATAATGAAAATAATTTCCATTTCTTCTGATTCACATGTACTAGAAATATAAGGTTATCCTATTTCCTAATTTACTGGGCCTCTCTTGCCACTTGTAATACAGCCAAATAACTTACTATATGTATATTGGTTCCCTTGTTTTTCCATCAAACAAGGTAAGGAAATAACACTGTTCTTAACAAATCGAGCACCAACACCTTGTGCAATTCTCGAGATTAGTCATTCTCATATGCTCCCTGCCAACTAGGTGACTACCTTCCGGAGAAAAAAGATTCTGGCTAACAGGTTACGCAAAATCTCTTTACATGGAGACTACCTCGTTTGAGAATATATTAACTTTAGAAACCACGGCAAAAATTCTAGTAACATAGCCTCACTTTCCTTTCTTAGTATCTTGTGGGAACTTCACCCCCAGGAGGCCAAGCAAATTCGATGCAGGACCAGGAAGCCCTTGTTGGGAAGAAAATGAATCAAGAAGGCTTTGTACTAAATTTACATCCACGTCTATAGGAGAAAAGTCCTCATCCATATTTTCTGCGGCATGTGATGTTCCCTGAAAAAAAAAATTTTAAACGAATGTCACATAACAGCACTGATCAAAGTTTGCCAAAATAAATAGAAACTGGACTACCCCGCAGGTGCGCACACCTTTTCCCCATAATCTTATTACTTAATTATCGCACAATGATAAAATGAGGAAATGTAGTAACAATAGGCAGATAGAGAATTCATGTTAAAACAAATGGCTAAAATGGAATATCTTTGCATATTTATGAGACAAACCACTTATTTTTTTCCCTTTCAATTGACCTTGTTTGGTTTGAATATTTGATGTCATTTGACCATCCATAAACATTAACATTTAGAATTAGAGCATTCATTACTGGTGCAAGCCCAAACAAAATACCTCATCCTTCTTTGGAATTAGTTTATCAACACCAACAAAAGTTTTCGGAAGGGTTGTTGGCTTTAGTTGTTCATCCATAGCATTAGAATAAACCTGTATGAAGGTATCCTCTTCATCATCATTTTCCTCAGCAGATTCAACCCCATCATTCTCGTCAGAATCATCTATATAATCATCAATAAAAATGTCAGAGCCCAAAAGAAATACTAATATGCAAGGAAAACACAATACTGATCACATAACCATTTATTTGATTGAATTCCAGTAATCAACTAATTCACTAGTCCTACAGTTCTATGCATACTAAAACCCAGATACTGTTACTTTGGTTAGCATATTTCATACAGCTCAGTGTCACAAACAACTAAGAAATTTTACTGGTCTATGTTGCATTGCTCAATAACAAACTTGAGGAGATAACCAATGCCCAACTTTAAACCAAATGGAAGATCAAATTGGTGAGATGTGAACCCAAGTGTGCATGCATGAATGGCACATCACAAAAACATAAATGTGATAATTTAATGTTTTGTAACACAACTCTTTTACCAATAATCCAGTGGCAGAAACAAAGACAAGTTAAACGTAAAGCAAATGAGAGATGATCTATTTAAGTAAAATTTCATAATTCACAATCATTAGATAAAAAGTTTCCATATAACTATTGAAGAGTACGAAGTATACATAAACATGAAAATCTTACCAAAGTCCAGGTCAGATGATGATCCTTCTTCAATATTACTGTTAGCAGCTTCACCTGGACAATTCATTACTGATTCCATCTCTTTGAAAAATTGATCCGCATCAAAGTCCACCTCCTTATTTCTTCACAAGTGTTCAAGATAAATAGATATCATCATAATTAAGTAATATACTAGTAAAACCAAAAAGGTAATGTTAAAAAAAACTGTAATTTAGTTTGGATAGAAAACTAAGACTTTATTGAATTTGCGATTAAAAAAAACTTAATCCCACTCTTGTTGGATGAAAAATGGAAGATGCCCAGTAACTCACTACAAGGAAATGACGAACATAATAGAAAAGACATAAAAAAGACTTAATAAGCAACATTTTGAGGGCTGCAATGTGCCTACCAACAGAACCCTTAATACCCCTTTCTCTTAGACTTCCCCAGTCCCATATATTTAACCAGCTCAACCACATGATAGATTCCCTTAGCATCTCTCCACTCACACATTCTATTATTTTAATAATCCATAATCCTAGTCACTCAGACATCCTGTTATATAAAATTAACAGTAATCCAGTTCTTGCTCATTGTGGTTCCACTCTCATCCTTGCTAGCATGCTTCTTAGCATGTATGCTTAGGCAATGGACGGTATAACAGAAAACAAAGTATCACCCATATGTGTATAATATTGAGTTTGTGACTCAAATAGCACAAATTAATTAGTAATAGGAATAACCGTTGTACAACTTATGAATATTATCATATAACAAATGGAACAAGTTATTTAAAACAAGATATCACTACCTACTTTACCATAAGCAATTCAGTTTGTGTTAAAAAACGCTTAGATGTGTTCTAATTATCGTATTATATAGTAGAACTTGTTAAATAAGTGGTGGTGTTATATAAGTACAGTCTGAATTAAGCTATATAACTTTTGAATAGGCCCTTTGAGAAATGCTAATTAAGGAAAAGAATTTCAACAATACGACAAGGTTAATTTGGTCAGGAGTTATTATAAAGATAGATACCACCTATAATGCTTTTAGCTTTCACAGAAACATGTTTTTTAAGTTCTGAATTTTAGGTTATGAAAGTTCAAAACAGCTTTTTGGAACAGAAATTTTTTAATTAATAAGCTCATTCATGCAGGATAAAAATACTTCATGAGTAATTTATTTGGCACAATACTTCGTTAATACTTACTGGTTACTGCAGTAGATAAGCCTATATAATCTGAAATTTAATCTCACCTAAACAGGACAAGTTGATTTGTCCAAATCTCAGTATTAACCAAAAGGTTAGAATTAACGACTTGGATCTTTATTAATGTGTGGAACTTAATGCATACTAATGGCCAAACATTATGGGGAAAACAAACATTTTCATGGCCTAAATTCTCTCGCAGAAAATATTCCTATATGATAATCGTTGGAACTTGGAAGCATGCATATCAAATATGTAATACTTGAATGAACATGTATGCAGTGAAACTGACCTGTCTTCCGGAGCTTCAGCGCCCTCAAAACTTGACACCTTGTCAACAAATGCTCGCATAAGTTTTGCCACATCACCAGGATTAAACTCAGCAGTATTTGAACCATTATTTTGACCCTTTTTTCCTTTCCCTTTATTTTTGTGTTTTAAGTCAAAAAGTTCCATCTCCTTTTGTCTTTCGTTAAGAGCAGAATTTAACTCTTCCTCTCCGTTGTAAAGCCAATAATCAGCATCAGATGGAGGAACCTCCTGATCTTTAAATTCGTCCACTGAATAAGGTAAAGCAAGAATTTCATCTATTCGTCTAACAGGAGCACTCATCAAATCACTGCAACAAAATTTTAACTTAGCAGATAGCAATGATAAAATAACAAAAGTCCACTGTTGGAAATTAAAACATCTTAATACTCCACTTTCCCGAATATCTTAGTTTCAATGTTTAGCAAGCAGATTAGTTCAAATAATCTTAAGAAATATTGCTAGCTAAATTGATCCCTTCTAAATTGCATTTGCTCATTTATCATCATTGTTTGTAATCACTACGTGTTCATAGATTAAGGATGCTACTGAGTGCAAAGCATGATCTTCAAGCAATTTTGGATTAAATAGCCTTAACCAAGAAGAGACTGAAAGAATAACGGCTTTCCTAGCTTGGGAAACAAATGGGTATTTGTACTTCGGCGTATTCAGATATGCTTCCAATTCATTAGGGTTTAATGTCTCTAATTACTTTCTATTTTCCTTTGGATTGAGGAGCCACAGATCATATGACAGCCTCGTCCAAATACTTCTACTTGTATCACCCCAGTCCCAATATTAGGAATTTCGGTTAGAATGGACATCCACTATAAACCCGAGACCTAAAATCAAACAACAGACTCTATTACAACCCAAGTAGAATATTCCCTAATGCCCCATTCAAACGAAATAATAACATAGAAAAGTAAACTTAGCACAATGTTCATTCTAACCGAATTTCTTATCAAGTCATTTTAACCAAATAATATTTCTCACCTTAGCAAGGATAAAATAATAAAAACCAAGTAAACTTGTGAGCTAAAAACAAATAATATCATAAAGATAGTCCAACTTAAAAGCAAGACTTGATTAGAATCAATGTTTATCTTCCAATTCCAAACACAATGGGTATCTTCAACAATAAGACTAACAGTAAATCCAAGGAGTTTCACTAGTATCTATCAGTTCTATATTTTATATTCTATCCGGTACAAAAGAGTCAATATATATGGTAAATCATGATGTGAGTGAAGAAAGATCAGCTTACTAACCTGGCTTTGGAGTGTAGAGAAGTGTTTGTATAATACTCTTGAGCATTTTGCATCAACCTATGATACTCACTAGAACCCGGAAGCAGCCCTTGAAAGTAACCACTTTTCCCCAAACTCTGCATAAATGCTTCCCAAGTAGAACCCTTCCCTTCAATCCCATCACGCTTCCGTTGCTGATACATCATTTCCATCCCACAAGTAATCTTCAACCCCAACTCTGCCTCTGCAAACTCCTCCCTGCGGTCTCGACTCGGGAGCTCCGGATAAACCTTCGGAGCCCTAAAAGTTTGTTGAACAAGCTGTGCATACATAGCCCTCGACATCTTCACAGAAACACAAACCAACTCTTCCCCTCTCCCTTTCTCCAAGAATTTCTCCAACTTCGCTGCAAATTTCATTGCATCAATGTCCCTGTCGTAGAATCCTTCCACTGCCAACGAAATCAAGCATGGCTCATGCTTAAGAACCTTTGCAACTGACACAGGAACCCTGGCCCTAACACTATGCATGTTTTTCCTGGCCTGGGCCGGGTAATCCTTAATCCGGCTCATAATAGCGGTCTGAACAGGTTCAGAGACTCGCGACTTGGACTCAGAGGTTGATAGGAAGTTGAGTGAATCCCTTAGGGAGGGGGAAGGGAGACTGTTACGAGGGATGATGTGGACATGGCCGTTACGGAGAAATATACGGTTGTCGGAGGTTTCAGGGTTAACCCAACGAGGAAGATGGAAGGCGGCTTCGATGAGAAGAAACTCTCCGTCGGAGTCCCAGATGCGGATGGAAAGGGAAGGGAAGTGGGTGGAGATGTGGAAGAGGAGGAAGACGGCAAACCATTCATCGTCGAGATTGTCTCCGTAGCGAAGGTGGCCGTGGAGGTGAGGGAGGTTCGAGGAGGAAGGGCACTGACAGGTAGGGTTTGGCGAAACGGAGAGAGAGAGGTTGAAGGGCTGGTGTTGCCAGATGTAGTCGGTGGTGAAGGGGGAGATGGATTGTAGGATTTGGAGGTGGAGGGATTGGAGAGTGGTGGTGGCGGTGGGGTAATCGGGGTATATGGCGTAGAAAACGGTGTCGTGTGATGGCATGGCGGTGGAGGAAGGAGGAAACTCCATTACTATGCTAAATATTACAACTTCTTCGCTGAACTTCTTTTTCTTTTGGGAGATTATCCCTGCTGCAATAGAGTAAAATGAATTTCAAAAAATTAATACCAAAATTCACCGTCCTTCGTGTATTCCTGCGACGGAACTTTAGCAGAGTAGACTGCAGTTGAGTGAAGACTGGGTGTGCGGCGGGTACCCGTTAGAGTCGGCAACAGCAGAAACTACGATCGTGGTGTGTATCTTTTAAGTTTTAGGAGCAACGAAACCTAAAAAGTAAGTGTGCATGCTAAACCGAACCATTTTTCGTAAAAAACGGTTTGAGAGTGAAAACGGGTTCGAACCGGTTTAAATAGTCAATGACTTCCTGGTTCATAAGCTCGCAATCATAAAATTGATTCTGATGTACCGTGGACAGTAGGAGCGGTTTGTATTTACTGTAAGATGCATAATTCTGAAATGGAATTCAATAGGCGATCAGTATCTATAGTTAATTATCTTCATCTCTTATGTAAAAATCGTCCAATTTCAAAAATTGGTTGAACAAGATCCCTAATACGTAGATTCTTTGCATTCAACCAAAAATGAGAAAAATTAACATAAAAAATAAATAATAGGAAAATATGTAATCGATGAAAACAAAAGAAAATCAATATCAATTATAGTAGTCCATAGTAACTGCGCAAAAAATTTGATAAATATATATATATATATATATATATATATATATTATATAATATATATATATATATATATTATATATATAATATATATAATATATATATATGAATAAATTATAATCATGTTTGACTAATGTTTTTTGGGTTATTTGGATTACTAATTTTTTATTAATAATAAAAATCTAAATTGAGTTGTGTGGTTAATTTTGGGTTGTAATTCTAATATAAGACAAGTCTTATATATCATTATTCTTATTTTGTGATAAAATAAGACGTATATCAATGTCTCCACAATCATCAACTCGAGTATGAGAACTATCCGTAATATTAATATACTTCATAGAAGAAAAAATACTCTTAAAGAAATATTGAGAATTAAATATCATATAATATAATTAGTGACACCACAATAATGATCCAAACACTTTTAGAATCATTATCCACAATATATTAAAGACACAAATCATAAATGACATATTTCAATTGCAAAAGTGCCTTCTTTAGAAAACAACAAGAAGCAAACAAAAATCTCAAAAAATAGTAGTAAAGAGACATTCAAATTTTGTTCCACTTTTTCCCTTTTCTAATGGAACTCTTTTTTAAAAATTGAATAACCAGAACTGATACGTGAAGATTGTTGTCAGAATGAACAATACTTTCCGGGATGAGCAATACCTTTAGAATGAATAATGATCGCAATATGAACATCACTTTCGGAATAAAAAGTGATTGCAGGATGAACAATATTCAAGGTGAACAATGCTTCCCGATGAACAGTGTTTTTGAACTTCAAAGGATGTGTGATTAAGACAGAGAAAAATACAAAATAAACTACAATGATGATGGCTAAGATTTAAATAGAAGCAAAACCAGCAAAATTGAGAGGTCCTGATACTAAGTAGAAAAGTATTTTAATATATTTCAAAGTTGTACTCCCTCCGTCCCAAATTATAAGACGTTTTGCACCTTTTACGAAAATTAAAAAATATAATGATTTGTTGTATGGGAAAGACAAATTATGCGTGACTTAACAATATTGTCATTCATTTATTATAGACGAATGAGAAATTTAAAGAATTGGAATAAGAAATAGTAATAAATGAGTGTATGTTGGGAAAAAGTTATTAATGTTGCATTGGAATTGTAAAGTGACTTATAATTTTAGACAGGGGAAATAATTTACAATGTGTTGAATTGTAATTCCTTGTGTCGAAGCAGGTTGCTCGACAGAGTAAGGAAGTGTTGAACCACCTAGTGTGTTGAGTTGTGTTAGTGTGTCGAAGTGTCGAAGCATGTTGCTTCACCCAGGATTTCGACTTATACCTATTTTAATAGTGTTAGATATTTTGAGCTTTTATAGTTTTGAGTTTTGCCTTGAGGTCCAAGTTAACCTAAATCTATAAATAGAGGGAGTAACCCTTATTTTTGTAATGAAGTGAATAGAGCATTCGTAACATTGGATTCACAGTATTTTGAAGTTGCAAAGTGAATAAAAAAGTTTTCCACAGTTTGTGGGCAGAGAGAAACTCTGCAGAATTTAATTCTTCTTCTCCTTCATAGTTCTTTACTTTCTTTATTTCTCCATTATTCTTTTCTTTTATTGTCATTGTGTGGGTGATAACAATCTTGTTTATCAAGATTGATTGAAATTCTCCATAGATTTTGGTGGATTTCCAACACAATGACGTAATAAACTTGCTTAAATAGATATGAATATAAATCTAATGGACTTATTCAACTGATTTCATACTAATAAAGTAAAATAAATAAAAATATTAATATTTACAGTCTAATATTTACAACACCACCCAAAGGGCTATAATTATATGAGTGGATAATATTTAGACATTGGTTTATCTCGTTGGCAAACTACTTGTGAAAGTTGATCTTGGATGCTTCCCTTCCAAGCATGATGTACATAAATCTTAGGAGATATGATTTTAGGTATGCCTAACACCATTTTATTTGAATTAAGTGGGCTCAATCTATTGAAATTCAAAGGGTCATACCTCTTGTGCCATAAAATGCTCTCATTATCTAGAATATTAATTTCAATGTGTAGTGGTCAAAAAGTATAGGTGTCCATGTTACCCCTATAAGAATAGGGGTACTCAAAGATCTTAGTAGGTATGTTATGTTGAATGGTGGTCAGGGCTTGCCCACGGCGGCGAAAAGCCTTGTACGGTGGTGTTTTATGGTGGTTTAGAGGATCTGCTCACGTGAGGTAAGAGGATTTGTGAATATGTTTAATGGTTAGGTATAAGCGTATGAGATTAGAATATATCCCCAATCCTGTTAGGCGAGAGGTATTTATAGGGGCCTTTGGCCTAGGGTTTCCTTGGAAAATGTCATTATTCACTCAGTCAATGATGGGTCGTTGAATCTCTATTTCCAATGGGGTTGTGGGTCACTTACTGACCTTAACTTCTCTTTGTCGTAGAAACGTCTCATCCCATGTTTCCCATGACTTGGCGCGAGAAGAGAATTTGGGTGAGGCAGTACCTCTCTGAGGGAGATATACGGTTTTCGTCTTTCCTTGGGGTGGCATATGGTCATCACCCTTGTTAGGTATTTTACAAATATAATACCACATAGTTCATCAAGCACGAGTACCTTGATAAAGGACAAAGTGTTTTTAGACCGTGGTATGGGGATATCCTGATGCCTTATGTTTATCAATGATAGGTGTGGTGTGCTTATTAGACTTTAGGTTTTTAAAGAGAAATTATATTGTTTGGTCCCGCCCGAGGAAACTTTAAGTCTCTTAGTCGAGAGTTGAAATAGTTTGGGAAATCTAACTCCTTAGGCATAGTTATATGTAGCCTAGGAAATCTAAGTCCCTTAGGCGAAGTTATATGTAACCTAGCTGATGAGACTATAAGTCCCTCAAGTGAGGTGTTAGACCTCTCAAGGGAGACTTCTATCAAGCCCTTAAACAAGACTTGTGGCTAAGTCTCTTAGGATAGACTTCGGTCACGCCTCTTGGGCGATATTTCTATGTCTGATCTTGCCCAAGGAAGCTTTAAGTCCCTCTGGGGAGAGTTTAAGTAGCCTGGGAAATTTAAGTCCCTCATTCTAAGTTATATGTAGCCTTAGAAATTTAAGTCCCTTAGACGAAGTTATAGGTAGACTAGGAAATTTAAGTCCCTCGGGAGAAGTTATATGTAGCCTTAGAAATTTATGTAATATCCCATATTCCCTTAAATGCTCAATTAGTTGTCAGTTGAGACCTATTGAATTCCTATGTATTATATCTTTGGTTAGTTGTAACAATTAGAGCTCCTATGTGCTCTAAATGTTGTCAATTGGGACCAATAGAGTAAATGGTGAACTCTGAAGGGATTGATTATTAATAAAGAGACATACCAATATTAATAAGTACAAGAGAGAACATTTTTGGTAACATTAATAATTGGTCAATTGGTGCTGGAAGATAAAATATCAATTGGGATATTTTGGTTACTACTTAATATTATATATATTAGATATTATATATGTATTTTATGTGGTTAGAAAGAAAGAAAAGAAGAAAATGATAAGTAGTAGGAAGAGATAAGAAGAAGGAGAGAGTTATCAGAAAAGGGAAAAGAAGAGAAAGAGAAAGAAAGAGGAAAAGAGAAAGAAAAAGAAAGAAGAAAAGAGAAAATATTAATCTAAATCTTGATTAAGATAGATTAATGAATTAATTGAGCGTTATAACTCCGTTTTGGATGCGGACGGATGCATTAGTAAGATAATGAAAAAGGCTATTATTATGATATCATATTATAGTATATTATGTGCCTTACAAATTAAATGGGTTATATTTATGATGGGTGTTAAACATGGTTGATATGATTGATATGGTTGATTGTGAAATAACATGACTAAAGATAACGTAAAGGGCTATTATTATTGTTCCATGTTATAAAATATTATGTGATTTATAAATGCCATGAATTTTATCATGATGAAAACTACATATTGTTGTTATGTGGAAGGTGAAGTAGCATGATTAAAAACCTTACAAAGATGAGTGAGGAAACCTAGAAGAATAATTTGATTAATAACTTAGAAATATGATCTAGGTTATGGAACATATGTGATATATGTATGAGAATACGGTATTCATTCGTACGACGCTTATGTGAGGTCGTGGACGAATTGTTGCCATGATTAAGAATGAGACGCATTGTATGGAACATGCCATATTATTATTTGTGTATTATGGTGAATGAAGTCACCTATGATTGATGAATTTGTTATGGTTCGTGGAACCAATGTTTTGTGGAACCGATCATGTATTCAGAATGTGTGTTTTCTGTGGTGGTACACATCTCTTGTGGTATGCTTAGATGAGTAAGCATTGGGATGTGGGACCAATGATTCGAGCCTCAAATGGGTTTGAGCCCCAACCATGGCGGACATGGGGGAGAGGTGGACACCAAAGTGGGATAAGGCCCATACGGTGAAAGAGACTCAAAGTGGGTAAAGTCCCATACGAGTGATGGTTCTCAATAGTGGGTTTAAGTCCCATAGGGGGACCGGATATCCACCGCGAAAGTCGAATCATACGAGCATGCATGAACCGAGGCTGGCTTAGACGTAAGTCCGATCGGGAATTGATGTTTCGTGATCTGAATAATGATCGTGGTTGAGTTATGAGAACTCAGATGCATGTTGCCATACAATTGCGAGATAGTTTTCCCATCGCTCAAGTCTTTGTTCCCTTGTTGACTTGAGTTGGATATGAGTTGAATATCGATTAGAATACCCTGTAGAGCCGAGTGGACCCATAGGATAGGAGAACTCACTGAGATTATTATCTCATCCCATTATTGTTGTTATTTTTTCAGGTATTCTTTACAGGTTGAATCTTGAGAAACTGCTATGGATGTTTCAAGGGTTGCTGTTCATTATGATCTTCCGTTGTGGAGTTATGTGCAATGAAGATATTGTACATAGTTCTTAGATATTTTTATTGTTTAGGCATTATTGTATAACATGTTCCATTGATGTTTTAGTTTGGACATGTATATATATTTATGCCATTAGGCACTTATGTTGTGACAGTACCAAAATTTAACACTTGTATGATATTATTCTAGATATATATTATACGGGTTGTTACAGTTGGTATCAGAGCAGGTCGACTCTCGACCTAGCCTTGAAACATCATAAGTAAATCTATTCCTGCCTCATATGTGTGTTTAGCCAACATGATTCTTAATATCATTGTATATAATATTGGGCCTGATCAACCTAATGCTATGTGCATGGTAGGTAGGATCATGGTTGAGCGACCACGAGGACTCCGAAGTGTGGGTTGAACTTGTGCTTTGAGAATAGGCTCAAGCCAAGAGTTAGAAAGTAAGGAGAACTAGATGGCCCAGTTGAAGTTTCAGAGGCATTGTGATTGGGGTATTATGGAATTGAAGAGTAGTGTATCATCCAAGCGATTTTGCGGTGGTAACAGCGTTAAGAAGTTAAGGATCTCTATTGGATAAATTGTCAGAGCTTTGAGAGAGGTGTGAATTGCTAGTGGAGTAAGATATACTCACTAATATGGAATAGTATTGTGAATAATTCCGTATGGTAAAGTAGAAAGGATGGTTATGTTGCACATATGTCATAAGGTTTGGAAGTGAGGTAGTGTATCAGTGTTTCAGTTTCTAAGGCCACTAAAATATTTTAGAAGAACGAGAGTACTTAATGGAATATATATTTGGAATTGTATCTTGCAAGTAGTTAAAGACTTGAGAGATAAGGACGTTCAGTTTTGTTGGGAGCCTAAGGTAGTGGTGAAGTCTAAGGAGAGACTCGAGGACATGGTTGTTTGTTCCAAGTGAAACGTGTATGGACCAAATGGAGGTTAGAAGATAAACCAAGTATGTTCAGTTTTAGAAGGGAGATCGGATTTGAGATAGCTCGTCAGCGGTTCAGTGTTAGTAAGAGACCATTATGGAATGATGAGTTACCTAAAGATCAATTATAAGAGTTTGTGTTGGAGGCAGATAACGCCCATTATATAGTAAGGGAAGCTCCAGTGGGTTTTGGTTGTATGAGAACTGGTTGAGGACAAGAGAAATTTAGTTGGATTTAAGGACTTCTAGTAGAATGGTTTTTGTAATTGGAACTGAGAGAATTACCATGGGAAGACAAGTCAACACCGAGTGCGGAAGTAATGTGGATGTTGCAATACAACTGTCGTAATGGGGTACATTTTAGATAAAGGCACAATGGGACCATTAAGATTCATTAAGACAAAGTTATGGGCGTGTAGTTGATGATTGTTCACATCGAGGATTTCTAGAGTATGTAGTGTGTAACACCCGAGGTCGGAGAGGCCGAAGAGTGGTTACATGTAACATCCGAGGGCGATGGAGTGGTTGTCGATGCATGGTGCATGACAATGAGACACTCCTAGCAGCTTCTAGGGGAAAAACCGAATTCACATCGAAATGAGAGGGATCCTGAGGCTGTGCAGGTATGAGACTACATGGTTGAAAGAAGGCTTATAGGGATTAATTGGTACTACCTATATCAACAAGATGCATCTTCTTTTCGGTATCCTAATCAATAAGAACTCCATAGTTAAGCGTGCTTGACTTGGAGTAGTATTGGGATGGGTGACCTTCTGGGAAGTTTCCTGGAAAGCGTGCGAGTGAGGACAAAACATGTTGAAAAAGGCCCGTGTTGATTTGTGGGGTTAGTTGATAATCCTGAAAGCAGTCTGGGGTGTTACATAGTTGAATAGAGGAAGTTAAACATTGGTGTTAAGAGAAGTATGTGATAGCAGTATTATGGTCACAAGTAAGTGTAATGGATTCCTTGTCTTGAGATGGATGTAAAGTAACATACATTTCTTTGAGCAGTGAGTCTTGTATTCTAAGAAGTTTAGTTGATGATAGCCGCAAGAGTTTATTGGGAGGCAATGAGGATTATTCGTGGGAAGTTATAGAGACAAGTAACCCCGGTATAATGCAGTGTGTAGTAGGTATTGGTTTAGAAGAAAATTCTAGTCATAATTGTGTGGCAATGATAATCCTGAAAGCAGTCTGGGGTGTTACATAGTTGAATAGAGGAAGTTAAACATTGGTGTTAAGAGAAGTATGTGATAGCAGTATTATGGTCACAAGTAAGTGTAATGGATTCCTTGTCTTGAGATGGATGTAAAGTAACATACATTTCTTTGAGCAGTGAGTCTTGTATTCTAAGAAGTTTAGTTGATGATAGCCGCAAGAGTTTATTGGGAGGCAATGAGGATTATTCGTGGGAAGTTATAGAGACAAGTAACCCCGGTATAATGCAGTGTGTAGTAGGTATTGGTTTAGAAGAAAATTCTAGTCATAATTGTGTGGCAATGATAAGGTTCATCTTAAGTGCATTTTATTTGGATTGAAAGAGTAATATTGGCTTATTGGAAGTCTGGTTGTTATTTATCTTCTTGAGAAGTATTTGGTTGGTTGGTTAGTCGCGGAGTATAAACGTTCACATCGTGTTGGAGCTAAGGATGTCCTAAATGTCATAAGTGTACCGTTGTGGATGTACAAATTGAGGATGGAGTTACAAGTCCCCACAAGTCAGATTAGTAGTTTTGAAATTGGGATTTCTGAAGGTGTAGTGCATAGTGTGTCATCTGAGGAGATACCATGGAAGTCAGACGTGTGGGAAAACCAACTTGGTAGACCATACTCAGTTTAAGTGAGTCTGGGAAGTACCACTATTATGATTATGAATAACTATAAGGAACAAATTTAGAAGAGATCTACTAAGTGGTGATCTAGAAGAGATTAGCTAGGTATGTGTTGAAAGAGTATATCTTCGGCAAATATTTTTGTATCGTATCCACAGAGATTGGGTAATATTACCGCCGTTCTATAATTCAAATGTTATAAGTTAAGAAAGTAACAGGGTTGTTTTGTTTGGAGAAATATTTTACGAGTGAAAGTTAACAAAGACTATTAAGTGGTTTTAGACAAATATAAAAGCTTGGCAAGATTGGAGTTCACTATTTCAAATATCCATGCTTCCCTATGATAAATAATTAGATTCAAGATTATTGATGATGTTCAAATATCCTCTCAAAGTCATTTATGTCTAAATGATATCGTGATAGTTACTATATTGATCCTTAGACGATCTCTCCACCTAACTATCAATATAGCAACCTTTAATGTTCAATATCAAAGAATAGTAATGAATAAATCTATCTCTACAACTTATTCACTACTTGAAAATCTGTTTTATGTCTAAACTCGAGTAGTCTCTCTCGACAACTACTCAAATCTGGTTTTCAAAGTAAAGCAAAAACAGTTTCAATACATCAACAATCTTTTATCTCATATATAAATCAAAGTGAATACATAAACAGATGAGAATAGCTACTACCTCCAATCTTGACAAAAGGGAGTTTAGCTCCTCATCACCATTATTACAAAGCAGAAGGTTTTTAGAAGAAAAACTCTGTTTTCTCTATTACAAAAGCTCTACAGCACAATGTGTGAATCAATAGAATTAATGTTTCAATACCTAGGTTAAACTATTTTGTCTCTACCAAAAAGGTTGACATTTCCCTAATTGGACATTGTCATCTGCAGCAGAAAAGCACTTCCCAGGCAGACATCAAAATGGCAATTACTTTTTCTGCACAACAGCACTTTTGACCCTTGGTCAGCTTGCTGGATTCGCAGCCTTCGCGGCGCGAAGGAAGTTCGCGGCGCGAACTGTTGCTTTCCCAGCTTCCTTGTTTGGCAAGCTTCCTCCAAAATGCCATGTTGAAACCAAGGTCTTGCTTATCCATAATTCTACACAACTAACAAAAAATGTGAAATAACTATTCAAAACAAAATAAATTAAACCTAGTTGCATTTATACAAATTAGTGAAGATAAAAGTGTGTAATTACATCAAAACTTGGTAAAAGGGACCAATAAAATGGTATAAAAAGTAGTACTAATTGGTCCCTAACAACTCTCCCCAACTTAGCATTTTGTTTGTCCCTAAACAAAAGTGTCCACCCTTACAACCAAAGTCATGACACAAAAGATTTAAACAAGAATTCATCAAGGACATTCAAATGGTTCAAAAGCGTTTGGCGTTTTCTCAATTCACTTATCTCAACTCTAGACAAAACATAAATAAGGGAAATGGTAAAGTGCAAAAATCATTCCAAGGATTTCAAAGTCATACATGTCAAAATTGAATCAAACTTACGCACACATCAATATTGATGATTAACATGAAGGGTTACTTTCACTCATCCAAGCAGTTAAATCAACAACAACTCAAATCATGCGGTTATCACAACAAGTACCAAATCATGTGAAAAATGAGAATCAAGAGGTCTTTCAAGGTTGTAATGTGGTTTAGGTTACAAGAAAGGATATGATTAAGAGAATTCAACAAAGTTGCCTATCCTAAGGGAGCATTCCCAAAGATTCACTCTACACAATATCCTTTTCTTTGATCCCTATCTTTTTCTTTTTCTTTTTCTTTTCAAATCCACACAACCATGAGCATTTCCTTTGCTTTTCTTTTTCTAATTTTTTTTTTTTATGCTCTATGGTTTCAAGGGTGATTTCTTTTTCTTGTTTCTTTTCATATTTTTACCCTTTCAAAGAAACTCACTTTTCCAAGTTTCTAATCAACTTTTCACTTTACTCTCCCCAACTTTAGATTCCAAAACCAAATTTATTCAATAATGCTCCCTACTTAGACATAAGCAAAAGGCAAAATTATGCAAACAACTCGGTTTGAGGTTTCAACTGACACGAAAGAAATTAGGATTCATTTATTCCACAATTTTCAATTGATTTTACAATGATCAATCAAATGAATCCAAAAATAAGCTCAAAGGGGGTTAACTAAGGATTACTCCTCACAAGGTTAGTTGATTTAAGCTTTTTGGTCAAGTGGTTTTTTCTCACAAACAATGCCTCTATCATATTCAAAAATTTCACACAACATTAGATTGATGCATGATTTAGCATGATAAGAATGAGTCAAAATAATGCTCGGTTTCCCGCTTTTTTAGTGTACAATGGAAAGCTTCCTCACAAATGGTTAAGTCCTATTTTGATTCACAATGACATATACTTCAATGGAATTATGAACTGAAATTTTGCACACACCATTAAACTACTCATGTTAAGTCTAGAAAGCGATAAAGTGTACCTTGAAATGCCGACACTAATTCTTATCATCACCACTCGAAGTATCCTATGCTTCTTTCTTTGCGAACAATTCTTGGTTGCTTTAGGCTTGACTTAAGCGTAAGAACAATTAAATAGAACTGTTGGTAAACCAATTTGATTAAAAACGCACTTAAATTTCAAAAAGTACTCATGCAATTATAAAAATACTAAAGAAAAATTAAAGTGCTAAGGTAAAGTCATGGTGAACTAGAGCCACCAAAAAGTACATTACAAAATTCCCAAAAACAAAAACAGAATTAGTAAAAAGAAACTCAAACAAACAATACTCTCAAAACTCCACAAATTCAATCCTCCTCCTCTTCATCACCACCTACACTTCCGAGAACATCTTCCATCTCCTCATTTGGGTAAGCACTACCTCCTGCACCCCCCATAAAATTTGGCCTGCCCACAGGCCAATTAGCATAAGCTGCATAGTCAGCTTGCGATGGAAAAGTTCGGGCCTCTGGTGCCAGAAACGTGTTCTGGAACTGCTGCTGCATGGCATCGAAAAGAAAGGATTGAGACCTCCTGGAGGCCTCAAAGTTCTCACAGCAGTAGTTGGCAAAAGCCATCTGATCAAAACCTGGGGTACTCTGAGGTTGAGGTTGAGATCGGGATCTGGCTCGGGCTCGAGAGGAAGAAGTACCAGATGCATCAGTCTTCTCATTCGGGTTTTGCAGAAACCTGTTCAAATAAGCGTCACTGATCACACTGGTGATCGAGAAGTGTACTTCCTCAGGGATGGAAACATTGGCCCTACGGCACAGTCCCATGATGAGTCCTGGATAGGCTAGCACACCAGCTTTGCCCCCGAAATTAGTTCCGCTTAACACTATCTTCCTCAATTCTCCTGCAATGAGGGCTGCAACATCCACTGTCTTCCCGATCATGATGCAGTACAAAAGACACCCGACATCCATAGGAATTGTGGTGGTGTGGCTTCTTGGTCTGATATTGGTTAACAGTAGCACCAAAAAGCCCTAGCTTCCAAATTGAAATTTTCCCTCTTCCACAATTTCGGATGCCCTTGGTCATTCACTTCATAAGATTTTCCACTGAGACAAAGGGTAGCATTGACCGCTTCCAGATTCCACCTGTTGGCTACCTCCATGACACTGTACTCACAACTCTCACCCTCTCCAAGAGTTAAGGGATGACCTAGATAAGAATTAATGTCATCCCTTCCAAATGACACAATCTTTCCCCTTACCCTGGACCGGTAAATGAAGGTCGTACCCTCCTCGCGATGCATCGCATTCGCATAGAATTCTCGGACAAGGTCGTAGTTGATTGCGACTTCCGGCTCGCATAACTTCATCCATTTTCTTTGCTCAAAAGCCTCAACCACTCTGTGATACACCCCAGTTGGAGCCAGGCGGATAAACCTTTCAGGTAAAATGGTTCTCTTGACAAGGCTTTCAAATCGTGCTTCGTGTTCCTCACTGATGAACCTTCGGATAGCACGGGCCTGAGGAGGTGCCATGGTCTTAGTTCTCTTAGACATCTGCAATCAAAACCAGCACAACCACAGAACACATATGACAGCATTAGTCAACAATTAACAAAAAGAAAATGGCTGCTGGAATTCACAGTTCGCGGCGCGAACCCTGCGAATTCAGGAAATCCCCAAAGCTTCCTAGGGTTTCACCATTGAGGGATTAAACACACCCAACCAGCCAAAATGCTCAACCCTAACCTAATCCTATTCTAATTCACACATGCATAGCGATTCCAAACAGTATTCACAGAGAAATTCGATTTCTAACCAACCCTAACTTGAAAAACCCAAAAAGGGATTGGAAAAGAGAAAATGAAGATTACAAACCTTTTGAATCTCTACACTTGCTAAAAGAAGAAGATTGGAAGAGTGGAAAATTGAAAAATGTTGAGAAATGGTGGGATTTTGGGATTGGGGTGAAAGCGCGGCAAAGGGATTTGAAATGAAGAAGGTTTGAAATGAAAAGGAATTGACCTAAACAGTATTTAAATGATTTCTGTCACGCAAAGTTCGCGGCGCGAACAGGGGGTCGCGGCGCGAACTGCATAAAACAGAACCAATTAAAATTTTTTCATTCAGTTCGCGGCACGAACAGGCGATCGTGGCGCGAACTGCAAAAACAGAACCCACTCAAATTTATTCATTCAGTTCGCGGCGCGAACAGGAGGTCGCGGCGCGAACAGCCAAAAACAGAACTTCAAAATTTTAAAACTTCAACAGAGCTAAAAATCACAAAACAGAGAAATTTAAAATGTACACTAACAACGTTGGGTTGCCTCCCAACCAGCGCTTTGTTTAACGTCGTTAAGAGCTCAACGGTACCTCAATTAGCTTGATTCAGATAAGGAAAGGACACACACATCACGATTTATGTCACCGCTATGATAGACTTTCAGTCTTTGACCATTGACAATCCAGCTTTCTTGCGACTATGGATCCTCTATCACAATGGCTCCATAATTCCGTACTTCCTTGACAACAAATGGTCCTGACCATTTAGACTTCAATTTACCCGGAAACAACTTCAACCTTGAGTTAAAAAGCAATACCATCTGTCCAACATGAAACTCTTTATGGCGGACCTTCCCATCATGGTATGCTTTTGTCTTCTCCTTGTACAGCTTATTAGAATGGTAAGCATCGTTCCTTAGTTCCTCTAACTCATGGAGTTGACCTTTCCTTCTCTCTCCAGCTAGAGTGGAGTCGAAGTTCAAGAACTTAAGAGCCCATAATGCTCTATGCTCCATTTCGACTGGAAGATGACAAGTCTTCCCATACACCAGTTGAAACGGAGTCAGCCCAATAGGTGCTTTGTAAGCAGTGCGATACGCCCACAAAGCCTCATCTAGTTTTAAGGACCAGTCCTTTCTTGAGTTCGAAACTGTTTTCTCAAGGATCCGTTTAATTTCCCGGTTTGAAACCTCAGTTTGACCGTTCGCTTGTGGGTGGTAGGGAGTGGTCACTTTATGCTTTACACCATAATGTTGCAGAACTTTTTCTAAGGGTGTATTGCAGAAGTGTGAGCCTCCATCACTCACCAACACTCGAGGCACACCAAAACGTGAGAATATGTTCTTCTTAAAAATTTGATCACAGTTTTGGCATCGGCCTTGGGTGAGGCAATTGCTTCCATCCACTTCGAAACATAATCGACAGCTACTAAGATGTACTCATTAGAGAAAGAAGAGGGGAATGGGCCAACGAAATCAATACCCTAACAATCAAAAACTTCTACTTCTAGCATGTTGGTTAGAGGCATTTCATCCCGTTTTCCTATTCCACCACTCCGTTGGCATGCATCACAACTCTTTGCATGTTCGTGCGCATCTTTGAATAAAGATGGCCAATAAAAACCCGATTGGAGTACTTTAGTGGCTGTTCTCAAACCACTATAGTGACCTCCATACGGAGAGTTGTGATAGTGCCACAGAATGTCTCTTGATTCTTCCATTGTTACACACCTTCTCAAAATATTGTCTGCCCCTACTTTAAAAGGTAAGGGTCATCCCAGACATAATATTTTGCATCAGCTAAGAATTTCCTTCTTTGATTGCAAGTGAGGTCTTCCGGGGTTAAACCAGTTGCTTTGTAGTTAGCAAAATCAGCAAACCAAGGCCTCACTTGAATCGCATAGAGTTTTTCATCTGGAAATTCTTCTCTCACCTCTTCTTCTTTGTTTGTAATTTCTACATTGACCAATCGAGACAAATGATCTGCTACCAAGTTCTCGGAACCTTTTTTATCCCGAATCTCTAGATCAAACTCTTGTAATAAAAGGATCCAACGAATAAGCCTTTGTTTTGAATCCGGCTTGGTAAGCAGATATTTTATTGCAGAATGGTCAGTGTAGATTACAACTCTTGAACCAATCAAATAAGCTCTAAATTTTTCCAGTGCATATACTATGGCTAGCAATTCTTTTTCAGTTGTTGCGTAATTAACTTGCGCGTCATTCAACACCTTACTAGCATAGTGTATGGCATGGAAAACTTCATCGCTTCTTTGTCCTAACACCGCACCCACTGCATAATCGCTAGCATCACACATGAGTTCAAAATCAAGGTTCCAGTTTGGTGCTACGATTGTTGGTGCGGTGATCAACTTTTTTTTCAAATCTAAGAAGGCTTTAAGACATGACTCATCAAAAAGAAAAGGCGTACCTTTGTTGAGTAAATTACTCAATGGCTTTGCGATCTTTGAGAAGTCTTGTATGAATCTCCGGTAGAAACCGGCATGTCCTAGAAAGCTTCTTATTCCTTTGATGTTAGTTGGAGGTGGCAGTTTTTCAATAACCTCCACCTTGGCCTTGTCCACCTCTAGCCCTTCAGAAGAAATCTTGTGACCAAGTACTATACCCTCAGTGACCATAAAATTGCATTTTTCCCAGTTGAGCACTAGGTTGGTCTCCACGCATCTCTCCAGAACTACATCAAGGTGCTTTAAGCACATTTCAAAAGATGATCCATAAACAGAAAAATCGTCCATGAACACCTCAATGCATTCTTCTATCAAGTCTGAAAAGATAGCTTGCATACACCGTTGAAATGTGGCCGGTGCGTTACATAATCCAAAAGGCATTCTTCGGTAAGCAAAGATGCCAAAAGGACATGTAAAAGCTGTTTTCTCATGGTCTGCCGGATTTACTGAAATTTGATTATACCCCGAATATCCGTCCAAGAAACAGTAGAAATTTTTGCCGGCGAGCCGCTCCAACATTTGGTCCATGAAAGGTAGTGGGAAATGATCTTTCCTTGTGGCTTGGTTCAACCTTCTATAGTCGATGCACATCCTCCACCCTGTCACTGTTCTCGTCGGAATCAACTCATTTTTATCGTTTTTAATCACCGTCATTCCGCCTTTCTTGGGGACCACTTGTACCGGACTCACCCATGCACTATCAGATATGGGATAAATCATTCCGGCTTCTAAAAGTTTGACAACTTCTTTCCGAACCACCTCTTTCATTGATGGATTCAAACGCCTCTGAGGTTGCGCAACCGGTTTGAAGTTTTCCTCCATCATTATCTTGTGCATGCAATATGCTGGACTAATACCCTTCAAATCGGATAAAACCCACCCTATCGCACCTTGGTTCTTTTTCAATACTTGAATCAACTTATCTTCCTCTTGCATGGACAATGTGTTGCTTATAATCACTGGTTTGGTACACTCATCTCCAAGAAACACATACTTCAAATGTGACGGAAGCATCTTCAATTCTAACTTTTGCTCTTCAGTTTCCTTCTTTGCATCCAAATCTTCCACTAATTCTTCTTGATAGGCCAGCTCACCACAAGATTCTAGCTCGTGCAACATCGCTTCGATCTCTCGTTCCTCATTGTCGGTTAACACATTGTATGCTCCGATAAGGGATCTTTCCAAAGGATTAGAAATATGGATTTGATTCACGACCTCCACTACTTCCTCTTCACTTGCATCAATTCAAAAAGAATCATGCTTGTCAGTTGGATGTTTCATTGCTTCGAAAAGGTTAAAAGTCACCTCTTCATCTTGCACTCTAACCTTCATAAGACCATCATCTATATCGATCATCATCCGAGCGGTCTTCATAAAAGGTCTTCCAAGGATTAAGGGTACATCACGGTCCTCATCCATATCTACTATTACAAAATCCACCGGAAACAAAAATTTGTCCACTTTTACGAGCATGTCTTGGGCAATTCCGTATGGTGAGGTTGTAGACTTGTCTGCTAGTTGTAGGGTCATTCTTGTTGATTTAATCTCCACATTTCCCAATCGTTTGACAATAGAAAGGGGAATTAAATTTATACTAGAGCCCAAATCTATCAAACCATTCCCAACGTATGTGCTTCCAATGGTTACCGGTAGAACAACCCGTCCCGGGTCGGACTCCTTCCTAGGTAAAGTCTTCTGGATGATTGCGCTACACCGTGCATCAAGAATGATGGTCTCATCTTCCACATGTCGCCTTTTCTTAGTAAGAATGTCCTTCATAAATTTAGCATACCGTGGCATTTGTTCTAATGCATCAGCAAATGGAATGTTGATTTGGAGTTGCTTGAAGATGTCCATGAACCGTGCATAGTGCCTAGCATTGTCTTTCCTTGATGGAGCATGTGGATAGGGTAGATGTTGAGTTGGAATGACATTCACTCCCTTCTCAGATTTCTTCTTTTTCTTTGATTCAGCATCTTTTTTCCCTTCTAAATCAGTCTGCACAGCAGTGGGCAAAACCTGCTCTTTTCGCGGCGCGAAGGTGGTTCGCGGCGCGAACTGAGCATTTCCAGAAGCATTTTCCCTTTCACCAACTATATCTGTTTCTTCCAGCATCCCATCAGTGGTGTTCTCTTCTACAATTTCTTCACCTTTTTCACTTACCAACGCTTTACCGCTCCTTGTGACGACTGCTTTGCAATGCTCCTTTGGATTTGGTTGAGTGTTAGCAGAGAAAGAAGGCCCTGCGTTTTGTTCCGACAGTTGCTTCGCGAGTTGGCCTACTTGATTTTCCAGATTTTTAATTGCCGCCTCGTTACTCTTCTGATTTGCCATGGAAGCTTGCATGAATTGTTGAAGAGTGTCTTCTAGCTTGGAATTTCCTCCTTGCGACTGCTGACCTTGAGAGTTTGGTTGTTGGTAAGGGCTTTGCTGTTGATAATTCTGATTGTTGAACCTTGACGGTTGGTAGCCTTGATTGTTTCTTGGTTGATAACCTTGATTCTTAGGTTGTTGTCTTTGATATCCCTGGTTTTGGTTGTTCACATAACTCACTTCTTCTTGGGGTGGAGGACAAAAACCAGTAGGATGATCCCCTTGGCATAACTCGCAACATGCTACTTGATGCTGAACTTGAAACCCTTGAATCTCTTTTATTTGCTGGGGAAGCTTGGCCATTTGTTGAGTAAGAAGCTCCACTTGTTGAGAGAGTAGCTTGTTTTGAGCAAGGATGGCATCATTTGTATTCAACTCTGTTGATACCTCAGGATTGGCATTAATTTTAGAAAACAAATAATGTATCCACCTCTGTTGTTTTAATATGTTGGGTTGAAGAAATTCAACATCTGGACCAACATGTCATGTACGATGTCACGACGTCAGGTCTGTGACATCGCACATGTGTAGAAGACTGAATTAATTAATTCAGTATATGTCAAGGGATCAGCAAGGATATCTGGTGAATATCCTAACTCCCTTGTGAAGGCCTTGAAGACTAATTCAGAATATATATAGGCTCTAAATATGGAGATATATATGGAGAGAGATTAGGAACTTGAAGACCTTGTTTATAGCAGAATTTTTCTGCTGAAGTTGCAACAGCAAAGAACAAGTCTGCTGCAATTTTCTGAAGGCCCAAATCCAGTTGGGTGATTAGGTTATAAATAGCTGATTGTAATCTAGTTTTGTAAGCCTCTTAGAATGAATTTTTAGGGGTGTGTGTAAGGTAAACCTCCCAATCTGTGGGAAGGTTACCATGTGTCTCTCAGTGGTAAACCTGAGAGTGTTTGTCACTCAAAGCCTGTAGGCAAGAGTGATTATGTTCTTGAATGAAGCTGTGAAGCAAGTTCAAGGTGTTTGCACATTACATTGTATTTGTAGTGATAGGAATGGAAACTGGAGGTTTCTATCTAGGAGTTCCTAGGTATAGATTGCATTGGGTAGGGATTAAGTGATGAGTTGTAAACGGGGGAGTTTAACTCTGAATTGATACTACTAATAGTGGATCTTCTTCCTGGCTTGGTAGCCCCCAGATGTAGGTCATGTTGGACTGAACTGGGTTAACAATTTCCTGTGTTTGTTTTCCTTCTGTATGATATAATCATGTCTGCCTAAACTGAGCATGTAATTCAGTCTGTTCAGCAAGATAATAGCAGACCTGATACATAGCCTTCTGTTGGAATGTCAAGCAGAATGTTTTGACATTCATCAACAACAGCACATACTGTATAATAAGCTGATGATCTCAGTACAGTATGTAGTGAAGTCTGGATTTCAAAAGCATCACAGACCCGGCCAAAAGATCATTGTGAAACTGTCAAACTGGGTGTCTTGACAGTTCTTCCAGAAAGCTGATACTGAAGTAGAGACTGGTTGGTCTTTTACAGTACAGCAAATTTAGCTCAGTCTGTTTTCAGGAACCAAACAGACTTAGCATATGGTTCTGGACTTGGATGTCAAACGGAATGTTGTGACATTCACTCCTAACTGCATATGCTAAATTGTTGGATGGTTAGTTTTCTGTTTTAGGATTTTTCTCAGGCTATTCTTCAGGAATCCACCAGCTGATCCAAAATCTAGGAAACTAACAACTAAGCTACAATTAATGAACCTGGCAAATAATCTATTTGTTAGCTCCTTAATAAGTGAAGATTAGTTAACTTGTTACAACCTTTAATTTAGGAAATACAAGTACATGACCAACAAACTGGAACAATGTAACAGATGATGTTCAAAACAGAATTGAGACATCATGCTGATATCTGTGCATGAAAACAACAGAAGTGAAGGTTATGGTGCACATAACTAAGTGTTCCTCCTCTCTAGGATGACATAGAAGGAGAAGTCGTGACACTGTGAAAAGGTGCACATGAATACAGAGTGTAATAACTGACTTGCTGTAATAGGTACAATGTTAGATCAGATGTCATGACTTGAAGTAGAACATCTGAATACTGACTACGCCAGAATTTCAATTGGTATCAGAGCAGGCATCCTGTTCTGTCTCTGGATGAGATCCATGGGTGATACTTTCTGGTAGCTGGCAAGGAGTTATGTTAGTACTGAAGCTGGAACCTGTGTAAGGTTCTGTAATTCCCTGAATGGTCCCTTGAAGTAGGTGGATGGACTGTTCATGACAGGAATGGTGTGTACCTGTCTCTGGAGGTTGGCAATTGGCCTGTGTGTGAGACAGATGTGCCAGTACTAAATCACATTCAAACCTGGTATGGCCTTGGAGGCAAATCTGGTGAAGTGTGTGTTCATAGGTTGAGTTGTATTATGATTTCCGCTGCATAATACCTGGCAAAACTCAAACTCTGATGTAGTTTCCCCTCATATGGATGAAAGGCTGCTGTGTTCAAGATCTCATCATAATCTACTGAAGATGTCAAAGATACTTGAGTCTGCTCAAGTCCACTCATCATGACGTTCTCACTTCAGGATGGTAAGAATCACTTAATCACTGATTCTTTTACTCTCTTGAGTAGTGTATATGAAGACCTTGAAGACCTTCAAGGAAGGTTTGTTCCAAGGAGGTGGAACCAATGTTCTATGTGATGTTAGAACATGTTGTTCAACAAGTATGCAGCTACTGGTTGAAGAGCAGATGTTTTTAGGGTTCAAACAAAGGGATAATTCCGTTTGGAACCTACTCCTGACCTGGAAGAGGAGACATCTGTGTGTGCTAAGTTGACAAGAGCAGGGTCAACTGGATGTGAGCTCAAGAAGGTCATCCCTAAAAGTTGAGCTGGTTGAGATGTGACATTGTGCAATCTCTTGCTGTTAGGCATCTTCCTGCAGTTTGATCAGGATTGGATAGTTGTTCCCTGAAGTACTATGGTGTGTTGGAAGACAAGTCTCCTGGATGTTAGCAGTCAATAATGGGGTAACCTGACTGTGATATCATTTAAGGGGGATGGAACCATGAATCTTGTTATTCAAACACCACGTTCAGAAGTGGCAGTTCTTACTAGGAGTGAGAATATTAAGATTCAGTGGTTGGTTGAGGTAATATGCTCTGGCAATGCATATCTACTATTGACTGGTGCTGTTTGTCTCACTAGTACTTATGGTCAGCTGAAGTCTGATTGGGCTGATTGGAGGAGTTAGTTGCCACTGGGAGGGATAGTGTATGTCATATTGAGACATATGTATACAATGCATGGATATTGGTGTGGAGTTTCCATGATTGTTAATTTGAGGGGGAGTTTTGGTTAACCTCCTCAAGTCTGGTCAGCCTAGGGTCTGGTTGGCTGTTGACCTGTGTCACATGGGTTCTGGTTGTTGTGTGACACATTTGCAAGGAAGGATTCATCTCTCTCATTCCTAAGGGTGAATCTAATCTGGAAAGAGTCTCAAGACTGTTGAGGTGCTTGCAAGCAGGAGATGTTGACACTAGAAGAGTATTTTCAAAGTATTCTTATGGTGGAAGTATCTGAAAGGATAACTGGGAAAGGATTTAAGATCAATGTCTACTTGTGTCAAGTACAAGTATTTAATTGATTATCCTTGGAGCTCAAGATAACTGATGTTCTTAAAGATGTTGGAACATCTCTTCTTCAAGACCCTGTGCAGAATCACAGGAAGGATAGTACTTTGGGGTATGATCTATCTCTTTGTTGGCAGCAAAAGCATATGATCTCTGAAAAGGTTTCCTGGCAAGAAACATGTTCAGCCTTGGTGTGTACAAGAAGAAGAAGACATCATAGACTTGATGGTGGCTACTTGGATCAGTTTATTTCTGATCTAGGTAAGGAAGTGCATTAGCTTATGCACACTGTGGAGTCAAGAACAAGTGGCAGCAGTCTTGACATCATGGAAACAGCCTTGCCTTAGGATGTGGAATCCTTGGTATAGCTGAAGGGTTAGTTTCTAACTGGTCCTTCTGAAGACTCATGCATCAGAGTGTCTGATGTCTTTGGAGAAGAAGCAGGGATTCATCAAGGTGTGAGCTTGGATGACTTAACTGCAAACCTGCAGGATGGAGGTTGTTTACTCAAACTTGGTTCCAAAATCAAGTCTATGAGAACATTGAACTCTTGTTCTGTGAAGGGAGGAAGTTCTTTCAAGTGGCAGAAGAAGGAGCTGAATTCAACAGCTGGATGTCAAGCACAATGTTGTGACATTCAGTTCAGCATCAGATTCTTAGTTGGTGGAGTGGCACATCAACTTGAGATAGAAGGATCTACAGGGGTGTAGACTGGACAGTTCAAAAAGTTGAAGTTCAAATCTCGCTTGGAAGGTCAGAATATCTTGGGGAGAAGTCTGATAAACGTGGGGAGGTCAAAAGGCAGCATTTGACCTTGTCATATGAGAACTCATGAAGGAGGTAATCAACCAGTGGCATTTGGTCCATCTCAGAAGTGAGTTCGAAGAATCAAGATAATCAACATAAGGCAGCTGATTATTCTTGAGGAAAGTCTAAGACAAATTACTTTTGGGCAGAAAAGTATTAAGTTGAAGACAAAAGGAGGTGTTTTCTATTCATCCCTTGGAGCTTGTGGTAGGAGTTCTGAGCTATCTATGGAAGACTGTCTCTGGGAGTGGGATGAGAGTGTATATATCCCAATGTATGTATGGGTTCCTCTGGCCCAAGCTGGTGACTCAGTAATATCTGAAGTCTATTAGATAATGCTCCTTGTGGTGCTGTGAAGGATGTCCCAGCTGATGTTAAAACATCTTGTGAAGTGATCTTCTATTCTGGTTAGAAGAGAGATTGACATAGAGTGTGGATGTGTTCAGCCAAGAGGGTTGGACAGAGGGTGCGCTCTTGAAGACATGAAGATGCGTCTTATGTTTTCCTTTCATCAAGTGGTCTGGAATCTCTTTGAATCAGGAAGTATGTGAAGGTCCAACCTTGGGGTGTTGGATATGATCATGTGTGACCTCCAAGAGAATAGGTTGTCCATGACAGGGGGAGTGTGTCCGTATGCTGCAAGTTATCACCAAGCTTGTGGTCTATGTGCTCTCAGACAACGGGGTATGGCAACCTGTTAGTTTTCAGGATGCTGTGATGTGTGGCAAGGCTGAGTGAGCAGAAGAATGTCTGACCGGATGTCATGACATTGCCCTGGACATTGCTGTTAATTCCTTCTGAATCTTAAAGTCATTAGGAATTATGAGGGTGATGTGGCTAAGTCTGATAAACCAGAATAAGCCTGATGGCTACAGCTGTGTGGTACAGGGGGAGTAACCCTCGACTGAAGTGTGAAAAGTTGGCTGTAGCAGTGCTAGGTGTCAAGCCCCTACTGGAGGGATGACAGAGGTCTTGTTGAATACTGGCTGAATGCAGGAATGTTAAGACATCGCGTGCAACGTGTCTGACTGCATATATGGAATGGTCTCCATGCACTAGAACGGCTGTTTTGGAAAAGAAACAGTCAAGAGCTGTAAAAGGTATTCAAAGATAGGCTGAGATTTTGTTGGTGATTCTCTGACTGTTTCTCAGCAAAAATAAATGCATCTTGACCAAGCATTTATTTCTACCGGATATTCCTAAGCACAGGCTGGACTATTTAAAGGATGCAAGAGCCCTCCTCTCCCCACAACAGAAACACTCCAATCTCAGAATCATGGGGTATGTTAAGGTCTGGGCAAGCTGCGCCTGGATCTGGTTTTGTGAAGGGTGCCTTTACAAATGTTTAGCTAAAAAGGGGGAGAGAAAGAAACATAGTCCTGGGGTCGAGAAGCAAACAGATCACTGTGGTAGCAAACAGAAAGTCTCTGTTGGGATTGGGAAAATTCAACAACTGAATTACCACCTGTGTCTTGTGATCTGAGTTAAGAGGACAGTTGTGCCTTGTAATCTGAGTTACATCATTCGTGTGCTCAGCATTACATATTCTTCCGGAAGCTCTCCTGTTGAAGGGAAGGGTTCTGGTACAACTGACCCGTGTACCTCATCTTCCTCGTGTACACCAACATTGGTGTTCATGGTGGGGGGGAGATAATAACAGAGGCTTATTTGTTTTAGCTAAAATTTGCCAAAGGGGGAGATTGTTGATACCTCAGGATTGGCATTAATTTTAGAAAACAAATAATGTATCCACCTCTGTTGTTTTAATATGTTGGGTTGAAGAAATTCAACATCTGGACCAACATGTCATGTACGATGTCACGACGTCAGGTCTGTGACATCGCACATGTGTAGAAGACTGAATTAATTAATTCAGTATATGTCAAGGGATCAGCAAGGATATCTGGTGAATATCCTAACTCCCTTGTGAAGGCCTTGAAGACTAATTCAGAATATATATAGGCTCTAAATATGGAGATATATATGGAGAGAGATTAGGAACTTGAAGACCTTGTTTATAGCAGAATTTTTCTGCTGAAGTTGCAACAGCAAAGAACAAGTCTGCTGCAATTTTCTGAAGGCCCAAATCCAGTTGGGTGATTAGGTTATAAATAGCTGATTGTAATCTAGTTTTTGTAAGCCTCTTAGAATGAATTTTTAGGGGTGTGTGTAAGGTAAACCTCCCAATCTGTGGGAAGGTTACCATGTGTCTCTCAGTGGTAAACCTGAGAGTGTTTGTCACTCAAAGCCTGTAGGCAAGAGTGATTATGTTCTTGAATGAAGCTGTGAAGCAAGTTCAAGGTGTTTGCACATTACATTGTATTTGTAGTGATAGGAATGGAAACTGGAGGTTTCTATCTAGGAGTTCCTAGGTATAGATTGCATTGGGTAGGGATTAAGTGATGAGTTGTAAACGGGGGAGTTTAACTCTGAATTGATACTACTAATAGTGGATCTTCTTCCTGGCTTGGTAGCCCCCAGATGTAGGTCATGTTGGACTGAACTGGGTTAACAATTTCCTGTGTTGGTTTTCCTTCTGTATGATATAATCATGTCTGCCTAAACTGAGCATGTAATTCAGTCTGTTCAGCAAGATAATAGCAGACCTGATACATAGCCTTCTGTTGGAATGTCAAGCAGAATGTTTTGACATTCATCAACAACAGCACATACTGTATAATAAGCTGATGATCTCAGTACAGTATGTAGTGAAGTCTGGATTTCAAAAGCATCACAGACCTGGCCAAAAGATCATTGTGAAACTGTCAAACTGGGTGTCTTGACAGTTCTTCCAGAAAGCTGATACTGAAGTAGAGACTGGTTGGTCTTTTACAGTACAGCAAATTTAGCTCAGTCTGTTTTCAGGAACCAAACAGACTTAACATATGGTTCTGGACTTGGATGTCAAACGGAATGTTGTGACATTCACTCCTAACTGCATATGCTAAATTGTTGGATGGTTAGTTTTCTGTTTTAGGATTTTTCTCAGGCTATTCTTCAGGAATCCACCAGCTGATCCAAAATCTAGGAAACTAACAACTAAGCTACAATTAATGAACCTGGCAAATAATCTATTTGTTAGCTCCTTAATAAGTGAAGATTAGTTAACTTGTTACAACCTTTAATTTAGGAAATACAAGTACATGACCAACAAACTGGAACAATGTAACAGATGATGTTCAAAACAGAATTGAGACATCATGCTGATATCTGTGCAGGAAAACAACAGAAGTAAAGGTTATGGTGCACATAACTAAGTGTTCCTCCTCTCTAGGATGACATAGAAGGAGAAGTCGTGACACTGTGAAAAGGTGCACATGAATACAGAGTGTAATAACTGACTTGCTGTAATAGGTACAATGTTAGATCAGATGTCATGACTTGAAGTAGAACATCTGAATACTGACTACGCCAGAATTTCAAACTCTAGAACTCCAGGCTTACGTTGTGAAGGGCTACGATCATGTTGACCTTGATGATCATTACGGGCCATCCGTTCAATAATGACTTTAGCTTCTTCTGCAGTTTTTGATATAAGCGAACCACCCGCGGTGGCGTCCAGAAGTGTCTTATGGGTTGATTGGAGACCATTCAAAAAGATATGGATTTGAGTAAGCTCATCAAAACCATGTCCCTTACACTTCCTCAACATTGATTTGAATCTCTCCCAAGCTTCATTTAGAGATTCGTTGCCTCCTTGAGTGAATACCGCTATAGCCGTCTTGGCTTCCATGAATCGGGATTGAGGGAAGTATCTTTCTAAGAACTTTTCTTCTAACAAATTCCAATCCGTCATCACTCTTGATTCTTGATCAAGGTACCACTCCTTTGCCTTTCCCACTAAGGAGTGTGGGAACATCCTTTTGAATAACGTTTCTTCACCCGCTTCGTCTATTCCCGTAGAACCCGCAATCTCATAGAATTTGATGAGATGGGTATACGGATCTTCGTGATCCATTCCGGTGAATGGAGTTGCATAGAGAAGTTGGAGGATTCCGGTCTTCATCTCCGTATTTCTTCCTCCACGGGCAAATTGAGCATTCCTTCTTGGACTATTAGCGGACATTTCGGTACGATTATCCTCCGCCATGTTTCCTTCACAAGCCTCTACAACCACTTCTTCGATTGGAACAAGTGCGGAAGTAGATGCTTCTTCTCTCCGGTTCCTCTCTTCGGCTAGTTTCCTTCTTCTTCGTGTTTTGCTATTGAGCTTCCGAAGTGTTCTTTCAATTTCAGGATCGAATTGAAGTTGCTCCTCGGTTGCTTTTCCTCGCATGCACTAGAATCTACAAAACTAACAAACCAAGTGAAACAAAAGAGGGATAGTAATAAATGTAACAAAACTTAAACCAATGAATTATTGCAATGCTTGTAATATCGACACCAATCCCCGGCAACGGCGCCAATTTGTTGAAAGAGTATATCTTCGGCAAATATTTTTGTATCGTATCCACAGAGATTGGGTAATATTACCGCCGTTCTATAATTCAAATGTTATAAGTTAAGAAAGTAACAGGGTTGTTTTGTTTGGAGAAATATTTTACGAGTGAAAGTTAACAAAGACTATTAAGTGGTTTTAGACAAATATAAAAGCTTGGCAAGATTGGAGTTCACTATTTCAAATATCCATGCTTCCCTATGATAAATAATTAGATTCAAGATTATTGATGATGTTCAAATATCCTCTCAAAGTCATTTATGTCTAAATGATATCGTGATAGTTACTATATTGATCCTTAGACGATCTCTCCACCTAACTATCAATATAGCAACCTTTAATGTTCAATATCAAAGAATAGTAATGAATAAATCTATCTCTACAACTTATTCACTACTTGAAAATCTATTTTATGTCTAAACTCGAGTAGTCTCTCTCGACAACTACTCAAATCTGGTTTTCAAAGTAAAGCAAAAACAGTTTCAATACATCAACAATCTTTTATCTCATATATAAATCAAAGTGAATACATAAACAGATGAGAATAGCTACTACCTCCAATCTTGACAAAAGGGAGTTTAGCTCCTCATCACCATTGTTACAAAGCATAAGGTTTTTAGAAGAAAAACTCTGTTTTCTCTATTACAAAAGCTCTACAGCACAATGTGTGAATCAATAGAATTAATGTTTCAATACCTAGGTTAAACTATTTTGTCTCTACCAAAAAGGTTGACATTTCCCTAATTGGACATTGTCATCTGCAGCAGAAAAGCACTTCCCAGGCAGACATCAAAATGGCAATTACTTTTTCTGCACAACAGCACTTTTGACCCTTGGTCAGCTTGCTGGATTCGCAGCCTTCGCGGCGCGAAGGAAGTTCGCGGCGCGAACTGTTGCTTTCCCAGCTTCCTTGTTTGGCAAGCTTCCTCCAAAATGCCATGTTGAAACCAAGGTCTTGCTTATCCATAATTCTACACAACTAACAAAAAATGTGAAATAACTATTCAAAACAAAATAAATTAAACCTAATTGCATTTATACAAATTAGTGAAGATAAAAGTGTGTAATTACATCAAAACTTGGTAAAAGGGACCAATAAAATGGTATAAAAAGTAGTACTAATTGGTCCCTAACAGTATGTGGTATAGATATTGATAAGGTGTGAAGTGGTTGGTCATGGTATGAAATTGATTGATTCATTTGGATTCATTGCCTTAGATGTAGACTCCCTGAGAGTGGTAATGGATGTGTACGATGATACTTTACTGTATTGGAGGGATTCATGAGTTATACTTCCAAGGAGGAACGGGAATCAAATATTCCTAAAGTTAAACAAGTAACTCAGACTGTATATTAGTAAGGGTATGAGCTAAGATTATGGAAGATGGAACAAGACGATTGAGATGAATGATTTTTGATACGAAGTGAAATGTTGTCTCTAGATATGTGTGAAATATTGTGTGTGACTCTATGAGGTGTATGGACACTCATAGTTACGTTCTAGATTGCTTAAGTTCCTTGGAAGTGGTGTTTTGTTGATGATTTAAAGTTCCTTGATGGTGTTACATTGTCTTGGTCGAGTTCATGTGTCGGGAGAAATGTTGAATGAATCAAAACCCTATGAGAGGATTTGATATGGAATATAGTAACCAGGATCGGATATTGTCAAACTAATTTGGTTTAGCTATATCGAACCTATGATGAATTTGGATGTTTTATGTTTCATGGTTGTAGTAATGTAACCCCTGGATACCTATCTTCTGAAGAGTGTTGGTCTTATTCTACACTTTTGTGAGTCACCAAGGAAGTTATTCTACTAATAGAAGTTGGTAAGGTTCTAGTACCATTTTGGACAGTAGGCACTCTGAGGGTAAGTGTGTTTCTTTGAAGATTGTTACCTAAACAGTAGTGCCTAGGAATCCCAAGTGTTCCACTATTGGAATCTGAGTATCACAATGGAAGGTGACGAGAGGAAGAGCCCAACCAAGTCTCTGGGGATTAGGGAGATGGTTACTCTTAAGAATGGAGGTAAGGATAAAAGTAAGACGACCTCGTGCTAATGGTTCTATCTCATTGGAGTAGTACGGGAAAAGTGAATTAGCAGGAGTAAGGGCTTGTAGCATACATTATCAGATCAAGTGAAGTTTATGAGATTATCGATAAATGGATTACAAAGTTGTCGCATTTGTTGAAGGAATAATAAGGGAAGAGTAGTCAATATTGTGTGGTTAAGGAATCAATAAATTTTCTTATGAAGAATTAATGAGTATTGATTAACCAAGTCAAGATAAGGTGTTGTAATTATGTTTTGTGTAACATAGTACAAGGAAGGGAAGTCGTGGTTTCCGGGAAGAAAGTTACCCACTGATGTTGAGCGGTATATAAGAGGAATTAAGTGAGAGCAAGTTTAATTGTTAATCCAACATCAGAATGAAATTGTGATGGAAATCAAGAAGTTTCGAAAGTTCAGGGAAGAAGTAAACTTTGTCAACAAAGATAAGTTAGAAGAATAAGTATGTTAGAGACTTGGAATTGAAGAGAGGTCAAGTGTTGGTCTAAGGTGCTGATTCAAGGATTGTTTGTTTGTTGAGCGAAGGAAATTCGGGGGCGAATTTCAATTTAAGGGGGGGAGAATGTGATATCCCATATTCCCTTAAATGCTCAATTAGTTGTCAGTTGAGACCTATTGAATTCCTATGTATTATATCTTTGGTTAGTTGTAACAATTAGAGCTCCTATGTGCTCTAAATGGTATCAATTGGGACCAATAGAGTAAATGGTGAACTCTGAAGGGATTGATTATTAATAAAGAGACATACCAATATTAATAAGTACAAGAGAGAACATTTTTGGTAACATTAATAATTGGTCAATTGGTGCTGGAAGATAAAATATCAATTGGGATATTTTGGTTACTACTTAATATTATATATATTAGATATTATATATGTATTTTATGTGGTTAGAAAGAAAGAAAAGAAGAAAATGATAAGAAGTAGTAGGAAGAGATAAGAAGAAGGAGAGAGTTATCAGAAAAGGGAAAAGAAGAGAAAGAGAAAGAAAGAGGAAAAGAGAAAGAAAAAGAAAGAAGAAAAGAGAAAAGGAAAGAAGAGGAAGGAACCATCACCATCATCTCATCTTCATCATCAACAACTTCATCTTGTTCTTCTACTAGGTGAGTTCTTAGATAGTTTTAGCCTTTGGGGGAAAATAATCTATATTTGTGGGGTTAGGGTTTGTGTGAATTTGTGATAAACTTGTTGTGTTCATACTCCCTATCCGTGCTATGTGTTGATATCATGTTGATTGTTGTGGAAAAATCATGTTATGTTGAAATAGTAGGTAAAAATGGTATATGGAAAGGAAAATAAAAGAGGAGTTATTTAAGGAAAGAAGTTACTGAGAGAATTAATTTGAAATTGGATTTTTTCCTCTTTTTACTGTGTTAACCGGTTAACGGTATGAGGCAAATTCGCGAGTGGTTAACCGGTTAACGGTATAGGTTAACCGATTAACACTGAAACAGAATTAAATATTCTGTCTGTGCAGAATTTGTCACCAAGGGGATTCGAACTCAGGACCTCCTTGAAACTGTGCATGCCTTACCACTACGCTAGAGAGGTTGTTGTTGAATGCTTATGCAACGAATAAATATTAATCTAAATCTTGATTAAGATAGATTAATGAATTAATTGAGCGTTATAACTCCGTTTTGGATGCGGACGGATGCATTAGTAAGATAATGAAAAAGGCTATTATTATGATATCATATTATAGTATATTATGTGCCTTACAAATTAAATGGGTTATATTTATGATGGGTGTTAAACATGGTTGATATGGTTGATATGGTTGATTGTGAAATAACATGACTAAAGATAACGTAAAGGGCTATTATTATTGTTCCATGTTATAAAATATTATGTGATTTATAAATGCCATGAATTTTATCATGATGAAAACTACATATTGTTGTTATGTGGAAGGTGAAGTAACATGATTAAAAACCTTACAAAGATGAGTGAGGAAACCTAGAAGAATAATTTGATTAATAACTTAGAAATATGATCTAGGTTATGGAACATATGTGATATATGTATGAGAATACGGTATTCATTCGTACGACGCTTATGTGAGGTCGTGGACGAATTATTGCCATGATTAAGAATGAGACGCATTGTATGGAACATGCCATATTATTATTTGTGTATTATGGTGAATGAAGTCACCTATGATTGATGAATTTGTTATGGTTCGTGGAACCAATGTTTTGTGGAACCGATCATGTATTCAGAATGTGTGTTTTCTGTGGTGGTACACATCTCTTGTGGTATGCTTAGATGAGTAAGCATTGGGATGTGGGACCAATGATTCGAGCCTCAAATGGGTTTGAGCCCCAACCATGGCGGACATGGGGGAGAGGTGGACACCAAAGTGGGATAAGGCCCATACGGTGAAAGAGACTCAAAGTGGGTAAAGTCCCATACGAGTGATGGTTCTCAATAGTGGGTTTAAGTCCCATAGGGGGACCGGATATCCACCGTGAAAGTCGAATCATACGAGCATGCATGAACCGAGGCTGGCTTAGACGTAAGTCCAATCGGGAATTGATGTTTCGTGATCTGAATAATGATCGTGGTTGAGTTATGAGAACTCAGATGTATGTTGCCATACAATTGCGAGATAGTTTCCCCATCGCTCAAGTCTTCGTTCCCTTGTTGACTTGAGTTGGATATGAGTTGAATATCGATTAGAATACCCTGTAGAGCCGAGTGGACCCATAGGATAGGAGAACTCACTGAGATTATTATCTCATCCCATTATTGTTGTTATTTTTTCAGGTATTCTTTACAGGTTGAATCTTGAGAAACTGCTATGGATGTTTCAAGGGTTGCTGTTCATTATGATCTTCCGCTGTGGAGTTATGTGCAATGAAGATATTGTACATAGATTTTAGATATTTTTATTGTTTAGGCATTATTGTATAACATGTTCCATTGATGTTTTAGTTTGGACATGTATATATATTGATGCCATTAGGCACTTATGTTGTGACAGTACCAAAATTTAACACTTGTATGATATTATTCTAGATATATATTATACAGGTTGTTACAATTTAAGTCCCTCAGACGAAGTTAGTGTTAGAACAAGATTTTGATTCTGTAATATATCTTTAAGTTTTGATGATAACAAAGAATGAAACAATTTGGTACCCTAATAATTTTCTCTAAGTGTGAAGGTTTCTAAGGTAAAATGAATCTGAGGAAACCAATATTTGGCATCTGACGTAGTCCAGAAAAGCTGATCCAGCACGAAGAAATCAGATCTGACTCTGAACAAGAACACATCCAAGAAGCAATCACATACATAATCTGAAGTTATAGTTCAACTCTGATATCTGAAGACTTTACATCTGAAGACTATTCAAAGTAACATCTGAAGACTGAAAAAGAATATCTGAAGACTGCAAGACTTTTATCAAAGACTCTGACTCTACTCACTCTAATACATGCTCAATACTTTATCTGACATCACCGGATCTGAAACTTAATCAAGAAGCATTCTAAGTATAATACAATTCTGTTTAAGGAAATTATGGATTATGTTCCAAGACTGCTATGGAAAGGACAAGAAAGTTAATACCTTTAATTTCCATAATTGGCAAGAAATCTTCCTTGATTTCCCTCCAACGGTGTCATCTTAAAGTACTATATAAAGGCCTCATCACAAACATGCTAAAAGACTTCGATCTACAACTCTCAATACACAACATATTTTCATATCTTTCATTTAATATTTAGTGTTCACACAAGAGTTGTTTCTCATATTGTGTGGTCATTATTTCACTGTTCTTAAATGTGTGTTTATGATGCTTACCTAGAAGCATCTGGTCAAACACTTGTATTTCTAAAAATCTTTATAATTCCTCAAGTGACTTGTTTAGGTCTGTATACTTGAGGGGTATAAGAGTTTGTTAAACTCTTAGACGTTTTTGTAATCTGTTGAGATTATTGGATTAAGTTCTTATTGAAGGCGAAATCACCTTGACCAAGTGGACTGGAGTAGCTTTGATCTTCAAGCGAACCAGGATGAACTCCTTGTGTTGTTAGCATTTATTTTTGTGTGTGTGGTGTTGCAAAAAGTTTTTTATTACTGTGAAAACAACTCAAACCCCCTTTCTTGTTTTTCTCTACCTTTAATTGGTATCAGAGCTTAGGCTCTATTATTGATTTTTGAATCAAACACTTAACCGTGTAGAGAGATCCAGAGTGAGAAAAACTTCATGGCTAACACAAATGAAAGAGATAGCTACAATGTTAAACCTCCAGTTTTTGATGGAGAAAAATTTGACTACTGGAAGGACAAAATTGAAAGTTTCTTCATATGATATGATGCTGATCTCTGGGATATTGTCACAAATGGTTATGAACCACCCATTTATGCAATTGGTATATCTATTCCAAGAAGCAAAATGAATGATGATCAGAAGCGTGATTTCAAGAATCACCATAAAGCAAGAACCATTATATTAAATGCAATTTCCTACAATGAGTACAAGAAGATCATCAACAGGGAAACAGCTAAAGAAATCTTTGGTTCTTTGAAGATGACTCACGAAGGCAATAATCAAGTTAAAGAGACTAAGGCTCTGGCCTTAATACAGAAGTATGAAGCCTTCATAATGGAAGATGATGAAGTTGTTGAAGTGATGTTCTCAAGGTTCCAAACCTTAGTTGCGGGACTCAAGGTTTTAGACAAAGGATACACTACAGCAGATCATGTTAAGAAGATAATCAGAAGTCTTCCCAAGAAGTGGAGACCTATGGTTACTGCTCTAAAGTTATCCAAGGATCTGAACAACATAAGTCTTGAAGAACTTATCAGCTCTCTCAGAAGTCATGAAATAGAGCTAGAAGAAGATGTAGAAGAAAAGCAAACTTGTTGCTCTAAAGTCTAGATCAGAAAGAAGAAAGCCTTTCAAGCTGAAGAGGAAGATGATGACTTTGAGAATGAAGATTCTGATGATGAAGAAGAATTATCTATTCTTTCCAGAAGAATCAAACAGCTCTAGAGAAAAAGACAAAACAACTTCAGAAGTCCCAGACAGAAGGGAGAACGTCCAGATTCAACCCCCAGAGGCAGACCCAACACGGAAGTGACATGTTATGAATGCAAAGAGCCTGGACACTACAAAAATGAATGTTCAAAGCTAAAGAAGGATATCTCCAAAAAGGAAAGCTTCAGAAAGAACTATTTCATTGCAAAGAAGAAGGGACTCATGGCAACATGGGACGACTCTGAATCTGAAGCTTCAGAACCTGACTCTGAAGAGGTACAAACAAACATAGCTTTCATGGACACTACCTCTGAAAGTTCATCTGAAAGAGATTCTGACTCTGAAGAGGTATTCTCTAACTTTTCGCGTTCTGATCTGGAAGTCGGTTTATCAAAATCTCTGAGCTTGTATCAGAAGCTTCGACAAAAATTCAAGAACCTAAAAAGGGTTCATGAAGAGACTATTGAAGAGTGTGATAAGCTTGAGAAAGAAGTTTCTAAACTTAAAATAAATAATTTTATTCTTGAAAAATAAAATGAATTTTCAACCAATAAATGTTCAAAACTTGAAGAAACTCTTTCTAAAGCTCCACATACTTCTGACACAATCATATACAAATATGAAAAAGTTTTTCAGAAGTTTCTGAACAACGGACTTGAAAGAAGCAAAATGGCTTATATGATCTAGGTGTTAGTCATAATAAGAAAAGAGGAATTAGTAATGACTCTGATGAAGATTATCTAAAACCTTATATAGAAAACAAATCTAAATCTCCTTTTTCTTATCATTATACACATGCCTAAACATAGAAGTTTAATAATGCTAGAAAACCCAAAGTTTTCAGAAACTCTGGGAGAACTAATCCTAAAGGACCCAAAAGATTCTTGGTACCAAAAGATAAAATAGTGTATGTTGCAGATATCTTGTGCAGCAGAGTTAAAACACCAATCATGGTACTTGGACTCTGCATGCTCGCGACACATGACAAGAAGAAATCATATGTTCCAAAACCTGGAACTTAAAGATCTTGGCTTTGGAGGCTTTGGAGGGAATCAGAAAGGAATAATCAGAGGGTTTGGAATAGTTGGTAATGGATCTCTCCCCTTTATTTATGATGTCCTATATGTTGAGGGATTAATGCATACGTTGTTGTCCATAAGTCAATTAAGTGATAACGACTATGATATAATCTTTAATCAAAAAATGTGCAAAGTTGTTAATCAGAAAAATGGCACAGTCCTTTTCACTGAAAAGAGGAAGAACAACATTTATTAAATAAAGCTTTCAGATTTGAAAAATCAAAACGTAAAATGTTTGATGTCTGTAAATAAAGAGAAATGGGTGTGGCATAGACGCTTGAGTCACATTAGCTTGAGGAGGATTTCTCAGCTAAATAAACTTGAGCTAGTCAGAGGCCTACCTAAGCTGAAGTTTTCTTCAGATGCTCTTTGTGAAGCATGTCATAAAGATAAATTCTCTAAAACAACTTTCAAAACCAAAAATTTTGTTTCTACCTTCAGACCTCTGGAACTTCTACATATTGATCTTTTTAGACCTATTAAGACAACGTCAGTCAATGGTAAGAAGTATGGAGTTGTCATTATTGATGATTATAGTCGTTGGACATGGGTAAGATTCTTAAGGCACAAGAATGAGTCACATTCTGTGTTCACCAGTTTCTGTTCAAAAGTGAAAAATGAATTTGACTCTAAAGTCATCAGAGTCAGAAGTGATCATGGTGGCAAATTTGAAAACAAACTTTTTGAAGAACTTTTTGACTCTAATGGAATATCCCATGATTTCCCATGTCCTAGAACTCCACAACAAAATTGAGTTGTAGAAAGAAAGAATATGACTCTCCAAGAAATGGCCAGAACCATGACCAATGAAACTAATATGGCTAAGCACTTCTGGGCTGTGAATACAGCATGTTACATTCATAATAGAATCTCCACCATATCTATTCTAGAGAAGACTCCTTATGAACTATGCAAGGGAATAAAACCCAACATCTCTTATTTTCATCTTTCTGGATGTTCTTGTTTTATTTTAAATACTAAATATAATCTGAACAAGTTTGACTCTAAGGCACAAAAGTGTATTATGTTGGGATACTCAGAACATTCTAAAGGATATAAAGTATACAATACAGAAACACAAATTGTGGAGGAATCAATACATGTTAGATTTGATGATAAGCTTGACTCTGAAAAGTCAAAGTTAATTGAGAAATTTGCAGATCTGGAGATAACACTTGCAGGTTCTGACGAAAAAACCAAAGAATCTGAAGAAGCAGAAAGAGGAACTTCAGAATCACAATCAATCAGAAAAGACCAAGAAATAAGCATAATGTTTCTGAAGAATTGATTCTGGGGAACAAGAATGAACCTGTCAGAACAAGATCAACATTTAAAGTTTCTAAAGAAACACTTATGGGACTAGTATCTCTGATAGGGCCAACATCATGTGAAGAAGCTCTTCAAGAAAAATAATGGATTATGGCAATGAAAGAAGAACTTGATCAGTTTTCCAAGAATGACGTTTGGGATCTTGTATTAAGGCCCTAGGGAACCCATGTGATTGGAACCAAATGGGTCTACAGAAACAAGCTAAATGAAAAAAGGTGAATATGTCAGAAATAAAGCACGGTTGGTGAACAATGTTATAGTCAACAATAAAGAATTGACTACAATGAAACCTTTGCTCCAGACGCGAGGTTAGAATCTATTCGTCTTCTTGTATCTTTTGCTGTAAATTATTCCATTAAATTATATCAGATGGACGTCAAAAGTGCGTTTTTGAATGGTTATATTTCTGAAGAAGTGTATGTTCATCAACCTCTTGGTTTTGAAAATTCAAAACTTCAAGAACATGTTTTTAAACTTAAAAAATCTCTTTATGGTCTAAAACAAGCTCCCAGAGCTTGGTATGAAAGACTCAGCTCATTTCTTCTGGAAAATGATTTTATCAGAGGCAAAATGGACTCTATACTCTTCTACAAAAACATCAGAAACAATCTTATGATTTGTCAGATTTATGTTGATGGCATAATATTTGGTTCTGCTAACCTCTTTGTTTGCCAATAATTTTATGAGTTAATGTAGGCAGAATTTGAGATGAGTCTAATGTAAGAACTAAAGTTCTTTATGGGGATTCAAATCAATCAAACATCAGAAGCCACATATGTCTATCAAAGCAAATACATAAAAGATATTATGAAGAAATTTGACATGTCATAAAGTAAACCAGCCATGACTCTCGTGCATCCCACTTGCATTCTGGAGAAAGAAGAGGTAAGTTAAAAGGTTTGTCAGAAACTCTATCGTGGTATGATAGGTTCCTTCCTCTATTTGACTATTTTGCGTCCAGATATATTATTTAGTGTGTGTCTATGTACTAGATTTCAGTCATATCCAGGGGAATCTCACTTAACCGTTGTTAAGATAATCCTTAGGTATTTGAAAGGAACACCTAACCTTGGCCTGATGTATGAGTGTAACACCTCAAAATTTGCCCTCCTCTTCTTGGGACTAGTTTGACACATTGCATTGCATATTTTAGGGCATTAGGCATTGCATTTTGCATATCATTTGAAAATAAAAAAAAGATCATCCTCCAAAGTCTTTTTCAGGAGATGGAGAAGTTACATGGTTCAAGCCTGAGGGTTTCCATGGATTGGGGATCAACCATCTGAGGGCATGGACTTCAATTAGGGTTTTCCTGATCCGTCAAAGATTGAGAATTATCTTGTTTGCAAGGATATATTACCATCATCATGGTTATGTCATCATCCAGGGTTTCATGGTTCATGCTCAGGCTCCTCTAGATTAGGGTTTTGACCTCTGGTCAACCCTGATCAATGACTTTCTTCTAGCCAGGGTTTCTCAAGGAGATGAGGCATTCTATTGGGATGAAGATCGCATGAGTATCATATTGAGCTTATATGAGCCAGGGTTCATTTCTGAGCATTTCCTCAAGTGGTGGAGGTTCAAGCTGATCAAGGCATGTCAAGGTCATCTAAGGACTAAACAAAGTCAACTGTGCAGTCAACTGAGGGCTTTGAGGTGGGGAAATGAGTGTCAACACTTCAATCATGTTCAAAAGAGGTTCATTTATCATTTCAAACATCTATCTTGAAGATATGGAAGTCAGGGCAAAAGTTTCCAAAAATGGAAAGTGACCTGTAATTGAAAGTTTCCAAAAATGGCAAGTTTTTGGTCCACATTCAACTTGACTTTCCAACATCAAAGAAGCTTCAAATGGATTTTTTATGAACATGAAAGTTGAAGATCTTTCTCTCCTCTTTCTAAAAAGTCCTGTATCATGTCCATCTAATGATTGGTTGGGAAGTTATGGCCAAATGATCACAAAGTGTACATGGAAGTTCAACATGGCATAACTTTTGACTCAAACCTCCAAATTGGTCCACTCTTTTTGCAAAATGCTTGTCTTGACCAATACTTTCCAAATCAACCATTGCCTTGCATGGAAAAAGCTCATGTGATAACTTGTTCATTCATGTACATTTTGGAGGGAAAATGAAGAATTCAAATTTGGTTGATGCTACAAACAAAATACCACTTCCATTGTGTTTATTAGATGGTTTTAAGTGGATTTGAACCATTCCATGACACTAATCACGTAGGAATTGTACATGCTATTGTCGCATCCGCGAAAAACAATCGGCGGGCTAAAATAAAACAACACAGAGCCGCCACCGTGCGTTATTTATCCCAAAAGAGGGAAAGGAAACGCTCGAAGTAAACCTTGGAAAAGCATGGTCTCGCGACCAAAGAGAATGGGTTCGGGAGTCGGTTATGCGAAGGGAAGGTATTAGCACCCCTACGCATCCGTCGTGCTCGACAGGATCCACGCTCAAGAGATAGAAGAAGGTTGCTAAAACAAACATCACACACACACACTGAAAACAACACAGGTGGAAGAAGAGGGGAGAGGGCTCGCTAGGACATCGCATCCTATGCCTACGTATCTCATCTGGAATGAGAATCAGAGCTACCGTAGTTCGGCTCACGCACGCCGAAACAAAACACACACAAGCAGGCAAACATGGAAACCGAATGCCAATCGCTGGACTTACATCAGACTCCGAACCAAACAAACCCACACTGGAAACCAAATGCCACTTGATGGACTTATATCGGACTCCAAGCACACAACAATAGGATACGGAATGCCAATCGTTGGGCTTACATCCATCTCCTAACACACAAGAAGGAATCAAACAAAGCAAGTTACTAAGGAGTCAGGCACTCGAGCCTAACAACTGTCAAGCAAACACACACAAAAAGGAAAAAGGGTGCCCGGAGAGATCTCGTACGACCTCCTACCTACGTACCTCATCTGGTATGAGGATCAGGGCAACGTAGTTCCCCTCAACAGGGGAGAAACTTTCTCCTAACCAGAGATCGGGAAATGACAAACTAGAAGGGAGACTGACTTGAGCCTAATAGTTATCATGTATTCCACGATGGTCCTAGGTTGAGTTTTCTATCTATCTTGCACAAGCAGTAAGCTAATCCTAACCAGGAAAAGCAAAGCATGCAAGCACAATCAAAACAAAGCAAACATTCACAATTAGCACACACCATATACAGACAAAGTGGGGCTCAAACAAGGGTTAGGTTGCAAAAGCAAACCAACTGTATCAGGTGATGTTAGCTCTTAACCCTAACATTGAGAGTTAGGGTGAAGCAGATGAAATAGGAAGTGAGGGGTGTGCCTCACAGCTCTTATCCCTGGCCAGGGAGAGCTTCAGACAAAGGAAGTGTGGGTCCAGAAAGTGGGAACCCTTCTACACTTATGACTGACTCAACTGTATAACTGTACAAGGATCTTGGGTTACTATCCTCAATGCATCAACACCAGTTGTGTGAGCAAAGGGATGACTCAACAAGAATAGCAGGAGATGGATTGCACATCTCTTGTATCTGCCAATTGCCTTATTCAAAGGCCTTTTCCTGCTTGGGGACAAAGATAAACAAGCACAAACATTGCCTCTTAAGGAGGACTTCAGACAGGTGCCTGGCCAAGTAACAGGCCAGGTCTTCCAGACTACATGGAGTTAGTGAGTTCTACCTCAATTGGTTAAGCAACCAAGCAACAGCAAAAAGCAAGTTCACAATGAACTATAGCAACTAATGTACCTGAAAATAATCTAATTCAGTCAGTACACAGCTCAAACAGTCAAGCAGACAAACTAAAAGTCAACAGTTAACTGTACACAAGCAATGCATCAAGCAAAGCATAAGCCAATGCTCAACACAAATGACTTAGAAGCCACCTACAAAACAAACTTAATGTTAATCAACATCAATCAAAACAAGCAACTCAAGCCAAGTGAATTAATTCCTCCATGCCACATGCCTTTTGTCCTGAAAACACAACTCAATCATGAGAAGCAAACCCCTAGGACAAAGCCTAGGGTCAAAGGAGGATCAATATTTCAAAACAGAACAAGAAAATTATCAAAAATCAAGTTCAATCAAATTAGAACAATGTCCAAGTGGTCTCACATTCATATCACTCACCAATTTCATTTCATGAAGCATAGAAGGCAAAGTGTGCAATTTCAAAGCTCATTGGACCAAACAGAATGAATCAATCCAAACTCAATCAAAAATAATTCAATAAATCCCAGGAAAATTCATGGCTAAACATAACTCATAACATGATCATCACACCAAATTTCAGGTAATTTGGACAAATGGAAGCAAGTAAAATAAAATCCCTAAGTCAAGGCATGTTCAAACAAGCTCATACAAGGCACAAAATCATGCATCAACTTCAAGAAAGCATAAAACAGAATTGGCATAAGATAAATGCACCAAACAAAAACCATGGCAAACTTAAATGTGTCTAGAATCACTCCACAAAATTTCAAGTCCATCCAATACATATCAAGAATTTCACAAATCATTTAAGATCATGACTCACAAAAGGTCCACAATTGGCCAAACAGAAAGGAAATTCTCAAACAAATTGGAAATGCACTCAAAAAATCTACAAAAATTCACAAGTGATCTTAACATCCAGAAGTATCAACTTGCAAAAGTTCAGCTCATTTCAAGTTCATATGGAATGGAGAATAAAATCAGGAAGTTAGACAAGAAATGGTGTGACACAAATTGTCACACCTAGATTCAACAGCTCATATCTCACAAACCAGGAAAGCAAAAATCACAAACTCTATACCAAAATGTTCATTGAGATGTCTATTTTACACATGCAAAATTTCAAGAATTTTGGATCAAGCATCATCATTTCACAATCAAAACATCAAGCAAGGTGCATGAAAGAACACATGTGAACAAACCCTAGGCCATTCAAAAAATCACACGTGCACAATTTCTGGAAAAATTATCATTAAATAGTAGAGATCATGATGAGAACAACAAAAAAAACCACAGCTCAATTGGATTAATGGTTATGAAGTTATGAATTTTCTAATGGAGAAAAAAAATAAAAAAATGCACATGGAAGTATGTGAAACATGTATAGCATATGAGTAAAAAATTGCCAAGCCAAAGTGGAAAATGCTGGAGGGCGGTATCGAAGCAGGTAGGGATTTAAATCCTGGCGCGCTTATGCATGTACCTGGACACGTGGTCCAGTACATGGCGCCATAACACCTAAGGCCATGCAAAACGCGAAAACGAAGATCAAAAAGGTTTCTGGAAAAGGAAATTCAACATTCATCGCGTGTTCTTCATCAACCCTAGCTCAAGAACTTTTTATTTCAGAAATCTACAAAATCTATATCACCAGAACCGTCTTTCCAAGCACATCACGAATCTCAACTTATTTTGTCCTAATTCTTCCTAATTAAATAGATTCGATGAAAAACATAATCATGCATCAATCTTCTAATCCACATAACTTCCTTGTTTCTCAACCAAATTCAGTGGTTCAAAGTGCAGAATTACCTCCTAAACAAGATCTATCTAAAGCATATATCAATTTTAAGAATTAGGCAAGTCGAAAACTAACCTTCTTGGAATTGCAGTGGTGAAATCGTGTGTTTTAAGCCTTGTAATGCCAAAACAGAAGTCCTTTGATGCTTGGATAGGTGAATGAAGCAAGGCTTGGATGCTAATTGTGCACGATCTTGATGAAAATCCAAATTGCCATTGTTGAAGCTCACATTAACAGTCCTTGAATTGGCTTGGAAATGATGAAATCTTGCTTCAATAAGCTTCCATAATGCACATGGATGAAGGATTGATGAAGATCTTTTGGCAAGGTTTATGAAGATTTTTGAAGAAAAAGTGAGAGAAGAAGTTGAAGAATTTTGGGATTTCTAGATCTAGATCTCAATTCTGTTATGGTTAATCAGAAAACAGTTATGATTATGGTTTTATATGTGATGTTAACGATGTTCACTAATCATGATTAGGCTAATGTGAGTGTTTAAGTGAAATCAAGTTTTGGTGCATTTTAGCATTTTGGCCAATTCACCTTCTCAAGTGGAAACCAATGTAACAGTACCAATTTCTGGTTTGGATCAATTGCAAATGTGGTTTGTAAGCTTATGCAAGTGGAATCATGTGAAAACAAGGCATAATTCTCAAAATCACCTTTTTCCCTCCAAAATTCAAATTAAGTTCACTTGAAAAATGCACTTTTTGTGTGAGCAAAATTCATGAAATGGAATGCTTGTTTTGGATAGAGGACATCAAAAGAAATTTGCTCCAAAAAGTCTCACTCCATTTGGCCTTGTGAATCAAAAGTTATGCACCTTTGAAATCCAACTTTTCTTGACAATGATTGATCCATAACTTGCCAACCACAAATGATAAATTCATGTTCTTGGACTTTTTGGAAAGGTGAGTGCAAGATCTACAACTTTCATGTTGGACAAAATTTCATTTGAAGCATTTTTGGACATGTAATTTCAAGGAGAAAACCATTCCATTTTTGGCAATTTTGAATTACAAGTCACTTTCTATTTTTGGAAAGTTTTCATCTGACTTTATTTTCTTCATTCTTGATGTTTGAAATGTCAAATGAAACTTTTTTATACATGAATGAAGTGTCTCTAACCCTCTCCCACCTCCAAATCCATCAGTTGACCTTTGGTTGACTTTTTCTGACTGATAGATGAACTGGCTATGCATTGATGAACTTGAGCTTCAGTCTCCTGATGAAATGGCTTAAACATGAAACCCTAGCTTCCATAAGCTCAATGAAACCAATAAATGATCCCCGCATCCATTGAAACCCCATCTCCTTAACAAGCCCTGATTGGCACAATTCAGATGATTAGGGTTGACCAGAGGTCAAAACCCTAATCTCAAGGCATCTGATCAAGCATAATGAATCTCTTGGTGATGATAAAACCATGATGATGATGATGTACCATTTTAACCAAGATAAAGCTCAACCTTTTTGAGGAACCATGAAACCCTAATTTGAAGCACCAACCCTCAGATGGCTAGTGGTCAGTTCAATGAAACCCTCAGCTTGAATATCTTAACCTCTTCATCTTCTGATCAAGACCTAGGAGGATGACTTGCCTGATGTAGCCACATGATATGCAAAGTGCAATGACTAATGTCCTAAGAAATGAAATGCAATATGCTAAGCTAGTCCCAAGAGAGGATGGCAAATTTTGAGGTGTTACAGCTGCCCCTATTCAATCCACTGTGAACCTGTCGATATGAACAGCCTCGGCTTTCAGATGATCAGGATGAAGAGTGATTGAATACCAAGAACAGACGAACAATTTGCACTCTGATGGGAAAATAATTAACAATGCCTGTCAGAATCGGCAAAGAAGTAATCTTGAAGAAAAATCTGTCTGGTACGGAGAAAGTCGGCCTGAACACCGAAACAGAAATGTCGACCTGTATACCCAAAATAAATGGTAACACAGGGATAACCATGGTCTGAACACCACATCCGCTGGGGATTATCATCTCTTTTTTTTTTGCTTTTTCTTGAACCCCGAAATTTTTCTGATGATTGCTCTTTTTTCATTTTCTTGAACCCCGAAATTTTCTCTTTTTCTTTTCTTGAACCCCGAAATTTCCTTTCGCGCAAGTGATCCCGGATCACTGCATTTGAACCCCGACATCTTGTTTGCCAAAATAACGAACCCCATTCTCCATTTGAACCCCAGTCGCCTGACGATAACTTGCGATCGCCATTATGAACCCCGTTCTCCAGAAAACACCCCGTGTCTCCCTTTCTCCATTTGAACCCCGCTCTCCAGAAAATGCCTCAACATTTCCCTTTCTCCATTTGAACCCCATTCTCCGCTTTCTTGTGATAATTCCGCCGGCAACGCCGGAAGTAACACCAAAACGCCACTCCGATGGCGACATATCAGAGGACACTCGACCAGACATTGACTGATGACCGGGAAGAAACTCGATGTTTACCTGACGTCGAACAATGATGTTTACTTGACACCAAAGAATACTCGACCGGACATATACTGATGACTGGGAGGGAACTCGACGTTTACTGGACATCGAACAGTGATGTTTACTTGACACCAAAGAATACTCGACCAGACATATACTGATGACTGGGAGGGAACTCGATGTTTACTGGACATCGAACAATGATGTTTACTGACACCAAAGGAAACTCGACCAGACATTAACCAATGACCGGGAGGGAACTCGACGTTTACTGGACATCGAACAATGATGTTTACTGACACCAAAGGAAACTCAACCAGACATTAACCAATGACCGGGAGGAAACTCGACGTTTACTGGACATCGAACAATGATGTTTACTTGACACCAAAGGAAACTCGACCAGACATTAACCAATGACCGGGAGGAAACTCGACGTTTACTGGACATCGAACAATGATGTTTACTTGACACCAAAGGAAACTCGACCAGACATTAACCAATGACCGGGAGGAAACTCGACGTTTACTGGACATCGAACAATGATGTTTACTTGACACCAAAGAAAAATGACTAGACATTAACCAATGACCGGGAGGAAACTCGACGTTTACTGGACATCGAACAATGATGTTTACTTGACACCAAAGAAAACTGACATTACAAGGATCGACACGAAACTTACTGGTATCGCAAGGATGACATCCACATATGTCAAAACCAGGCAGACGCTTGCCAGGGACTAATTGGGAAATACTGTTGCCCCAAAATCACGATGCTGAACTCCTCAGAGTAACATCTTCAAACTTTCGTCTCGCACGACAGAAAACTTCTTCCAATATCGCGCTACTGGGGAATACCATTGACCCAACGTCACAATGCTAAACTCCTCAGAGTATCATCTTCACTGACCGGCAAAACCCATTCTCGAATGGTAACCACGGCTTGTGGTTAACTTATGCTTGCAATGCTGAGGTTGATCTTCCAACCAGCGAAACCACCTCTCAAACGGTAACCATGGCTTGAGTAACACCTTCACCCACTGGCGAAACATAAATCTCAAACGCCGACCTCGGCTTGAGACTAGCTGATGCTTGCAATGATGATGCATGATGATTTTTAGCGCAATGCTCCATAATTATGGAAATGCTACGCAATTTATTATGCAATATGCTATGATCTCCTAAATGATGCATGCATAAAAGGTATCCCCCTCAGGGGACTCTTCCGGGGAGCTCGAGGCACTCTGCTGAGGAACTCGACAACACTCCGATCTCCACCCTGCTGGGGAATAGCACTGCTGCTGGGAAAAAGGCAACCCTTGCTGGGGAAAAAAATCTCCTTTGCACCCGATCCGCTTGGGGACCTTGCTGGGGAAAGAACCACCAACGCACTCTGTGGGGATACAACAGTCTTTGACTTGCTGGGCATGCAGCAATCCCAACTCTGCTTGGAGAACCATCACCCACAGATACCTCCGCTGGGAAATAACAACCCTCAGGCCTGGCGACTGGGGAAGCCTCGATCTGAAACCTGCTGGGGATAACCATCCTGACCCTGCTAGGGAATCCACAGACCTTGAATCTGTTGGGGAATTAGTCATTCCGACTCTGCTTGGGGAGGAGGAAAATCTGCTACTGAACACCCGTCGACTTGTCGAACCATGGTATTCATATCCAACTCCCACTATCCGCTTTCCAATTTTGAGAACTCCCAGACTCGTCTGGACTTTTCTGATTCACCACCTTGTATTCCCAACTGCTCCGCGCTCGACGGAGAGCGAACTCCTGGGATTTATACAGACTTTTCAATCTTCAGACTTTGAAGAGTCTTCTTGATTAATTCTCAAGGATCGACGTACGTCTTTCGCCGTCCCCTTTTCACCGTTCTTCTATTCATTCGTCCCTGATTGGACTCCGTGGGGATTGCGATGTCAAAAGCTTCCATATCACAACCTGCAAGTGAGGGAAAACACCTAACAGTTCCTGCAAAAGAGATCGTTAGATAAAAACGTGCCCCCAGGCGTGTCAAGATTTCAACACTTGGGTCGCTCAACCTTCCGAATAAGATTTCAAATTTTCAATCTTATAAGCATGCATTGGAAGGGACCTGTATGTCTAAAAATGCAAAGATTCTTTATCAAAAATAACTGGATGTTTTTGTAATCAACGCGGTGCTGAAAACAAAAACAAAATTATTTGACTGAACATGCATTTTATTGACTGAAAAAGTGTGGCTCAAATTGAGCAATACAAAGGAAGCAATTCCTGAAAAGAGGTAATTGCGCACAAAAGGAAAAATCTATCCTAATGGCAATGTGAAACCACGATCTCATCGAGTTCCAACTCGGTTACACCCCGTATGTCCTCAGACTCTCCTTGCTTTCTGCCTTCTGAACAAGACGATTCTGACTGATCCCTACTGGGGATTATCCCTGATGCTTTAACCAAAGCGCAAACGATCATGCCAGACGCAGTTGTTCGTTTTCAATCCCTCTTTTGCCTGGACCGTCCTTTCGGGTTTTCAGTCCACCGGGATACCCTTTTTTGCCCAAGTCGCCTTTTCAGGTTTTCGACTTGCCGGGTGTACAGTTTTTTTTTCATTTTTATCCCTAACTTTTTTTGCCTGAACCTTTTCATTTTTTCTTTCGGTTCGCCGGGATGCCCATTTTTGCCTGGACTATTTTATTCTTTTCGTCCAGCGGGTCTTTTTACACGAAGTATTTTTTAACTGCGTCCGCATTCACAGGGGATGGAAAATCCTCACCATCCATGGTTGTCAACAACAAGGCTCCGCCAGAGAAAACCTTCTTGACCACGAATGGACCTTCATAATTAGGTGTCCATTTGCCCCTTCGATCGTTTTGAGGAGGAAGGATCCTTTTCAGCACCATATCACCTACGTGATACACCCGAGGTCGCACCTTTCTGTCAAAAGCATGTTTCATCCTCTGCTGGTATAATTGCCCATGACAGATGGCTGCCAGCCTCTTTTCCTCAGTTAGGCTTAACTCTTCGTACCGGGTCCTTACCCATTCAGCCTCTTGCAATTTCACGTCCATCAGGACTCTCAAAGAGGGAATCTGAACCTCAACCGGTAGCACCGCTTCCATTCCATACACAGCTAGAAAGGCTTTTGCCCCAGTAGATGCACGCACCGAGGTTCGATACCCAGGATACCAGCTTCATACTCAATCACACCGTCGGTGCATTCAAATGCTAGTCAGGCAGCACAAGGAATGTGGGGATCTCTTTGGCTTAAGCAAAGCAGCACCAACTCCGTTTCCATTCATGTTAATGGCCCCATCAGACATCAGAATCCGTTCGGATTTAGGGTCAGGCCCCTCCTCCGGGATCGGTTCCTCACAATCTTTCGATTTGAGCACCTCGAGATGTCCTCATCAGGGAACTCAAACTTCCTCGGTTGATAATCCTCAATAGGTTGCTGGGCGAGGTAATCAGACAATACACTCCCCTCGACTGCTTCCTGGGAGATATACTGTATATTGTATTCAGTCAAAATCATTTGCCCTCTCGCAACCCGTCCGGTCAATGCTGGCTTTTCAATATTGGCTTCCCAAATACATACCTGATCGGATCCATCTTGGAATCTACAAAGTGGTATGAACCAGCATATACTGTCTCAGTCGGCGAGCAGCCTATGCCAAAGTACATCAAGTTTTCTCGAACAGTGAATGTATTGTTTCACAGTCGGTAAACTTTTTGCTAAGGTAAATTGCATGCTCTTTTCGACAAGACTCGTCATGCTGCCCCAGTACGCACCTCATAGACCCCTCGAGGGCTGTCAAGTACCAGATTAACAGTCTCTCTCCATAGGGAGGCAACAGAATCGGAGGCTCCTGCAACTCATTCTTTTATTTTTCAATGCCCCTTGGCAATCATTATTTCACCTGACCATTTGATCCGTTTTCATACGGGTTCATACGTGGATGTTAGAGGAGATGTGAACCATGACATGTAGTTCAATCTACCTAATAGACCACGAACCTCTTTTTTGTTCTCGGTTCAGGAACTTCTTGTTTTTCTTTTCTTTTTTTTCTCTCCTCCCTTTTTTTTTTAGCAGGATCGACCTCGATTCCTCTTTCACTTACAATGAACCCCAACATCTTACCGGACCGCACTCTGAAAGTGCACTTATTTGAATTCAACCTCAGTTTGAATTGTCTCAACTGGTCCACTCAGCTTGGCCAGATCTACCAGATGTCCCTCTTCTGCTTGGGACTTTGCTATCATGTCATCAACATAGCATTAAATTCCACGATGAATCATATCATGAAATAAAGTCACCATGGCTCTCTGATAAGTAGCATCGGCGTTCTGCTTCTCTAGAGGACAGTCTTCTTTCCATGGTAGCTTGTGCGCAACGACATCGGTATCCGACCCTGGCATATCCTGACACGACCAGGCGAAGGTATCCACATGCTCTTTCAATAGGGCTACCATTCTGCTCTCGACTCGCCTCTGAAGCGGCCCCAATTTTCATTCCTTTTCTGACCTCGGCGGCGCTTGGAATAACAATCTCAATCCGCTTCTCATGCGGCTGAATCACCTTCTCCTCTCGTTTCAACAACCTGGTTAATCTTCCAGCAGATCACAATCTTCTTCGCCTTCCTCTTCAGCATGATAGATCGGATTGTCGAAGTCATTTAGAGGTGTAACCGAATTGTTATCAATGAGATCCGGAGAATGATTTTTCGAAGTCGGAACGAGTCAAATCAAAAATGGGAAAAATGAAGACAAACATTGCCATTTTTATTTGTTTTTTAAACTGTAAAAATAAATGAAAAACAGGGAACACCGCTTGTAATGTGAAAAACATCCATTTATTAATGATGCAAAACATTGCACAATGAAACATATGAGATGGCCCTTACAATGAACCAGTACGTTTCGGGCAAAACATATGGTTTTCATGCAGACAAAATTGAAAAACAAGAAACATTACTCTTCAGGATGAGTGACAGTGATGATCTTTTTAGGCCTTCCAGTTCTGGACTTTCATCCCTGGTACGCACGGTTTTATCCAACCATCAAACTCGCAGTCACTGTCAGTCTCTTCACCTACCGCACAGGCGTAATCCGAATCTTCAGCAATTGCACCCATCATCGCCTGACCATGTGCCGGCATGGGATTGGCATTAACATTCGGAGATGGTGCAAAATTAATGGCCTTGGAGTCTACCAGATCCTAGACAACATGCTTAAAAGCTCTACAACCCTCAATGTTATGCCCTGGGGTACCAGAATGGAATTCACACTCGGCGTTCTCATCATAGTTAGGAGGCCTCTGATCTGATCTTAACGGAACCATCGTCCTTGGCTGAACCAACCCAAGATCCATCAACTTCTTGAATAGAACAGCATATGTCACGGGCGGCTTATCGAACTGACGATCAATCCCTTTTCCCCTCACTTGGTACCCGACTCTCGGTGCTCTCTGTTGAGGTGGCTGATATTGCTGTCGTGCTGACTGATTACCAGCAGGGGTAGTTACCGCAGCAGCGTGCTGGTAGTAACGATCCCTACCGTGTCCTCTCTGGGCATACACAGCACTCGATTCATCCTCATTCTTCCTTTGGCCATTTTCGAAGGGCTTCTTCACTCCTGATGACGAAGCATTACCACCCTGGATCTTCCCCATTCTCAGCCAACTTTCAATTCTCTCACCAGCCACTACTATGTCTGCAAAGCCAGTGACGGGACAACCCACCATCCTTTCAGCAAAAACCCCCTGCAGGGTACCCATGAACAGATCAGACATCTCCCGATCCACCAGCGGAGGTTGAACTCTGGCAGCCAACTCCCTCCACCTTTGAGCATATTCTTTAAACCCTTCACTTGACTTCTGAGACATACCCTGCAGCTGGGTACGGCTAGGAGCCATGTCAGCATTGAACTGGTACTGTTTAAAGAATGCATCTCCGAGATCCTGCCAGCTTTTAACATCAGAAGATTTCAGCTTGGTGTACCACTCCAGGGATCCTCCAGACAGACTGTCCTGGAAGAAGTACATCCACAGCTTTTGGTCCATAGTGTATGCAGAGATCTTACGGACGAAAGCCTAAAGATGAGTTTCTGGGCAGGAACTTCCATTATATTTATCAAATGCGGGCGCCTTGAACTTCTGTGGGATCACAATCCCCTCAACCAGCCCCATATTTGACATGTTTACGACCCCGGGAGTGGCATAGCTCTCGAGAGCCCTGATCTTTTCTGCCAGCAACTGAATCTCCTTATTCTGTGGTTGGGCACCGTATTGTCCAAATGGTTCATTATGCATGGAGAATTGATCAGCTTCTCGGTCTTCCTCTCTGTCATCATCAACCCCAAAGAATGGAGGGAACAGACTATCCTTCACATTGTTACCCATCTGACCGGGTTGACCATCTGTGGCGATGCCAAAACCACCAGCATTATTCACCACGCCTACAGTCGTTCTTTTTCCGCCTTCCCTCGAACCACCAAGCCCCTGGTTGGAGACACCATCCAGGTTAACACCACTATTGGCAGCTGAAGCCCGCTCGAGCTTCTCAACTTTATCAGCCAACGCTCTCTGACCAACTGCAAAACCCTGCATGATGTTGATCAGCTCGTTCATTTTATCTTTCAGCTCGAGAACATCTGAATTTGGGAGATCCATCAGCCTTGGAGTGTTGCGTCTGGTGAAGTATATGTGAGGACGTGTTGAGTGCAAGGGTATAACTCTGCGCGCTCGAGCAATGATTCCTGAAACAATCAAGCACGTTAAAACCCGACACCTGCAAAACAGCAAACAGGTTAATATGCATGAATGCAACGTCTATCCATACGAGGAAGCTTCTGTCTTTCGATTCTGGTTTCATCGAGACAGATAATATTTTGACATCCATATTCTGAAATTCAAGATGTCTCTCAACCAGAATCTTAATCGAGAATTCTCCCCATATGGCTAGACATAGGTTCGATGCAGATGAATGCAAAATGAGAATGATGCTGATGAATGAATGCAATGAACTGTGTCATCCTCCCAGTCATCTGAACATTTACTGCGCTGAGTTACGGCCTCTGAACTGATCACAACCATCTGAAGGAATATGTAACCACAAACCCAACTCAAGGGTTCCGAAATAAACGGAACTGAAAGATACATCACCATCATCATCAGACAATCTCTGAGCAGATAACCACAAGATCTCTGAATCGGCCCGGGGAATCCTGAAATAAACGGATCCCCACTGATAAATAACACGGACAACACTCCGGCGTTTCTGAAATAAATGTCCATAAATGTCCATAAATCTGATCAACGGAACCAAAAGTCACCACCTGAGTCACCATCTGAACATGCATCTGTAAGAATCACCCTCCCCTCACAGGTAAATTCTAATCAGGTCATCCTAAGGCGGATAATAGTCTTGACAATCGGGCAGAGATACTCAATGGGTTTGCCCTTTCGGGTGTGCCATTATAGCTCTCCTGAGATCGTCTAAACCAAAGATCCGGGAATGAACGGTCACCGAAGTCAACAGCTCAAAAGAGGTAACCCAACCAAAGTGGAAAACCCCACAAAGGAAGAGCACTCTCATATGAACCTCGTCCGGCTCGTGGTATGTCACGTCGCAACAACATGCCCAACCAGCATGTGAGGAACGTGAGACCACACTAATCCTAGGTGTATACTCGGGCCTGGGTTTTAGCCCCTCTCAGAACACCCACCCCAAAACAGAGGAACCACCTGTACAGAGGACATCAACATGATAGTATGATGCATGCAAGTATCTTATGCAAATATATACACAATAGAATAATCATAAATGCAATAAATAGCAGCACAAGCAACCTAAACCATCCTAGAACGCTAGGAGAGACTCGCTTAGGGAAGATGGACCAGCAGTAGGTCAACTTCTTGACTCCCCAGCAGAGTCGCCAGCTGTCGCATCCGCGAAAAACAACCGGCGGGCTAAAACAAAACAACACAGAGCCGCCACCGTGCGTTATTTATCCCAAAAGAGGGAAAGGAAACGCTTGAAGTAAACCTGGGAAAAGCATGGTCTCGCGACCAAAGAGAATGGGTTCGGGAGTCGGTTATGCGAAGGGAAGGTATTAGCACCCCTACGCATCCGTCGTACTCGACGGGATCCACGCTCAAGAGATAGAACAAGGTTGCTAAAACAAACATCACACACACACACACACACTGAAAACAACACAGGTGGAAGAAGAGGGGAGAGGGATCGCTAGGACATCGCATCCTATGCCTACGTATCTCATCTGGAATGAGAATCAGAGCTACCGTAGTTCGGCTCACGCACGCCGAAACAAAACACACACAAGCAGGCAAACATGGAAATCGAATGCCAATCGCTGGACTTACATCAGACTCCGAACCAAACAAACCCACACTGGAAACCAAATTCCACTTGATGGACTTATATCGGACTCCAAGCACACAACAATAGGATACGGAATGCCAACCGTTGGGCTTACATCTATCTCCTAACACACAAGAAGGAATCAAACAAAGCAAGTTACTAAGGAGTCAGGCACTCGAGCCTAGCAACTGTCAAGCAAACACACACAAAAAGGAAAAAGGGTGCCCGGAGAGATCTCGTACGACCTCCTGCCTACGTACCTCATCTGGTATGAGGATCAGGGCAACGTAGTTCCCCTCAACAGGGGAGAAACTTTCTCCTAACCAGAGACCGGGAAATGACAAACTAGAAGGGAGACTGACTCGAGCCTAATAGTTATCATGTATTCCACGATGGTCCTAGGTTGAGTTTTCTATCTATCTTGCACAAGCAGCAAGCTAATCCTAACCAGGCAAAGCAAAACATGCAAGCACAATCAAAATAAAGCAAACATTCACAATTAGCACACACTATATACAGACAAAGTGGGGCTCAAACAAGGGTTAGGCTGCAAAAGCAAGCCAACTGTATCAAGTGATGTTAGCTCTTAACCCTAACATTGAGAGTTAGGGTGAAGCAGATGAAATAGGAAGTGAGGGTTGTGCCTCACAGCTCTTATCCCTGGCCAGGGAGAGCTTCAGACAAAGGAAGTGTGGGTCCAGAAAGTGGGAACCCTTCTACACTTATGACTGACTCAACTGTACAACTGTACAAGGATCTTGGGTTACTATCCTCAATGCATCAGCACCGGTTGTGTGAGCAAAGGGATGACTCAACAAGAATAGCAGGAGATGGATTGCACATCTCTTGTATCTGCCAATTGCCTTATTCAAAGGTCTTTTCCTGCTTGGGGACAAAGATAAACAAGCACAAACATTGCCTCTTAAGGAGGACTTCAGACAGGTGCCTGGCCAAGTAACAGGCCAGGTCTTCCAGACTACATGGAGTTAGTGAGTTCTACCTCAATTGGTTAAGCAACCAAGCAACAGCAAAAAGCAAGTTCACAATGAACTATAACAGCTAATGTACCTGAAAACAATCTAATTCAGTCAGTAAACAGCTCAAACAGTCAAGCAGACAAACTAAAAGTCAACAGTTAACTGTACACAAGCAATGCATCAAGCAAAGAATAAGCCAATGCTCAACACAAATGACTTAGAAGCCATCTACAAAACAAACTTAATGTTAATCAACATCAATCAAAACAAGCAACTCAAGCCAAGTGAATTAATTCCTCCATGCCACATGCCTTTTGTCCTGAAAACACAACTCAATCATGAGAAGCAAACCCCTAGGACAAAGCCTAGGGTCAAAGGAGGATCAATATTTCAAAACAGAACATGAAAATTATCAAAAATCAAGTTCAATCAAATTAGAACAATGTCCAAGTGGTCTCACATTCATATCACTCACCAATTTCATTTCATGAAGCATAGAAGGCAAAGTGTTCAATTTCAAAGCTCATTGGACCAAACAGAATGAATCAATCCAAACTCAATCAAAAATAATTCAATAAATCCCAGGAAAATTCATGGCTAAACATAACTCATAACATGATCATCACACCAAATATCAGGTAATTTGGACAAATGGAAGCAAGTAAAATAAAATCCCTAAGTCAAGGCATGTTCAAACAAGCTCATACAAGGCACAAAATCATGCATCAACTTCAAGAAAGCATAAAACAGAATTGGCATAAGATAAATGCACCAAACCAAAACCATGGCAAACTTAAATGTGTCTAGAATCACTCCACAAAATTTCAAGTCCATCCAATACATATCAAGAATTTCACAAATCATTTAAGATCATGACTCACAAAAGGTCCACAATTGGCCAAACAGAAAGGAAATTCTCAAACAAATTGGAAATGCACTCAAAAAATCCACAAAAATTCACAAGTCATCTTAACATCCAGAAGTATCACCGTGCAAAAATTCAGCTCATTTCAAGTTCATATGGAATGGAAAATAAAATCAGGAAGTTAGACAAGAAATGGTGTGACACAAATTGTCACACCTAGATTCAACAACTTATATCTCACAAACCAGGAAAGAAAAAATCACAAACTCTATACCAAAATGTTCATTGAGATGTCTATTTTACACATGCAACATTTCAAGAATTTCGGATCAAGCATCATCATTTCACAATCAAAACATCAAGCAATGTGCATGAAAGAACACATGTGAACAAACCCTAGGCCATTCAAAAAATCACACGTGCACAATTTCTGGAAAAATTATCATTAAATAGTAGAGATCATGATGAGAACAACAAAAAAAACCATAGCTCAATTGGATTAATGGTTATGAAGTTATGAATTTTCTAATGGAGAAAAAAAATAAAAAAATGCACATGGAAGTATGTGAAACATGTATAGCATATGAGTAAAAAATTGCCAAGCCAAAGTGGAAAATGCTGGAGGGCGGTATCGAAGCAGGTAGGGATTTAAATCCTGGCGCGCTTATGCATGTACCTGGACACGTGGTCCAGTACATGGTGCCATAACACCTAAGGCCATGCAAAACGCGAAAACGAAGATCAAAAAGGTTTCTGGAAAAGGAAATTCAACATTCATCGCGTGTTCTTCATCAACCCTAGCTCAAGAACTTTTTATTTCAGAAATCTACAAAATCTATATCACCAGAACCGTCTTTTCAAGCACATCACGAATCTCAACTTATTTTGTCCTAATTCTTCCAAATTGAATAGATTCGATGAAAAACATAATCATGCATCAATCTTCTAATCCACATAACTTCCTTGTTTCTCAACCAAATTCAGTGGTTCAAAGTGCAGAATTACCTCCTAAACAAGATCTATCTAAAGCATATATCAATTTTAAGAATTAGGCAAGTCGAAAACTAACCTTCTTGGAATTGCAGTGGTGAAATCGTGTGTTTTAAGCCTTGTAATGCCAAAACATAAGTGAAATTCTAGTTATCAGACTTTGGATGTCACACTGGTTGTTATGACATCCAATTCTGCACAGACAGGGATTATGCAGAACTTAACAGTAAGTGCAGTAAATAACACAAGTAATTGTTCACCCAGTTCAGTCCAACATGACCTACATCTGGGGGCTACCAAGCCAGGGAGGAAATCCACTATTAGTAGTATCAATTCAAAGCTAAACTCACCCGTTTACAACTTATCACTTAATCCCTACCCAATGCAATTTCAATCTTAACCTAAGATCAGAGTTCCTACTCACTCCCCCTCAATCACCTCAGTGATATTAAAAACACTTTGAAGTCACACTTCAAAAACAACTCTTGGTTATGCTTCACAGCTTAAACCAAGATACACAGCACTCACGCTTAAAAGCTTTGAGTGACACAACACTTACAACTCAATGAACACCCTATGCCAAAGCAATCATCTATTTGATAATGACTTGGCTTACAAGATACGTCTAATTCTAGACTCACAAAAATACAGCAGTGAAGTATGATGGACACACTAAATCTTCACGCCTCAAAATCCCTGAAACTGAATGGAGGAATGCCTTCCTTTTTATATTGCAGCACCTGGGCTTTTGCACCTGTATTTTCCTGAATTTTAGGTCACATACGTTCCCTCAAATTCAATATTTAGGTTGCTAACAAATAGGCTATTTGTTAGGTTCATTGAATGTAGCTTGGTTGTTGATTTCCTGGATTTTCTCTAAGCTGTTGACTTCCTAAAGAATAGCCTGAGAAAGCTGTAACAGAAAACTGAACAACCTACAATTTAGCATATGCTGTCAGGCATGAATGTCACGACATTCAGCTCGACATCAAGGTCCATATGCTGAGTCTGTTTTCCCAGAAACCAGACTGTACAAAACTGCTGACCTGTACATGATCAATATGACCATACTACAGTACCAGCTTACATTAGTAAATGTCAAAGTGTCCAACTTAACATTTACATAGTTGGCCTTAAGTTAGTTCTGTAATTCTCTTGAAGAACAAACTAACTAAAATGCTGAAGTATAGCAGAACACCACTCTGCCCAATCTTCAGTAGCTGCTGTCAATGATGAATGTCACAACATCCAGTTTGACATTCAGTCAGTAGGCCTTATGCCAGGTCTGGTTCTTCCTTGATAACCAGACTGCAAATGAATACTAAGTTCTAACAGAGCTTCTGTTCCTTAGTATCTGTTGACAGGTATGAATGTCACAGCATTCAATAATCCTGTGTTAGCTAGTCCTGCAGTAACTACAATGTAGTTACATATACATGTCATGACATCAGTCAAGACATTAGTGTTTTACCATACAATGCAGCCAATTAAACACCTACAAACTCCCCCTTTGGCAAATTTTTGGCTAAAACACTTTGATCCCCATAACAGAGTTCATGGCAGCGGAATAAAACTAGCTAATACACTCAGAGTGGCAGCACACTCACACACATGGAAGTTAAATGAAAACTTCACATAGCAGCACATATATATTAGAAGTTGCACCTAAACTTCAACATCTGCTGCAGGGGGGGAATCTTCAGATCTGTCATGAGAGTCTGTTTGTAGAGACCCACTCTGTTTGTCAGGGGTATTGGTGGTTATTACTCCCCCTTTTTGTCACAAATGTTGCCAAAGTCAACAACATAGGCAGAGCACAATGACAGAGTTCCAGACTTGGTTTTACTTCACAGTTTCAACCAAGTTCACATCCACTTGATCTTGCTTCACAGCTTCGATCAAGTGATCACCCACTTTTGCTTTACAGTAGGTACCACCATATCAGATGCCATGATGTTGTTTCTGACATCCAGAACCACTCCTGCATGAACAGCATCCTTGAACTCCTGCAGGTACAGAGGCCTTCTCTCTGTAGGGTGTCCCCTTACCCTCTTGTATTCACCCTTGTTGCGCGCAGCATAGCTATGATATGTTGACCAATCATAGTCTTGTACAAATCGTTTAATAGGCAGAGATATTAAACAATTTATCCCAAACATCAGTGGTTGCTATAATGTCTCAGAGAGACATATTCCCAGTTTGCTCCTTAAGTTTTCAAACTGAGTAGCATCCAGAGCCTTTGTAAATATGTCAGCCAGTTGAAGATCCGTGGCTACATGTTCCAAAGTGATCACCTTGTCTTCCACCAGATCTCTGATGAAGTGGTGCCTAATGTCAATATGTTTGGTCCTGCTGTGTTGGATGGGATTCTTGGAGATGTTGATGGCACTGAGATTATCACAGAACAATGTCATGACATTTTGAGTGACATTGTACTCAGTGAGCATTTGTTTCATCCAAACCAGTTGGGAGCAACTGCTTCCAGCCGCTATGTATTCAGCCTCTGTAGTGGACAGAGAGACACAGTTCTGCTTCTTGCTGAACCACGATATGAGGTTTTCTCCTAAGAAGAAACATCCACCTGATGTGCTTTTTCTGTCATCAGCACTTCCAGCCCAATCAGCATCACAGTACCCAGATAGGACAGGCTCAGACCCATGTGAGTACAGCATCCCATAGTCACATGTCCCATTGATGTACTTGAGGATCCTTTTGACTTGATTCAAGTGACTCACCTTGGGCTCTGCTTGATATCTGGCACACACTCCAACTGCATAGGAAATGTCAGGTCTACTTGCAGTTAGATACAGCAGACTACCTATCATGCTTCTGTACAGGCATTGATCAACACTGGGTCCTCCATCATCTTTGGTTAACTTCAGATGAGTAGGAGCTGGAGTCCTCTTGTGCCTGGCATGATCCATACCAAACTTCTTGACTATGTTCTTGGCATACTTGCTTTGGGAGAGAAACATGGAGTCCTCCATTTGGTTTACTTGCATTCCAAGGAAATAGGTCAGTTCTCCCACTAGACTCATTTCAAACTCAGATTGCATCTGGTGAACAAATTTTTTAACCATTTGTTCTGACATTCCACCAAAGACTATATCATCCACATAGATTTGAGCTATCATGATTTTGCCTTCCTCATCCTTCACAAACAAGGTTTTATCTATGCCACCCTTTCTGTATCCATTTGTGGTCAGAAATTCGGTTAACCTTTCATACCAAGCTCTGGGTGCTTGCTTCAACCCATACAAGGCTTTCTTCAGCTTGTATACATGCTCAGGTTGGTTAGGATCACAAAACCCTTTGGGTTGTTCCACATAGACTTCTTCATTCAGGTAGCCATTCAAGAATGCACTCTTCACATCCATTTGAAATAGCTTAAACTTCAGGATGCATGCTACCCCCAACAGCAATCTGATGGACTCAAGTCTAGCCACAGGAGCAAATGTCTCATCAAAGTCTACTCCTTCAACTTGAGTGTATCCTTGAGCTACTAGTCTTGCTTTATTTCTAGTAATTACTCCTTTCTCATCAGATTTGTTTTTGTAGATCCACTTGGTACCAATGATGTTGGACCCTTCAGGTCTTGGAACCAGCTCCCATACTTCATGCCTTGTGAACTGCTCGAGTTCCTCTTGCATGGCAATGATCCAGTATTCATCAGTCAGGGCTTCTTTCACATTCTTTGGTTCAACCTTGGAAACAAAGCAGGAATTTGAGTTTATTCCTCTTGACCTGGTAGTTACACCACTGGTGGGATCCCCTATGATAAGATCCTTAGGGTGGTCTTTCTGAATCCTGATAGATGGCACTTTGGAGGGTGCCTCTACTTCACATTCAGGAGGAGGTTCCTGTACTTCTTCAGACTTGACTGGACTGTCAGTCGGACTGTCAAGGAATGTTTCAACATCCTCCATGACATCGGTTCCTTCCTCTTTATCATCCACAATGACATTTATGGATTCCATCAGGACATTGGTCCTGTAGTTGAACACTCTGTAGGCTCTGCTGTTAGTGGAGTATCCCAGAAATATGCCTTCATCACTTTTGGGATCTAGCTTCCTTCTCTGTTCTCCCTTTGCCAAAAGACACTTGGGAAGGTTGATAGAGTCTTTAGATTTCCATAGATAGCAATTATCTTTGGATCTATCTCCTCTCATCACTTCTTGATTGCACCCATTCAACACCACACATCCTCCCTTGGTAAATTCCACCTTGTATCCTTGGTCACACAGCTGACTTATGCTTATGAGGTTCACAGTTAGTCCTTTTACTAACAATACATCACTCAATTTTGGAGTTTCTGGACAGTCCAGCTTCCCAACACCCATGACTTCTCTTTTAGTTCCATCACCTAATGTCACAGACTTGGTGTTAGAGGGATGTAGATTCACCACTAGGTAGTTCATCCCAGTCATATGCCTTGAGCAGCCACTATCAAGGTACCAATCTTGTCTGATATGTCCCCTTGGAGAAGTGTGAGCAAGGTTAGCAACACACTGTTGAATCTCAGGTGAGAAGTGAATCTTAGATGCCAGCTGCTTATGATTGACCTGAGGTGTCTGCTTAGCCGCCCATGTTGGTTTCTTAATGGGGGCATTGTGCGTAGACACCTTTTTCTTAGGCCTACCTTGAGGGGTCTGGTTTGGGTAACCATGCAGCCTGTAGCAGAATGGTTTTATGTGACCGAATCTACCACAGTAATGACATTTCCATCTCTTGAATTTCTTCTTCTGATGATTGTTCATTCTGGTTCCTCGATGTTGTGACTTTGGATGAGACTTCCCTTTGGATTTCTGAACTTTAGCCTTTGGGCGTTTGCGTTCAGCTGAGGATCTTTTCCAAAGCCTAAACCAGATGTGGTTCCAGACTTCTGTCCTGTCTTCAGGATTTCTTCCAAGGTGTCAGATCCATTATTCAACATTTTGATGGATTTGGTCATTTGGTCTAGCTTAGAGATCAGCAACGAAATCTCCCCCTTCAGACCCTCTATGACTTTCAGCTGCTCGAGTTTCTCAGCTTCTAGTTCTTTGATGAGTTTCTTATGCTTTTCTCCTTGGATGCAAACTTCTGCACTTTTAACACATAATTCTTTATATGAGACAGCAAGCTCATCCAAGGTGAGTTCATCTCCACTTGAGTTATCCTCTGAGGCACAAACACTGGTTAGAGCAGTGACTTGTTTGGCCGATTCTCCTTCAGATTCACCCTCAGTGTCTTCTTCTGACCAGGTGACAGATAGCCCTTTCCTTTGCCTCATGAGAAGGGTAGGGCAGTCAGCCTTACTATGACCATATCCTTCACATCCATGGCACTGGATTCCCTTGCCTTGGTTGGCCTTTTCTTCATGAGTTGATCTTTTCTTTATGTCAGACGGGACGTTCTTGACATTAGATCTACCCTGTTGATCAAATTTCTTTATGAGCTTGTTGAACTGTCTCCCAAGCATGGCTAAGGCTTCTGATATACTTTCATCACCTCCTGTATATCCTTCTTCTGACTCCTCTTCAGCATTTGTTATAAAGGCTATGCTTTTCTTCTTCTCAGCATACTCACCTAAGCCCATTTCAAAGGTTTGGAGAGAACCAATGAGCTCATCTACCTTCATATTGCTGATGTCCTGAGCCTCCTCTATGGCTGTGACCTTCATAGCAAACCTCTTAGGTAAGGACCTGAGAATCTTTCTTACAAGTTTCTCTTCAGTCATTTTCTCACCTAGTCCACCAGAGGTGTTTGCAATTTCGAGAATATTCATGTGAAAGTCATGAATAGTCTCTTCCTCCTTCATCTTCAGATTTTCAAACTTGGTTGTCAGCATCTGAAGTTTGGACATCTTCACCTTAGAAGTACCTTCATGAGTTACCTTGAGGGTATCCCAGACTTCCTTAGCTAGTTCACAATGGTGCACCAGCCTGAAGATGTTCTTAGTTATTCCATTGAACAGTGCATTCAAGGCTTTGGAATTTCCAAGAGCTAATGCCTCTTGTTCCTTGTCCCAATCTTCTTCAGGAATCTGCACACTGACTCCATCTTCATCTGTCCTCGTTGGATGTTCCCATCCCTTGTTGACAGCTCTCCAGACTTTGCTGTCTAGAGACTTTAAGAAGGCTATCATACGAGGCTTCCAGTCATCATAATTAGATCCATCCAACATGGGTGGTCTGTTTGAGTGTCCTAAATCCTTGTCCATGGTACTAGAAAGTAACTTCCCTAGATCTCACCCAGAACTTCACAGGCAGGGTGTCTGCTCTGATACCAATTGAAATTCTAGTTATCAGACTTTGGATGTCACACTGGTTGTTATGACATCCAATTCTGCACAGACAGGGATTATGCAGAACTTAACAGTAAGTGCAGTAAATAACACAAGTAATTGTTCACCCAGTTCAGTCCAACATGACCTACATCTGGGGGCTACCAAGCCAGGGAGGAAATCCACTATTAGTAGTATCAATTCAAAGCTAAACTCACCCGTTTACAACTTATCACTTAATCCCTACCCAATGCAATTTCAATCTTAACCTAAGATCAGAGTTCCTACTCACTCCCCCTCAATCACCTCAGTGATATTAAAAACACTTTGAAGTCACACTTCAAAAACAACTCTTGGTTATGCTTCACAACTTAAACCAAGATACACAGCACTCACGCTTAAAAGCTTTGAGTGACACAACACTTACAACTCAATGAACACCCTATGCCAAAGCAATCATCTATTTGATAATGACTTGGCTTACAAGATACGTCTAATTCTAGACTCACAAAAATACAGCAGTGAAGTATGATGGACACACTAAATCTTCACGCCTCAAAATCCCTGAAACTGAATGGAGGAATGCCTTCCTTTTTATATTGCAGCACCTGGGCTTTTGCACCTGTATTTTCCTGAATTTTAGGTCACATACGTTCCCTCAAATTCAATATTTAGGTTGCTAACAAATAGGCTATTTGTTAGGTTCATTGAATGTAGCTTGGTTGTTGATTTCCTGGATTTTCTCTAAGCTGTTGACTTCCTAAAGAATAGCCTGAGAAAGCTGTAACAGAAAACTGAACAACCTACAATTTAGCATATGCTGTCAGGCATGAATGTCACGACATTCAGCTCGACATCAAGGTCCATATGCTGAGTCTGTTTTCCCAGAAACCAGACTGTACAAAACTGCTGACCTGTACATGATCAATATGACCATACTACAGTACCAGCTTACATTAGTAAATGTCAAAGTGTCCAACTTAACATTTACATAGTTGGCCTTAAGTTAGTTCTATAATTCTCTTGAAGAACAAACTAACTAAAATGCTGAAGTATAGCAGAACACCACTCTGCCCAATCTTCAGTAGCTGCTGTCAATGATGAATGTCACAACATCCAGTTTGACATTCAGTCAGTAGGCCTTATGCCAGGTCTGGTTCTTCCTTGATAACCAGACTGCAAATGAATACTAAGTTCTAACAGAGCTTCTGTTCCTTAGTATCTGTTGACAGGTATGAATGTCACAGCATTCAATAATCCTGTGTTAGCTAGTCCTGCAGTAACTACAATGTAGTTACATATACATGTCATGACATCAGTCAAGACATTAGTGTTTTACCATACAATGCAGCCAATTAAACACCTACAATAAGTCCTTTGATGCTTGGATAGGTGAATGAAGCAAGGCTTGGATGCTAATTGTGCACGATCTTGATGAAAATCCAAATTGCCATTGTTGAAGCTCACTTTAACAGTCCTTGAATTGGCTTGGAAATGATGAAATCTTGCTTCAATAAGCTTCCATAATGCACATGGATGAAGGATTGATGAAGATCTTTTGGCAAGGTTTGTGAAGATTTTTGAAGAAAAAGTGAGAGAAGAAGTTGAAGAATTTTGGGATTTCTAGATCTAGATCTCAATTCTGTTATGGTTAATCAGAAAACAGTTATGATTATGGTTTTATATGTGATGTTAACGATATTCACTAATCATGATTAGGCTAATGTGAGTGTTTAAGTGAAATCAAGTTTTGGTGCATTTTAGCATTTTGGCCAATTCACCTTCTCAAGTGGAAACCAATGTAACAGTACCAATTTCTGGTTTGGATCAATTGCAAATGTGGTTTGTAAGCTAATGCAAGTGGAATCATGTGAAAACAAGGCATAATTCTCAAAATCACCTTTTTCCCTCCAAAATTCAAATTAAGTTCACTTGAAAAATGCACTTTTTGTGTGAGCAAAATTCATGAAATGGAATGCTTGTTTTGGATAGAGGACATCAAAAGAAATTTTCTCCAAAAAGTCTCACTCCATTTGGCCTTGTGAATCAAAAGTTATGCACCTTTGAAATCCAACTTTTCTTGACAATGATTGATCCATAACTTGCCAACCACAAATGAGAAATTCATGTTCTTGGACTTTTTGGAAAGGTGAGAGCAAGATCTACAACTTTCATGTTGGACAAAATTTCATTTGAAGCATTTTTGGACATGTAATTTCAAGGAGAAAACCTTTCCATTTTTGGCAATTTTGAATTACAAGTCACTTTCTATTTTTGGAAAGTTTTCATCTGACTTTATTTTCTTCATTCTTGATGTTTGAAATGTCAAATGAAACTTGTTTATACATGAATGAAGTGTCTCTAACCCTCTCCCACCTCCAAATCCATCAGTTGACCTTTGGTTGACTTTTTTTGACTGATAGATGAACTGGCTATGCATTGATGAACTTGAGCTTCAGTCTCCTGATGAAATGGCTCAAACATGAAACCCTAGCTTCCATAAGCTCAATGAAACCAATAAATGATCCCTGAATCCATTGAAACCCCATCTCCTTAACAAGCCCTGATTGGCACAATTCAGATGATTAGGGTTGACCAGAGGTCAAAACCCTAATCTCAAGGCATCTGATCAAGCATAATGAATCTCTTGGTGATGATAAAACCATGATGATGATGATGTACCATTTTAACCAAGATAAATCTCAACCTTTTTGAGGAACCATGAAACCCTAACTTGAAGCACCAACCCTCAGATGGCTAGTGGTCAGTTCAATGAAACCCTCAGTTTGAATATCTTAACCTCTTCATCTTCTGATCAAGACCTAGGAGGATGACTTGCCTGATGTAGCCACATGATATGCAAAGTGAAATGACTAATGTCCTAAGAAATGAAATGCAATATGCTAAGCTAGTCCCAAGAGAGGAGGGCAAATTTTGAGGTGTTACAGCTATCTTACACTTGCCATTTTTGCAAAACACCTCTCATCTCATTAATCTCATTTAACCAAGCCTAATTGTGATTAGCGTGGTGATTAACACATGATATAAAAGCTAAATCCTAACAGAATTTGCCATAACAACAATTCTAGATCTCAAATTCATTTTTCCCTCCAAAACTCTCTCTCCTTGAATTTCAAATTTCTTCACACAACTCTTCGAGATTGTTATAGATCCTTGATCCTCATGGAATTTGGAGCAAGATTCATCCATCATCCGTAGCAATTGAGCAAGATTGGAGCAGGTTCATGAACATTCACATATCAATGGAAGTTTGGAATTAAGCTGGATCTGATTGGTTTCAAGAGATGATTTGTGCTCAAAGCTTCTAATCAAGCATATTGGAGCAGATCTGGATCATTTGGAGGCTTGAAACACACGGTTTCCATCACTGCCATTCCAAGTAGGTGGATTTTCGACTCTCTCTTTTTGCCAATTCATGTACATGATTAGGTAGATCTTGTTGTGGTGAGGATGCTGATGTAATTAGAATTGAAAATGAGCAAGAAATGAGGAAGTTATGTTGAATTCAAGTCTTGATGTTAGAAATGTTTTTGCTCGATTCGTAAAATACATGAGGAATTAGGCTTAGATAATATGATATCTGTGATCCTCATTGAAAGACGGTTCGAAACATATATAGTTTGCCAAATTCTGCAAAAATCCATGGTGGCGGTCCGCCTGGCTGGCCGGAGAAGACGGTGGAAACCACCGTCCGCCACCGTCTGGTGTTGAAGCTAGGGTTTCAGGGCAAAACGCTGCGTTTTGCCTATTAGCGCGCTTGAACCTTTGAAGCCTGCGTTCGAATCCTTGCGAATGTTGTTTCATGATTTCCATTGAGCGCATTTTTGACCATAGGCGCTTGTGTTCGAATCTTGCGTAGCGCATGTTTAGTTGGTTTATTATTTTTTGAGCGCCCTTGTGAACCTTCCTTGACCTGAGTTCGATCCTTGGCCATGTATGTTTGTGAATTTTATTTTTGAAGCGCTCTTGTTACCTGGCACGCGTGGGTTCAAGTCCTGGCTAGGCACATTCTGATGTTATTTGATTTCCATTTGAATTTCCATTTTCCACATTTTCATATTACTTCACATTATTTCATGCATGTTTAAAAAAATCACTAAAAATTGTAAAATGCTTCAATTTGATCCAAGTTTTTTTCACATGTTTGTTTAAATGTCTAGTATTTTTTCATATGATTTTCATGATTTGTGGATTTCTGGATTTTTAATTGTGAATTGGTGTTTGAACCATGTACCAAATTGATATGCTACATTCATTTGCTTGTGAAATACTCATGTTTATTCCAATTGGCTTGAAATTTGACATGCTTGTTCCTCACATTTGATTGGATTTTCTGGCTTTGGTTTGGAATTTTTATCATGTTCTATCACTGTTTTGGACACATGGACATGTAGTGTGACAATTTGTGTCACAATTTGCATGTTGCATTTGTGCATTTTCATTCATATGCCATTTGATCTCTTCTGGAGTTAATTTTTTGTATGATGCTTGCTTATAACATGAAGTGCCTGTATAAAAAAATTCATGATCATTGGATACATTTCTGTTTTAATGTGGATTTTCTATGTTTGATGTCCAATTTTGATCACATTGTTTGCGTTTGCCTTATCTTGTTCATGTGATGGTTTTGCCTTTTGATTTGGCTTTGGTCCTTTTGAGGACTCTTTCTTATTTGATTAAATGTGCTTCATGTGAAATATTGACTTCTGTTTTGGTCATTTGACTTGCCTTTGACCCTAGTCCTTGCACTAGTGGTTTGTACTCACCAATTGTGTTTGTGTTTCAGGTATTTAGCACTAATGATTGGTGTGGCTTCATCATTTGAGATGCCATTTGCTTTGATTACTAACTCTTGTTGTGTTGTAGGTCCATTGATATGATGAACTCACTTGAGTGCTTGCATTGTATAATTGTTGAATGATTCCACTGTTGTCTGTTTGGTTTTCTGAATACAATACTAACTGTTTGGCTTTTTGTACAGGTCCATTAGTCGCTATTAGCTTTGCTTTGCTTTTGCTTTGGAGTGTGGTTGGTACACCAATGAGGTAGTTTAGCCTTCTAACTCCATGTAGTCTGGAAGCCCTGTCGTTTTTTTGGCAGGCGTTTGGCTGAAGTCCTCCTTAAGAGGCAATGTCTGTGTTTGTTTATATTTGTGCCAAAGACCTCTAAATGAGGCATGTTGTTTGTTAAGTCCTCCTAAGTGAAGAGGAAATTGACAGATAGAAGGGATTAGCAATCAATCCCCTGTTAGTCGTTGAGTCGTTCATTATGCTCGCACTACGTGCTGACGCTCTTGAACCTAACCCAAGATCTTGTATAGAGTCGGTCAAGTGGAATAGGGTCCCTCTTTCTGGACCCCCACTCTTTCATTGATTCAAGCTCACCCAGGCCAGGGTTAAGAGCATGAGGTCTAACCCTCATTACCTTTCATCTACTCACCCTGACGGTCAATGTCAGTGGTTAAGAGCTTCAGCATACCCCTACAGTTTTGGCTTGTTTGTCGAGGTTGATATGACCCCTTGACTAAGGCCCAACCGTGTCTGAGCCTCTTGTTTGTATATAGAGTGTGATGATTGCTTGTGTGTTTGCTTTTCATTGATGATTATTTGCTGTTTGTTTTGACTTGCTTCCTGTGTGAGTTAGGTTCTGTTTAGATACCTCAACCTAGGGCTATTGTGGATTGCATGACAACTATTAGGCTCGAGTTAGTCTCCCTTTTAGTTTGTTGTTTCCCCGGTCTCTGGTTAGGAGAGCGGGTCTCCCCTGTTAAGGGGAACTACGTCGCCCTGATTCTCATACCAGATGAGATACGTAGGCAGGAGATCGTGCGAGATCTCTCCGGGCAACCTTTTTCTTTTTTGTGTGTGTTTTGCTTGGCGACTATTAGGTCCGAGTTCCAGACTCCCTATTAGTTTGTCTGTTCAACCTTTCTTTATGTTTGTGTGACAACTATTAGGCTCGAGTTCCAGACTCCCTATTAGTTTGTCAATCTGATAACCTTTTTCTTTGGTGTTCGCTGGTTAGCGTGTGCCATTGTTTGGAGTCGGATGTAAGTCCATGTATTGGCATTCTGTTTCCTTGTTTGTGTTGTTTGTTTGGAGTCGGATGTAAGTCCATGTATTGGCATTCTGTTTCCTGTTTGTTTTGAGGAGTTAGATATAAGTCCATCTATTGGCATTCTGTTTCCTTATTGAGTTTTCTTTTGACGTCTCAGCGTCTTCTTTTCGGTGTTTTGTTTCGGCGTGCGTTAGCCGAGCTACGAGTGCTCTGATTCTTACTCTGGATAGAGAAGATACGTAGGCATATGATGCGATGTCCTAGCGAGCATGTTTCCCAATTCCCCGAACTACGTTGACTCTGATGTTTGTTTCTGACAAACTACGTAGGCCCAGGATGCGACATCCTACCGAGTCTCCTTCCTCCATCTTCCTTCACCTATTTTATTATTCCAGTGTGTGTGCATTCTTTGAGTAGTTTTTCAGCAACCTTATTCTATTCTTTTGAGCGTGGATCCCGTCGAGTACGAAGGACGTGAGGGGTGCTAATACCTTCCCCTTACGTAACCGACTCCCGTACCTTGCAATCTCTGATCGTAAGACCGTTCCTTTCCCTTTCTTAGGTTAGTCCTGCGCTCCCTTTCTGTCATAGGATGAATAGCGTCGGTGGCGGCTCTGTAAACTTTTGTTTTTTTCCGCCGGTTGTTTTTTGCGTTGCGACAATGAGAAAACATCAGAGTATAGGTTTTCTGGGTATTGTTATGCAGATTACACTAGAGATAGGTTGGAATGCAAAAGCACATTTAGGAACTATCAGTTTCTGGAAACCTCATCTCATGGGCAAGCAAAAGACAATCAACCATTGCACTGTTAACTGCAGAAGCAGAATACATTTCAGCTTCACTGTGCAGCACTCAGATACTCTAGATGAAGAATCAGCTTGAGGACTTTCAGATTTATGAGAGTAGCATCCCTATCTTTTGTGACAATACAAATGTTATATGTTTAAGTAAGAATCCTATTTTACATTCTAGAGCGAAGCACATAGAAATTAAATACCATTTTATCAAAGACTATGTTCAGAAAGGGATATTTACTTAAAAATTTATAGATACAGACCATCAGTGGGCTGATATGTTTACAAAACCCTTAGCTGAAGATATATTTCTTTTCATTCTGAAACTTTTAAATATGGCAGATTACCCAAAATGAATCTGAACATGTGTTTCTCCTCTCTAATGTTAAATTAGACTCTGACTCAAGCATATGATATTTTCTGGTTCTGATTCTTTTACAAGTTAGAAGATATCTGGATCAGAAACCTTACGAGTCAGAAACCTTTTGGTATTCTTGACTCCAAAAACATCAACATGTGGTCTCTCAAACGCGTGACTTTGGATCTTTTATACACCTGTCTAGCTCAGAACTCAAGGGCCAAACTGTTGAGATCCCATCGAGCAGTGTGCTTATCTTGAGATTAGACACCCATCATTAGATGCATTTAATTCTCCCCACGCTTGTCAACTCAGATTTTAGCAATCATAATTAATTTGTTCCCTCTTAAACTGACGTTGTCGTTTTTATGTGTTTTGAACTTGTGAATATATATTCCCATAATTCCCACATTCACACTTTTCACTCTCAAAACTTACACAATCCCTTACCTTCAACTTCTCTGCAACTTCTATTTAAACTTCATCTCCTTCAACAGTAACATGAATCCTCAACAACAACAAGTGTTTGAATACTCCCAACAGATGGAAGCTACTGAGCAACAAGTTGAATCTTCACAACAAGTTGCAACCCAAAATGTTGCACCTTCAACTACCTCATATCAAGAACCTCATGTTCTTGATCATCCTCCTCACGTCAACCTTGCTACCCCTTTTGAGAATCTCGAAGTGCTTTGTGAGTTATTGATTGATTTCGACAATCTCAAGACGAATGGAATGGATTTAACACAAGAGATGGAGACCAAGGGTGGGATAACTACTTCAAATGACTTTATGGTCCCATTTACATATTCCTGGTGAAGGAATTTTGGAGATTCGCTGATTGTGATGATCATTGCATCGTGTCGTATGTTCTAGGCATCAAGACAGTGATCATAGAGAAATCAATAGCCAAGCTTTTGAACATGGAAACAGCTGGGGGAAGAAGAATCTACAACATAAACCCTAGAGAAAAGTATACGTCCCAGGAAGTTATCCCCACCATCTTCTCTCAGAACCCAGAGGGGAAATCATCCAAGAACAAAGAACTTCACCAAAATCTAAGAGTTTGGCTGAAGATCATTATGGGAACCATTCATCATTGTCCTGCTTTCAGCTCCTCTGATTACATCAACACTGACCAGAAGTGTATTCTATATTGTCTGCACAAAGGGCTGAAGTTGAATCTTCCCTCCCTTCTCTTTAAGTATCTGAGGGATTCTATAAGAGACACCGGAAATAACATGAAGCCCAGGAACTAAATCCCTCTGGGAAGACTTATTTCAGACGTTATGATAGAAAGTGGTATGGTGAACCATCTCATCTCCCTCAATCTGATGGAAGACGTCACTGTGGACGTGCGGAAGCCTCTGAATGCGAAGAATATGAGGAGCATGGGCTTAATAGACAAAGCCTGAGTCAAACCCACAAAGGACACCTCCTAGGAAGCTCTGAAGGGTCAAAGGGAGATATCTCATGGGATGTACCTCTTCTCTAAGATTCATCCCCCAGAGGTCATAGCCTGCTACCTTTAGGATATGGAAGCTCAAGGAATTGACATTTCTAGCTTCAACTTGGACTGACTTCCAAATCAACTGCCAAACTTCATGGAGAGGAAGAGAGAACCCTCTGAGAAGAAGAAGAAGAAGAAGAGTATGAAGCTGGGAGAATCTTCAGAAACTCAGAAGCAACTTGTGCCTTTGATCTCTTCAGCACCTGGTAAGTCCCCAATATCAGAAGTTCCTAATATTTTTGGTCTAGGCAAATACTCTCATCACTACCTTAACCACCCCATCATCTCTCCCTCATGTTCAACAAACTCGTATCACCCCCATCCTCTACCCCTAGTTCCCCTTCCTACTACGACCTAACATCTAACTCTGAACATTCAAATATCCCTGACCCAACCTCCCAAACTCTTGCAGAACTTCAGGCCACAACTGACTCTAAAAAGACTCAGTTTGTAACAGAACCTTCTGAAACCATTCCACCTCCCTCTAAACCCACTTATGAACCTTCTGAACCCATTCACAAACCTTATAAACCCACTCTTGAACCTTCTGAATCCATTCACAAACCTTCTGAACCCACTTCTCGACCCTTTGAACCTGGCCTCACTTTTCCTACCATTGATGAGGTTTTTGTCAAGTTCTCAGAGAACTCAGCTTCAAGACTCGGGCAACTATCTGATGAATCCAAGGTCAGTGACAATCCTTCTGAAGTAAGGACTCACTAGAACGGGTTTCTCAGGTGGATGACTTCTGAAGTCTTCAAGCTAAAGGGACTTTCTGAACAAGTCAAAAATGACTACATTAGAAGTGTTGAAGAGAGACTGAAGGCTCGTCTGGCGCAAGAGGATGCTGCGAGAGCACGGAGAGAAGCTGAGGAAAAGGCTGCTGCTGAAGCTGCTATTAAGGAGGAAGTTGAGAAAGTTATTGCAGAGGCTGAAGCTAGGGCAAAAGTTGAAGCTGAAGCATCATTGACTGCTAAAGCTGCTAGAAAAGCTGCAGAAGATGCTAAGAAGACTAATGAGGTTGCTCTGACTCAAGGTGAGTGTTGTTTCGTCAATAATCTCTAGCCTTCCTATAAGAGGGTTACTTGCAGGATCGACTACAAAGTCCTGGACTTAGTGTTTGAGAGTATGGCTTTTGGTAAACAATGTTTTTGAAGGGTTTAAAATGGTGTAAACGTAACTCTTGATGAGTTAGGTACGTGACAAACGTAAGGCGAAAGGGGAACATATAAACGATAAAGTAAGAAAGAAAAAAAGGTAAATTTGGTAATATTAAATGACTTGTAAATATAAAATGGAGGCAAAGTACATTTTTGTGAGGAGATTGACTCTTTTCTCATAAACGCTTTGATACTTCAAGCTTTACCCCTACTGCAAATATTTAAAATGCCACCCCTAGAATCTCACCTAACACTGGCTTAAATATTAGTTAGAAATAACCATTTGGAGGTTACAAAACCATCTCATGCTGCCACGCATCGGTCCACTTCGCCCATTTTGGTAAATAACTACCCACGATATCTTTGAGTGCCCACGATTTCCTTCATCGCTCAAACCCTTCGACTTCGACAGAGGCTTGTAGATGTCAACCTACAGACGCATCCACCATCCTCTCGAGGGTGCTCCAACAAGTTCCCTAGTCGAAACTGGCTTTCTCCCCTAGCTAAAATTGGTCAGCTAACAAATTACCCCCTGAAAAGGCTGGCTTCGACATGAGCACGTTGATCGAGGAGCTAACCTTTTGATGTTCCATATTTTGGCTAACTGTCTTATCACTACTCGTGACTTCACATGTGATGATGACTTTTTTTGGCCGCATGATTTCCAAGACACTCTATCATCATTAGCATTTATCCCTAGGTCGTGGGATCTCAACCGAAACCCACTAACTCTTCTTATTACTTCCTAGCTAGCCACTTGTCAATCACCTAGTGCTTGACTGTTCAACTCACTGGCCTATAAATAGTCTCTTCTTCTTCTACATACACTCTTCTGCTTCCATACTCACGTATTTTCTTGCTCAAAACTTCAGACATATTTCTGCATTGCAATTTCTCACCCATCATCTCAAAAAACTCCAAACCTTTGCTTCATCTCGCAATGACTTCCTCTTCTCATGCCAAAGAAGTTGTTTCCTATGGTATTGGCCACAATCCCATCGCCTTCAAACTTACTGATAAAAAGGGTATGAATCGCATTCCTCAAACCACATCATCTGATGAAGCTATTATCAAGAACTGACAACGCCATATCGTGATACCTTTCGTGGTTGACAAAAAGTTGTTAGCGTTCCATGGAGCTCTTGCTGACCAAAAGTCTTCTCCAAAGACCGTTGCACCTTTTTTCCTGGGTATAAACATGTTATGCCTCCTACTTTCGACATATCTGTCGTACTCGACGTTAGATTCATGGAGGCGAAAGCTAAGGTTTTTCGATCTATGCCCACTCCCGACAACAAGGAATACCTGGCGTGGCTTAATAAGGTCCAACGAAAGTGTCAAGACTAATGGCGAAGTGCAGGGATTTTTGACCTTATTCAAGTGTCAAGGTACGCCCACCATGTCAATCCTTGCATATTGTTGGCGTCCCTATACTTATGGGAAGGCTCGACGAACACGTTCCAGCTGCCTTGTGGGATATTGACACCCACTCTTTTCGACGTGGCGGAGATCACCGGCCTTTCTCCCCTGGGGGAAACCTTTGATCCAACCCTTTCAAAGGAGAACACTTTTACGTTTGGTCGGGCCAGCCTTTTGAACTATATCGAAGACCACCACAACAAGGACTCTGTCAAAGTGTCCGACGAGGAGCACATAACCTTCCTTACCTTGTGGCTCTCATACTATGTTTTCTGTCTCGGTTCTTTGCAGATAGTAAAAAGCTATATTGCTCTGGCGATCCAGATTCATGAGGGTCGACAAGTATCTTTAGGCAAATTACTACTGTCTTCCTTGTATAAGGCTCTGAAGTTGGTAACCCTGAAACTAAAGCTTCTTGCCAACACTCCCAAATCCCTGAACCTGTCGGGTCCTTTGTGGCTCTTGCAACATTGGTTAAATGCTACCTTTGAGTATCAGTTAGGATATACAATGTAGGAGCGTCTTATGTGACTGAACGAAGATCGACCAATCGAAGGAGCCAGGTTGGCTTTGACGACCTGTCAGGAGACTCCCAACACCAGTATCTTCATAAAATATTTGAATATGTTCATCAAAGCGGACAAATTTTCTCCTAGTATGCCGCCATTTACTGACAAAAACTTCGGGCCCAAATGGTTCAAAGATCCCTTTCTCGATAGCTCTCCATAAACTGTAGCTCAGTCGAACGCGATATGGAGGGCTTTCCTGACTCCTACCTTGTTGTCATACATGATTGAACCAGAGTCAAAGGGGTTCGGTTTCATGAGCTACCAACCAAACCTCGTGGCTCGTTGCTTCGGCATAAGCCAAATGGTCCCGAAGCCTTTGGTATCTCATGACACCGACATTGTCTGGTCCGGTCGATCGTTAATAGTTAATGATCACAAGGCTTGCCTCCGTTTTTGCAGATCTACTAACTGTTACGAACTCCTAGTTTTTCGGTTTCAATAATCTTTCCTAACAACCATTGATTTTGACGAGTGGTAGAACTCCTACTACAGTCATGCTTTCTCAAGTGACCAGTTTCTTCAAAACATGGTCGACACACTTTCCACTTTCACCGGTGATATACCGCCTCCGTCCGTTAATGCTCCCGACCCAAAAATCCAAAAGCCTCATGTTGACGAAGCCCCTAAAAAGGTACATGTAAACTGATTTAGTTTCTTCTTTTATTGGTGTTATACCAAACTGACAGTTCTTGCTATCAGGGTCAAAAGAGGGTCGCCCCCTCTGCTGAACCGACTCTGGCGAAGCCTTCGAAGAAGCAACGAGCGCCTTCGGCCCTGCCTCCGCAGGTATTACCTATTCATCTTTTGAACAAGTTTTTTGCTAAGACCTTTTTATCACCTCTTCACATGTCTCAACATTTAGGTACCCAAAGAAGTGCTTGTGGTGGAGGATGAAGATTCTGATGGGAGTGTGCACTCACACATTTTTTCTCCATCAAAAGCACCTCCCAGAACTCCTCCTACCCCTACACGGCGGAAGAAGGCTCAAACCCAGAAGACTCCGACGAAGGTGGCTCCCAGGGTTTCCCCGATAGTCCAGGAAGATGCCGAAGAGGTTCCTACTCCCCGGGATTCAGAGAGGACTCCCACTGCTTCACCTCTTGTGGATCTCTAGGTATTTGTCCACACTCTTCCCCATTATCTCTGGGTTTCTCCTCGCCATGTGATCTAACACTTCTATCTTTCAGGGACCAGTGGGCTCCCCGATAGAGGTCGAAGACGAGGTCAGAGATACGACCGAACATCTTCCAGCCTACATTGTCTTAAGCCCCCAGCGACAAACTGAGTTTCAAAGTGGCTCCCAAGTGGTTCCTCCAAGTCCTGCATCTCCACCAACTCTTAATCTGTCGGACGTGGCTAACAAAAGCGCATCGACCAACATTTTGACCCCGAGCGACATAAGGACTATTAAGCAAAGGAACCCTGTTGAGGCCCTAAGAAAGTTGCAACAAATTTGTCGCTTGTCGACTGACGCGCCACCTCCATCTTCTTCCGTCGATGCTTCCTCAGAGTTTCATAATTAATTTGTTCCCTCTTAAACTAACGTTGTCGTTTTTATGTGTTTTGAACTTGTGAATATATATTCCCATAATTCCCACATTCACACTTTTCACTCTCAAAACTTACACAATCCCTTACCTTCAACTTCTCTGCAACTTCTATTTAAACTTCATCTCCTTCAACAGTAACATGAATCCTCAACAACAACAAGTGTTTGAATACTCCCAACAGATGGAAGCTACTGAGCAACAAGTTGAATCTTCACAACAAGTTGCAACCCAAAATGTTGCACCTTCAACTACCTCATATCAAGAACCTCATGTTCTTGATCGTCCTCCACACGTCAACCTTGCTACCCCTTTTGAGAATCTCGAAGTACTTTGTGAGTTATTGATTGATTTCGACAATCTCAAGACGAATGGAATGGATTTAACACAAGAGCTGGAGACCAAGGGTGGCATAACTACTTCAAATGACTTTATGGTCCCATTTACATATTCCTGGTGAAGGAATTTTGGAGATTCGCTGAATGTGATGATCATTGCATCGTGTCGTATGTTCTAGGCATCAAGACAGTGATCATAGAGAAATCAATAGCCAAGCTTTTGAACATGGAAACAGCTGGGGGAAGAAGAATCTACAACATAAACCCTAGAGAAAAGTATACGTCCCAGGAAGTTATCCCCACCATCTTCTCTCAGAACCCAGAGAGGAAATCATCCAAGAACAAAGAACTTCACCAAAATCTAAGAGTTTGGCTGAAGATCATTATGGGAACCATTCATCATTGTCCTGCTTTCAGCTCCTCTGATTACATCATTGTCCTCCTTTCATCATTGTCCTCAACCTAGGGCTATTGTGGATTGCATGACAACTATTAGGCTCGAATTAGTATCCCTTTTAGTTTGTTGTTTCCCCGGTCTCTGGTTAGGAGAGAGTTTCTCCCCTGTTAAGGGGAACTACGTCGCCCTGATTCTCATACCAGATGAGATACGTAGGCAGGAGATCGTGCAAGATCTCTCCGGGCAACCTTTTTCTTTTTTGTGTGTGTTTTGCTTGGCGACTATTAGGTCCGAGTTCCAGACTCCCTATTAGTTTGTCTGTTCAACCTTTCTTTGTGTTTGTGTGACAACTATTAGGCTCGAGTTCCAGACTCCCTATTAGTTTGTCAATCTGATAACCTTTTTCTTTGGTGTTCGCTGGTTAGCGTGTGCCATTGTTTGGAGTCGGATGTAAGTCCATGTATTGACATTCTGTTTCCTTGTTTGTGTTGTTTGTTTGGAGTCGGATGTAAGTCCATGTATTGGCATTCTGTTTCCTGTTTGTTTTGAGGAGTTAGATATAAGTCCATCTATTGGCATTCTGTTTCCTTGTTGAGTTTTCTTTTGACGTCTCAGCGTCTTCTTTTCGGTGTTTTGTTTCGGCGTGCGTTAGCCGAGCTACGAGTGCTCTGATTCTTACTCTGGATAGAGAAGATACGTAGGCATATGATGCGATGTCCTAGCGAGCATGTTTCCCATTTCCCCGAACTACGTTGACTCTGATGTTTGTTTCTGACAAACTACGTAGGCCCAGGATGCGACATCCTGCCGAGTCTCCTTCCTCCATCTTCCTTCACCTATTTTATTATTCCAATGTGTGTGCATTCTTTGAGCAGTTTTTCAGCAACCGTATTCTATTCTTTTGAGCGTGGATCCCGTCGAGTACGACGGACGTGAGGGGTGCTAATACCTTCCCCTTGCGTAACTGACTCCCGTCCCTTACAATCTCTGGTCGTAAGACTGTTCCTTTCCCTTTCTTAGGTTAGTCCTGCACTCCCTTTCCGTCATAGGATGAATATCGTCGGTGGCGGCTCTGTAAACTTTTGTTTTTTTCCGCCGGTTGTTTCCCTTCTTAGGTTAGTCCTGGACATGTTTGGTTCCTTTGATTTGGGGTGGGTGTTCTGAGTGGGGCTAAAACCCAGGCGCGAGTATACACCTAGGATTAGCGTGGTCTCACGTTCCTCACATGTTGGTTGGGCATGATTGTTGTAACGTGACATACCACAAGCCGGACGAGGTTCTTCTGAGAGAGCTCTTCCTTGTGGAGTTTCCACTATGGTTGGGTTTACCTCTTTTGAGCTGTTGACTTCGGTGACCGTTCTTTCTCGGATCTTTGGGTTAGACGATCTTATGAGAGCTGCAGCGGCACACCCGAAAGGGCAAACCCGTTGAGTATCTTGTCCGATTGTCGAGACCATTATCCGCCTTAGGATGACCTTATTAGACTTCACTTGTGAGGGGAGGGTTTGATTCCTACAGTACATGTTCTGTCAGTGATTCTGTGATGGTGACTTTGGTACAGTTGGATTTATGGATATTTATTCCCGACACGCCGGAGTGCTGTCCGTGGTATTTATCAGCGGGTTCCGTTTATTTCGGATCCCCGAGTTGGATTTGAGGGTACTGGTTCAGAGGATCTTGTGGTTATCTATTCAGAGGACTTTCTGGTGATGATGGTGATGTATCCTCCGTTCCGTTTATTTCGGAACCCCGGGTTGGATTTGCGGTTATTTATTCCCTCAGATGGTTGTGATCCGTTCAGAGACCGGGGCTTCCGTACAGTGGATGTTCAGATGACTTGGAGGATGGCACTGTGACTTGCATTCATGCATCTGTATCATTCCCATTTTGCATTCATCTGCATCTAACTCATGTCTATCCATACTCAGGGTACATTCTCGATTGAGATTCTAGTTGAGAGACATCCTGATGTCAGAATGTTATTGTCAAATTATTATCCGTCTCGATGAAGCCAGAATCGAAGGACCGAATGTTCCTCATACGGATAGACATTGCATTCATGCGTGAGTCATAATAACCTGTCTTCTGTTTTGCAGGTGTCAGTTTCTAACGTGTTTGGTTTACTCAGGAATCATTGCTTGCGCACGCCGAGTCATTCCTCTGCACGTAGCTCGCCCGCACAGATGCCCTACCAGACGCAACAAACCCAGACTGATGGATCCATCCAACACTGACATTCTCGAGCTGAAAGAGAAGATGAGTGAATTGATCAACGTCATGCAAGGGTTCGCCTTGGGTCAGAAAGCAATCGCCGAGAAGGTGGAGAGAATTGAAGGCTGGCTGAAAATGGGGAAGATACAGGGAGATGCTCCGTCGTCTGGAGTAAAGAAGCCCTTTGGTATTGGTCAGCGCAGGAAGGAGGGTGAATCGAGTGATGTGTATGCCCAAAGAGGACATGGTAGGAATCATTACTACCAGCACACTGCTGCAGTAACGATTCCTACTGGTAATCAATTGGTACAACATCAACATCAGCCACCTCAACAGAGAGCACAGAGAGCTGGGTATCAGGTGAGAGGAAGGATGACTGATCGTCAGTTTGATAAGCCACCCATGACGTATGCTCTTTTGTTGAAGAAGTTGAAGGATCTCGGGATGGTACAGTTGAGGACGTTAGCTCCGTTGAGACCAAACCAGAGGCCTGTAGGTTATGATGAGAACGTCAAGTGCGAGTTCCATTCTGGTGCTCCCAGGAATAATGTTGAGGGTTGTAAAGCTTTTAAGCATGCCGTCCAAGACTTGGTGGATTCCAAAGTCATCAATTTTACACTGTCGTCGAATGTTAATGCTAATCCGATGTTGGCGCATGGTCAGGTGATGGTGAATGTAATTGCTGAGGATCCAGGTCGCGTCTGTGCAGTGGGTGAAGAGATTAACAGTGACTGCGAGCTTGACTCGTAGATAAAACCGTGCATACCAGGGATGGAGGTCAAGAACTAGAAGGCCGAAAAGATCATCACTGTCACTCTACGTGAAGAGTAATATTCTTGTTTTTCAATTCTGTCTGCATGAAAGCCATACGTTTTGCCCGAAACGTAATGGTCCATTGTAAGGGCCACCTCACGTGTTTCACTTTGCAACATTTGCATCATTAATAAAAGGATGTTTTTTCGCATTAAAAGCGGTGTTCCCTGTTTTTCATTTATTTTTGCAGTTTAAAAATAAAAACAAATAAAAATGGCAATGTTTATTTTCATTTTTCTTCCTTTTAATTTGCGTAGCTCCAGTTCTTAAAGCAATGCATGAATCAACATTCATGCAGATGCGATCATTCTCCGGATCTCATTGATAACAATCCTGTTACACCCTCATATGACTTCGACAATCCGATCTATCATACCGAAGAAGAAGGCGAAGAAGATTGTGAACTGCCGGAGGAATTAGCCAGGTTGTTGAAACAAGAGGAGAAGGTGATTCAACCGCACGAGGAGCAAGTCGAGATTGTGAATTTGGGCACCGAGGAGGTCAGGAAAGAAGTGAAAGTTGGGGCCGCTTTGGAGGCAAATGCCAAGAGCAGAATGGTAACACTGTTGAAAGAGTATGTTGATATCTTCGCCTGGTCTTATCAAGATATGCCAGGGTTGGATACCAATATTGTTGTGCACAGGTTGCCATTGAGAGCAGATTGTCCTCCAGTGAAGCAGAAGTTGCGCAGAACTCGACCCGAGATGGCCATGAAAATCAAAGAGGAAGTACAGAAGTAGTTGGATGCTGGTTTCCTAGCTGTCACTAATTATCCGCCTTGGGTCGCGAACATTGTGCCGGTGCCGAAGAAGGATGGAAAGGTGAGGATGTGTGTGGACTACCGGGATTTGAATAGAGCTAGCCCGAAGGATGATTTTCCATTACCTCACATCGATGTGTTGGTAGATAATACAACTCAATTCTCGGTGTTTTCCTTCATGGATGACTTTTCTGGCTATAATCAAATTAAAATGTCGTCAGATGATATGGAGAAAACAACGTTCATCACACCATGGGGCACTTTTTGCTATAAGGTGATGCCATTCGGTCTCAAGAACGCCAGTGCCACGTATCAAAGGGCTATGGTGACTTTGTTTCATGATATGATTCATCATGAAATTGAATGCTATGTTGATGACATGATAGCAAAGTCCCAAACAGAAGAGGGGCATCTGGTAGACTTGGCCAAGCTGTTTGACCGTTTGAGACAATTCAGATTGAGGTTGAATCCGAATAAGTGCACTTTCGGAGTGCGGTCCGGTAAGTTGCTGGGGTTTATTGTGAGCGAGAGAGGAATCGAGGTTGATCCTGCTAAAGTAAAAGCAATACAAGAAATGCCTGAACCGAGGACAGAAAAGGAGGTTCGTGGTTTCTTAGGTAGATTGAACTACATTTCACGGTTCATATCTCATCTAACAGCCACATGTGAACCCATATTTAAGTTGTTGAGAAAAGATCAAACGGTCAGGTGGAATAATGATTGCCAAGCGGCATTTGAAAAGATAAAAGAATATTTGTAGGAGCCTTCGATTCCGATGCCTCCTGTGGAGGGACGACCGTTAATTATGTACTTGACGGTCCTCGAGGGGCCTATGGGGTGTGTACTGGGGCAGCATGACGAGTCTGGTCGAAAAGAGCATGAAATTTACTACCTTAGTAAAAAGTTTACCGACTGTGAAACAAGATATTCACTGCTTGAGAAAACTTGCTGCGCTTTGGTATGGGTTGCTCGCCGACTGAGACAGTATATGCTAGTTCATACCACTTTATTGATTTCCAAGATGGATCCGATCAAGTATATTTTTGAGAAGCCTGCATTGGCCGGACGGGTTGTGAGGTGGCAAATGATTTTGACTGAGTACGATATTCAGTATACCTCTCAGAAAGCGATCAAGGGGAGTGTATTGTCTGATTACCTCGCCCAACAACCCATTGAGGATTATCAACCGATGAAGTTTGAATTCCCTGATGAGGACATCATGTTTCTCAAATCGAAAGATTGTGAGGAACCGATCCCGGAGGAGGGGCCTGACCCTGAATCCGAATGGATTCTGATGTTTGATGGGGCCGTTAACGTGAATGGTAGCGGAGTTGGTGTTGTTTTGGTTACGCCAAAAGGATCCCACATTCCTTTTGCTGCCCGACTAACGTTTGAATGCACCAACAATGTGGCTGAATACGAAGCTTGTATCCTGGGTATCAAACCTCGGTACGTGCATCTACTGGGGCAACGCCTTTCTCGCTTGTGTATGGGATGGAAGCCGTGCTACCGGTTGAGGTCCAGATTCCATCACTGAGAGTCCTGATGGACGTGAAATTGGAAGAGGCTGAATGGATAAGGACTCGGTATGAAGAGTTGAGCCTGATTGAGGAAAAGAGGCTGACGGCCATTTGTCATGGACAATTGTACCAGCAGCGAATGAAGCGTGCTTTTGATCGGAAAGTGCGACCTCGTGTGTATCACGTAGGAGATATGGTGTTGAAAAGGATCCTTCCTCCTCAGAATGATCGTCGGGGCAAGTGGACACCCAATTATGAAGGTCCATTCGTGGTCAAGAAGGTTTTCTCTGGAGGAGCCTTATTGTTGACGACCATGGATGACAAAGATTTTCCATCCCCTGTGAATGCTGACGCAGTTAAAAAATACTTCGTATAAGAGACCCGCTGCACGAAAAGAATAAAATAGTCTAGGCAAAAATGGGCATCCCGGCGAACCAAAAAAATGATGAAAAAGGTTCGGGCAAAAATTAGGGAAAAAGAGAAAAAAACGTACACCCGGCAAGTCGAAAACCCCACAAGGGCGACTTGGGCAAAAAGGGGTATCCCGGTGGACTGAAAACCCAAAAGGGCGGTCCAGGCAAAAGAGGGATTGAAACGAACAACTGCGTCTAACATGATCGTTTGTGCTTTGAATATGACATGGATAATCCCCGGCAGGGATCGGTCGGAAGCGTCTTGTTCAGAAGGCAGAAAGTACGGAGAGTCTTGAGGACATATGGGGTGTAACCTAGTTGGGACTCGATGAGATCGCGGGTTCATATTGCCATTAGGATAGATTTTTCCTTTTGTGTGCAATTACCTCTTTTCAGGAATTGCTTCCTGTGTATTGCTCAGTTATGAGCCACCGTTTTCAATCAATAAAATGCATATTCAGTCAAATAATTTTGTTTTGTTTTCATTACCGCTTTGATTGCAGAAACATCCATTTATTTTGATAAAGAATCTTTGCATTTTGAGACATAGGGGTCCCTTCCAATGCATGTTCATAAGATTGAAAACCTGAAATCTTATTCGGAAGGTTGAGTGACCTGGGTGTTGAAATTTTGGCACGCCTGGGGCACGTTTTTATCTAACGATCTCTTTTGCAGGTGCTGTTAGATATTTTCACTCACTTGCAGGTTGTGATGTGAAGCTTTTTGGCAAAAGAATCCTTTGAAGTCCAATCAGGGACGAGGGATAGAAGAACGATGAAAAGATGGCGAAAGAATGGCGAAGATCCTAGAGGGTAATCAAGAAGACTCTTCAAAGTCTGAGGATTAGAGAGTTGGCCCGGATCTGAGGAGATCGATTGTCTCGAAGTAGAGAAAAGCCGAGAATACAAGGTGATGAATCAGAAGAGACCAGATGAGTCTGGGAGCCCTCAAAAGTGAAAAATTGACACTATGGTTAGATGGTGAATGCCAGTGTTCGACGCGTCGACAGGTGTTCTGTGCCAGCTATTCCGTATCTCCCCAGCGAGTTCGAGGTCGGTGTTTCTTCGGCAGCCAGACCTGAAGGTTGCTATTTCCCCTAGCAGGGTTGAGATTGTTATTTCCCCAGCAAGTCTGAAGGTTGCTGTTTCCCCAACAGAGGTGTGCGTTGGTAGCTGTTTTCCCCAATGAAGTCCCCAAGCGGATCGGGTTCAGCGGAGGTCATCCTTAGTGAGGGTTGCTTTCCCCAGCAGCAGTGCTATTCCCAAGCAGGATTGGAGATTGGAGCGATATCGAGTTCCTCGAGCTCCCCAGTAGAGTCCCCGAGGGGGATACTTTTTATGCATTCATCATTTAGAGAAGCATAGCATATTGCATAACAAATTGCATAGCATTTCTATGGTTATGGAGCATTACGCTAAAAAAAAACTCAAACATATGCATACATGTGTTAAACCAGATTGGATCATATCCCCAGCAAAGGCGGATCATTTTTCAACATCAGTGTGGCAAATTTGCAGCGGTTGCTCTCGGCAGCATTCAGAATCGATAATCCCCAGAGAAATTTGTTTCCTCACCCGTCCGTGAAGGGAAAGCTTGATTCTCTCCCCAGTTAGTCCCCGGCAAGCGTCTGCCTTGTTTTGACATATGTAGACGTCATCCTTGCGATACCGGTAAGTGTCGTGTTGATCCCCGTAATGTCTGTTTTTCTTTGGTGTCGGTAAACATCTTTGTTCGATGTCGGTAAACGTCGAGTTCCTTCCCAGTCATCGGTAAATGTCTGGTCGTGTATCCTTTCTTTGGTGTCGGTAAACATCATTGTTCGATGTCGGTAAACATCGAGTTCCTTCCCAGTCATCGGTAAATGTCTGGTCGTGTATCCTTTGTTCGATGTCGGTAAACATCATTGTTCGATGTCGGTAAACGTCGAGTTCCTTCCCAGTCATCGGTAAATGTCTGGTCGTGTATCCTTTCTTTGGTGTCGGTAAACATCATTGTTCGATGTCGATAAACATCGAGTTCCTTCCCAGTCATCGGTAAATGTTTGGTCGTGTATCCTTTCTTTGGTGTCGGTAAACATCATTGTTCGATGTCGGTAAACATCGAGTTCCTTCCCAGTCATCGGTAAATGTCTGGTCGTGTATCCTTTGTTCGATGTCGGTAAACATCATTGTTCGATATCGGTAAACGTCGAGTTCCTTCCCAGTCATCGGCAAATGTTTGGTCGTGTATCCTTTGTTCGATGTCGGTAAACATCATTGTTCGATGTCGGTAAACGTCGAGTTCATCGGTAAATATCTGGTCGTGTATCCTTTGTTCGATGTCGGTAAACATCATTGTTCGATGTCAGTAAACGTCGAGTTCCTTCCCAGTCATCGGTAAATGTCTGGTCGTGTATCCTTTCTTTGGTGTCGGTAAACATCATTGTTCGATGTCAGTAAACGTCGAGTTCCTTCCCAGTCATCGGTAAATGTCTGGTCGTGTACCCTCTGATATGTCGCCATCAGAGTGGTGGTTGGTGTTATTTCCGGCATTGCCAACGGAATTGGCATGGGAAAATGGAGAACGAGGTTCATTGTTTGACAGCAAGAGTGACATGAAGTTGTCGGGGTTCAAATGCGGCGATCAGGGATCATCCGCGCGAAAAGAAAAAAAAAAAGAAAAAAAAAAGAAAAAAATCAGAAAATTTTGGGGTTCAAGAAAAGCAAAAAATAATAATAATCCCCAGCGGAGCGCAAATTGTTCGTCTGTTCTTTGTATTCAACCACTCTTCACTCTGATCATCTGAAAGCCGAGGCTGTTCATATCGACAAGTTCATAGTGGATTGAATAGGGGCAGTTGTAACACCTCAAAATTTGCCCTCCTCTTCTTGGGACTAGTTTGACACATTGCATTGCATATTTTAGGGCACTAGGCATTGCATTTTGCATATCATTTGAAAATAAAAAAAAGATCATCCTCCAAAGTCTTTTTCAAAAAATGGAGAAGTTACATGGTTCAAGCCTGAGGGTTTCCATGGATTGGGGATCAACCATCTGAGGGCATGGACTTCAATTAGGGTTTTCCTGATCCTTCAAAGGTTGAGCATTATCTTGTTTGCAAGGATATATTACCATCATCATGGTTATGTCATCATCCAGGGTTTCATGATTCATGCTCAGGCTCCTCTGGATTAAGGTTTTGACCTCTGGTCAACCCTGATCAATGACTTTCTTCTAGCCAGGGTTTCTCAAGGAGATGAGGCATTCTATTAGGATGAAGATTGCATGAGTATCATATTGAGATTATATGAGCCAGGGTTCATTTCTGAGCATTTCCTCAAGTGGTGGAGGTTCAAGCTGATCAGGGCATGTCAAAGTCATCTGAGGACTAAACAAAGTCAACTGTGCAGTCAACTGAGGGCTTTGAGGTGGGGAAATGAGTGTCAACACTTCAATCATGTTCAAAAGAGGCTCATTTGTCATTTCAAACATCTATCTTGAAGATTTGGAAGTCAGGGCAAAAGTTTCCAAAAATGGAAAGTGACTTGTAATTGAAAGTTTCCAAAAATGGCAAGTTTTTGGTCCATATTCAACTTGACTTTCCAACATCAAAGAAACTTCAAATGGATTTTTGGTGAACATGAAAGTTGAAGATCTTTCTCTCCTCTTTCTAAAAAGTCCTGTATCATGTCCATCTGATGATTGGTTGGGAAGTTATGGCCAAATGATCACAAAGTGTACATGGAAGTTCAACATGGCATAACTTTTGACTCAAACCTCCAAATTGGTCCACTCTTTTTGCAAAATGCTTGTCTTGACCAATACTTTCCAAATCAACCATTGCCTTGCATGGAAAAAGCTCATGTGATAACTTGTTCATTCATGTACATTTTGGAGGGAAAATGAAGAATTCAAATTTGGTTGATGCTACAAACAAAATACCACTTCCATTGTGTTTATTAGATGGTTTTAAGTGGATTTGGACCATTGCATGGCACTAATCACGTAGGAATTGTACATGCTATCTCACACTTGCCATTTTTGCAAAACACCTTTCATCTCATTAATCTCATTTAACCAAGCCTAATTGTGATTAGCATGGTGATTAACACATGATATAAAAGCTAAATCCTAACAGAATTTGCCATAACAACAATTCTAGATCTCAAATTCATTTTTCCCTCCAAAACTCTCTCTCCTTGAATTTCAAATTTCTTCACACAACTCTTCGAGATTGTTATAGATCCTTGATCCTCATGGAATTTGGAGCAAGATTCATCCATCATCCGTAGCAATTGAGCAAGATTGGAGCAAGTTCATGAACATTCAAATATCAATGGAAGTTTGGAATTAAGCTGGATCTGGTTGGTTTCAAGAGATGATTTATGCTCAAAGCTTCTAATCAAGCATATTGGAGCAGATCTGGATCATTTGGAGGCTTGAAACACACGGTTTCCATCACTGCCATTCCAAGTAGGTGGATTTTCGACTCTCTCTTTTTGCCAATTCATGTACATGATTAGGTAGATCTTGTTGTGGTGAGGATGCTGATGTAATTAGAATTGAAAATGAGCAAGAAATGAGGAAGTTATGTTGAATTCAAGTCTTGATGTTAGAAATGTTTTTGCTCGATTCCTAAAATACATGAGGAATTAGGCTTAGATACTATGATATCTGTGATCCTCATTGAAAGACGGTTCAAACTATATATAGTTTGCCAAATTCTGCAAAAATCCATGGTGGCGCTCCGCCTGGTTGGCCGGAGAAGACGGTGGAAACCACCGTCCGCCACCGTCTGGTGTTGAAGCTAGGGTTTCAGGGCAAAACGCTGCGTTTTGCCTATTAGCGCGCTTGAACCTTTGAAGCCTGCGTTCGAATCCTTGCGAATGTTATTTCATGATTTCCATTGAGCGCATTTTTGACCATAGGCGCTTGTGTTCGAATCTTGCCTAACGCATGTTTAGTTGGTTTATTATTTTTTGAGCGCCCTTGTGAACCTTCCTTGACCTGAGTTCGATCCTTGGCCATGTATGTTTGTGAATTTTACTTTTGAAGCGCTCTTGTTACCTGGCACGCGTGGGTTCAAGTCCTGGCTAGGCACATTCTGATGTTATTTGATTTCCATTTGAATTTCCATTTTCCACATTTTCATATTACTTCACATTATTTCATGCATGTTTAAAAAAATCACTAAAAATTGTAAAATGCTTCAATTTGATCCAAGTTTTTTTCACATGTTTGTTTAAATGTCTAGTATTTTTTCATACGATTTTCATGATTTGTGGATTTCTGGATTTTTAATTGTGAATTGGTGTTTGAACCATGTACCAAATTGATATGCTACATTCATTTGCTTGTGAAATGCTCATGTTTATTGCAATTGGCTTGAAATTTGACATGCTTGTTCCTCACATGTGATTGGACTTTCTGGCTTTGGTTTGGAATTTTTATCATGTTCTATCACTGTTTTGGACACATGGACATGTAGTGTGACAATTTGTGTCACAATTTGCATGTTGCATTTGTGCATTTTCATTCATATGCCATTTGATCTCTTCTGGAGTTAATTTTTTGTATGATGTTTGCTTATAACATGAAGTGCCTGTATAAAAAATTTCATGATCATTGGTTACATTTATGTTTTAATGTGGATTTTCTATGTTTGATGTCCAATTTTGATCACATTGTTTGCCTTTGCCTTATCTTGTTCATGTGATGGCTTTGCCTTTTGATTTGGCTTTGGTCCTTTTGAGGAATCTTTCTTATTTGATTAAATGTGCTTCATGTGAAATATTGACTTCTGTTTTGGTCATTTGACTTGCCTTTAACCCTAGTCCTTGCACTAGTGGTTTGTACTCACCAATTGTGTTTGTGTTTCAGGTATTTAGCACTAATGATTGGTGTGGCTTCATCATTTGAGATGCCATTTGCTTTGATTACTAACTCTTGTTGTGTTGTAGGTCCATTGATGTGATGAACTCACTTGAGTGCTTGCATTGTATAATTGTTGGATGATTCCACTGTTGTCTGTTTGGTTTTCTGAATACAATACTTATTGTTTGGCTTTTTGTACAGGTACATTAGTCACTATTAGCTTTGCTTTGCTTTTGCTTTGGAGTGTGGTTGGTACAACAATGAGGTAGTTTAGCCTTCTAACTCCATGTAGTCTGGAAGCCCTGTCATTTTTTTTGGCAGGCGTTTGGCTAAAGTCCTCCTTAAGAGGCAATGTCTGTGTTTGTTTATATTTGTGCCAAAGACCTCTAAATGAGGCATGTTGTTTGTTAAGTCCTCCTAAGTGAAGAGGAAATTGACAGATAGAAGGGATTAGCAATCAATCCCCTGTTAGTCGTTGAGTCGTTCATTATGCTCGCACTACGTGCTGACGCTCTTGAACCTAACCCAAGATCTTGTATAGAGTCGGTCAAGTGGAATAGGGTCCCTCTTTCTGGACCCCCACTCTTTCATTGATTCAAGCTCACCCAGGCCAGGGTTAAGAGCATGAGGTCTAACCCTCATTACCTTTCATCTACTCACCCTGACGGTCAATGTCAGTGGTTAAGAGCTTCAGCATACCCCTACAGTTTTGGCTTGTTTGTCGAGGTTGATATGACCCCTTGACTAAGGCCCAACCGTGTCTGAGCCTCTTGTTTGTATATAGAGTGTGATGATTGCTTGTGTGTTTGCTTTTCATTGATGATTATTTGCTGTTTGTTTTGACTTGCTTCCTGTGTGAGTTAGGTTCTGTTTAGATACCTCAACCTAGGGCTATTGTGGATTGCATGACAACTATTAGGCTCGAGTTAGTCTCCCTTTTAGTTTGTTGTTTCCCCGGTCTCTGGTTAGGAGAGCGGGTCTCCCCTGTTAAGGGGAACTACGTCGCCCTGATTCTCATACCAGATGAGATACGTAGGCAGGAGATCGTGCGAGATCTCTCCGGGCAACCTTTTTCTTTTTTGTGTGTGTTTTGCTTGGCGACTATTAGGTCCGAGTTCCAGACTCCCTATTAGTTTGTCTGTTCAACCTTTCTTTATGTTTGTGTGACAACTATTAGGCTCGAGTTCCAGACTCCCTATTAGTTTGTCAATCTGATAACCTTTTTCTTTGGTGTTCGTTGGTTAGCGTGTGCCATTGTTTGGAGTCGGATGTAAGTCCATGTATTGGCATTCTGTTTCCTTGTTTGTGTTGTTTGTTTGGAGTCGGATGTAAGTCCATGTATTGGTATTCTGTTTCCTGTTTGTTTTGAGGAGTTAGATATAAGTCCATCTATTGGCATTCTGTTTCCTTGTTGAGTTTTCTTTTGACGTCTCATCGTCTTCTTTTCGGTGTTTTGTTTCGGCGTGCGTTAGCCGAGCTACGAGTGCTCTGATTCTTACTCTAGATAAAGAAGATAAGTAGGCATATGATGCGATGTCCTAGCGAGCATGTTTCCCATTTCCCCGAACTACGTTGACTCTGATGTTTGTTTCTGACAAACTACGTAGGCCCAGGATGCGACATCCTGCCGAGTCTCCTTCCTCCATCTTCCTTCACCTATTTTATTATTCCAGTGTGTGTGCATTCTTTGAGCAGTTTTTCAACAACCTTATTCTATTCTTTTGAGCGTGGATCCCGTCGAGTATGACGGACGTGAGGGGTGCTAATACCTTCCCCTTGCGTAACCGACTCCCGTACCTTGCAATCTCTGGTCGTAAGACCGTTCCTTTCCCTTTCTTAGGTTAGTCCTGCGCTCCCTTTTTGTCATAGGATGAATAGCGTCGGTGGAGGCTCTGTAAACTTTTGTTTTTTTCCGCCGGTTGTTTTTCGCGTTGCGACAATGAGAAAACATCAGAGTATAGGTTTTCTGGGTATTGTGATGCAGATTACACTAGAGATAGGTTGGAACGCAAAAGCACATTTAGGAACTATCAATTTCTGGAAACCTCATCTCATGGGCAAGCAAAAGACAATCAACCATTGCACTATCAACTGCAGAAGTAGAATACATTTCAGCTTCACTGTGCAGCACTCAGATACTCTAGATGAAGAATCAGCTTGAGGACTTTCAGATTTATGAGAGTAGCATCCCTATCTTTTGTGACAATACAAATGTTATATGTTTAAGTAAGAATTCTATTTTACATTCTAGAGCGAAGCACATAGAAATTAAACACCATTTTATCAAAGACTATGTTCAGAAAGGGATATTTACTTAAAAATTTATAGATACAGACCATCAGTGGGCTGATATGTTTACAAATCCCTTAGCTGAAGATATATTTCTTTTCATTCTGAAACATTTAAATATGGAAGATTACCCAAAATGAATCTGAACATGTGTTTCTCCTCTCTAATGTTAAATTAGACTCTGACTCAAGCATATGATATTTTCTGGTTCTGATTCTTCTACAAGTTAGAAGATATCTGGATCAGAATCCTTACGAGTCAGAAACCTTTTGGTATTCTTGACTCCAAAAACATCAACATGTGGTCTCTCAAACGCGTGACTTTGGATCTTTTATACACCTGTCTAGCTCAGAACTCAAGGGCCAAACTGTTGAGATCCCATCGAGCAGTGTGCTTATCTTGAGATTAGACACCCATCATTAGATGCATTTAATTCTCCCCACGCTTGTCAACTCAGATTTTAGCAATCATAACTAATTTGTTCCCTCTTAAACTAACATTGTCGTTTTTATGTGTTTTGAACTTGTGAATATATATTCCCATAATTCCCACATTCACACTTTTCACTCTCAAAACTTACACAATCCCTTACCTTCAACTTCTCTGCAACTTCTATTTAAACTTCATCTCCTTCAACAGTAACATGAATCCTCAACAACAACAAGTGTTTGAATACTCCCAACAGATGGAAGCTACTGAGCAACAAGTTGAATCTTCGCAACAAGTTGCAACCCAAAATGTTGCACCTTTAACTACCTCATATCAAGAACCTCATGTTCTTGATCGTCCTCCTCACGTCAACCTTGCTACCCCCTTTTGAGAATCTCGAAGTTCTTTGTGAGTTATTGATTGATTTCGACAATCTCAAGACGAATGGAATGGATTTAACACAAGAGCTGGAGACCAAGGGTGGGATAACTACTTCAAATGACTTTATGGTCCCATTTACATATTCCTGGTGAAGGAATTTTGGAGATTCGCTGATTGTGATGATCATTGCATCATGTCGTATGTTCTAGGCATCAAGACAGTGATCATAGAGAAATCAATAGCCAAGCTTTTGAACATGGAAACAACTGGGGGAAGAAGAATCTACAACATAAACCCTAGAGAAAAGTATACGTCCCAGGAAGTTATCCCCATCATCTTCTCTCAGAACCCAGAGGGGAAATCATCCAAGAACAAAGAACTTCACCAAAATCTAAGAGTTTGGCTGAAGATCATTATGGGAACCATTCATCATTGTCCTGCTTTCAGCTCCTCTGATTACATCAACACTGACCAGAAGTGTATTCTATATTGTCTGCACAAAGGGCTGAAGTTGAATCTTCCCTCCCTTCTCTTCAAGTATCTGAGGGATTCTATAAGAGACACCAGAAATAACATGAAGCCCAGGAACTAAATACCTCTGGGAAGACTTATTTCAGACATTATGATAGAAAGTGGTATGGTGAACCATCTCATCTCCCTCAATCTGATGGAAGACGTCACTGTGGACGTGGGGATGCCTCTGAATGGGAAGAATATGAGGAGCATGGGCTTAATAGACAAAGCCAGAGTCAAACCCACAAAGGACACCTCCTGGGAAGCTCTGAAGGGTCAAAGGGAGATATCTCATGGGATGTACCTCTTCTCTAAGATTCATCCCTCAGAGATCATCGCCTGCTACCTTTAGGATCTGGAAGCTCAAGGAATTGACATTTCTAGCTTCAACTTGGACTGACTTCCAGATCAACTGCCAAACTTTATGGAGAGGAAGAGAGAACCCTCTGAGAAGAAGAAGAAGAAGAAAAAGAAGAGTATGAAGCTGGGAGAATCTTCAGAAACTCAGAAGCAAGTTGTGCCTTTGATCTCTTCAGCACCTGGTAAGTCCCCGATATCAGAAGTTCCTAATATTTTTGGTTCTAGGCAAATACTCTCATCACTACCTTAACCACCCCATCATCTCTCCCTCATGTTCAACAAACTCGTATCACCCCCATCCTCTACCCCTAGTTCCCCTTCCTACTACGACCTAACATCTAACTCTGAACATTCAGATATCCCTGACCCAACCTCCCAAACTCTTGCAGAACTTCAGGCTACAACTGACTCTAAAAAGACTCAGTTTGTACCAGAACCTTCTGAAACCATTCCACCTCCCTCTAAACCCACTTATGAACCTTCTGAACCCATTCACAAACCTTATAAACCCACTCTTGAACCTTCTGAATCCATTCACAAACCTTCTGAACCCACTTCTCGACCCTTTGAACCTGGCCTCACTTTTTCTACCATTGATGAGGTTTTTGTCAAGTTCTCAGAGAACTCAGCTTCAAGACTCGGGCAACTATCTGATGAATCCAAGGTCAGTGACAATCCTTCTGAAGTAAGGACTCACTAGAACGGGTTTCTCAGGTGGATGACTTCTGAAGTCTTCAAGCTAAAGGGACTTTCTGAACAAGTAAAAAATGACTACATTAGAAGTGTTGAAGAGAGACTGGAGGCTCGTCTAGCGCAAGAGGATGCTGCGAGAGCACGGAGAGAAGCTGAGGAAAAGGCTGCTGCTAAAGCTGCTATTAAGGAGGAAGTTGAGAAAGTTATTGCAGAGGCTGAAGCTAGGGAAAAAGTTGAAGCTGAAGCAGTATTGACTGCTAAAGCTGCTAGAAAAGCTGCAGAAGATGCTAAGAAGACTAATGAGGTTGCTCTGACTCAAGGTGAGTGTTGTTTCGTCAATAATCTCTAGCCTTCCTATAAGAGGGTTACTTGCAGGATCGACTACAAAGTCCTGGACTTAGTGTTTGAGAGTATGGCTTTTGGTAAACAATGTTTTTGAAGGGTTTAAAATGGTGTAAACGTAACTCTTGATGAGTTAGGTACGTGACAAACGTAAGGCGAAAGGGGAACATATAAACGATAAAGTAAGAAAGAAAAAAAGGTAAATTTGGTAATATTAAATGACTTGTAAATATAAAATGGAGGCAAAGTACATTTTTGTGAGGAGATTGACTCTTTTCTCATAAACGCTTTGATACTTCAAGCTTTACCCCTACTGCAAATATTTAAAATGCCACCCCTAGAATCTCACCTAACACTGGCTTAAATATTAGTTAGAAATAACCATTTGGAGGTTACAAAACCATCTCATGCTGCCACGCATCAGTCCACTTCGCCCATTTTGGCAAATAACTACCCACGATATCTTTGAGTGCCCACGATTTCCTTCATCGCTCAAACCCTTCGACTTCGACAGAGGCTTGTAGGTGTCAACCTACAGACGCGTCCACCATCCTCTCGAGGGTGCTCCAACAAGTTCCCTAGTCGAAACTGGCTTTCTCCCCAAGCTAAAATTGGTCAGCTAACAAATTACCCCCTGAAAAGGCTGGCTTCGACATGAGCACGTTGATCGAGGAGCTAACCTTTTGACGTTCCATATTTTGGCTAACTGTCTTATCACTACTCATGACTTCACATGTGATGATGACTTTTTTCGATCGCATGATTTCCAAGACACTCTATCATCATTAGCATTTATCCCTAGGTCGTGGGATCTCAACCGAAACCCACTAACTCTTCTTATTACTTCCTAGCTAGCCACTTGTCAATCACCTAGTGCTTGACTGTTCAACTCACTGGCCTATAAATAGTCTCTTCTCCTTCTACACACACTCTTCTGCTTCCATACTCACGTATTTTCTTGCTCAAAACTTCAGACATATTTCTGCATTGCAATTTCTCACCCATCATCTCAAAAAACTCCAAACCTTTGCTTCATCTCGCAATGGCTTCCTCTTCTCATGCCAAAGAAGTTGTTTCCTATGGTATTGGCCACAATCCCATCGCCTTCAAACTTACTGATAAAAAGGGTATGAATCGCATTCCTCAACCCACATCATCTGATGAAGCTATTATCAAGAACTGACAACGCCATATCGTGATACCTTTCGTGGTTGACAAAAAGTTGTTAGCGTTCCATGGAGCTCTTGCTGACCAAAAGTCTTCTCCAAAGACCGTTGCACCTTTTTTCCTGGGTATAAACATGTTATGCCTCCTACTTTCGACAGATCTGTCGTACTCGACGTTAGATTCATGGAGGCAAAAGCTAAGGTTTTTCGATCTATGCCCACTCCCGACAACAAGGAATACCTGGCGTGGCTTAACAAGGTCCAACGAAAGTGTCAAGACTAATGGCGAAGTGCAGGGATTTTTGACCTTATTCAAGTGTCAAGGTACGCCCACCATGTCAATCCTTGCATATTGTTGGCGTCCCTATACTTATGGGAAGGCTCGACGAACACGTTCCAGCTGCCTTGTGGGATATTGACACCCACTCTTTTCGACGTGGCGGAGATCACCGGCCTTTCTCCCCTGGGGGAAACCTTTGATCCAACCCTTTCAAAGGAGAACACTTTCACGTTTGGTCGGGCCAGCCTTTTGAACTATATCGAAGACCACCACAACAAGGACTCTGTCAAAGTGTCCGACGAGGAGCACATAACCTTCCTTACCTTGTGGCTCTCATACTATGTTTTCTGTCCCGGTTCTTTGCAGATAGTAAAAAGCTATATTGCTCTGGCGATCCAGATTCATGAGGGTCGACAAGTATCGTTAGGCAAATTACTACTGGCTTCCTTGTATAAGGCTCTGAAGTTGGCAACCCTGAAACTAAAGCTTCTTGCCAACACTCCCAAATCCCTGAACCTGTCGGGTCCTTTGTGGCTCTTGCAACATTGGTTAAATGCTACCTTTGAGTATCAGTTAGGATATACAATGTAGGAGCGTCTTATGTGACTGAACGAAGATCGACCAATCGAAGGAGCCAGGTTGGCTTTGACGACCTGTCAGGAGACTCCCAACACCAGTATCTTCATAAAATATTTGAATACGTTAATCAAAGCGGACAAATTTTCTCCTAGTATGCCGCCATTTACTGACAAAAACTTCGGGCCCAAATGGTTCAAAGATCCCTTTCTCGATAGCTCTCCATAAACTGTAGCTCAGTCGAACGCGATATGGAGGGCTTTCCTGACTCCTACCTTTTTGTCATACATGATTGAACCAGAGTCAAAGGGGTTCAGTTTCATGAGCTACCAACCAAACCTCGTGGCTCGTTGCTTAGGCATAAGCCAAATGGTCCCGAAGCCTTTGGTATCTCATGACACCGACATTGTCTGGTCCGGTCGATCGTTAATAGTTAATGATCACAAGGCTTGCCTCCGTTTTTGCAGATCTACTAACTGTTACGAACTCCTAGTTTTTCGGTTTCAATAATATTTCCTAACAACCATTGATTTTGACGAGTGGTAGAACTCCTACTACAGTCATGCTTTCCCAAGTGACCAGTTTCTTCAAAACATGGTCGACACACTTTTCACTCTCACCGGTGATATACCGCCTCCGTCCGTTAATGCTCCCGACCCAAAAATCCAAAAGCCTCATGTTGACGAAGCCCCTAAAAAGGTACATGTAAACTGATTTAGTTTCTTCTTTTATTGGTGTTATACCAAACTGACAGTTCTTGCTATCAGGGTCAAAAGAGGGTCGCCCCCTCTGCTGAACCGACTCTGGCGAAGCCTTCGAAGAAGCAACGAGCGCCTTCGACCCTGCCTCCGCAGGTATTACCTATTCATCTTTTGAACAAGTTTTTTGCTAAGACCTTTTTATCACCTCTTCACATGTCTCAACATTTAGGTACCCAAAGAAGTGCTTGTGGTGGAGGATGAAGATTCTGATGGGAGTGTGCACTCACACATTTTTTCTCCATCAAAAGCACCTCCCAGAACTCCTCCTACCCCTACACGGCGGAAGAAGGCTCAAACCCAGAAGACTCCGACGAAGGTGGCTCCCAGGGTTTCCCCGATAGTCCAGGAAGATGCCGAAGAGGTTCCTACTCCCCGGGATTCAGAGAGGACTCCCACTGCTTCACCTCTTGTGGATCTCTAGGTATTTGTCCACACTCTTCCCCATTATCTCTGGGTTTCTCCTCGCCATGTGATCTAACACTTCTATCTTTCAGGGACCAGTGGGCTCCCCGATAGAGGTCGAAGACGAGGTCAGAGATACGACCGAACATCTTCCAGCCTACATTGTCTTAAGCCCCCAGCGACAAACTGAGTTTCAAAGTGGCTCCCAAGTGGTTCCTCCAAGTCCTGCATCTCCACCAACTCTTAATCTGTCGGACGTGGCTAACGAAAGCGCATCGACCAACATTTTGACCCCGAGCGACATAAGGACTATTAAGCAAAGGAACCCTGTTGAGGCCCTAAAAAAGTTGCAACAAATTTGTCGCTTGTCGACTGACGCGCCACCTCCATCTTCTTCCGTCGATGCTTCCTCAGAGTTTTATGTTGAGGTTGGTTTTATTCTCCAGCAACTGAAAGCGTCACTCTTCGATGATGAATTTCTAGGCGCTCTTGAAAGAGAAGGGGAGATTGCTTGCGATATTTTCAAATTTCTCGACTCTCTTGCTCTCCATGATCTTCCTGCCTCAATGGTTAAGTACTTCATCGAGTTTGAGGCCTTCTTTACTAAATTTATCAAGGACCTCAACCTTCGATAAAATGCTGACCTTCAAATAAAAATGAAACTTAATGAGGCAAAGATCGAATGAGACTCTAGTGAGTCTTGTGAGTTGGAACTCGACGAATTCGAAAACAAGAAGGAAGAGCGTCTTCGTCAGCGGGAAGCCTTCGACCAGTAGATCTCCGACTACCAAGCCCAGATTGCTGAACTGAATAAAAAGATTGTTGAGGTAGAAGCGCATAAAGCTTCTTTGGAGACGGTTGAAGGAGTTCATACGCAAGAGGAAATCGACAATGAAGTCCTGAGGGGAATATCTCATGGAGAAAGATCCCTTAAGATTGAGGTTGACATCAAATACTTGCTTGGGAAGAAGGTCACTTTAGATAATAGGATTAGTCACGAGATAACCTTGTTTGAGGATTTTAAGTCTAGATTCCCCCTTTGAATTCTTTCTGTTTTTATTTCTCTTGTAGGTCTGTCGACCATATTTTGTAATACCCTTTTGGGAGATTTTTAAAGAATAAATGAATCTTATGTTTGGATCTGGATCTCTTGTAGCATAGGTTTATATTTATTCAAGTATTTCCCATTCACCCTCAAGATCCTTTGATCCCCACCAAGTTCTTTGATCTCATATGCATTGTTAGTGTATGTTCAAGTTACTTGAAATGGTCCTTCCCACTTTGGCGACCATTTACCTAAGGTTCGATCTCGAAGATCCATAGGCAAGATTACTTTCCAAACATAATCATTATCAACAAAGGTTTTTTCCCTTACATTTCTATTGTATACCTTGGCTACGCGTTCCTTCTGTCGGATTAGCATTTCGGCCGCGGCCAATCTTTCTTCGTCCAAATCATCCAATTCGTCGAACATCACGTTCCAGTATTGTTCAGACTGAAGGTCGTTCTGATGTTGCACTATGACAGACTGTAAGCAGATCTCTATTGGCAATATGGCATCGTGACCAAATGTTAGTCGAAAAGGCGTCGAATTTGTCGCCTCTTTTAGGGACGTTCGACAAGCCCATAGAATCTGGTCCAAAGTCTTGTGCCAGTTATTTGGTTTTTTGGAAACATGTTTCCTAATCAAGCTTATTATTACTTTGTTAGCCGCTTCTACTTAGCCATTTGCTTGTGCATAGTAAGGTGTAGAGGTAACCAACCTGAAGCCTGTCACGTTGGCGAACTCCTGCATCATTTATCCCACAAACACTGACCCTTGATCCATGGTAATGGTCTCTGGGATGCCAAACCTATACACAATATTTTTTTGGATGAATTAAATCATCGCGTCTTGATCCATCTTCACTAGAGGGACAACTTCGAACCACTTGGTGAAGTAATTTATCCCTACTAGGATAAACTTCTGCTGCTTCAATGAGGCTGGTCGAATCTCTCCAATGACATCGAATGCCCACCCTTAAAGGGCCATGGTTTGATGATTTCATGCAACTCACTTACCAACATATGTTGAATACTAGCGTGTCTTTGACATTCTTGGCATCCCTTGACAAGCTCTATGCAATCTTTCAACACACTGGCCCAATAAACCCCTTATCGAAACAACCACCACTTCATCTTATGGCCTGCCTGGTGGATGCCACAGGTTCCACTGTGCACCTAATATATGGCTAAGTATGCTTCGGTATCTCCCAGGCATTTAAGTAGTACCCCTTCTAGTGTCTTCTTCAGCAATTTGTTTCCTGACACACATAACTTAAAGCCCTGTACTTGGTTTTCCTGTCAGTACCTCCGACTGGAATCTCTAAATATTCAATAATCGACTTCCTCTACTCTGTTGGCGATGAACTGTTGACAGCAAAAACTCCATGTTCCCAGGCCTCCTCGACTCCACAGGTTTCCTTCCATTCTCCGTCACGATTGTCATTCTTGTCAAGGATATCTTCTATCGGTGGTGTTATATACACCATTTTCTCTCAAACCTGTATCATATCTTGTAACTTTGATTTAGACATCTTATACCCTAAAGCGATCTAAGCTAATTCGTTAACTTCTTGGTTTTCGTTTCTGGGTATATGTCTTATGTCTGTAACTTCGAAATGTTCTAGTAGCTGCATCGCATTCACAAAATACTTCAGCAAACTCCCCTTGATGCACTTATATTCGCATATGATTTGCTTTACTGCCAGCTCCAAGTCTCCCCTTACTTCAATTCGACTGGCTCCCACCCCTTTTAAAAGTTGAAGACCAACTATTAAAGCCTCGTATTCGGCTTCGCTATTGGAACACTTTTCATTGATCTTGTACTTAAACTTCATCGGACCCACCTAAGGGGATAATATCAATACCCCGACTATCATTCCATCTTTGTGACTCGATCCGTCGAAATACAGACACCATGGTGTGGCGTCGACCTTGTTCATGAATGATTTGACCATGGCATGATCCACTATAAAATACGCCACGATCTGACCTTTCATGGCCTTTAAAGGTTTGAATGTTAGAGAGAACTCTGTTAACACCAGTGCCCATTTCCTAATTCTACTATGCAGAATAGGTTTAGATAACATATGTTTAATAATATCGTAATGAGACGAAACATAAACATCGACTGGTTTTGTATATTACTTCAATTTCATACAGGCGAAGTACAAACATAGGCATAGTTTTTCTATGAGACTGTACCTAGTTTCAGCATCTACCAACATTCTACTAAGGTAATATATGGGCCTTTCGACACCATTACAATCCTCTTGGGCCAACATGCTCCCTATAGTCGTATCAGACGCAACAATATATAAACTCATATTTTTCTTCCTACTGGGAGGTAACAAAATAAGAGGCTTGGTAAGGTATCCCTTAATTGCATCGAAAGCCTCTTGTTGTTCAGGGCCCTAGTGAAAATCACTTTCCATCTAAATTTTAAGTAATGGCGAAAATACCTTCATTTTACCACTTAGATTCAATATGAATCTTCTTAAGAAGTTTATTTCCCCAACAAAGGCTGAAGTTGCTTCTTTGTCGATGGGCTTTTGAGGTCTAAGATCGCCTTTATCTTGTTCTGATTGATCTTGATACCTCGTTTGTGTACCACAAATCCCAAGAAGTCACCTACGTGCATACCGAAAGCACACTTCAATGGATTCATTTTCAAACCATATTTCCTCATTCTATCACACGAGCGTCGAAGGTGATCCAAGTGCCCCTCCTGAGATGACGACTTTATCACGATGTCGTCGATATACACCTGCGTGAACTTCTCAATGAAGTCATGACATATGGCATTCATGGCCCTTTGGTAGGTTGCTCCTGCATTTTTCCATATGAAACCAAACGGCATGACAACCCACTCGTATGTCCCCAGAGCACCAGGGCATCGAAACGCTGTCTTGGGACATCTTCTTCGGCAATAAGATTTTTTTGTAGCCAGAGTATCCATCAAGTAGGCTCAGATGCTCAAAACCTATAGCCGAATTGACCAGCATTTCCGCCACGAGCATTGAATAGTCATCCTTAGGTGTGGCTTTATTTAGATCTCTGAAATCTATACAAATCCTAAGAGTTTCGTTTTTCTTGATGACGGGCACTATGTTGGCCAACCACTCGACGTACCTTACCGTTCTTATGAAACGACTTTTGAGGAGTCTTTCAATTTCCTGCTTGATCTTCGAAGTAACGTCTGGACCAAATCATCGAGGGTGTTGCTTCACTGGCTTTTTCCCAAGTTGGATAGGCAGTCGATGCTCCACGACGCTTCGATTTAAACCTGGAATTTCGTCATAACCCAGGAAAAGCAGTCCCTATATTTGACCAATACCTCAACTAGTTTTGCCCTCATTTCTGACCCCACCTTAGTACTTATGTAGGTTGGTCCTTTTGTGATTCCATCTCCCAGATCGATCTCTTCGAGGGGATCTTGCGCTTGCTCATTTAGTGGGTTCTTCTCGAACCCCAAAGGCTCATTGTCATAGATACAATCAAGCCTCCGTCTTTCTGAAGATGTTCTTTAGTCTGGTCGACCATATTCTAAACCTTCGCCCTCACAAGCCAAATTCCAAAGTCTCTTCCTTTCTAGAATTGACTTCCTTTTGTTTTCAGCCAAATAGGCCGAAATTCGAGCCAGATTTTTTGACTCATCAGTCATCCTTATCGACTGCGGGCAACCCCGTAGGTGGAATTCCAATCTCTGATCCTATGTCTTCCTCGTTGTCCCATATGAAACCATGATAAGGGTCTAAGTTCAGAACTTGACCATTTTTGACGGAAGGGTAGGATCCCGATTCGTCATCGCATGGCGCTATATTCTCCCAATGTTGGTCGAAAGACCTCTTGGAACCCCTAGCATCGACCTGATAATAACTTTGGCCGGCCTCAATATTCTCTATGATGCCGTCCTTTCGCCAGATTATAAGTCTCTGGTGGACCGTTGAGGGAACAACCCCTATCCCATGGATCCATTCTCGACCCAGGAGTAAGTTGAAATTGGTTTTTGAGTCTATCACCATGAACAGTGTTGAACGTGTTGTCGTGCCCATAGCAAGGTCGACCTGAACAACCCCCATTATATTGCTGGTTTTTCCCATTTTCTTAAATAGAGTATATGGCATCATATTGACTGCAGCACCTCTGTCAATAAAAACCTTGTTGACCGTCATTCCATCAACCTTAGCTCTGATGAACAACGGTTTTAGACGGTACAACATTCCAGGACTGGGCCTTTCAAACATAGCTTTTTGTTCTTCCACCATGCCTCTATTCATGACATAGTAGCACAAAGGTTTTCCTCCATCTATCTCCTCCGACACAAAGTCTCCCTCTGTTTCAGAGACTTTGGACACCATGTCGTATTCAACTGGCAACACCGATACAATGCCACAGTTTATGATGAAATCATCACCATAAATGTCATTGTTGTTTTCATCGTACATGTCTTCGTCGAATTCCTCATTAGATTAAGGGGAGTATTCAGGCTCTCCTTCCTCTAGTTAGGGAGAATACTTGGGCTCTTCCGCATTCGATTTTCCATCTCTTCGTGACTGCCTCTCAATCTATGACGAACATTCCATATTCTGAGTAGCTATCACTGCTTTCTTTCCCGTCAAGTCGATGGTCATGGGCACTGTCTGATTGACCACCACTTTTCCTGGTCCTACGACCTTTGACATTTGTTCCTTTTGTCCAGCTGTCTTCGACGGCTTCACCTGTGGAGTAGTAACAACTTTCCCAACCTTTTTGTTTTGCTGGTGGCATCTCCACTATGTCCTAGTCATTGGATTCTTTCCTTTGTAATTAGGAGATATTGTGTAGCCCCTTTTCTTCTCTGGAGATGCTCTCTCTCTCTCTCTCCAATAACCTCCACTTTACCTTTTTGCCCCCTTTATGTTTGATGGACTCTATCCACTTTTCCTGTGGAACAACAATTGGAGGAATGAAGGTCTTTGGTCGGGAGCATTGAAACTATCTTCTATAATCTTTGTTCCGTCGAGGTGCTCCATGCTCGTCGAACACGAATCGTGGGACAACCGATTTCTCCTCTTTCACTACCTTGTTACCGGCCTCTAATCTTTCGGTGGTTTTCTCGTCGAACACCGCGCTGCACTTTGGGCATACCAGAGCTGTTGACCCATTTTTAATTGCACTTCTCTTGAAAGTCTAATAAGCTTTCGCCAGGCTAGGGATAGGCTGACTCGGGCCTCCTTTCGTCCTTATTTATGAAACCTTAAGTAGTTTCGACCATCATCATTTCAAATGATTAAGCTAACGAGGTTGCTTTGGAAACCTCAATGAGGCCATCAATAGTCTCTACCACCATGCATTCGAGAGGCTCCACGTGCAAAGCTTCTTCCAGCTTCAGAGGGTCATAATCCACTTGCATTTTTGGCCTTTCGCCAAACTGGAGCCTTCCTTCTTTCAGAGCTTTCTGCACCAAATCCCTGAAAAGAACACATTGGTAAGTTTTATGACCAAGGAAATTATGAAATTTACAGAATCCCCCTTTCTTCTTTTGTTCTAGGGGAGGGTCTTTTAAACCCCGGGGGACGATAATTTGACCATCTTTTACTAATAGATCAAAGATTTCGTCGCACTTAGACACGTCCAATGTATAGGTTTTAGCTACGTATTTTTCTGTTTTTTCTGGCTCGACAAGATTTTTTCCATTTGATGGCTTCAAAAACTTACACACATACGGAGGTCCGGGCTTAAGTTCTGCCACGTTAACCTCACTCCTGTTGACTATCTCTTCATCGTCGGAAGAAACACCTTCGACTGTGATGTGTGACACTTTTTCTTTCTTATGGTATCGATCCGCCTTAGACTTCTCAGCTTTCAAGCTTCGATACGTCAAACCCCATCGGCCAATTGGGCCATATCTCTAAGATACTGAGTATCCAGCTTTTTCCTTATAGAATAATCTAGACCCCAGCCGCCATCTCGACTAGTTCGTGTTCAGGGACTTGGGTAAAGCATCATGCTTTCAATAGTCTAAACCTGTTCAGGTACTGATCAATTGACTCCACAACCTTTCGCTTAACACTAGCTAGTTCTTTAAGGCTGATCTTTGATTGTCCCATGTAAAATTGTTCATGGGACAACCTTTCTAACTGTGTCCATGTTTAGATCGACTGTGGAGGTAGCGTTGTAAACCATGTAAACTCATTTTTTGTAAGATAACTTGGGAAGTATTTTAACTTTAAGTCCTCATTGTTCGCTATATCGCCAACCTCGGTCTGGTACCTGGCCACGTGCTCGACGGTGGATTCTTCAGTATCCCCAGCGAACTTAGTAAATTTCGCGACTTTCCATCCCCTAGGAAATTTTGTCTGTAAGACAAAATCTGGCAAGGGAGAAGATTAAGTCAGCCGTTGTAGGCAAGGACTTACTCCATTTCCCACTATGATCCGTTCGATGATAGCCTCTAGGTTTTGTTCTCCCATGGATGCATCATGTCGAACTTGTCGAACCACCTGGTCCGGATCCTAGTTACGGTTAACCAGTACCACGGGGGGCCTTCGTGCCACCCTTGGGATGTGTTTGAATTCCTGATATTCCTGTTCAACGGTATCATCTATCATCTCCTCTTGTCAAACCGGTGTCTCCGGTCGAGGGGGAGGAGTAGGATTCCGACGGACTTGAGCCCTTGCCCCCCCCCAAATCTCATATCCTAATTATTTGGGTTGCCACTTGTTGGTAACTTTGCGTCGAATCCTGGATCAATGGCCTCAATATGGTACCCATTTGCTGAGTTAGCATGTGTAATATTTCATGGTTGCTCTCGTCCATTTGTTGTCTCATAATGGTGACAAAACTTGACGTAAAAGTTGGTACTGATTGAGACATCAATCCAAAACCTGGGGGTCGACCAAATGGGGTTGCCAAAGGTCCAAACCCCTAGTAGCGAGGTAATGGCGATGATAAGGTATCGTTGTAAGTCGAACCGAGATTATGCGTATTTGCCATAAACTTTGTCGACATTCCCAATGTTATGTGCATGGGGACCGTGAAATTGGGCATATGTTGCCCCATATTTCCCATGGTTATCGGTGTTGGAGTTTGTAGCTGACACGATGTCAGAATTGGTCCTACAAATGTTGTTGAAACCGCCGACGCCACGCTAGATCTAGTGTCGGCAGCCTGGGGTGTCGTTGTGTCTCCCGCCGAAGGCGCTTCTTCGTGTGGTCTAGTAGACGTCATTTTTCCACTGCTCAATCTCATAACTTATCACTATCGAAGTCCCACCAGATGTGCCAATTTGTTGTTCCGTCAACAATCTCTAGCCTTCCTATAAGAGGGTTACTTGCAGGACCGGCTACAAAGTCCTAAACTTAGTGTTTGAGCGTATGACTTTTGGTAAACAATGTTTTTGAAGGGTTTAAAATGGTGTAAACATAACTCTTGATGAGTTAGGAACGTGACAAACGTAAGGTGAAAGGGGAACATATAAACGATAAAGTAAGAAAGGAAAAGGTAAATTTGGTAATATTAAATGACTTGTAAATATAAAATGGAGGCAAAATACATTTTTGTGAGGAGATTGACTATTTTCTTGTAAACGCTTTGATACTTCAAGCTTTACCCCTACTGCAAATATTCAAAATGCCACCCCTAGAATCTCACCTAACACTGGCTTAAATACTAGTTGGAAATAACCGTCTGGAGGTTACAAAACCATCTTATGATGCCACACGTCGGTCCACTTCACGCATTTTGGCAAATAACTACCCATGATTTCTTTGAGTGCCATAATTTCCTTCATCGCTCAAACCATTTGACTTCAACAGAGGCTTGCAAATGTCAACCTATGGACGTGTCCACCATCCTGTTGAGGGTGCTCCGACAAGTTCCCTAGTCGAAATTGGCTTTCTCTCCTAGCCGAAATTGGTCAGCTAATAGTGAGTCATTAACATATGACCTAGCTCCCCTTGTTCTCAAGACTCTGGAAGAGCTACAAAAAGAACAACAACTGGTCAGAGTCATACTCGACCAGCAGGATCAAGTCAACTCCAGCATCCAGAATCTGCTTGCTCAGCTACTTCAGAGATGCCTCCTCCTCCAATCCCTTAGGCACTCTAGGATTATTTGCTTGTATTTTTCTAAGAGTTTGTGCCGCCGAGGCCTTCTTTTTTCTTCTATGTTCTTCTGCTTTATATCTATCTGACTTATCAATGAAATTGTGCTTTGTATGAATTTATCATTTGTGTTTTTTATTAACTTTTGGAGTCTGCCAAAAAGGGGGAGACATAAATAGAAGTATTTTTTTATGAAATAACATATCTAACTATCAGAATGCACTGCTTATATACTGATATTAAAATCAATTACGCAGCCTAAGTGTTTTTACAGGATCTATCTGAATAAGGAAAAATGAATCTGTATCTGAGAAACAAATAAAAACAAGGCAAGTAATCTAAGAAGATTTGGTAAGAAACTCTCTACCCCATAAACCCTTTTCTGATACAAATATCTTTTAAAAAAATCTAAGTATCAGACTTAGGGGGAGATTGCTAATCTCAGGGGGAGGTATACTCTATCTGGCTCTAATTCATTTAATTCAGTTTCCTTGAAAAGTACCAATGTTTCATCAAAAGTATGAGTTTTTGTCATCATAAAAAAAAGGGGAGATTGTTAGAACAAGATTTTGATTATGCAATATATCTCTAAGTTTTGATGATAACAAAGAATGAAATAATTTGGTACCCTAGTAATTTTCTCTAAGTGTGCAGGTTTCTAAGGTAAAATGAATATGAGGAAACCAATATCTGACATCTAACGTAGTTCAGAAAAGATGATCCAGCACGAAGAAATCAGATCTGACTCTGAACAAGAACACATCCAAGAAGCAATCACGTACAGAATCTGAAGTTGTAGTTCAACTCTGATATCCGAAGACTATTCAAGATAACATCTGAAGACTGAAAAAGAATATTTGAAGACTGCAAGACTCTGCTCAAAGACTCTGACTCTGATCACTCTAATACACGCTCAACACTCTCTCTGACATAACCAGATCAAAAACTTAATCAAGAAGAATTATAAGTATAGTACATTTCTCTTTAAGGAAATTATGTATTATGTTCCAAGACTGCTATGGAAAGGACAAGAAAGGTAATACCTTTAATTCCCATAGTTGGTAAGAAATCTCCCTTGATTTCCCTCCAACGGTATCATCTTAAAGTACTATATAAAGGCCCTATCACAAACATGCTAAAAGACTTCGATCTACAAATCTCAATACACAACATATTTTCATACCTCTCATTGTAATATTTAGTGTTCACACAAGAGTTGTTGCTCATATTGTGTGGTCATTGTTTCATTATTCTTAAACCCATGTTTATGCTGCTTACCTAGAAGCATCTAGTCGAACACTTGTATTCCTAAAAATATTTGTAATTCCTCAAGTGACTTGTTTAGGCCTGTATACTTTAGAGGGCTAAGAGGTTGTTAAACTCTTAGACGTTTTTATAATTTATTGAGATTATTGGATTAAGTCCTTATTGAAGGCGAAATCACCTTGGCCGGGTGGACTGGAGTAACTTTGATCTTCAAGCGAACCAGGATAAACTCCTTGTGTTGTTAGCATTTATTTTTGTGTGTGTGGTATTGCAAAAAGTTTTTGATTATTGTGAAAACAATTCAAACCCCCTTTCGTGTTTGTCTCTACCTTCAGTTAGAGGTAGCGTGGGAAATCTAAGTTCCTCAGGAGAAGTTATATGTAGCATGACTGGTGAGACTATAAGTCCCTCAAGAGAGGCGTTAGGGCTCTTGGGCGGGAATTCTATCAAGCCCTCAGACAAAACTTTTATCTAAGTCTTTTAGGCTAGACTTCAATTGTGTCTCTTTAGCAAGATTTTTATGTTTGATCCCGTCCGAGGAAGTCTAAGTCCCTCAGGAGAGAGTTTAAGTAGGCTAGGAAATCTAAGTCCCTTGGGTGATTTTATGTAGCCTATTTGATAAGACTATAAGTCCCTCTAGCGAGGCATTGGACTTCTTGGGTGGGACTTTTATCAACTCCGTCAACAACACCTTCAATGGAAGTATCTATTTCTTCTAAAGTGCCTTGACTGCATAATCTATGATGCGGCTAGGATGAGGTTAGAAAGTAAGATATGTGTCTACTTTAATCGTATCTGGAAGAATAGGTTGAAAAGGATCTGGTACAAACTTCTTGAGCTGGGATACATGGAAAATATTATGGAGTCCGAATATAGAAGGTGGTAATGCTAATAGATACACCACCTCACCTACCAGACTTATGATTTGGTAAGGAGTAAGGTATCGAGCTCAACTTCTTGTTCTTGAAAGGTCCTTTTAATCTAAGTCTAGGAGTAACCTTCAAGAACACATGGTCTCCCTATTCAAACTCTAAAGGTCTTCTCCTCTGATCAACATAGATCTTCTGGCGATCCTGAGCTTTTTCATTTTTTCTCGGTTTACTCTTATATTCTATGTAATCTCTTGGATTACCTATGGTCCAACAATGCCTTTATCTCCCACTTATATCCAACGTAGGGGTGTTCTACATTTTCTCCCGTACAAAGCCTCGTAAGGAGCCATCCTGATACTAGAGTGATAACTCTTGTTGTAAGAAAATTAAACCATTGGCAAGTGATCCTTCCAACTACCTTCACTCTCCAAAATACCAACTCGCAACACATCCTCGATGGTCCGGATAGTCTGCTTCGCCCGTCCATCAGATTAAGGGTGGTTCGAGGTGCTAAGATTCAACTAAGTCCTTATTGCATAGTGAAAATCCATCTAAAATCTTGAAGTGAACTTTAGATCTCGGTCGAACACAATACTAGTGGGTACAACATGCAATCGAACTATCTTTGCAATGAATATTCTCGCCAAGTGAATGACCCTGTATGTGGTATTAATGGGTAGAAAGTAAGCTGCCTTGGTTAATCTATCCATGATTACCCAAATCGAGTCATTCCCATTAAATGTACAAGGTAAGCCTACTAAGAAATCCATTTATATACTTTCCCATTTCACTCGGGTTATGGTGTTTAATCCTTACTGGTTGGCACACTATACATCCAGGTGCATACTCAACAACCTCCTTTCTCATTCCAGACCACCAAAAATTATTCTTCAGATCCTAATACATCTTTGAAGAACTAGGGTGAATGGTAATATGGCTTTTGTGGGCTTCCTCTAAGACCATCCTCGTCAACTCCGAGTCTTCAGGTATATACATCCTTTGTATATAAAACCATGCATCGAAGGGTTAGGCTTATTTTATCATTTCTCTCAAATTGCATGTGATGCTCAAATTACTAACTAATACTCCTACTGACGTCCACATGTAATGGGGATCAAGATTCTTGAAACTTTTCAAAAGATCATGTTCCAACATCATCAACTTTGTTGTTTGCATCTCTTTCCTACTAAGAGCATCTGCCACCTTATTGTCCTTACCAGGATGGTATTTCAAATCAAAATCATAATCCTTTAGAAATTCTATCCACCTGCATTGTCTTATGTTTAACTCATTCTAATCAAAGAGGTAATTCAAGCTCTTATGATTGCTAAACATGTTAAAGTGAAAACCATAAAGGTAATTTCACCATACTTTAAGTGCATAAATAATCACTGCCAATTCAAGAACATGTGTTGGATAATTCTCCCCCGCGAGTCTTCAATTGACGAGAAACACAGGCTACTACTTGACCATTTTGCATGAAGACACATCATACACCCTTCTTAGATGCATCATAAAAGACTTCATACTTTTGGGTAGGATCTAGGATGATTAGAAATAAAGTGTTGATTAAATTCTTCTACAACTTTTGAAAAATTCACTCACACTCTGAATCCCAACTAAATGGAACTTCCTTCCTAGTGAGTTTGGTCAAAGGTAGGGCCAACTGAGAAAAACTCATGATAAACCACCGATAATGGCCTATCAATCCTAATAAGATTCTGACTTTTAATGCACTCTTAGATCTCTCCCAACTAATAACCGCTTCTGTTAGAATAAGATTTGGTTCTGCATCTATACCTTGAGTTTTGATGATAACAATTTTTATTTGTGTGAGAAATTTTTTGGTACCCTAATGGTTTGTTAATGTGTAGCTTTAACAACTCGTTCTTATTTTGAGTATATGATGTGCAACGTCATCAGTTTTTGAAAAATGTGTTCCAATTCCGCTTTTGCGTCAATTATAAGAAGTTCTAAAAGATGTTTAATATTGTTGCTGCAATGATCCTTCTGCTTCTATGTTGATTCACTCCTAAGAAGCTTCTGAGGAGACGTTATGTTGCTGCTGCTGCAACATTCTCTCAGTTTGTGCTTCTGGATGTGACTCTGATCACCACGCTTCTGAAGAATGGAAAGCTTCTTAAGTTGTGTTACGTAGCTGAAGATTCTGAAGATTTCAAGCCAGACGATTGAGGCTATCAAGGTTCTGATTGTAGATTCTGAACACTTTGAAGATTTTGAAGATACTATAGATCTCAACCAGACTATTGATGTTGTCAAGGTTCTGACCTAAGATTCTGAAGTTTCTTAATCCAACTTTATATTTCTTCATTTCATGCTTCATTAACTTTCATCAGAAGCCAATGAACTTGAAGATAAGATCAAATGGTACATGATCAAATACTACATATTACAAATCGAATATCCTTCCCACTACCTCATTTCATGGGCAAGGACAATACTGTACATCACACTTGTCACTTATTTTGTGGGAGAAGGACGTATCACTATTTTCACCATCCAACAGTTGACAGCCACTCTATAAGCTTTCCCCATTTCCCCTCCAACAGTCTTCTTCTTATGTTATATAAGTGGGACTTGTAGACTTAAAGAAAATAGACGAAGAAATATACAAAAGCGCTGCTAAACTTTGAAAAGCTATCAGATTTTGTACAGTTTTTCTTTGAGTTTTTGTTTATCATTTTGTGTAAAATCTGTTGTATAGGAGCAACTTTTAACACACAAAGTATTATTCAAACTGTTTGTTTGATTCCTTAAGGATAATAAGGTATAGTCAGATCCTTGAGAAGACAAAGAAGGTTATTCTTTCTGAGTCCTTAAGAAGACTAGGGTATATTCGGATCCTTGAGAAGACAAAGAAGGTTTTTTTTGTTTGTTTATTATAATCTAATTATAGTGGATTAAGTCCTTGTCTATAAGGCAAAATCACCTTGGAGGATGGACTGGAGTAGCTTTGAGTTTCAAGCGAAATAGGATAAAAATACTTGTGTTTTTATCTCTTTGTTATTAACTTTTAAGTGGTGTTCTTGAGTTGGCAAAAAGCTTTTGTTTTGTAAAACCCCAATTCAATCCCCCCTTTCGTGTGTGTTTTCACACCTTCAATTGGAATCAGAGCTCCGGTTTTGATTGTGTAAAATATTTATCAAAACTTCACCTTGTTCAGTACCCATCCAGTTTGTGTGAGAAATAATGGCCACTACTAACGTTGTTAACAATAATGAAAGAGATCACTACAATAAAAAACCACCAATCTTTGATGGTGAGAAATTTGATTATTGGAAAGATAGAATTGAAATTTTCTTTCTTGGTTACGATCTTGATCTCTGGGATCTTGTAGTTGATGGTTACATTCACCCAGTTAATGCTAAAGGAAATAATATAGCAAGAAGTGCTATGACTGGTCAACAGAAGAAAGATTTCAAAAATCATCATAAGGCCAAAACTATATTTCTAAATGTTATCTCTTATACTGAGTATGAGAAGATAACAAAAAAAGATTCTGCCAAATCCATATTTGACTCTATGAGGATGACTCATGAGGGGAATGCTCAAGTATAAGAGACAAAGGCTTTGGCCTTAATCCAGAAGTACAAGGCATTCAAAAGGGAAGATAATGAAGCAGTTGAGACTATGTTCTCAAGGATTTAGATGTTGGTTGCAGGATTGAAAATTCTGGACAAAGGATACTCTACAGCTGACCATATCAAGAAGATTATCAGAAGTCTTCCTAAAAATGGAGACCTATGGTAACTGCTTTGAAGCTGTCAAAGGATCTCAATAGTATCAATCTTGAAGAACTTGTTAGTTCTTTAAGAATCCATGAGATTGAGCTCGAGGAAGATGAACTTCAGAAGCGAGGTAAATTTGTTTCCTTAAAGTTTAAGCCTGAGAAGACAAAACCTTATCAAGCTGAGGAAGAATCAGAAGGATCTGATGAAGACTCCAAAGATGATGATGAGTTATGTCTAATTTTAAAGAGAGTCAACCGACTCTGAAAGCACAAGTACAATGGCTAAGGGAAGTTCAGAGGAGCCAGAAGGACTGTTGGTCGTTTTGATTCTTCGTTTGGACAGAAGAAGCAAGGTTCTGGAAAATAAGTTATCTGCTTTGAGTGCAAGGAGCCAGGCCACTACGAAAATGATTGTCCTAAGCTGAAAAAGGACATAAGGCCTAAGAAGATTTTTTATCAAGGAAAGAAGAGGATGATGGCTACATGGGATGACTCAGAATCCAAAGAAGAAGATTCTGACAAAGAAAAAGCCAACATTGCATTGATGGTAACTACATATGATCCCGAAGGTTCTGAAGAACTAGAAGATAAGGTATTATCAAAATCAGAATCCGACTCCAATTCTGAAGAGGTATTTTCTAACCTATCTCGTTCTAAGCTTGAATCGTGTCTCTCTGAAATGCTGGAAAAGTACCATAGATACCTGATCTTGAATCATTTCAAATCCATGACCCTATTCTTAACATCCTTACTATATTAACAACTGAGATACCTATCCCATTCAAAATGAAAATCCCTTAAAAACTATAAAGAGGAAACCGGGCAAAATTTGGGTTATGACAATAACAACTCCCGTCCCTGATGTTACGTAATCAAAGCACTAAATAAATCACTAATGTTTTGATAAAGTGATCAATAAGAGTTAATAGTAGCTCCAATAAGCTACCTTTCACACACAACAAAAATGATCACTCCTAAGATCTGCAAGATGTCCGTGGTGGACAACATGAAGCAAAAGGGGTGAGAAACAACATTCAATATAAATAGTATAAGGAATACCAAGGTAGAAAACATATAACAAAACACATATTTAATACACAATCAACAACATTATAGTCTCATAATTATTAATAACAACATGCACATTCATCAGGTATACATACTATTCACAACCATTCATTAACTATGTCAAGTATTCTCAATCAATCAACAATAATCATGAACAATCCATTACATATGAAAAACATGTATGCAATGTACTCCAAAACTTTCTCATTATACGTGGTACCATTCATGGACAACACAGGTCCATCTCGCTCTTGAATCTCAAGTGTAGCGGGGTATTCGTTACCATTAGAGATGTTGACTAAATCCAAGGTAAATCATACAAGTCGAGTCGCCACCGCACTTCTATTTATCCAAAGGAATGGTTAGAAAGCGAACAAAAACCTAAGAGTTTTATCGAATCAAAAACTAGTAAAAATGTCAGAGATCTGGGTAAGGGGGTTGGTTATGCAATGGGAAGGTTTTAAGCACCCAAAACATCCTAGGTACTCCTAGGGAGCCCTTTTCATACTTGTTGTAAGGTTGGTATTTTGTGAAAATTTATTTGTGCAAACATGATTGAAGAGATGAGAAGAGAATATACAAGTTTATTTACATTTTGTGTTTGGATGGATAAACCCATTGCCTACGTACCATCTTAAAAAAGATTAGGATCAAAACCTCGTAGTTCGGGGTAAAAATCTCAAAATGAGTTGGTGAATTGATTGGTCCAAAAGCCTTAAGGTCTTTTGTTATCCAAGGGAGAAAACTCAACCTAAAAACCACAAATCCACCATGTGAGGATAACTTCAACATACTATTGAGGGGTTAACCCTATAATAAGCATGGAAGACTCATTGTCTATCACTAAGGATATAGGTGAGTATTACATCTACCACAAGTATAACTCAAACCTAATAGCTAAAGGTTATGAAAAGTTTGATTAAGGAAGTGGCCATTGAAACCATATAAAGACATTTGAATGGGTTATATTTACCAATGAAAAGTATTTACAAAATATGGTCAAAGTGGATTTAAAGATTCAAATCCAAACAAGTTTTATGAAAAGAAAGTTTAAAAATCAAAAGCATAAGGCTTAGGTTTCTAATATTGAAAACAAGTGTTAAATGTTTGCACAAAGGTTTTGGCTTGGGTTAGAGTGGAGGGAAGAAGAAGAATGGCTAAAGTCCTAAACATACAAGAGGTAAGGGATAAAAAACAAGACCATAAATGGAGTTCCTCTCTTGAGATCATATTGATGATCCAAGTAGCTCCCATCCTTTGGAACAAGCAATCACATAAGCATAAATTCAAGCAATCATCAATCAAATGAACTCTTGGAAAGCTCCTCAATGTATCTTGGGTCCCTCTCTCTTAGAAGCTCATGATAATGGTTCCTCAATTTGAATCAAGTTGAAATCCCTAGCACAAAAACACACACAACAAAAGATTCTAGCAAAACAAACAAGGAATGGACAAGAAGAGTTTAGAATTTAATCCTTTCAAAGTTCATCTTCAAGTTTTAAGCATTCTAAAGGCATGAGGCCTAGTTGCTCTTTGACATTTTAAGCACTCTAAAGGCATGAGGCCTAGTTTCTCTTCAAACTCCATTAGCTTGGGTAAGGTCCTAAAGTCTAAGTCCATTTGTCCATTTTTGCATTTGGTCCACAACAATCAAAACAACACACAAGCACAATAGTATATATACACAATTATATGCTCAAATGAGCAAAAGGAAAATTGCATTAACATAAACATGTGCTCAAGTGAGCAAAGGAAAAAGCAAATGAATAATATGTACAAGAATAGTAAATTGCATAAATGTAAAGTGCAAAAAGTAAATATTAATTGTTAATGGTTAGTGTTAGTAGTTAGTGTGCCATAAGGCAAATTTAGCGCTATGTTAAGCAATCGTAATTGGACTTATGTAGAAGTCACTGTTGGTGTAAGCCCTAGAGGCCAATACTTTTGGTACTTGTATCGAATTATTTAAAGGCATTTTCTTTATTATGGTTGATTAATAAAGTCCATGGAATAGATAGTCCGTTTAATGTATTAAGTGTGACTTAATCATGAGAACACATTGAACATAAGGACACTATTCTTAAAGTATCCGTAGTCGAGCTTTAGTGTGAAGTGGGATAACATTAAAGCATTAAGACTATTATGTTTGTAGACTGATGATCACATCTCATGGATCATGGATAAAGAGTTATCAAGTCTTAAACATAGGTATGAATATTAGGAGTAATATTTATACTGGATTGACCCGCTATGAGAATACTATATAGAAAGTTATGCAAAGTGTCATAAGTTATTCTCATGGTGATAATAGTGTATACCACCCTTCGACCTGAAACCACTATGGATCCTAGATGTAGAGTCGAGTGCTTTGTTGCTGATCCAACGTTGTCCATAACTGGATAACCATAAAGACAGTTGATGGGTACTCCACAAATCATGCTGAGGGACATGAGTGTCCTAGATGGAATTTGCCAATCCTGCGTAACAGGATAAATGTCTATCGGCCCAATATTGAACTGGACAAGGGTGACACGGTCTATACCTTGTGTTCAATATAGACATAAGGGCAAAGGGGTAATTATACAGATAATTATTATCACAGGAGGTTTTGTCAGATCACATGACATTTTCGTGACTTGGGTAGCAGTGATGTGTTGCTAGATACCACTCACTGTTTATTATGTTAAATGCGTGATTTAATATAATTGCCAACGCCGCGGAAACCTATAAGGTCACACACAAAGGACGGATTGATGAGAGATAGAGTAACTAAGGAACACCGTAAGGTACGGTGCACTTAAGTGGGAGACAAAATATGGTAAGGTACCAAATACTTAAGTGATTTTGGGCATATTATAAGATATGGGCCAAAATACACTTAAGTGGGCTTTTTAATAGAACCCCTTGGGTAGAAGCATTGTCACTCCAATCCACTCAGACAGAAATTCAAGTAGAGACTTGGAATTTTGTTTCCCTCTTTCTCTCACTCAAAGCCTTCATTCATAACAGCTAGCACTACGATTGAAGGAATCTGTTCGTGTGGATTGAGTAGAGACGTTGTCATCGTTCAACGTTCGTGATCGCCCCGTGGATCTGTATCAAAGGTTTTGATCATTATCAGAGATCTGCACCAAAGGTTTGAATCGCCACAAGAGGTAACGATTCTATCACTGATCATGCCCATTCGTAAGGATCACTAAATGGAGAATTTTTTAAATTTTGCTGCGCCTTGGATGGCAATTCTCCAACAGTCACAACTACTTGAGGCCGGTCAATAATAATGTAGGCAACAACACAAGTTAGAAGTCTTGATTAGTGAACCAAGTTCCAACAACTTGCCATGCCAAAAAGAAGAAGAGAAATGATCTTGTATTGGTTTAAGTCCTTTGCATGATTTAGGAAGCAATCTATCCTTAATGCAAAGCCATTCACTTGATCATTTGATCAAGATGAATTAGATTTGAATCAAGGAAGATTAAACCTCCCTAATCAATGCTAACTTATCAACCTTTAAGTCATTGATCCAAAAGAAAAGAAGAAGAAGAAGAAGGAGATGGATAATGGAAATGAAAAGAATAAAGTGCATTAAATGAAATGGAACGTACCAATCAACAAGTGTTGACCAATGACATTGAGAATCATGGTCAAACTATCAAAAACAGAAGTGGGATCAAGATTGGAAGTCAAGAAATGAACAAAATATTTTGGGCATTTTTAATATTTGAAAATAAACTTGAATTAAAATATTAAAGAGGGGTCAAACTTCAAAATCACCTCAAATCAACTTTGAAAAGTCCAAGTGATTTATCCCAAGTTCAACAAGGTCAAACAAAGTTTGACAAAAAATTTCAGCATTTTTAAAAATCAGAAACTATTTTTAATCAATTAAAAATGAATAAGAATAACCTAATTGAACTAAAATCTCAAATAAATCTCAAATCAATTAAAAAATTGATGATAATATTTTTGATAGATCCATCATCATTCAAATAGGTTGAGAAAATATTTTTGTATTTTTTGAATATCAAAAACTATTTAAAATGAATTAAAAATAACCAGAAAAGAGAAAATTCACAAAAAGAAATCAAATGATAAAATAAAAAATATTAAAAATCATTTTTAGAAACTAGAATTAAAAAGAGAAATAATGTAATTGGTCCCATATTTTTTGGAATTAAAATGAAAGAGTTATGAATTTTTGAAATAAAATGGAATTAAAGAAAATAAAATGGAAAATAAGAAAATCAGAAAAAGGAGAGGCGTCTGATCAAGCCTCATTAATTGACGTGGCTGATCAAACGCTCCACATGCGCGCGCTTACCATGTACATGAGTCAAGCGCGTGGTACCGTGCATTATTGAAAGTCATAAGAACGAAGGGCCATGATTAGATCTGGGAAACGCATCCAAGGGTCCAGATTTGATCTGGCAAAGAGACGGTGGTGTACACCATCGTCTTCTCTGGCGAGGTTGCATTTTCCGGTGAGAGTTGCAGAGGTAAAAAACTTAATGAAAACGAGCGATCCTCATATCATTGGAAAACTGGGGTGATGTACATCACCCCTATACCATTAGTTTCTCTTCTAGATCCCTATAGTAGAGAAATCAGAAGGAGAAAAATATGGTGTTCATGCTGAACTTCATGGATTTCAAAAATTGAGCATACAACAATGATGCCTCTATAGAGAGGACTTCAGACAACACAATATCAAGGCCAATAGATCAAGGAGTAAGGAGTTTCGAAGAAAAAACCAGTTGATGCACACCTTTGAACTGTGGAGCTTTGAGTCTCTTTCCTTGCTTCCTTTTGCCAAACAGAACTTCAATAGACTAGATGATGAAGGTTTAGGAACTTTAGATATGAAGATTCAACCAAATTCAATTGAATTTCAGATCTGAAATTTTGAAGAAATGTGAACTTAGTTCCTTTGGTATGGTTGGGAATTGATTTCTGCAGAGCTTTAGGCGCCTTTAGGTTAGTTCATAATGAAGCATAGCACATGTATTTATAGCTGGAATTGGCTGAACAAGTGAGTTTGCTCGTGTGCATGGCAAATGGATTTTCCTTGCATGGGCTTGCATGATCATGTAGACGGCCCAAACTCAATTGTATTTGCATGCTGATGACCAAACAACTTGAAATGGACGTGTAGTTTGCAAGGCAATGGCTTGTGCATGAAGTTTCAACATGAATTCCATAATTATGCCTAAAACTTCACCTCTTCGAAAATGCCAATTAGAAAATCCAAACATAAGCATATGGGTAATGGTTGGAAAGGTCTTGACACAAGGAATAAATGTTATGTTGGCCAAAAACTCATTTAAAGTGTGGAAATTTATGAAAACAGGCCATGAAGTTCATAGTGTAAAACATGCCTTTGAGAATTTTGTCAAATTGAACCAACTTCAAGCCCTTCTGTTTTGATGATGCCAACCTCAAAATGAAAAAACCTCCAACATCAAAGTTGTAGATATTTTCAATACAATCAAAATGGACTTAAATTTTGCATCATTTGGATTTTTGATGAAGAAGTTATGGGCACTTGAAGTTGGACTTTTTTGCTTTTCAATGCATTTGGTCCAAAGTGACCTATAATGTTTTGCATTATCACATGTATTGCTTTTGAGATTTTGAAATTTTGTTCAACATAAAATTTTAAGTAGACATATTAAGCTTTCCAATTCATTTTATACCACCTCAAAAGCATAAAAAATGAATGAGTTATGTTCTTGGGAAGTTGACCCAAAATTAGGGTTTTAGTCAAAATGACCTATAATGTCTTGAGATGAATGATGATCTTCCAAGCTTCAAATAAATTTTTGATGAACATGAAAGTTGTCCATATTGTCCTTAAGAACATTTTTGCTTTTGGGATCATCTCCATTTGACCAACACACAAAACGTTAGGTCTTAGTGCATTTCAAAATAGTCAGATGAATTGACTGATCAACTTCTCAAGTCCACAACTCATATCTTGATGAATTGATGATTGAGGACACTCAAATAAGCTCAAATATGCATGAAATGATGAATTGAAGAACTTCCCTTGATTGTATTTGATCATGGGCTGAGGTTGCTTCATGAGCAAGGCATTGTGAATGATCAGATGAATTAGGGTTCCTTGGGACACAAGCCTCAAACCCTTTGACTTGCTTTGATAAAAATGATGAATTGAGATGCTAGGGAGGCATATTTGATGGATGAGAGCTTTGGGAACCATTGCCATGCTTGCCTTCATCTTCTCTTGGCCATATCATTGCACAAAGGATCACCTAGAAGCTTTTAGATCTTGTGATTGCTCAAGCTACAAACAAAAGATGTTAGTGACATATTTTTGTGCTTTTGGTTAGTAAACAAAATGAGAAAAGCAATAATACAATTCAAGCATGCTTGGTGATCTCAAACCACTCACAAGAGGTCCCACCCAAAGGCAAGGGGAACCAAGATGCTTATGATCCTTGAGGCTTTGCAAATACAATGTTATGATGCCATGAGGGATCTTAGGGCCAGAATTGGGGTCTTACAGATGCCCCTATTTAAGGTCATTCTAGCCGGAGAAGTGAAGGTTAAAATCTTCGTCTCAATGAGGTAGAATGGGCTTAAATAATAACAAAGAGACGAATTTTGGTCCCTAAGAGACCTCATGATGCGAATGTATGTATGCAAATGGTAACACTCTGTGGGGGGATGTGTCCACAAAGAAAGAAAACAGAAACAATTGAAAATCAATTGGAGTAACACACTCATAAACGAGATAGAGACTCTAGGGATTTTACTGGGGAGCAAAGGGATAAAAATGCGTGAGCAGGTCACGACTTGAAACTTGCTGAGAGACACGAAGGAAGTCCATGAAATAAATCAATGGAAAGACTCGAGCTGACTCAAAGATGCATGTATTGGGGAATATGCCAATACAAAAAAAACTTATCCGTAACGGATACTTCGGATAAAAATCCGGACTCGGGCTGGGAGAATCCACTAAGGGACCTCACTGGGAAAACACCCAAACAAAACTCCTCTGGGGAAGCAACGAGATGAGGTATTACCGGTTACTGGGTAATAAGCTCAAAGAGACATGTGATCCGAATACCGGTATAAGGGTGAGGGAACAACATGCTCGGGAGAATGAATATCTAAGACCGGTATAAGGGTGAGAGATATCAAACATCCAAAATCATCTGAGGAAGACCTAAAAAGGTAAACTTCAGCTCAGGAAAATCTGACTCCGCGAGGGGACAAAAAGTCATAATAGGGAGCAGGGAGGAAGGAACACCGGGGATACCGGTTACTGGGCATGTAATAGGTGACCAACCAAATCATGAATTGGGGAATATTCCCAAGACACTCATCATCCAAAAGAGGGCTTAAAAGCAAACTCGATTATAGGATGGACATTCGATTCCAATAAAAGGGATACGAATCTTACTCGACTGGGGAAGAGCAAAGGACTTCGACCAAGGAGTGCATGAGATATATTATCTATTATCGTCAGAACGTAGATAATATACTCGTATGGAAGATTATCCACAACCGGTTACTGGATTAATAAAGGATAAATCGACCGAACAAAGAGGTCATCGGGATACCGAGAACTAGGTACACAATGATGACAAATCCAGGGGAGAAACAATCATTATCAACAAAGGGTTAATGAGAGATGACTCGCTGGGGATAAATTGCTTTATCAGAGCAATTATCCAAGATATATATCACCGATTATTGAGAGATATGCTCAAAAAGGAAAGGGGTGAAGGAATATCAATACCGAATATTGGATAAAGATAACCGCCAAGGAGGGGATTACATCTACCGGATACTGGATAGAAAACCACAAAAAAGTAACCGTCATCGATTAGGATGAACAAAAGGTTAACTCTGCAAGGGGATGAAATAGGGTTTACAACTACCGGTATAAAGGTAGAAAACCACAGACTCTGCCGGGGCAAAGATGGGTAACCACTGGTTACTGAGCAACTATTCATCTATACCACAGGGGAGTGCTAGAAACAGTCATAAGAGGCTAATCTAGGATCAAACTAGATAAGCACGATGGAACAAGACTTGTCCCTATGAGGATATAACTCAATGGGGAATATGGAAGGAAGGATAAACACTTTCTGCTTAAGGGGCTGACTTTATATGGAGATCAGACACAAACATCTGCTTGGGGGAATGTATTACCAACTAGCAGGGGATAACAAACAAAGATATATGGCAAAGAATGCAACATGAATATCTGAATGTTTGAAAGTTATATGCATATGCATGGTTTATGTATGATGAATGCTGACAAAACAGACATGTCTAATACAAACAAGTCCAACAATAGAGGATCAAACATCCGGTACTACATCACAAGAGAGAAATCCATGACCACCAAGATCTCTGCCGGGGAATGAGCATCAGTCAATTCCAATTGGGGGCAAAGTTGTTGCACAGATGAACTCCGACGTAGAATCAATTCCACCAGGGAAGTTATCAAAGAGGAGGATGGATCTCTGGGGGGAACAACCAAAAACCATAAGCTTCCAAAGATCACCAGATATTGTCCTGCCAATGAGATCATATCTGTTGAGGAGGGAGAGATGAATAATCTCGCCGAACACGCTGCTCGAGAGAAAGGACCGCAAGAGGCTCCGGAGAAAGAGGTCATGAGCATGCCAGGAATATGAACAAACACCTTACTCTGTCGAGGATCCTACCATCCTTGGGAGAGCACTACAGGCATTCCCAATATCCCTATGCCATTGTGAATGTTCACTTTGTTTAAAAACAAATAATGAAAAATTTGATTATTTAAAACAATGATATTTTTTCCAATTAGAACATGCAAAACATTTGTTGAATAGAAACAAATAAGAGTGCAAATAATTGGGTAAAGGCTCAAATTTATTTGATGGAATAGTAGTCTGCAAATGGCAAGACTCCATAGATCTTTACAAATTTGAAATTGGTGATATATATTGGAAAAGGGCTACATTGAACATAATGACCGTTTCTCCACCAATTCTGAATCCGATGTATTCGAAGCTTTGGTTGATGATGAATGAGCGAGAATCTCTGACGGATGACAGTTGTAGAACAAAGTCTTGTCAGGATGCAGTTACTTGCCAAATCCCTATTTTTTTTGCCTAGATTGCCCCAGGGTGAGGTGCTCAATCTAGCGGGTTTCATTTATTTATTTATTTTTTATTTATTTTTTATGTCTCTAACTTTTGCCTGGATCTCCCTTTCGGGTTTTCAATCCACCGAGACGCTCATTTTTGCCTAAGCCGCCCTTTCGGGTTTTCAACTTAGCGAGCTATTCTGTTTTTATTTTTAGGCGAAGTATTTCTTGACTGCATCTGAATTCACAGGCCGAGGGAAGTCCTCCCCATCCATGGTTGTAAGTATCAATTCACCGCCTGAAAAGGCTCTCTTAACAACATATGGACCTTCATAGTTTGGAGTCCACTTGCCCCTGGAATCGGGAGTGAAAGACAAAACTTTCTTGAGCACAAGGTCACCCTCTCGGAACACCCGAGGATTGACCTTCTTATCAAAGGCTTTCTTCATCCTTTGTTGATATAACTGTCCATGGCACATGACAGTCAATCTCTTCTCTTCAATTAAATTCAACTGGTCATAACGACTTTGAACCCATTCAGCATCAGTCAACTTGGCTTCCATCAAGACTCTCATTGATGGGATCTCCACCTCTACTGGGAGCACAACCTCCATGCCATAAACAAGAGAGAAAGAGGTCGCCCCTATTGAAGTGCGGACGGACGTACGATACCCATGCAAGGCAAATGGAAGCTTCTCGTGCCAATCTTTATACGTGACAACCATCTTCTGTATAATTTTCTTGATATTCTTATTAGCAGCTTCAACAGCCCCATTCATCTTGGGTATGTAAGGAGAGGAATTATGATGTGCAATCTTGAACTCACTACACAGCTCTTTCATCATCTTGTTGTTTAAGTTAAACCCATTATCAATAATGATCTTATCTGGCACACCATATCGGCATATGAGTTGATTCTTGATAAACTTCACAACCACCTGCCTGGTCACATTTGCATATGATGCCGCTTCAACCCACTTGGTGAAGTAATCAATTGCTACGAGAATAAATCTGTGACCATTAGACGCTTTTGGCTCTATCATGCCAATCATGTCGATTCCCCACATGGAGAAGGGCCATGGTGACGAAATCACATTCAGAAGTGTCGGAGGAATATGAATCTTATCCGCATAGATCTGACACTTATGGCATTTCTTCACATATTTGCAACAGTCAGACTCCATTGTCAGCTAATAGTAGCCTGCTCTCAACATCTTTCTAGCCATGGCATGTCCATTGGAATGAGTACCAAATGAACCCTCATGGACCTCAGTCATCAACAGGTCTGCTTCGTGTCTATCAACACGTCTGAGCAACACCATGTCAAAATTTCTCTTATAAAGCACATCACTATTGAGGTAGAAACTTCCAGATAATCTCCTCAGAGTTTTCCTATCTTTCACAGATGCTACAGGTGGGTAATTTGGTTCTGAAGGAAACACTTGATGTCATAATACCATGGCTTATCATCTTTCACCTCCTCTACTGCAAATACATGAGCTGGTCTATCCAAGCGTATCACAGTGATATTGGGAACTTCATTCCAAAGCCTGACCACAATCATCGAAGCAAGTGTTGCAAGAGCATCTGCCATTCGATTCTCGTCTCGAGGAATATGATGGAAGTCAACCTCAGTAAAGAACGTTAAAATCCTCCTCGCACAATCTCTATATGGGATGAGGCTAGGCTGATTCGTTTCCCATTCACCCTTAATCTGATTAACAACGAGGGCCGAATCACCATAAACATCAAGATGCTTGATCCTAAGATCGATGCATTCTTCCAACCCCATAATACAAGCTTCATACTCAGCCATATTATTCGTGCATTTGAAAGTTAGCCTTGCTGTAAAAGGAAAATGTGTGCCCTGAGGGTTAATAATCACTGCCCCAATACCATTTCCATATTGATTTACAGCGCCATCAAATACCATACTCCATCTGGAACCAGGCTCTGGCCCTTCATCGAGCGTAGGCTCATCACAATCTTTCATTTTCAAATACAGAATCTCCTCGTCTGGGAAGTCATACTGAACTGACTGATAATCCTCAATTGGTTGATGTGCCAAGTGGTCAGCCAAGATACTACCTTTAACAACCTTCTAAGCTCGATACTCAATATCATAACAACATCTGCCAACGGGCAATTCTCCCTGTTAAAGCAGGCTTCTCAAAGATATACTTGATTGGATCCATTTTGGTTATCAACCAAGTCGTATGATTCAACATATACTGGCGTAAGCGCTTAGCAGCCCAAGCCAAAGCACAACATGTTTTTTCAAGCATTGAGTATCGAGACTCACAATCGGTAAACTTTTTAATCAAATAGTAGATGGCATGCTCTTTCTTTCCTGATTCGTCCTGCTGACCAAGGACACAACCCATTGAGTCTTCAAGAACTGTCAAATACATAATCAATGGTCTTCCTTCCACAGGCGGAGACAGGATCAGAGGCTCAGACAAATACTCTTTGATACCGTCAAAAGCTTTCTAGCAATCCTCGGTCCAATCATGGGACTGATCTTTTTGGAGGAGCTTGATTATCGGCGCACATGTGGCAGTCATGTAGGATATGAATCTAGAAATGTAATTCAAGCGGCCAAGAAAACCTCGGACTTGCTTCTCAGTTTTGGGCGCAGGCATCTCTTGTATTGCTTTGACCTTTGCAGGATCAACCTCAATACCTCTTTCACTAACGATAAAGCCCAATAGCTTGCCGGAACGGACTCCAAATGTACACTTGTTGGGATTCAGACGAAGCTTGTACTTCCTCAGACGCAGAAAGAGCTTCAACAAGTGCTCTACATGTTCAACTTCCATTCTTGACTTAGCAATCATATCATCAACATATACCTCGATCTCCTTATGCATCATATCATGAAACAAGGTAGTCATAGCTCATTGATACGTGGCTCCGGCGTTCTTCAAACCGAAGGGCATCACTCGATAACAGAATGTTCCCCAAGGTGTGATGAATGTTGTCTTCTCCATATTCTCGGCTGCCATTTTAATCTGATTATATCCGGAAAATCTGTCCATGAATGAGAAGACATTGAATTTAGTTGTATTATCTACCAACATATCAATATGTGGTAGAGGAAAATCATCTTTCGGACTAGCTTTATTCAAGTCTCTATAGTCCACACACATTCAGACTTTTCCATCTTTCTTAGGCACGAGCACAATATTGGCCACCCATTGAGGATATGTAGAAGTCACCAGAAACCCCGCATCAATTTGCTTCTGAACTTCCTCCTTGATTTTTACAGCCATATCGGGATGAGTTCTTCTGAGCTTTTGCTTCACAGGCACACACTCAGGCTTCAAAGGTAGGAAATGTTGCATGATATCAGTATCTAAACCAGGCATGTCTTCATATGACCAGGCGAAGACGTCAACATATTCTCGTAGCAACTCAATCAACCCCTTCTTTACAGACTCTTCCAAGAGTGCCCCAATCTTCACCTCACGAACACAATCCTCAGACCCCAAGTTGACTGTTTCCAGATTCTCAAGATGTGCCTGAATGATCTTTTCTTCATGCTCAAGTAGACGGGTAATCTCATTAGGAATCTCTTCAACATCATCTTCTTCCGCCTCAAATACAGGGAATTCGAAGTTGGGAGATGGTGTTGGATCATTATGTTCAATGGGTTTCATCAGCCTGCATAATGATTTTGGATATAAAGAGCTTTTAGAATTCAAGCAAGGCAAATCATTATGCAGATGAAAAAGATTAATTTTATTTTATCTTTAAAGGGTTTTATGTGATCACCAATTTCATGCAAAAATCGAAAAGGGAAAATATTTAGAAAAACAAACATTTAACATGAATTTATTGAATGAAAGTATCATTGTATTTATGCGCCAACAATGTCATCACTTCTCCTTTTGGCATGGGAGAAGGGTTTTCAAACATAATGAACATTACTTTGATTTATGGATAACTGTCGGAATATCCACAGCGACCCAATTATTGCAGATCCCTCGAGGGATAATGAAATTGCCAGAATCCTCTTCGTCCTCTTCCAAAATGGCAGCAGCCTCTTCGCCTTGACCAGTGTGGATGAATCCTCCACTCTTGAACAAACCTTGCTTGTTGAAGACCCCAGAAGAATAGCCTATGCCAGCCCGGGACTTGTTGTCTTCTAACTTGATCATTTGCCCTAATCCATCAGTTACACCATGCTCAATGGCTAACTTTGCATCTTTATAGGAAGCAAATGAGGGAGTTCTCTTCTCAACAGGTTCAACAATGGATAAAGCTTGGAAGGGAGTTCCAACTTCATCCTCAGCATCTATATAAGAGAAGGAAGACAAATGGCTTACCAGGAGAGCCTGTTCTCCCCCTACCACCACCAGCTTCTTATTCTTTAAAAATTTCAGTTTCTGGTGTAGGGTGGATGTCACGGCGCCAGCCTCGTGAATCCATGGTCTGCCTAGGAGACAACTATACGATGGGTGGATGTCCATAACCTAGAAGGTAATCTGGAAATCACTTGGTCCGATTTTGACTGGGAGATCAACCTCACCAATCACAGTCTTGCGAGACCCATCGAAAGCCTTCACAACTACTCCACTCTTCCTCATGGGAGACCCTTGATATGATAACTTCGTAAGAGTGGACTTTGGTAATACATTCAATGATGACCCAGTGTCCACCAGCACATTGGACATGGCGTCATCTTTGCAGCTCATGGATATGTGTAATGCCAAGTTGTGGTCTCTTCCCTCATCGGGGAGATCAACGTCACAAAAACTCAGGTTGTTACAAGCGGTGATGTTTGCAACAATACTATCAAACTGTTCTATTGTGACGTCGTGATCTACGTACGCTACATCCAACACCTTTTGAAGAGCCTCTCGGTGTGGTTCTGAATTCAATAGTAGCGATAACACAGATATTTTGGATGGCGTTTGTAGAAGCTGGTCTACAACGTTGTACTCGCTCCTTTTGATGAGCCTCAACATCTCATCACAATCTTCTCTCGTATTGCCACTCGGGCCAACAGAAGTAGGAGTTTTCAACATAGAAGAGGGCTTAGCAACAAGTGCCGGATTCAGAGTGCTCACAACATTCCTAATCGGGCGTTCAACAAAATCAGCATTAACATTCCCTCGAGCATCAACTTGAGGCTTCAACGGAGCTGAAAATATACGACCGCTGCGGGTCAAACTGCTGACGTCAGCAATATTTACGACAGATGAAGAGGGCAGGGACACCTCTTTCCCATTTTCCACTGCTACAACATTGTAGCGATAAGGAACCGCCTTCTCGGAGGAGTACGATACAGGTCCGGCTGGCTTGATAGTCAGAGCTGGAGAAACCTTCTGCTTGCTACCATCATACTTGATGACAACACGCTCAGTTATCCGGAATACCGGAGAAATTACGTTGACTTCGGGAGCATCTTCGTCAATGTTTCTGTTTTGAAGGATCTCAATGACTCCTTCGTCCAACATCTCTTGAACGTCTCTGCGCACCTGGAGACATCCTCTCTGATTAACAGAACAGACTCTGCATCTATCGTGGTCATGCTCATAATGGCTATAATCACACAGCAAGCGATGCATCTCAACCAACGATTGTCGGATATGGCTGACGTATTTAACTTTGTATTTGCCAGGGCAGCCCTGGACCATATTAACAGACTTCCCATGCTCGGGCAATGGGTTCTTCTTCACATTCGGACCTACTGAAGGAGAATTGCCATCCAAGGTGCAGCGGAATTTAAAAATTTCTCCATTTAGTGATCCTTACGAATGGGCATGATCAGTGATAGAATCGTTACCTCTTGTGGCGATTCAAACCTTTGGTGCAGATCTCTGATAATGATCAAAACCTTTGATACAGATCCACGGGGCGATCACGAACGTTGAAAGATGACAACGTCTCTACTCAGTCCACACGAACGGATTCCTTCAATCGCAGTGCTAGCTGTTATGAATGAAATCTTTGAGTGAGAGAAAGAGGGAAACAAAATTCCAAGTCTCTACTTGAATTTCTGTCTGAGTGGATTGGAGTGACAATGCTTCTACCCAAGGGGTTCTATTTATAGAACCACTTGTGTGGGCTTCAAGCTAAAAAGCCCACTTAAGTGTATTTTGGCCCATATCTTATAATATGCCCAAAATCACTTAAGTATTTGGTACCTTACCATATTTCGTCTCCCACTTAAGTGCACCGTACCTTACAGTGTTCCTTAGTTACTCTATCTCTCATCAATCCGTCCTTTGTGTGTGACCCTATAGGTTTTCGCGGCGTTGGCAATTATATTAAATCACGCATTTAACATAATAAACAGTGAGTGGTATCTAGCAACACATCACTGCTACCCAAGTCACGAAAATGTCATGTGATCTGACAAAACCCCCTGTGATAATAATTATGTGTATAATTACCCCTTTGCCCTTATGTCTATATTGAACACAAGGTATAGACCGTGTCACCCTTGTCCAGTTCAATATTGGGCCTATAGACATTTGTCCTGTTACGAAGGATTGGCAAATTCCATCTAGGACACTCATGTCCCTTAGCATGCTTCGTGGAGTACCCATCAACTGTCTTTATGGTTATCCAGTTACGGACAATGTTAGATCAGCAACAAAGCACTCGACTCTACATCTAGGATCCATAGTGGTTTCAGGTCGAAGAGTGGTATACACTATTATCACCATGAGAATAACTTATGACACTTTACATAACTTTCTATATAGTATTCTCATAGCGGGTCAATCCGGTATAAATATTACTCCTAATATTCATACCTATGTTTAAGACTTGATAACTCTTTATCCATGATCCATGAGATGTGATCATCAGTCTACAAACATAATAGTCTTAATGCTTTAATGTTATCCCACTTCACATTAAAGCTCGACTACGGATACTTTAAGAACAATGCACTTATGTTTAATGTGTTCTCATGATTAAGTCACACTTAATACATTAAATGGACTATCTATTCTTGGGACTTTATTAATCAACCATAATAAAGAAAATGCCTTTTATTATTAATAAATAATTCGATACAAGTATCAAAAGTATTGACCTCTAGGGCTTACACCAACAATCTCCCACTAGCACTAGAGCCAATCAGGCATACCCCGTATGCCCATTGATCTAGTATGGCCATCATGCTTCTGCTGCGCGAGAGGCTTTGTCAGTGGGTCAACTATATTGTCAAGTGTAGGTACTTTACATATTTTCGCACAACGCCTAAGTATGTGTTTGGATCGTTGGTGAGATCTAGGCTCCTTAGCTTGTGTGATAACACCATTGTTATCATAATAGAGACCAATGGGATCCATAATGCTAGGGACTATGCCAAGTTTATTTATCCAAACAGCTTTCTTTGCTGCACTTAAGGAAGCAATATACTTGGCCTCAATTGTAGAATCAGCAACTGTATCTCGCGTTGAACTTTTCAAGCTCACAGTGCCACCATTTAAGCAAAACACATAACCAGATTGGAATCATTCATATTAAAGCGTCTCAGCACTTTGTCTATGTATGTACTCTGACTTAAGCAGTTTTGTGATCTATCTCTATAGATTCTGATTCCTAATATATAGGTTGCTTCACCTAGGTCCTTCATAGAAAAGCATTTCCCAAACCAAGACTTTACTTGTTGCAGGGTAGGGATATCGATTCCAATGAGTAATATGTCATCTACATATAATACCAGAAATACGATCATGCTCCCACTAACCTTCTTGTAGACACAAGTCTCATCTTCGTTCTTGATGAATCCATACAGTTTTACTGTTTCATCAAGGCGAAGATTCCATGAGTAGGTCACAGGCTCATATTGATCCATGAGTAATACATCACCTTGATCAGATATCCATATATCTCAGGTAGGTGACGTATCCTGCCTGACCTACGCTGGTCTTGTTCTACTTGAGCAGGTTGCTCTTACACAACTACTTGTGTTTCCTGCTCTAATTCCTCCATAGGTGTATCGATGCTTTGTGATTCTTGAATTTCTTCAAGCTCTACTTTCCTCCCACTGGTTCCTTTGGAATTAAAATTCTTTTCTAGGAAAACTCCAGTTCGAGCGACAAACACTTTGCCCTCCGAAGGATTGTAGAAGTAATATCCTCTTGTTTCTTTAGGATACCCCCACAAATAAGCATTGGTCAGATTTGGGCTTAAGCTTAGTTGAAATTTGTCGTTTCACATAAACTTCGCAACCCCAAATCTTCATGTAAGACATATGTGGTCTCTTACCACTCCATATCTCATATGGTGTCTTTTCAATCTTTTGGATGAAACACGGTTAAGTGTGTAAGCTGATGTCAATGGTGTATGTCCTCAAAAGGAGTTTGGAAGATTGGTGTGACTCATCATGGATCGGACCATGTCCAACAGGGTTCGATTTCTTCTCTCAGATACACCCTTCCATTGGGATGTTCCAGGAGGAGTAAGTTGGGATAGGATCCCACACTCTTTCAGATGGTCATCAAACTCTAGGATTAAATACTCATCACTTCGATCTGATCGAAGATTTTTAATATTCTTACCTAGTTGGTTTTATCTCGTTAGGTTTCACCCTTTTGTATTAATGTTATTAATAGGCATTTCAAGATCAAGGACATATAGTCCATTGTTCATTTGTGCAGTAGCATAGAATATATCATTCAAATAAATTGAGCAACAATTATTCTTTATTATAAATGAAAAACCAAACTTGTCCAAACAAGCAATGAAAATAATATTCCTGCTAATTGCAGGTACATAATAACAGTTCTCTAATTGAATTATTAAACCACTAGGTAAAGTCAATACAAAAGTTCCTACGGCTAAAGCAGCAACCTTTGCTCCATAGCCAACTCGTAGGTCGACTTCACCTTTTTCCAAATCTCTACTCCTTTTTAGTTCCTGCACATTTGTACAAATGTGAGAACCGCATCCAGTATCTAATACCCATGATGCAGAAGTAGATAAATTAATAACAAAAATACCTGAAGTTGAAGTCTCTACTCCATTCTTCTTATCTTCCAGGTACTTTGGGCAGTTCCTCTTCCAGTGTCCGGTCTTACCGCAATGGAAGCAGGTGCCTTCTTTTGCTATGCCTCCACTAAGCTTCAAAGCAGCAATGGATCTGGGATTGGCAACTTCCTTTCCCTTCCCCTTATCACTCTACTTAGTGGGCCTTTTGTTCTGTCTCTTTCCATTTCCGATCATCAAAATGGACTTCCCTTTTGACTTCAGATTCTGCTCGGCAGTTCTTAACATGGCGAGCAGTTCAGGAAGAGATTTGTCCATATCAATCATATTGAAATTTAGGACAAATTGACTGAAACTATCTGGCAATGATTGCAAGATCAAATCAGTTGCAAGTTCCTTTTCGAGGGGAAAACCCAATCTCTCATGGTTTTCCACATACCCAATCATCTTGAGTACATGGGGACCTACAGGGGCTCCCTCAGCTAACTTGCTTTGAAAAAGGGCTTTTGAAACTTCAAACCTCTCATGCCTTGCTTGCTCTTGATAGAGCAACTTCAGGTGTTCGATCATATCGAACGCTGACATGTTCTCATGTTGCTTTTGCAATTCTGAGTTCATGGTAGCTAGCATGAGACAAGCAGTTTCATTGGCATCATCGGCATGCTTCTTATAAGCATCTCTTTCTGCCTTAGGTGCAGAACTAGGAGGTTCCTCTTCAGGAACAAGTGTCTCCAAGACATACAACTTTTTATCATGTTTGAGGACAATCCTCAGGTTTCGGTGCCAATCCAGAAAATTTGTCCCAAACAATTTTTCCTTATCAAGGATTGATCGCAAGATGTTGTTAGAGGTGTTTGCTGTCATGGTAATCTACACAAGGATTAATGAAAATATAAGTATCATTGACATATTCAATTAGGCCTTTAATTAAATATGCTCCCACTATTTTACTCAAAACAAATGACCCTCATCATCTGATTCGGAAAATCCCGTTGGAAGATTTTCTAGTGGGTCGAGATCCATATTTCACTTCGTTCTAAGTCCGCGTAGGCGGATTACACAAAACTAGGTTATTTAGGTAGGAACTCCTTCCAATTGTATCTCATACAACTCTCGAAAATTTCAATTGGGTGAATAACTCCTTATTCCAATCCATCATATGGATTATTCCCAACTCTTGCTTCTAAACATATATAAGAAAATTATAATCAAGTTTGACTCATCGTTTTAGCAGTTGGATATTACAATTATCCCATCGCACCTTAACTAATACAAAACATGCACCTCGCGTAGGCGAAACCTACATTATTCGATACCAGTCTTGATGAGTGCTAAAACTTGGAAATCAAACATATATAATATTCTCATAATTGTTTAGTTAAGTTTGACCCATTGTTTTAACAGTTGGATATTACAATTATCCCATCGCACCTTACTAATATATAGATCATGCACCTCGTGTAGGCGAAACCTACATTATCCATTACTAGTCTTGATGAGTGTTAAAACTTGGAAAGCATAAAATTAATATTTAATTTGAGGGAAATGCAATTTTTCTGATCTCACCGGCTTGTTTATCATATAAACCGTCTCTCACATGCATCAACATACATTCACATGCATCAACATACATACATACATAATGAAACAGTTATAGCCCCTAGCGCAATTATTCTCCCAAGCCAATGAGAGAACCTAAGCTAACCTACAACGATCTAAGCTTCTCCAAGCAAGATCTTCAAGGTTGTCCTCCTTTGGCACTGACTTCTTTGCTTTCTTCATATCATTACATTACATGAAAGAAACTCGTTTTACATACGAGGGAGTGAGATGAGAAAAGAAGTTACATTTGGGAGATTAAGAGAGAGGCACGACACGCAGGTCGTATTTTAAAAACCCAAAACAAAACAAAGGAAAACTAAGGCCATACCCGATCACCACAAGATAATAATAAACACTTTATTATTATTATTATTAATTCCTTTAATTAATTAAAATCAAATTAAATTTCGACGACCGATCACACTACGCAGAGTTAGCCGGGGGTCCGCTGCCCGGACAGCGGGAACGGGTGTTCCGCTGCCCGTTCAAGGCACAACGGAATTTAAAATTTTCTCCATTTAGTGATCCTTACGAATGGGCATTATCAGTGATAGAATCGTTACCTCTTGTGGCGATTCAAACCTTTGGTGCAGATCTCTGATAATGATCAAAACCTTTGATACAGATCCACGGGGCGATCACGAACGTTGAACGATGACAACGTCTCTACTCAGTCCACACGAACGGATTCCTTCAATCGCAGTGCTAGCTGTTATGAATGAAGGCTTTGAGTGAGAGAAAGAGGGAAACAAAATTCCAAGTCTCTACTTGAATTTCTGTCTGAGTGGATTGGAGTGACAATGCTTCTACCCAAGGGGTTCTATTTATAGAACCACTTGTGTGGGAATCAAGCTAAAAAGCCCACTTAAGTGTATTTTGGCCCATATCTTATAATATGCCCAAAATCACTTAAGTATTTGGTACCTTACCATATTTCGTCTCCCACTTAAGTGCACCGTACCTTACAGTGTTCCTTAGTTACTCTATCTCTCATCAATCCGTCCTTTGTGTGTGACCCTATAGGTTTTCGCGGCGTTGGCAATTATATTAAATCACGCATTTAACATAATAAACAGTGAGTGGTATCTAGCAACACATCACTGCTACCCAAGTCACGAAAATGTCATGTGATCTGACAAAACCCCCTGTGATAATAATTATGTGTATAATTACCCCTTTGCCCTTATGTCTATATTGAACACAAGGTATAGACCGTGTCACCCTTGTCCAGTTCAATATTGGGCCTATAGACATTTGTCCTGTTACGAAGGATTGGCAAATTCCATCTAGGACACTCATGTCCCTTAGCATGCTTCGTGGAGTACCCATCAACTGTCTTTATGGTTATCCAGTTACGGACAATGTTAGATCAGCAACAAAGCACTCGACTCTACATCTAGGATCCATAGTGGTTTCAGGTCGAAGAGTGGTATACACTATTATCACCATGAGAATAACTTATGACACTTTGCATAACTTTCTATATAGTATTCTCATAGCGGGTCAATCCGGTATAAATATTACTCCTAATATTCATACCTATGTTTAAGACTTGATAACTCTTTATCCATGATCCATGAGATGTGATCATCAGTCTACAAACATAATAGTCTTAATGCTTTAATGTTATCCCACTTCACATTAAAGCTCGACTACGGATACTTTAAGAACAATGCACTTATGTTTAATGTGTTCTCATGATTAAGTCACACTTAATACATTAAATGGACTATCTATTCTTGGGACTTTATTAATCAACCATAATAAAGAAAATGCCTTTTATTATTAATAAATAATTCGATACAAGTACCAAAAGTATTGACCTCTAGGGCTTACACCAACAATCTCCCACTAGCACTAGAGCCAATCAGGCATACCCCGTATGCCCATTGATCTAGTATGGCCATCATGCTTCTGCTGCGCGAGAGGCTTTGTCAGTGGGTCAACTATATTGTCAAGTGTAGGTACTTTACATATTTTCGCACAACGCCTAAGTATGTGTTTGGATCGTTGGTGAGATCTAGGCTCCTTAGCTTGTGTGATAACACCATTGTTATCATAATAGAGACCAATGGGATCCATAATGCTAGGGACTATGCCAAGTTTATTTATCCAAACAGCTTTCTTTGCTGCACTTAAGGCAGCAATATACTTGGCCTCAATTGTAGAATCAGCAACTGTATCTCGCGTTGAACTTTTCAAGCTCACAGTGCCACCATTTAAGCAAAAACAATAACCAGATTGGAATCATTCATATTAAAGCGTCTCAGCACTTTGTCTATGTATGTACTCTGACTTAAGCAGTTTTGTGATCTATCTCTATAGATTCTGATTCCTAATATATAGGTTGCTTCACCTAGGTCCTTCATAGAAAAGCATTTCCCAAACCAAGACTTTACTTGTTGCAGGGTAGGGATATCGATTCCAATGAGTAATATGTCATCTACATATAATACCAGGAATACGATCATGCTCCCACTAACCTTCTTGTAGACACAAGTCTCATCTTCGTTCTTGATGAATCCATACAGTTTTACTGTTTCATCAAGGCGAAGATTCCATGATTAGGTCACAGGCTCATATTGATCCATGAGTAATACATCACCTTGATCAGATATCCATATATCTCAGGTAGGTGACGTATCCTGCCTGACCTACGCTGGTCTTGTTCTACTTGAGCAGGTTGCTCTTACACAACTACTTGTGTTTCCTGCTCTAATTCCTCCATAGGTGTATCGATGCTTTGTGATTCTTGAATTTCTTCAAGCTCTACTTTCCTCCCACTGGTTCCTTTGGAATTAAAATTCTTTTCTAGGAAAACTCCAGTTCGAGCGACAAACACTTTGCCCTCCGAAGGATTGTAGAAGTAATATCCTCTTGTTTCTTTAGGATACCCCCACAAATAAGCATTGGTCAGATTTGGGCTTAAGCTTAGTTGAAATTTGTCGTTTCACATAAACTTCGCAACCCCAAATCTTCATGTAAGACATATGTGGTCTCTTACCACTCCATATCTCATATGGTGTCTTTTCAATCTTTTGGATGGAACACGGTTAAGTGTGTAAGCTGATGTCAATGGTGTATGTCCTCAAAAGGAGTTTGGAAGATTGGTGTGACTCATCATGGATCGGACCATGTCCAACAGGGTTCGATTTCTTCTCTCAGATACACCCTTCCATTGGGATGTTCCAGGAGGAGTAAGTTGGGATAGGATCCCAGACTCTTTCAGATGGTCATCAAACTCTAGGATTAAATACTCATCACTTCGATCTGATCGAAGATTTTTAATATTCTTACCTAGTTGGTTTTATCTCGTTAGGTTTCACCCTTTTGTATTAATGTTATTAATAGGCATTTCAAGATCAAGGACATATAGTCCATTGTTCATTTGTGCAGTAGCATAGAATATATCATTCAAATAAATTGAGCAACAATTGTTCTTTATTATAAATGAAAAACCAAACTTGTCCAAACAAGCAATGAAAATAATATTCCTGCTAATTGCAGGTACATAATAACAGTTCTCTAATTGAATTATTAAACCACTAGGTAAAGTCAATACAAAAGTTCCTACGGCTAAAGCAGCAACCTTTGCTCCATAGCCAACTCGTAGGTCGACTTCACCTTTTTCCAAATCTCTACTCCTTTTTAGTTCCTGCACATTTGTACAAATGTGAGAACCGCATCCAGTATCTAATACCCATGATGCAGAAGTAGATAAATTAATAACAAAAATACCTGAAGTTGAAGTCTCTACTCCATTCTTCTTATCTTCCAGGTACTTTGGGCAGTTCCTCTTCCAGTGTCCGGTCTTACCGCAATGGAAGCAGGTGCCTTCTTTTGCTATGCCTCCACTAAGCTTCAAAGCAGCAGTGGATCTGGGATTGGCAACTTCCTTTCCCTTCCCCTTATCACTCTACTTAGTGGGCCTTTTGTTCTGTCTCTTTCCATTTCCGATCATCAAAATGGACTTCCCTTTTGACTTCAGATTCTGCTCGGCAGTTCTTAACATGGCGAGCAGTTCAGGAAGAGATTTGTCCATATCAATCATATTGAAATTTAGGACAAATTGACTGAAACTATCTGGCAATGATTGCAAGATCAAATCAGTTGCAAGTTCCTTTTCGAGGGGAAAACCCAATCTCTCATGGTTTTCCACATACCCAATCATCTTGAGTACATGGGGACCTACAGGGGCTCCCTCAGCTAACTTGCTTTGAAAAAGGGCTTTTGAAACTTCAAACCTCTCATGCCTTGCTTGCTCTTGATAGAGCAACTTCAGGTGTTCGATCATATCGAACGCTGACATGTTCTCATGTTGCTTTTGCAATTCTGAGTTCATGGTAGCTAGCATGAGACAAGCAGTTTCATTGGCATCATCGACATGCTTCTTATAAGCATCTCTTTCTGCCTTAGGTGCAGAACTAGGAGGTTCCTCTTCAGGAACAAGTGTCTCCAAGACATACAACTTTTTATCATGTTTGAGGACAATCCTCAGGTTTCGGTGCCAATCCAGAAAATTTGTCCCAAACAATTTTTCCTTATCAAGGATTGATCGCAAGATGTTGTTAGAGGTGTTTGCTGTCATGGTAATCTACACAAGGATTAATGAAAATATAAGTATCATTGACATATTCAATTAGGCCTTTAATTAAATATGCTCCCACTATTTTACTCAAAACAAATGACCCTCATCATCTGATTCGGAAAATCCCGTTGGAAGATTTTCTAGTGGGTCGAGATCCATATTTCACTTCGTTCTAAGTCCGCGTAGGTGGATTACACAAAACTAGGTTATTTAGGTAGGAACTCCTTCCAATTGTATCTCATACAACTCTCGAAAATTTCAATTGGGTGAATAACTCCTTATTCCAATCCATCATATGGATTATTCCCAACTCTTGCTTCTAAACATATATAAGAAAATTATAATCAAGTTTGACTCATCGTTTTAGCAGTTGGATATTACAATTATCCCATCGCACCTTAACTAATACAAAACATGCACCTCGCGTAGGCGAAACCTACATTATTCGATACCAGTCTTGATGAGTGCTAAAACTTGGAAATCAAACATATATAATATTCTCATAATTTGTTTAGTTAAGTTTGACCCATTGTTTTAACAGTTGGATATTACAATTATCCCATCGCACCTTACTAATATATAGATCATGCACCTCGTGTAGGCGAAACCTACATTATCCATTACTAGTCTTGATGAGTGTTAAAACTTGGAAAGCATAAAATTAATATTTAATTTGAGGGAAATGCAATTTTTCTGATCTCACCGGCTTGTTTATCATATAAACCGTCTCTCACATGCATCAACATACATTCACATGCATCAACATACATACATACATAATGAAACAGTTATAGCCCCTAGCGCAATTATTCTCCCAAGCCAATGAGAGAACCTAAGCTAACCTACAACGATCTAAGCTTCTCCAAGCAAGATCTTCAAGGTTGTCCTCCTTTGGCACTGACTTCTTTGCTTTCTTCATATCATTACATTACATGAAAGAAACTCGTTTTACATACGAGGGAGTGAGATGAGAAAAGAAGTTACATTTGGGAGATTAAGAGAGAGGCACGACACGCAGGTCGTATTTTAAAAACCCAAAACAAAACAAAGGAAAACTAAGGCCATAACCGATCACCACAAGATAATAATAAACACTTTATTATTATTATTAATTCCTTTAATTAATTAAAATCAAATTAAATTTCGACGACCGATCACACTACGCAGAGTTAGCCGGGGGTCCGCTGCCCGGACAGCGGGAACGGGTGTTCCGCTGCCCGTTCAAGGCACAACGGAATTTAAAATTTTCTCCATTTAGTGATCCTTACGAATGGGCATTATCAGTGATAGAATCGTTACCTCTTGTGGCGATTCAAACCTTTGGTGCAGATCTCTGATAATGATCAAAACCTTTGATACAGATCCACGGGGCGATCACGAATGTTGAACGATGACAACGTCTCTACTCAGTCCACACGAACGGATTCCTTCAATCGCAGTGCTAGCTGTTATGAATGAAGGCTTTGAGTGAGAGAAAGAGGGAAACAAAATTCCAAGTCTCTACTTGAATTTCTGTCTGAGTGGATTGGAGTGACAATGCTTCTACCCAAGGGGTTCTATTTATAGAACCACTTGTGTGGGCTTCAAGCTAAAAAGCCCACTTAAGTGTATTTTGGCCCATATCTTATAATATGCCCAAAATCACTTAAGTATTTGTTACCTTACCATATTTCGTCTCCCACTTAAGTGCACCGTACCTTACAATGTTCCTTAGTTACTCTATCTCTCATCAATCCGTCCTTTGTGTGTGACCCTATAGGTTTTCGCGGCGTTGGAAATTATATTAAATCACGCATTTAACATAATAAACAGTGAGCGGTATCTAGCAACACATCACTGCTACCCAAGTCACGAAAATGTCATGTGATCTGACAAAACCTCCTATGATAATAATTATGTGTATAATTACCCCTTTGCCCTTATGTCTATATTGAACACAAGGTATAGACCGTGTCACCCTTGTCCAGTTCAATATTGGGCCCATAGACATTTATCCTATTACGCAGGATTGGCAAATTCCATCTAGGACACTCATGTCCCTCAGCATGCTTCGTGGAGTACCCATCAACTGTCTTTATGGTTATCCAGTTACGGACAACGTTAGATCAGCAACAAAGCACTCGACTCTACATCTAGGATCCATAGTGGTTTCAGGTCGAAGAGTGGTATACACTATTATCACCATGAGAATAACTTATGATACTTTGCATAACTTTCTATATAGTATTCTCATAGCGGGTTAATCCGGTATAAATATTACTCCTAATATTCATACCTATGTTTAAGACTTGATAACTCTTTATCCATGATCCATGAGATGTGATCATCAGTCTACAAACATAATAGTCTTAATGCTTTAATGTTATCCCACTTCACATTAAAGCTCGACTACGGATACTTTAAGAACAGTGCCCTTATATTTAATGTGTTCTCATGATTAAGTCACACTTAATACATTAAACGGACTATCTATTCTTGGGACTTTATTAATCAACCATAATAAAGAAAATGCCTTTTATTATTAATAAATAATTCGATACAAGTACCAAAAGTATTGGCCTCTAGGGCTTACACCAACACCTACGTCCTCGAAAAACAAAATCCCGCTTCTCACAAGGTCTTGCACCTTGGTCTTCAGAGGATAACAATTCTCCACGTCATGTCCGGGAGCACCAGAATGATACACACAATGAAGTTCAGGCTTGTACCACCACTGGGGGCTAGAAGGTACAGCGGGAGGGTCTCGCGGAGTGATTAACTTTCTATTGATCAAAGATGGATAGAGTTCAGCATAAGTCATCGAAATTGGATCGAAGGTGACCCTCTTCCTCTCGTAGCTGGTACTGGCATTGTTGTTGTTGTTTCGAGGTTGGTAGGCCTGCTGTTGTGGATGCTATTGTTGTTGCTGATATTGTTGAGTTTGCGGTTGTTGATAATGCTGGTCTTCTCTGAAAACAGGTGCTATATGAGCCACCTGATGCTGATTGTTGACTGGGCGAGCAATCTTCCTCTTCTTAGAGGGTTTTCTCTTGATATGGGAAGACACAAGATGTGCCTCTCCCTCCTTCTTCTTCGTAAAACTTCCATATCTTTTTGCTGAAGAGCCTTCATCTCGAGTTAAGTGTCCTTCATGGACCCCCTCTTCCAATCTCATCCCCATATTCACCATCTCGGTGAAGTCTGAGGGAGCACTGGCTATCATCTTCTCGTAATAGAATGAGCTCAAGGTCTTCAAGAAGATCTTAGTCATCTCTTTCTCCTCAAGGGGAGGCACTATCTGAGCTGCCAACTCGCGCCACCTCTGGGCGTATTCTTTGAAGGTCTCTTTCTCTTTCTGGGACATCGCTCTCAGCTGGTTCCTATCAGGAGCCATATCCACGTTATATTTATATTGTTTGACGAAGGCCTCGCCAAGATCGTTGAAAGAGCGGATGTTCGAACTTTCCAAACCCATGTACCACCGGAGAGCGGCACCGGACAGACTGTCCTGGAAATAGTGAATGAGCAGTTGATCATTATCAGTTTGCGTCGACATCTTGCGAGCATACATCACAAGATGGCTGAGAGGGCATGTGTTTCCCTTATACTTCTCAAATTCAGGCACTTTGAATTTAATAGGGATCTTCACGTTGGCCACAAGGCACAACTCAGCAACACTCTTACCAAAGAGATCCTTCCCCCTCAAAGTCTTCAGTTCCTTGCGATGCTTAAGAAATTGGTCTTTCATGTCATCCATCTTCTCATAAACGTCTGGGCCCTCAGATGGCTCAGAATGATAGATGGTATCTTCAACCCTTGGCAACGTGTGCACGACGGGAGGTGGTACTGAAAGGACCGGGCTAGATGCCGGCAAAGAATCAAGAGTTGGAGCAAAACCTTCTGGCATGAAATTGGCAGGCATTCCCCAAGGGAACCCGGCTGGCATAGATGGCGCAAAGTGAGCTGTTGTAGCAGGCACAGTAGAAGTCACGATCTTAGAAATGACCGTCCTCTGGGGAGGAGTTGAGGGTGTTGGAGAAGACTGGCTCTGGGCAGCTAAGAATGACTCCATCAGGGCAGTCAATCTGGCTACTTCCTCTTTCAGCTCGCGGTTTTCTTGTTCCAAATGATCCATCAGTCTCGAAGAATTGGCTCTGGTGTAGTACCGGTGAGTCAGCTTGTCTTCAAAATAAATGAAGAACACAGAGTTAGACCATAGGACAAGAAGCCTAGAGCAAAACCTTCTTATGCACATGATGCATGCAATGCTTGTGCGTATGATTTGTTTTTTATTTCAGAGGAACTTCAGAGTTCTACTTGCAAATTTTAGGAAATATTATATTCTTATCACATATGGGAACATCTCATCAATAACATCTGAAAAATATATTTTTTTACACCAAAGGAGTACAACATTGGTAACCAATTACAATATAAGAGAAAAGGAAAATGATCATCCTATGGATCCCTAGAAACAATCATCTAAAGCTCGGGATACGGGAAGATAGGATGCACAAAGCCTCTTCACTTCCTCTTCATAGGCTGCCTCCATATCTGCCTTCTCCTTGGTGAGTCGATCATACTTCCTCTTCCAAAACCTGGAAGACTGAGGAAGCAGAGAAGTTCATGCATCATTAGGATCATCAATGACCTGATGTTCGAGGAACTCTATTAGAGCATCCTTCTCCTTGATCTGCTGAAGCAACTCTTCTCGTTCACGGATCCAAGCTAGTGAACGGTCTTCGTCTCTTAACTCCTCTACTCCTTGGTCAGGGAGGGTTGATGGCTCAACCTCAACCAAAGGTGTAGGTCTCGGATACTCGTACGTCATGAGGTACTTAGAAGCTCTCTTCCTAACCCAAGCAGTGTAAGGCTCCAAAGCGACACAATTCTTCGGACCTAGCTCCTTCCTTCCTTTCCTATGAATCTTGCGCCAAGCGCGGACCATCCTGACTTTCAAGCCTTGGGGATCTTTACCCTCCTGAAAGAACACACCCTCTAACAGAATGTTATTGGGTTTATCCTTTAGGGGGAACCCAAGCTGACGACGTGCCAAAATAGGGTTGTAGTTAATCCCACCACATGTACCAAGAAGAGGTACATTGGAGAATTCACCACAAGAGTCGATAATCTGCACGCCATCATACACACGGCTGTACCAAGAGATATCATCATTAGTGAGAGACATAAGTCTCATGGACCACCATAGACATCCCTTGTTCTCCTTGAAGGCGACCGTTTGCGGTAAGTGAGAAATAAACCACTTATACAACAGCGGAAAACAACACACAATGGCACCACCACCCTTTGCATTCCTCATATGCAAAGAAAAATAAGTGTCACCCAACAGAGTCGGAACGGGATTAAGAGCAGAGAAAATCCTAATAGCGTTTACATCCACAAACTTGTCGATGTTGGGGAATAACACTAACCCATAGATGAGAAGTACAAATATGACCTCAAAGGCGTCCTCACTCATGGTCTTCCCATACATAGTAGCTTGAGCAATGAGAAACTCCGAAGGAAGACCTTGAATTCCACCTTTGGTAGTCATATGAGCACCAACCAGAGATTCATCTATATGCAACATATCGGCTATCTCTCGAGAAGTAGGAACACTTTCTAAGCCACTGAATGACAACTGGTCTAGAATAGGTATACCCAGAAGGTAGGCATACTCCTCAAGCGTGGGCAAAAGCTGAAAATCCGGAAATGTGAAGCACCGATACAAAGGATCATAAAACTGCACCAATAGACACACAAATACAACTCAATTATTTCACCAAGAACTACCATGAGGTAGCTCTGTGTGTTAGCTTTCCAACCTTCAAACGGCATCTTATATTGACCTACGGAACTAATGTTACCGCCAAAATCGTCGAATAATGCATAAAATCAAAACATACATTTTCACTAATTAGCCTACAACAATCGATTGTTAAGGGATGACAACCGATTGTCATCAAGAATGGTTCGTTACTGAATTTCTTAAAAATCATGTTTCTGAGCAGTACAATCGATTAATTCACTGTAATAATCGAGTGTCACATTATTATTATTTTTCTTCAAATTTTACACTAGTGTAATCGATTATCAAGGAGAGGCAATCGATTGTCACTGTATATTTTTCAACAAAAAAAAAACAGCTTTCACATACGTTCTTCATCCCCTTTATCCATAAACCTCCATACATGAGCCCAACAAATTTTTCCAAAATCAAATAACCCATAATACGAATTTAACAATAGAGTATGTTATCACAACCATCAACATATTACAAGACCTATATTCATCATGATTCATAGAAATTCATCATCCAATTACATCAACAATCATATTCACAACCCAAGCACTCAAACATTCATCAATGGCATAAATTTATACATGTATAATCATGATGATTCAAACAATTTCAGTCACAAAATCACATGTATAAACACAACCAGTCATTAACTTCCATATTTCTAACACAATAATTTATCAAAACAAAATCATGGAACCCTAATGAGAGAAATGACCTCTCTTCTCTACCCTATCATGCAATAAACCCATAGAGAAAGCCATTTCTCCATCATTACCTTAGAATTTCTAGCAACAATAGCAAAGCAAGCAGCTCCTATGGAATATCTCTCTCAAACCCTAGATTTCTCTTCTAATGTTCTTGTTTCTCTAAGCCTCCTTGTTTTCATGTACTAATAAAAGTTTTCCACTAAACCTAAATTCTCTAACTTTTAGAATATATATTATTCTAATTATTTTTTCTTAATTATTATTATTGCCCAACTACCTTTCAGTTTCTCTCCTCTTACCTCATACTTCCCTCAAACCACACAATTGACCCAATTCGTCATATTTACCAATTTCTCAATTTATTTCTAATATTAGTTAAAAATACTAATATTCTAGTTATTTTCTAATTATTCTACCAATCTCCTACATTTTGACCACACCCTACCACTACCATTACACCTAACGAACACATAACTTATTTTAATCAAAACACCAAATAATCAATTAAAAATATAAGTAATTAAATTAAATTAATTAGTCAAATTTGGGATGTTACAACTCTCCCCCACTTAGACAATTTTCGCTATTAAAAATTACTCGAAGGAAATAGAGTGTGATACGACTATCTCGTCTAGCTCTCTAGCTTCCAAGTTATGCTTCCACCAACCGATCCTCCTCACACTACCTTCACCTAGGAAATCTCCTTACCACGCAATTGCTTTACTTTATGATCCTCTATCTGTATGGGCGATGCCTCCACAATCAGGTTCTCTCTAACTTGTACATCGTCCACTTGGATCACATGAGATAGATCCATATTGTATATCCTCAACTGAGACACATGAAACACATCATGAATATTAGCAAGCGACAATGGCAAGGAAATTCCATAGGCCACCTCTCGTATCCTCTGCAAGATCTGGTATGGACCAAAAAAATGTGGCATGAGCTTTGAAGACTTCAAAGCTCGACCAACTCTAGTTACCGAAATAACTCACAAAAACACATTATCTCCCTCTTGGAACTCAAGTTCTTTCCTCCTCTTGTCATGATAAATCTACTAGCAACTTTGTGAAGCTTTCATCTGCTCTTGGATTATCTTGATCTTCTCAGATGTTTGTTGCAAAATCGCAAGTCCAATCACCACACTCTCACCTGATTCATACTAACATAGAGGTGTCCTACACCTCCAACTGTATAACGCTTCTAACGGGCTCATTCTAATAGTTAAATGAAAACTACTATTGTAAGTGAACTTAATCAACGACAAATAGTTATCCAAAACATCTCTTTGTTCTAGCACACAAGCCCTCAATAGATCCTTAAAGGATTGAATACTCCTCTACATTTTACTGTCCATTTTCAGATGATAAGAAGAACTCAGCTTCATCTTAGTACCTAATTCCTCTTTCAAACTCTTCCAAAAACTCGACATAAATCTTGAATCTCTATCCGACACAATGCTTAACAAAATACCATGTAGGCTAACAATCTTCTCAATATACAACTCATCTAATTTATGCAAAGTGTCATACCCTAATTTTAACCCTAAGATCCCACATCCCATTTACATCTTTTGCATATAAGCAAGGTCACATTTTGGTCCTCCCCTTTATCCATCTTTGGGTTTGCTTTTGTAGGGATCACAAAGCACCTCTTTGATGGTGTTTCACCTTTGTCTTTATTTGATTCATTTCTTATATTACCACTAATAAAAATACCAAAAATATGTCTTGTTTCCCTTAAGTTTATTATTCTAGGAAGGGCTTTCCAAATCAAGAGCATCTCAAAGTTTAGTTGCTTACTTCTCAAGGAAAGTCAAAGGTTCGTGTGTTTATTTCCATGTCTTCTTCAACAAGTAACTTCAAGCTTTGAACAATTTAATCAAGATACAATCAAGGAAATCTCATTTTGAGTTCATATGATCACCCATGTGTTTTGAAATTCAAGGAAAGTCCAAGTACACAAGCTTGTTCCAAGGGATTTGACCTAAAAGTCAACAATTTGAAGTCAAAATCCAAAGATCACAACTCCTTCAATTCTCAACATTTGAATGCCTCTTTTTCATATGACTCTTTTCAACTTCCTCTACAACTTATATTTACATGACAAGAGCCAATTATGCTTGTAGGATCATCAAAAGTTTGGAGACATTATAGGTCATTTGTGGACTTAGTGAAATTTGACCTATTTTCAAGTGATTTTTCCCCAACATTAAAGGATCATAACTTCTTCAATTTTAAAAATATGAAGCTGATTCTTTTTTCAAAATGTCATTTATGGTACCCTCTACACGTTTGTTTCAAGGACCAAGGTCAAATTATACTTGGAAGGCCATGGAATTCATTGGGACATTATAGGTCATTTTCAGCCATGAAGCACTCAGATTTTTCTAAGTTACATAACCAAATTTTCATGCCAACTTCAACATGCCATAACTTTATGATCAAACATCCAAATGCAAACTTTCTTGGCACATTGTAATCTTGACCATGTGTCGCGACACAAAAAATACCCGAGCGTAAGGAACGCTCGAAATATAAACAAAACAGAGTCACCACCGAACTTTATTTATTCCAAAGGAGGAAAGGGGAAGTATCGATAAAACCCACGAAAAACAAAAAAGAAATGGTTGTCACAACCAAACGGGTTCGGGAGTCGGTTATGCAAGGGGAAGGTATTAGCACCCCTCACATCCATCGTACTCGATGGGACCCATTTAGTTAGTTTCGTGTAAGAGTGTTAGCATGATATTGTTTATGAGCTTCTACTTATCGAGTGAGAAAAGAGAAATAAAGAAAGGAAAAACTTAGGGTTTTTAATATCAATGTGCCTGACAAGATTTCGCAATCCTGCTCCTACGTATCTCCAGGTGCTATGAAGAATTCAAGGCATACGTAGTTCTACCCAAAGAGAACTACTAGATGGATTGCTTTTAAATAGAGTGATGCTTGGATCACATTTGAGCGATTGAACCTTTACTTGCTGATCACTCTTGGAGGCTGAAGTCTTTGTTTGTTTCGCATCAAAATAGATGTCGCATACTCTTTTCTGAAAATGTTTTCGGAGTCGCACAAGGGCGGAAAACAAGTTTGATGAGTTTGAGTTGATTTTAAGAGGAGACAAGCATCCAAGCAGAGAGCTCTACTGCAGTACTCAGATGCTCGAAAAGGAAGAGGCCTAAGCCTAATCACTCTCTTTTCATCCAAAAGTTTGTTTGTAAAAATATGTGGAAAATTAGGTCAAAGTTCATTAACGGAAGACGATTAATCAGACAGAGAGCTCTACAGCAGTGTCCAAATAATCGAGAAAGAGAAGGTCGATACCCAATTAATCTTTTTCTTTTATAAGAGAAATGACCCAATTCTAGTAATTACTGAATGTTAATATGGAAGACGAATGTTTGAACATTGAGCTCTACAGCAGTATCCTAACATTCGAAACAGAGAAAGTCTAAACTTAATCAATTTCTTCCATTTTTATTATGAAAAGCTTTTAAAAACAGGGGACGACTTGACGTTGAATCAAGTGTCTGAAGTTTACTTATGAAAAGAATTTGGATGTGACGGGGGTGAGAAAATATAGGTTTGATTTGTTTGAATATGTTTTATAATTGAAGACGATTATTCAAACAGGGAGCTCTACAACAATGTTCAAATAATCGGAAACCGAGGAAGGTCTAAACCCAATCAGTCATTTTTCTTCTCAAGTATTATGAAAGAATGTGTGACGAACAAAGTCATGGTTTATTAACGGAATACGATTATTCAAACAAGGAGCTCTACAACAGTGTCCAAATAATCGGAAAAGAGAAGGTCGATACCCAATCAATCTTTTTCTTCTATAAGAGAAATGATCTAATTCTAGTAATTATTGTATTTTAATATGGAAGACGAATGTTTGAACATTGAGCTCTACAACAGTATCCTAACATTCGAACCAGAGAAAGTCTAAACTTAATCAGTTTCTTCCATTTTTATTGTAAAAGCTTTTACGTTTATAATGCAAAAAAATATTTAATTGTTTTTTTTATAAATAAAGTGGAACCTATTTCCGAAATCAAATTAACAAAACTCTCAACTATTGGATTTCTATTCTTCATGTCAAAGATAATTAAATATTAATCAAGGTACTAATTAAATAATTTAAACAATTAACAAAAAGTAAATAAAGATTAGAAAATAAGAACAAATGGGGTGTATTTCTAATTTTAGAGTGTATGCAAAATGGTAAATGTGCCTAACTGTGAATTTCATTTTTAAACCCAAATGTTAAACTCCCTTAATCTAAAACCAATACATATAATAATTAAAATTACAATAATGCAATAAGAATATTAAATAAATAAAAAACTATAACAATAAAAAAAGTGAAAAAATGGTAACGTAGTCAGTAACTCTTTTTCTTTTTGAGAGTTTCACTTCTCTTACTCTATCACATGATTACATAAATCTCTCCATGAATAGAGAAAAATAAGATTTTCTTTAGTGAAAAAATGCAGGCTAACAGCAAACCAAGATGAAATCACTATAATAATTTCTCATCCATGTCTACATTCAAACAAATATTATGAGCAAATAAATAAAAATCAAGACAAAATCAAAGACAGAAAAAAAACCTACCGCGGAAAAGATCAACGACGAACGTTGTTTCACGTAACAGAGATTTTGTTTTTGGCGGTGGTGTGAACACGGTTCAGATCCGGCGGCAACGTGAAGCTTCGAACGGAGTGATTTGCAAGAAAGGACACTGTGGTTCACGTGTTGTTGCTTGGGTTATCGATGATGTTTTCATGATGGTTTTCGCGGCGGAAGTAGGGGGTGTGCGGTGTTGTCCGCAACTTCCGTGTTGGAGTTGTTGTTGTAGTTTTAAGGGAGTTGTTTGTGTTTTTTTGTGAGGATGATGATAGGGGTGGGTTTTTAATAGTTGATTTTTAGTGAGGAGAATAAATGGTGGAATAACATTATCTCTTGTCTGAAACCGTGAGACCACCTTTATTCTTCTCCAAATTTTTCTCTTTTAAAATCTATTCCAGCCAAATCATGCCATGTGGTGTAATTTGTGTGGTCTCTCTCAAGTGCCATGTGGCTTCATTATAGTGGAAGAAGAGAGATATTTTGATACATATATTTTTTAAATTTCTCTTAAAAAAACTTGATAAAATAAAACCAAAGTTTAAAATTAAAATAAATATTAATAAAAGAAAAATAATCATAATTACAACCATAATTAATTCTAATTAATCTCAATAATTAAATTGACTATAAAAAAAACGAGCAAAAATTGAATAAAATTCCGACGCAAAAAATATACGAAAAATTAAACTGATTGCACCAAAATCATTAGTGAGAAATACATATAGGTTTTGATCAAATTTTAAGATAAAAATTGATCGGCTAAAAGGCTCAAATTGATTAAAATGCAAATTGAAAAAAATAGTTAAAAAATTAAAATGGGCACGTCAGGTCGAACTACGTGAAACGTAGATCAATAAAACTAACGTCTGCAAGTTCAATTTTAAAAATTTTCGCTCGGTAATTTGACGTACATTTAAAAATTGATTCCACCGGTCTGTCTGTAGATTCGAAAAATTATATCGAGCAACATTTCAAATAGTATGCGAAATAAAATGCATGTTGTGACAAGTATACAATACAAAGGTATAGTCAATACACTGATTCACTGACTGAATAAATGTGAACAGACAATCAGACGCAAATGAATCGCTATTGGACCATTTACTTATGATTCTCCATCATAATTAAAATCCTACAAAGATTCAGATGACGACAATACTCTTGATTGTCACACTCTGAACCTCTGAAAACACGATGAAATGGAAATAAGCGATGCACTGAGATTAAGAAAGCAAGTCTTTCGACTTCTTAATCAATATAAAAATGAATGTTATTAAGATATGATAAAATGGCAAAACTCCTGACTTTTCATTTGAACCCTGAAGAATGCTTTCAATTGATGAAATACACGACAAAACGGATATGAAGATGCAAGTGAAAAACTCAGGGTAAAATTTAGGGTATGACACCATGATGTTAAGACATTGCAAAAATAATGGGATCAAAAAGCCTCTTGAGTAGGATGCCCCATTGAGTTGAACATGGTGACTTGGAACTGAAGAAATTACCATTTCCCGAATTTTGATCATGACTAATCTCAATTCCAAGCCAAATTAGGAAGTGTTTTGGTCCTAAACATGTTTTAGCAAGTCTCCAGAAGTTAATTGGCCCTTGAAACACATCATTTGGTTGAGTTTGATGAGTTTCAAGTCACATTTTTCACACATTCAGATCAAATTCGTTTTGAATAAATTCTACATCATTTCATACGTATTTGGATCCAATCACATTCCCTATAAATAAAGGAAGTTATTTCCTTCATTTGAAAGCTTTTGAGAGCCAAGAAACCCCTGCTCAACTTGAAAATTTTCCAAAAAATTCAACTATCGTGTTTTGAGTTTTAACTTGTTTCAATCTAATTTCTTGATTCCATTAGCACCATCGGCATCCTCTGAAACTTTTGCAGCAATTACCAAGCTCTGAGGCCTCCTGAAGTGCTATAACCAGATTGAGCTTCATCAACTTCTGATCACCATCTAGACAAGGTAGTTCTGAGCGTCATTTGAACTCAAACAAGTTACCACAATATAGTCTTTCACTCTTTGATGTTTTCCCCTAACTTATCTGGTGTTGATTGATCGTGTTCATCATTTAATTTTATTTTTCGTGGTTTGCTTGTTTCTGAAACTTCTCCGAAATTCCCTTTTCCCAGTTCACATAATTGAATTTGGAGTATGAGGTTGAATTCATGATGAGAAGAGGATCACAATGGTGGTGGTCTTATTTTATGAATTTACCAAACAATGAAACTCCGATGAGAGCTCAACGGAGAAGACGACCGGAGTTTTCTCAGGTTGTCTAAGTTTGAATCAGACACGTTGGAAATTTGAAATGTTTTGATTGGTTGGATTTAAACTGGATCCTGTGTTTGGCTTGCACCATGTTCCACCATGCATCCTAACCTTTGGAGTGTAGGATCTGCCACGTCAATTAATCAGGCGTGATCCAACGCTCTGTGTTTTTTCTGATTTTAATTCTTTTTCTTTTATTATTTTTAATTAAAACTTTATAGTAATTTCATTTTTCATCCAAAAAATCCCAAAATAATTTCTAAAATTCACTTTATTTTTATTCATTTGATTTTTATTTTTCCATATTTTATTTTTTCATATTATATGCATTTTCATTTTTCCATATTTTAATTGATTTTTATTTTTCTTCATTTGTTTTAATTGGTTTAAAAATACTTTTATGCATTTTTAAATTCTGAAAATTTTATTATATATTTCTTATCTTATCTCCAACATTCCATAATTTTCTTGGCCATTTATTTGGTGTTTTGAAAGACTTTACGGATTTTCCATTTCATTTTTATTTTAAAACTCATTTAAAAATAAATACCTTTGATGCATTTTTATTTCATTTAATTGTATTTTATATTTGTGTGACCTTGTGAACTTCTGTTGGCCTTGGATCATGATGATTTTGACTTCAAGTCTCATCAAACTCAATGGATCTTGGGTGTTGATGAGGTGAAAACCCTAATCCACCAAAATGGATGGTTGATTTTGATGATGACTTGATCAAATTTTTGATCCAATTTGGGCATGACCTCTCTTGCCCTGGTAAGACCCCAATTTTGACCCTAATATCCCTCATGCTATCTCATCATATGCATTGGCTTTGGGATCACACCTTGGCATTCTCCTTACTCCTCATTCATTGGGTTTGCATTGAGAGAGATCACCAATCACATTTGATTGTATCATACTTTGTTTTTCTTTATTTACTAACCAAAATACCAAAAATATGTCTATGTATAGTCTTGTTTCTTTTGTAGGTAGTGTGTGTTTCCACCCATGCCTCATCAAGCTCACATCTAGGGTTTGAAACCCTCAATGCAAGGAGATTAATCAAGAAATGGTTCATAATGGTTCTATAAATCATATATGGATCCCCATTTTCTTAATTTATCATTTGGATCAAGAAATCATGAAGAGTTTGAAGCTTGTTTTCCTTGGAAGCCTTAATTCATCTAGGTATCTTGTGTGACTTCCTCAACACGTTTCTTCAACATTTGATCAAATATTTCAAGGTATATTTAATATTACATCATATTATACACATATGATCCCCCATGAGTCCCAAAGATCAAGAAAGCTTCAAGTTTGCAAGTAGGTTCAAGGTGGTTGATCAGAGAAAGTCAACTGGTCAAAACTGGGGTTCCCTAGACCCTATCTCCTACAATTTTTGTCATATGAAAATTACTAAAAGAGTAACTCCTTATAACATTCCAAACAACTTTCATGTTGACATAAAGATCTAGTTTTTCTTGGAAAGTCATTTTTTATGGTGAAAGATTATAGGTCATTTAGTGTGTGCCCTAGTTAGGAGGTCAACTACCAAGGACCATAACTTTCTCAATTTTTATGATATGAAGGCCATCCAAGTTTCATGATCAATTTAAATATGTCATCTCCAACTTTTATTATTTGAGAAACTTCAAATTCAACTTTCAAGGGCATGTGCCAAGAGGAAACATTATAGGTCATTTTGTGCCATCATCATTGAACAAGCAATTTTCCTGAACTTCTGAAATGCATAACTACTTCATGCCAAATCAAAATAAGGTCAAATTTGTGCCCAAATTTAATAGGTATGAAATATCTACAACTTTGATGAAGGAACATTTTCTATTTGAAGCTCATAGAAAAAGTTATTCAAGATGGAAAAAGTGGTCATTTGACTTTGCACTTCAAAAAATTTCAACTATGTTTGATTTTTCCAACTTCCACCTCAAAATTCATCATGATACAAGCTTCAAATGGAAAAGTGTTCGACACGAAAGTTGTTCCCCTTGACGTCACCTTTCTAAAAAGTCCAGATTCACCTCATTTGGAGAAGATTTGAATGACTTGCGCATGGTTACTCTTCATGGTCCCATTTGGATGAATCACATGATCATTTCTCAATTACAAATGCATGGCCCCATGTTAGACTTTCAGCTTAATTCATGATCATTTTTGGACCTGATTACGTCATCTCATGGGCCTATCACACGCCCCATGCAAGCATGCACTTCACATTTCTATTTTTGGCCAAAGTTTGGAAGTGTGTGAAAAGCAATGAACATGGCTATAAATACACGACCTTGGTGATCAGGATATGGATCCTCTTGCCCAAGCTTTGATCTCCTTCTTCCCCAAACCCCATTGAAAGGATAATCTTGAAGATTTATTGAGAAATCGAGTTTCAATTCTCATTCTGTTTTAGAATTGAAACTCCAAGAGTCCAAGTTTTTTAATCATCAATATCATCACCTACAAGCTTCTAGAGTCATGACGTCTATTATACACCAAAAGCTGAAATTTGTGAATAACGGCAAGCTTGTCGTTGTTGGTGGAGAGAAGGAATTATTGGTAAGCCATTTTTCATATTTTACATATGTCGATGCTGAGGAGGAGGTTGGAACATCGTTCCAAGCCTTATCTATTGATGATGAATTATAGAAAACTAGGGCACCCATGTCTTCTTTGAAAGATGCGCATGAGGCTATTCAGGCTGGCAGTATTGATAAGTGGGGTTGTGTTGTGGAGATCACCGAGAACAAGAACAAAGTTGAGTTAGGATTTAAACCAGGGCCATTCAACGCCAAAACTAAAGTTATGCAACCAATTTTCCGCAATGGAGGGTTCATTCATGAGAATGATTAACACTCAGCTGCCATTATCGAAGACAGTGGTGATGAAGGCGAAGCTTGCGCCAACTTTGTGACGCATGGCCAGACTTGCAACAATTGGGTTGTTTTTGACCTTCCTGTTGTCATTCATCGTTCTAAGGAATTTGTTTTACTATTTTAATAAAAATCATTCTCCTATGACTAAGGAAGAAGTGCATATTGTTGGGCATTTTTCTGATTATCATTAATAAAATACAATTTTATTCATCCACATCTATGATGTTTTATTTTACTTTTTGCTTTTCCTGAAAATGGTAATCACAAAAAACATAAATAAATAATAATCTTCCATCTACATAATATTTGTTTGCACTCCACTTCTCTAAAATCAAAATATCAAATCATCATGCAGGTTAGTTCTCAAACCCATTGAATATAATGATCCTACTCCCTCTCTAAACTTTGATTTCCCTGTGTTTGAAGCCGAGGAAGAGAATGATGATGAAGTATCTGATGCATTATCCCGTTTGCTTGAGTACGAGGAAAAAGTCATTCAACCATTTGAAGAGCAGATTGAACTAGTCAACTTGGGTTCCGAGGATGATGTGAAGGAAGTCAAGATTGGGTATCCAGAAGCTAAGAAGGGGTTGATTGATCTTCTTCGAGATTATTCTGATGTTTTTGCTTGGTCTTGTCAAGATATGCCTGGTTTGGATTATGAGATTGTGGAGCATAGATTGCCTTTGAAACCAGAATGTCCACTGATCAAGCAAAAATTGAGAAGAACGCATCCTGATATGGCAGTGAAGATTAAAGAGGAAGTACAGAAGCAAATTGACGTTGGTTTTCTTGTTACCTCCGAGTATCCACAGTGGGTGGCCAACATTATGCCTGTGCCTAAGAAAGATGGAAAAGTACGCACGTGTGTTGATTATAAAGATTTGAACAAAGCTAGTCCAAAAGATGATTTTCCTCTGCCACACATTGATATGTTGGTAGACAATACAACTAAATTCAAAGTCTTTTCGTTTATGGATGGATTTTCCGGTTACAATCAAATCAAGATGCCACTTGAAGATATGGAGAAGACCATATTCATTAACCCCCATGGAACATTCAGTTATAGAGTGGTGCCTTTCGGTTTAAAGAATGTTGGTGCAACATACCAAAGAGTTATGACCACTCTTTTTCATGATATGATGCATAAAGAGTTTGAAGTTTATGTTGATGATATGATTGCTAAATCAAGTGATGAAGAAGAACATGTTGAGCATTTGTTGAAGTTATTCCAGCGTTTGAGGAAATATAAACTCCGCTTGAATCCCAATAAGTGTACTTTTGGTGTTAGTTATGGTAAGTTGTTGGGCTTCATTGTCAGTGAGAAAGGTATTGAAGTTGATCCTGCCAAGGCCAAGCAATACAAGAGATGCCTGCGCCCATAACTAGGAAGAAAGTCAGAGGTTTGAACTATATCTCAAGATTTATATCGCATATGACTCCCACATGTGTGCCTATTTTCAAGCTTCTTCGGAAAGATCAGTCTTGTGATTGGAGCGAAGATTGCCAAAAAGATTTTGATAGTATCAAGGAGTATCTGCTTGAACCTTGGATTCTATCTCCACCTGTTGAAGGAAGACCTTTGATCATGTATTTGACTGTGCTTGAAGAGAGTATGGGTTGTGTTCTTGGTCAGCAAGATGAATCTGGAAAGAAAAAGTATGCAATTTACTACCTCAGTAAGAAATTCACCGACTGCGAGACTCGGTATTCTATACTTGAGAAGATATGTTGCGCATTGGCTTGGGCTGCTAACTGTCTGCGCCATCATATATAGAATCATACTACTTGGTTGATATCCAAAATGGATCCAATCAAGTACATTTTTGAGAAGCCTGCTTTAACTGGGAGGATTGCCCATTGGCAAATGTTGTTATCTGAGTATGATATTGAATACCGATACCAGAAAGCAATTAAAGATAGCATCTTGGCTGACCATTTGGCTCACCAACCTATTGAAGATTATCAATCAGTGCAATATGATTTTCCTGATGAGGAGATTTTGTATTTAAAGATGAAAGATTGTGATGAACCATTGCTTGAAGAAGTGCTAGAGCCTGGTTCCCGTTGGGGCATGGTATTTGTTGGAGCTGTTAATTTGTATGATAATGGCATTGGGGCAATGATTATTACTCCTCAAGGCACTCATTTTCCATTTACGGCTAGATAGACCTTCAAATGTACAAATAATATGGCTGAGTATGAAGCCTACATTATGGGGCTTGAAGAAGCCATTGATCTTAGAATCAAATATCTCGATGTCTATGGAGATTCAACTTTGGTTGTTAACCAGATTAAAGGTGAATGGGAGATGAATCAACCCGGTTTGATACCATATAGATATTACGCGAGGAGGATATCAACTTTCTTTACAAAGGTTGAGTTTCATCATATCTCTCGAGATGAAAACCGGATGGCAAATGCTCTTGTAACGCTGGCTTCAATGATTGTGGTGAAATTTTTGAATGAAGTTCCCAAATTAACTGTGATGCGTCTTGATAAGCCAACTCATGTATTTGCTGTTGAAGAAGTCAAATATGAAAAGCCATGGTATTATGATATCAAATGTTTCCTCCAAAGTCAAATTTACCCATCTAGGGCATCTTTTAAAGATAAGAAGACTTTTAGAAGATTAGTTGGAAACTTCTACCTGAATGGTGATGTGCTTTATAAGAGAAATTTCAATATGGTTTTGCTCAGATGCATGGATAGACACGAAGCAGAAATGTTGATGACTGAAGTCCATGAAGGTTCATTTGGTACTCATGCCAATGGACATGCTATGGAAAAGAAGATGTTGAGAGCCGGTTACTATTGGCTGACAATGGAATCTAACTGCTGCAAGTTTGTGAAGAAATGCCACAAGTGTCAAATTTATGCAGATAAGATTCATGTTCCGCCGATATTGTTGAATTTCATTTCCTTTCCATGGCCCTTATCCATGTGGGGAATGGATATGATTGGCATGATTGAGCCTAAAGCTTCGAATGAACATCGTTTCATTCTGGTGGCTATTGTTTACTTCACAAAATGGGTTGAAGCGGCATCGTACGTAAATGTAACCAAGTAAGTTGTTGTAAGGTTTATCAAGAATCATATTATATGCCGTTATGATGTGCCAAGTAAGATCATTACTGATAATGAATCGAACTTGAACAATAATATGGTGGAAGCTCTTTGCAAAGACTTTAAGATTGTGCATCAAAATTCTTCTCCCTATATACCCAAGATGAATAGGGTTGTTGAAGCTGCAAATAAGAACATCAAGAAGATTATCCAAAAGATGGTTGTGACATACAAAGATTGGCATGAGATGCTCCCATTTGCTTTGCATGGGTAATGTACATCCATCCGCACTTCAACAGGGGCAACCTCTTTCTCTCTCATTTATGGCATGGAAGTTGTGCTCCCCGTGGAGGTTGAGATCCCGTCATTGCATGTATTAATGGAAGCCAAGTTGACAGAGGCTGACTGGTGTCAGACTAGATATGATCAGTTGAATTTAATTGAAGAGAAAAGGTTGACTACCATGTGTCATGGTCAGTTGTATCAGCAAAGAATGAAGAAAGCTTTTGATAAGAAGGTCAAACCTCGTGTGTTCAGAGAAGGTGACCTCGTGCTCAAGAATCTTCTATCATTCAAACTTGATGCTACAGGCAAATGGACTCCTAATTATGAAGACCCATATGATGTTAAGAGAGCCTTTTGAGGCGGTGCTTTGATTCTTACAACTATGGATGGTGAAGAGTTCACACGTCCCGTAAATACCGATGTAATCAAGAATACTCTGCCTAAAAAGAAAAGAACAACTTGCTGAGTCAAAAACCTGAAAGGACGGCTTAGGCAAAAAGGAGCGTCTCGGTGGATTGAAAACCCAAAAGGGAGGTCCAGGCAAAAGTTAGAGACATAAAACATAAATTTTATTCCGGTAGATTGAGTACCCCACCTTGGGAAAATCTAGGCAAAAATGAGGGATTATGGCAAGTAACTGCATCCAGTTAGTCCTAATCATAGAAGCAGTTTTGAGCTAGCCATTTGGTTAAGATTCGTCATTCTCAAACAAAGACAAGAGCACATTGGACTTCAAAGTTGGTAGGGAGAGTAGTGATCATTGTATTCAATGTAGCCCTTTTCCATGTAAATTACCACTTTCAAACTTTGTAAAGATCCATGGAGTCCAGCCATTCGCGGACTACCATTCTATTAAATCAAGTTGAGTTTTTATCCAATTATTTCTACTCTTATTTACATATGTTAAATAAAATTGAATTTTTATGATGATAATTTTGAAATAAATTAATGAATAATTATTTTTCTTAAAATAATAAAAGTATTCACTTTAAGAACAACCAATTTCAGTAAGGAATGTCAACAACAATCTGAGAACAGGTAAGTCTTGAACTGCAAAGCATTGTTAGTCTTCCCTAAGAAGTTGGTTCAGTAACTTTTTCCTCCCCAACAGTTCGTTATTTATCCCCAGCTTGGTCGATGAGTTTATCCCCGAGTGATGTCTTATCCCCAGTAGAGTTGGTGGGTCCCATCTCTAATTGAGCTGAAGATTGGTCCCCTTTGCAAATCCATATTCCCCAACTGAGGTGCTCATGTTTTGTATCCCCTAGTTTGTGATTTGGATGACCGGACCCTGGAGATCTAGAACCTTTATTTGGTTTCCATTTGCATTTTGATTGTGTTGCATAACTTCGGCAGTTTCTTCTTTGCGTGAGTCAGATCCGGTTATCTTTGCCTTAGAATTGGTTTATTTCGCAATTTTCGAGAAGAATTGGATGATTATTGAGGAAAGTGACGGTCTTTTTCATAACATCCCCAACAATTTGCTTAATTCCTCATTCAGAGTTTTATCTCTTATTCCCTGACAGAGTTCCCTCTTTCCTGACAATGTTTGATTCTGAGTAGTATTTGATTTCGTCCCCTCTAAGGTTGTCTCCCATTTGATGTGGTATTGATTTAAAATTCCCTACAGTGTTGGTTTGTTTGGATCCTCAGCAGATCTTTCTCTATCCTCGACATATTTAGGTGATCACCCTTCAGCTGTGCTCTCTCCCCTCAGAGTTTGTCGTGATTGATTGAAAGCATGTTCCCCATGACTTTCCCCAACCAGAGTTGATTTATTCAAAGTTAGATGATTTATTTTCATCCCTAGTATTTTCTCCAGTTGGCGTTTCCATCTTGTTGAGATTAGCCGAGTATTGTAGTGATGATTCAAATCTTTGTTATTTGTATCCTTTGTGCTGTTTTGTCAGCATGATCATAATCATATACATGCATATTCATGCATAAAACTCAGCATCAGATATTTCATTATGCATTCTATCACATTAATTTTTCTTTCGGTCCCCTGCTTTGGTGATATTATTTTCCCATGCAGATTTTGTGTGTTTGTCCTCCTTCAATTATAGAGTGTCAGCCTCTTAAGCGGAAAGAGTTTAACCTTTCTCATTCCCCACTGAGTTATTTCCTCATGGACGGTTGTTATTTCAGTTTCCTCCCCAGTTAATTATCTGGATGGAACCACTCCCTTTGAGTTATATCCTCATTGGGTTGAGTCTTTGATTTGGTCGTTTCTTTCTAGTTCTTACCTAGACATACCTTTTAGCCCCCCGAGAGTCTATTACCCAGTAACTGGTGATATTCTTCTTGATGTTGAGTACATTACCCTTGCCCAATACCTGGTAAAATGTAATCTACTTCCTTTATTTTCCCCAGCGGACTCGTTTTCACGTTTCCCCGGTAAGTTTATCCTTGATATGTTTACCCTAACCTGTGAATTTTCAGTTTCTTCCGGATTATTTTCCTTTGTGGCAATATATTCCCCACAAAGATTACTTTTAACATTCATATCATATGCATCATGAGGTCTCTTAGGGACCAAAATTTGTTTCTAAATATTGTTATTTAATTCCATTCTACTGAGTTGATAGTAAAATTTTAACCTTCACATCCTCAGCTAGAATGTGCTTAAATAGGGGCAGCTGTAAGACCCTAATTTTGACCCTAAGATCCCTCATGCTATCTCATCATATGCATTGGCTTTGGGATCACACCTTGGCATCCTCCTTACCCCTCATTCATTAGGTTTGCATTGGGAGAGATCACCAAGCACATTTGATTGTATCATACTTTGTGTTTGTTTGTTTACTAACCAAAATACCAAAAATATGTCTATGTATAGTCTTGTTTCTTTTGTAGGTAGTGTGTGCTCCCACCCATGCCTCATCAAGCTCACATCTAGGGATTGAGACCCTCAATGCAAGGAGATTAATTAGTAAATGGTTCACAATGGTTCTAGACATCATATATGGATCCCCATGTTCTTCATTTATCATTTGTATGAAGAAATCATCAAGAGTTTGAAGCTTGTTAGCCTTGGAAGCCCTAATTCATCTATGTATCTTGTGTGACTTCCTCAACAAGCTTCTTCAACATTTGATCAAATATTTCAAGGGATACTTCATATTAAATCATATTATACATATATGATCCTCCACGATTCCCAAATATCAAGAAAACTTCAAGTTTTCAAGTAGGTTCAAGGTGGTTGACCAGAGAAAGTCAACTGGTCAAAAATGGTGTTCCCTAGAGCCTATCTCCTACAATTTTTGTCATATGAAAATGATTCCAAGAGAAAATGTACTACTTATGACATTCCAAACAACTTTAATGTTGACATCAAGATCTAGTTTTGCTTGGAAATTCATTTTTTATGGTGAAAGATTATAGGTCATTTTGTCCGTGCCCTGGTTAAGAGGTCAATTTCCAAGGACAATAACTTGCTCGATTTTTATGAGATGAAGGCCATCCAAGTTTCATGATCAATTTAAATATGTCCTCTCCGAATTTTATTCTTTGAGAAACTTCAAACTTAACTTGAAAGGGCATGTTCCAAGAGGAAACATTATAAGTCATTTTGGGCCATCATCATTGAACAAGCAATTTTCCTCAACTTCTAAAATGCACAACTCCTTCATGTAAAATTCAAATGAGGTCAAATATGTTCCCAAATGGAATAAGGATTAAATAGCTACAACTTTTATGAAGTAACTCTTTCCATTTAAAGCTCATAGCAAAAGTTATTCAAGGTGGAAAAAGTGGTCATTTGACTTTGTACTTAGAAAATTTTCAACTATGTTTGATTTTTCCAACTTCCACCTTAAAACTCATCATGATCCAAGCTTCAAATGAAAAAGTGTTCAACATGAAAATTGTTCCCCTTGATTTAAAATTTCTAAAAAGTCTAAAATTACCTCATTTGGACAATATTTAAATGACTTGCCCATGGTTACTCTGCATGGTCCCATTTGGATGAATCACATGATCATTTCTCAATTACAAATGCATGGCCTCATGTTAGATTTCCAGCTTCATTCATTATCATTTTTGGACCTGATTACATCATCTCATGGGCCTATCACACGCCCATGCAAGCATGCACTTCACATTTCTATTTTTGGACAAAGTTTGGAAGTGTGTGAAAAGCAATGAACATGGCTATAAATACATGACCTTGGTGATCAGAATATGGATCCTCTTGCCCAAGCTTTAACCTCCTTCTTCCCCAAACCCTATAGAAAGGATAATCTTGAAGATTTATTGAGAAATTTAGTTTTAATTCTCATTCTGTTTTGGAATTGAAACTCCAAGAGTCCAAGCTTTTTAATCATCAATATCATTTCCTGCAAGCTTATAGCCAAATTGGAAGCAAGATCAAGCTGATTTGAAGCTCCCCGAAGGTGAGATTTCAGAAACTTCACTTCTTCGATTCTCCCTCATTTCTCATCCATTTTGATTGATTGTTGGTTTGCTGAAGTCCTACCAATATAGGCAACGGGATTGAGTTACTTTTAGGTCAAATTGAAGCAACTCAGTTCATGATCCTCAAAATTCAAATCCATGTATCTTTTAATATCCTTGGAATTGGAGGAAATTGTAGTCAGATTCAAGCTCCTAAGCATTTTTCCTTTAAAATTATGTCCTTGTTTTTCGTTTTGGTGATGGTTGGTGGTCATCCAGTCCGATGAGGTTCACCGAAGAAGATAACGGAGCCCTAGCTCCGTTGATGTGCTGGCGTGTTCCTAACCTTCAGATCCTTTCAAAATGTTTTAATCCTGACCCTCCTTCCTGATTACCACGCAAGTACACACGTTGCCTGCTTAACATGATGGAAGCGCGCGTTTGGCCATCAGATTGCCACCTCAATTAATGAGGGAGATCTGATGGCCCATAATTTTCCATATTTTCTGAATTTTCATTTAATTGCTTTATTTTGTTTAATTCATAATAAATCCATTTTTAATCCAAAAAATATGGGACTTTCACCAAAAAAATTTAAATATTTTTATCTTCCATATTCTGAATTAAAATTACTTTTTGGATTTATTTTGGTATTTTTCATGAATTAAGTGTTTTTGTGTATATTTTTAATTGTTTAAAAATACTTATGACTTTTTAAAAATCATGATTTTTTTTGTCTAAGGTCCTTTGACCTTGTTTTACCTAGGACAAATCCCTTGGCTATTTATTTGGTATTTTGAAGGGATTTTAAGGTTTGACCAATTTAAAATGTATTTTAATTCATTTTTAATGTGATTTTTAATTGATTAAATGTTTAAAAATATTGTTGAGCCATTTTTATGGTCTTGTGATGTTTTGACTTTCTGTTTGGGCCTTGGCCATGGTTGATTTGACTTTTGTTGGATCAAAACAATTGGATTTAGGGGATTGATTTAAGGTACATTTCATCTTCCTAAATGAATGGATGGTTTTGATTTGATGAAATCCCTCCCATGATCAATTTGTGTTTCTATCTTCCCCTCCCTCATCATCTTCATCCCTATTCTTTCCCATTTCCTCATTTGACCAATGAAATCTCTAATGTCTAAATGCTAATTAATTCATCAATCACCTTGTGTCAGATGAATCAATATAAGTATGACTGAGATAGGTCCCTCCCATTTTTCTTTTAATGTGTGGTATGTTTTAGGAGTTTGATTCTTCGTACAAAATCTCTAACATGCATTAACACCTATATCTTTATTGCCCGACCTCAGATAGTTATGACTTCTACATAAGTCCAATTACGATTGCTCAACATAAAGCTAAATTTGACCCTCAAGGCATATCATTCTAGTAAGTGAGATTGTAAGTCTCCCATTATTCATGGCATTGTGTGGAGACTTGACCTTTTTTCCTTTCATGGGAGCTAGTGGCATACTTGCTAAATTATCCAAGTTGGAGCCCCTTCTCATGGAAGATGTCTTGGTTTAAGGATTTATACTTGTGAATGAATGATTGAGTGTTCTCTAAAGAATGACTTAATTAATTAAAATTCACCACTAACTTTTGACAAACTTTTGCTCATTATGATTTTACTTTCAAGTCATTTACTTTATGCAATTTAAATTCCAGTCATTTATCACCCATTGCCATTTACGTTTCATATAACTTGTTTATGTTTCAAGTCATTTTCACTTTGCTCATTTGGGCCATATATTGTAATTATATATATTATTTGCTTGCTTTTGGTTTTGTATGTGGTCTTAGGACCTTAAAATACATAATAACAACAAAAACCCTAAAAAACATTTGGTGGACTGTTGAACTTGATCTGAACTTTTGGACTTAGGATTATGCAACATTCCATGTGCCAAAGGACTTGGCCAATGCCAATATTTTGAGACCAAGTTATCTTGAGTTGAGCCTTCATTTGATGTAAGACCTTAAGGATTTCTTTTATTCATCTGCTACTCTGTTTTGGTGCTTAATTTCTTATTTTGTTGTTTGGTTTATGTCTGATGTTTTATTCTGAGTCAATCAAGGAATATTTCATCTGGTACATTGGAAGACAATGAAGACTGCTAGCTACTGGAGTTCTTGCTTGGATGTGGCTATCTTTATTTGACGCCTTGATCTTCATAATGTATGGATATTTCTCATTGTTTATTGATTATTGCTTGATCAAAGTCTAAAGGAAATGGGTTTCTACATGACATTCTTGTCTGTTGGTTTGCATCCCATTGGTCAGATCTTTTCAAACTCTTAACTTTTAATTTGTGCTTAGGATAGCCTCTTCATCTCCTCCCACTTCTTAAATTTCAAAATCTCTCCCTCTTTTCAAAAACTCTTCTTTGCTTGTGATTTTAAACTTAGACATTGTTTAATGATTAGAAACTTTGGCCTTATGTCATTGAATTTTCAAACTTCTTCTTAAATCAAACTTGTAAATAAACTTAACCTTAGTGACTTAAATTTCAAAAAGACAAAAAGAACTAACAACCCCATTCAAATCTTTGGCCTTTTGTGCCTTTTATTGTTAAACTTTTGTTAAAAATAATTCACCAACTTCTTTGAAATTTTGACCATGAACTACGAGGTTTTGATCCCTCATTTTTATGTTGGTATGTAGGCACAAGACCGAAGGTCTTGTCAAACAAAAAAAATATAATCAATGAATTCTTTTCTCATACCCACACTCTATTTTATCAAACATCATTTATACCAAAAACACATGCACACATAAAAAAGGGCTCCCTAGGAGTACCTAAGAAACTTTGGGTATTAACACCTTCCCTCGGTGTAACTAACCCCCTTACCTGTAATCTCTGGCATCTTATTAGTTTTGATTTTAAAACTTCTTATCTTTGGGTTTTGTTCGTACTTTTCCCTTTTCCTTTGGAAACAATAAAAGTGTGGTGGTGACTGTAAGACCCCAATTTTGACCGTAAGATCCTTCATGTAATTTCATCATAAGCATCAGCATTGGGATCATATCTTGGCATCCTCCTTACCCCTTTTCATTGGGTTTGTTTTGGGAGAGATCACCAAGCACTTTATGATTATATCATACTTGTATTTTATCATTTCACTAACCAAAAAACCAAAAATATGTCTTCGCATTTGTCTAACTCTTTTGTAGGAAGGGCATGATTCCATTAATTCATCAAGTTCACATCTAGGGTTTGAGACCCTCATGAACAAAGAGAACAACCAAGATTTGATTCAAGAATGGTTATTAGCATCATATATGAGTCCCAATGTTCTCTACATGTTATATTGATCAAGTTTTCTTCAAGAGTTTGAGGGTGATTTGCCTTGAAAACCCTAGTTTGACTGGGTATCTTGAGTAACTTCTCCAATAAGCTATCTCACCAATTGATCAAATTTATCAAAGGAAACTTCAACATTCATAATCTTATGCATATATTATCTACCATGAGCCAAGAAATTCAATAGAATTGGAAGTTAGCAAGTTGGTTGATGGTGGTTGGCCAGATGGATTCATCTAATCAAAACTGGGTCTCCCTAGACCCTATCTCCTACAATTTTCACCATATGAAAATGATTCCAAGAGAAAACTTACTATAAGTGACATTACAAACAACTTTCATGTTTATACCTAGAGCTAGTTTTGCTTGGAAAATCATTTTCTATGTTGAAACATTATAGGTCATTTTGTCTAAACCCTAATTTGAAAGTCAACTTCCCAAGGCCATAACTTGCTCAATTTTTATGATATGAAAGATTTACAAGTTGCACAATCAAATTAAATGTGTATACTTAAACTTTTATGCTTGGAGTGGGAGCTAATTAAACTTTTTTGAGCATGTGATATGAGGTTACATTATAGGTCACTTTTGACCTATACCATTGATCAAGTGATTTTTCCAAACTTCAAAAATGCATAAATCTATCATTTAAAATCCAAATTACATGAAATTTGTGTCCATTTTGAAGGTCTTTGATAGAGCTACAACTTTGATAAAGACACGTTTCTCATTTGAAGCTCATATAAAAAGTTAAGCAAGGTGGAATATTGAGACATATGGCTTGACACTTAGAAAATTTTTGATATGTCAAATTTCCAAACTTCCACCCCAAATTTCTCCAAGTTCCAAGATCCAAATGAAAAAGTGTTGAACATGAAAGTTGTTCCTCTTGATCTTACCTTTCCAAAGAGCTGAAATTCATCCATTTTGGACAAGGAATACATACGCTGCGTATGGCATGAACATGACGACATCACTTGGCAAGGATCAAACTTCAAATCCAAATGTACACTTGCCTTGCAATCCAAGCTGAATTCAGACTATCTAACATTCATTTGTGGACTTATGGCAATTATTCTATGGGCCTATGCGCGCCCATGCACCCATGCATCATCAATGACCAAATTTGGAAAGTGATTTCAAGTGTGCAAAAAGCAATGGATTCAGCTATAAATAGAGCCTCATATGCTCAGCAATCAACACACGTTTGCGCCAGCTTTGATTCCCCATTTCAAACCCTCACTTTGCAAAGGATAAACCTGAGAAATTCTTTTAAGTTTGAGGTTGAATTTCCACTGTTTTGAAATTCAAATCTCCAGGAATCCACAGCCTTGTAAGCAAACCAATCATTCTTCTACAAGCAAGTGGAGTGAGATCAAGCACAAGCAAGATCAAGATCAGTTGAATCCAGACCTCCATTGAAGGTATTTTCCAAAAATTTTGATCTCCTCGATTCTCTCAAATTCTTGCTCAATTCTATTGATTATTTGGTTGTCTAAAGTCCTACCAATGTAGGCAAGAAGATTGAGTTGCTTTCAGGCCAAATCGAAGCAACTCATTTATGTACCTCAAATTTCAACTCTATGTATCTCTCAATATACTTGGAGTTAGAGTGAATTGAGGCCAGATTCGAACTCAGTGCCATTTTTACTTTGAAATCATATCTTTGTTTTTAATTTTGGTGATGGTTGATGGTGGACCAGTCCGGTGAGGTCCACCGGAGAAGAAGACCGGAGCTACAACTCCGGCCATGCGATGTCATGTCTCACAGCCACAGGATCCATGTGTTTTATTTTAATCTGGAGCGTGCGTTTTAAATACCAATGTTGTGGCGCGCTGACATGAGACCATGGTGGAACGCGCATTTCTGGCCACTTGATCTGCCACCTCAATTAATGAGGGAGATCAAGCGGTCCACGTTTTTTCTGATATTTTAATTTTCATTTTAATTGCATTATTTTCAATAATTCATAATAAATTCAATATTGATCCGAAAAATATGGGACTTTCACCAAAAAAATTCAAATATTTTTCTCTTTCATATTCTGAATTAAAATTATTTTTTTGGGTCATTATTAATATTTTTCATGAATTAATTGATTTTACATTTGTTTTTAATTGTTTAAACATATTTTTAAATGTCCAAAAACTATGAAATTTTTTCCCCAAGGTCCTTTGACCTTGTTTGACGTATGATAAATCTCATGGCCATTTCTTTGGTGTTTTGATGAGATTTTAGGAATTGGACAAACCATATTTAATTTAAATGCACTATTTTAGTATTTTTAATTTGAATAAATGCTAAATAAATTTGTTGACCAATTGTAATGGCTTGTTTATGTTTAACTCTTGTTGTTGGGCCTTGGTCAAGGTTGATTTGACTTTGTCAAATTAATATCATTGGATTTAGGGGATTGATGGAATGTACATTTCGTCTCCCAAAATGAATGGATGATATTAATTTGGTAAAAGTCCTCCTTTGACCAATTTGTGTTTTGATCCATTCCCTTCCCACTTCACCTTATTCCTCTTCTTCATTCATTCATTCCATTTGGCCTATGACATCTCAAAGTCCTAATGCTAGTTGATTGAAAAATTGACATGAGTATGGATGAGTTTAGGCTACACCTTTTGCATATTTTTTTTGTGTGTGGTATGTTTCATGAGCATAGTCCATTATACTATGTCTCTAACATGCATTAACACCAAAATTCTATTGCCCGACCTCAAATAGTTGTGACTTCTACATAAGTCCAATTACGATTGCTTAACATAGTGCTAAATTTGTGACATAAAAGGCATAAGCATTCTAGTAAGTGAGATTGTAAGTCTCCCCTCTTTCATGGTATTGTGTGGAAACTTGACCTTCTTTCCTTCCTTTGGAAGATGTTTTGGTTCAAGGATTCATGCTTGTGATAAGTGGGTTGAGTGTTCTCCAAAGAATGTCTTAAGATGAAAAGCAAAAGCAAAACAATACTAACTTCTAACCAATTAACTACTAACTTTTAATTTCAAGCTTTTACTTTAATGCAATTTACTTTTAGCACTCTATTTCATTTGCCATTGTTCATATCATTCTAGTTGTTTATGTTAATGCAATTTTTACTTTTTCCATTTGAACCATATTATGTGATATATTTTGTTTATGTATACTTTGCTTGTTTGGTGTTGTCTTTGACCATTAATGTACATAATAATAACAAAAACCCTAAAAAACTTTTGAGTGGATTGTTGGCTTGTTCTTGGACAAATGGACTTAGAATCTAGGCAACCTTTCTAAGCTAAAGGACTTGGCCAATGCCAACTTGTTGAAGAACCAAGTGCTTGCAATTTGAACTTCATCTGATACATCTTTGAAGACATCTCTAAGTTCATCTATAACATGATCATTGTGAAGCTGTTATTTTGAACCTGTGACTTGTGGAATTCATCTGTTACATGGGCTATTTTGAAGAAGATCATGGAATGGATAAGCTTGGATGTGGTCATCTTTATTTGATGCATTGCTCTTCAAGATAATATAATTGTGCATTTGTGTGTTGCTTGATTCTAAAAGTCCAAAGGAATTCTGGGTTTCTATTGACATTCTTGTCTATTGGATTGCTACCCACTTGGTCAGATCTTTTCAACTCTTAACTTTTAATTTTGTGCATAGGATAGTCTCTTCATCTTCTCCCCGTTTCTTTAATTTCAAAATCTCTCTCTCCATTTTTCAAAATCTTCTTTGTGTGAACTACTTTTGTTCTAAACTTTGACCATTTTGCAAAAAGATAGAAACTTTGGCCTTATGCCATTGCATTTTCAAACTTCTTTTCTTAAATCAAACTTGTAAATAAATTTAACTATACTTGACTTAAACTTTCAAAAAGCCAAAAAGAACTAACACAGTCAAACCATTTTTAGGCCTTTGTGCCTTTCAAACTTAATTTTTGTTAAAAGCAATGCATCCATTTTGAAATTTGTATCACGAACTACGAGGTTTTGATCCCTCATTTTTATGTTGGTACGTAGGCATTCGGTCTTGTCAAACACAAAAAATATAATTAATGAATTCTTTTCTCATCCCCCCATTCTATTTGTTTGTAAACATCACTTTGTACAAAATACATATGCACACAAAAAGGGCTCCCTAGGAGTACCTAAGACACTTTGGGTGCTAACACCTTCCCTCTGTGTAACCAACCCCTTTACCTGTGATCTCTGACTTTTATTAGTTTTGATTTGAAAACTTCTTACTTTTTGGGTTTTGTTCGTACTTTTTCCCTTTTCCCTTGGAAACAATAAAAGCGCGGTGGCGACTCTTGTTATTTGATCTCTAGCTTGTCAATAGCTTGATGATCATGAATTTACCGCTACAAAAATTAAGTGGCGACTCTGCTGGGGAGTAGTCTCTAGTGGGTTTAGCTTACTTTTTGTGTGAATATATTTGTATATATGTGATGTTTGTATATATGTGATGTTTGTATATATGTGATGTTTGTATATATGTGATGTTTGTATATATGTGATGTATGTATATATGTATGTGTGATATAATCTGCTTGTTGTGCTTGGTGATCTCTGAGTGGTGAGTTAAGTTCTAACCAGAACTTGAGTCCAATTAAGATATGAGAATGGTATAGTCATGTTCGACTTGTGTGGAGTAGTCCTTAACAAGTTGGCTTGAGATCCACCTGCTCAATGGAGACTCCTTTGGATTTGGAAATGTCACACAAGTATTTGTGGTTATGCATTACTATCTCTAATTGGGTCTGAGAAGCTGAGGACCTTAGAACATTTAACCCATCTTGGCCTATTTAGGACGTAGTGAGGAAACTGTTCAAGTGTAGACTTGATAACAGTTGTTACGCGATACTACAGTCAGACGAGTTTCTCTTGAGAATATTATGGGCCGATGAGTCAGTCATCTTAACCTGTAATATCCGATAGGTGGAATTAAGACTCTGGGAACTTTTTAGAAAATGATCTACAGGTTTTTATCCTTAGTTCACTCCTTTGGGATGGTTCTTACCCAGAATCCATGCTCGTGACTTGCAACAAACCCCTTGATTCTTGGTTGATCCAATCAAGTCTTGTCAATATCAATGGAACTTGGGTGTTGATAAGGTGAAAACCATAATCCACCAAAATGGACGATTGATCTTGACAATGACTTGATTCATCCCTTGACCTTTGTTTGCCTTGTTTGTGATCCCTTATTTGTGATTGTTGCATTCATGCATTCATGCGCATCATAATATTCATCACACGAAAATTTCAAGGAACTAAGGTGTCATTTGCAAATATTTTCAGACCATGTGTAATATCCTAATTTTCACCCCTAAGATCCCTTATCATTTGTATCATTTTCATAACGTCAAGGTCATCAAATACTTTTGTGTATGTCCTCATGCTTTGCTAACCCCACAAAAATACAAAAAAATATATATGTCTTGCTTTGCTTTGTTTGCAAGTTAGGGTTTTGGCATCAAGAAGTACAAGGGATGGATCAATCAAGGCTTAGTGGGATCATAGATATATCAAGGTGACCAAGAGTCTCCCTCCATCAACAATTAAAGTTTGTACTCACCTCAGTTCAAGTTCATCAAGCCACAATTCATCTGACACTCAAAATTAGGGTTTTGGTCAAAGTAAGCTTAATGTTGGCTCTTTGACCAAAGCATGATTCTATGGCTTGAGGCATGATACAAGGTATTCAAATGTGCACTCATAACTCACTCACACAATTCATAGGGCTCAAGAGGTTAGGTTCATAAGCAGATGGAAGTTTGAACACAACTGATGAAAAAGTCAACAGATGCTTAAAGTTAAAGCTTGACTTTTAAGGTTTTTGGTCAACTATGGACTTTTCAAGTCAAGAATTATGAAAATATGATCATTGAAGTCATTTGATAAAGTTTAGTCAAGAAAATCAAGGTTACTTGCAAAAAGGGCAAAGATGGAGAATTTGAAATATTTACAAAGTCCCTAAAAAACATGTCCAAGTACCCAACTTTCCAAGGCCATAACTTATGATCTAAGCCACCATTTTCTTTTCTCTAACGATCAGATTAAAGACCTTGCTTCATACTTCAACTTTGTCCTAGGTGATAAAACCTCAAAAAATGCACGAATAAGGAGATATTGGGCCATGAAGTGGATGATTCATTTGTTTGTCAAGTGGTAAAACACTTGGTGAAATTTTCAGCATGCTGACCTAGTCAAGTGACCAACTTTATGCCAATTTTTCACCAAGATTCCGACTGATTCAATCAAAGTGATCAACATGAAAGTTGTATATCATGATTCCATATTTCTAAAATGTCCAAGTTCAAGAAACTCCCATGCTCGAGCTAAGAGAATCGAATTTGGGAAGACAGCCTCATGGATTGGTTCATAAGTCAAATTCCAAGCCAAAGTACACTACAAATCCAAACAAATCCACAAGTACATGTACTTCTTGCTTCTAAATCTCACTCTAATCAGAAGATCACACACACTTTTGAGCCATTACCCAAGCAACCAAGCCATTACACAATGAATCATTCCATTTTTGGCATAAAGGTTACACTTCCATTTGTGTAAAGTGGCTTTAACCCAACATTAAGTACCATTGAGCTCCCAAATGGGTTTGGCTCTGATACATACCAACTCTAAACATCAAGTCCACTCCTACACTTCAGACAAAGCTCAATAAAACACTCCAAGCCCCCCATGCTTTTGCCATGCTTCCCACTTGGTGTTTTGTGCAAAAACCAACCAAGCAAGTAAACCAGTACAAGCTGTGATTATTTTATGATATTTGAGGCTTCTTGAACCCTCAAGGATCCCTATAAATAGAGGACAAAGCCTCATCTATCCAGACACCAAGCTTTCTAAGAAAAACTTCATTCTTGAGAGCTTCTCAACCTTAACCTCCATTCTCTCATTTGGCTTGTGCATTCTGCAAACCAAAGGTTCCAATCATCTTCTGGGAACTCATAAGCATTAGGAGAGGCATCAAACAGTAGCTGGAAGTAGTGTTGAAGAGGCATTGGACCGTGCTCCAATAGGTATATTCTTGCACTTTGAAACTCATTATACATACATCATTTCATTTTGATTTCTGAAGCAAATATGTAGCATTTATTATCTTAAGAAGGATCATTAGCTTACATGTCATTTATATTGTTATTTATGTGAAATTATGTTGCATGAAACCTAAAGTTTCAGTTCTGGTTTTTGCCTTTGTGCATCTCCATCTTTGAGTATTAGCCAAAACCTATGGTACCAATGTGTTCCTTGCATTTTTCTATGCAATTTTGATCTTTATTTCATGAAAAATGGTTGAGAAATGAGAGAGATATGATTGATGAAATATTGGAAAAATAGTGGGAAAAAGAAAACGAAAATGAAAGAGAGAGGTTGAAGATGATGCTGAGTTGGCATTGGAAAAAGTCCATGGAACCCCAAGGACGTAGGTTCGAAGCTGGGCAGCGTAATATTTATTTTTTCACACTTGAAAAATGTTCATTTTTCTTCATAACTTCAAAAACTCATAACTTCATGATCCCTTAACCTTTTTGACCCATTCTTTTTGCCATGTGTTCATAAGAATGTCTATTTTATGATGATACCAAAAAATCCATTTTTTTTATTTTACCACTTTTTATTGGATATAAAACATGTGCTTTTTAGGTGTTTTTAAGGATCCTAATCGATCTCTTTGGTTTATCTTTTGTTTTACCTTGTTGTTGAATGTTTGTATGATCATAGCACACTCTTTCAAGTGTTGATTGTTGTACTTAACATGTTTAAACTTGATTATTTTCATATCATGTCTAAATTGATTCACCTTGAAAACATGTTTGAATGAATGGTTAGGAGATGATTATGGTTTCCACTTGCTCGTTTCTTATTCATGCCATGATTAGGGTTTAGGTCTAAACTTGTCCCTAACATGCTCTTGCCTCTTATTTAACTTGTATGCATAATGATCCATTTAATATTTTACTTTGTCCATACCATGTTCATATGATCCATGTTTTGAATATCCTTCTCTCGTCACAACTTGACTTGACAACCAATATCTTGATTATGATACTTGTCTTATGTGGTTTGATACCCTTGTGTTGAGTAATGTACACTTGTTTAAATCATGTCTTGTAATTCTATCCCAATTTGTGATGTTATATCCATATCTTGTAATTGTTTATCACTTCATCCGAGTATTTCCTTTATAAACTCCAATGATGATTGAATATGTATCTCATACCTGTTCATGTGCTATCTCTTGTGGTGTTATGTAAACCTTGGTCATGTCTTGGTTATGATCATCATACTTCAAAAACATGTGAGTAGCTTTTTCATGGCTTACCAATTTATGTATATTTATTTACCTAAATCCAATGGAAAGGATCTTATGTTGACTTCTTAGTCATATATTGTCTATTTGTTTGTTGATTTTATTTTCCCATTCATGCATTAACCCTACCCCCTTTTCAAACTAAAACACCCATTCAAACCTTGACTTACCTTTAGTCAATGGATCTTTCAACTACACTTGAAAATGCTTTAATACATATGAAGCATTTCAAACATAACCTTCGACTTACTTTTAGTCAACGGATCTTTCAATTACAAATTCTTTAGTACACATGAAGCATATCAACTCAAACTTTGACTTACCTTTAGTCAAGTAACATTTTCCAAAAACATTTTGTACCCCTTTTATTATCCCATCAAAAAATGCAAACAACTCTTAAAAACATAGATAAAATCAAAAGTTTCCTGTAGAGTACTATATATGTTTAGGGTGCTAGTACCTTCCTTTTGCATAACCAACCCCCGTACCTTCAATCTCTACTTGCTTCGGTCCTAGTTTTACTATTTGCTATGCATGTTTATTTTTGGGTTTATTTTGAATCTTTTCCCCTTCCTTTGTAAAAACAAAAGTTCGATGGTGATATCAATTTTCTGCGAGTCAAGTTAATCTAATAGCTTGGTCTCCGGTTCTCACCGTGAAACCATGGATTATGGACGAAGGAACACTAAGAAGTACAATTTCAGATGTCCCGACTTGAAAGAGTTAAGGAAGCTAGCATCTTTTGTATTAGATCCCTTGGACTTCTAACAACGTCATGGGAAGCTTCTATCCATATTGTCTGCTGATGTGGTTGAAGGACTTTTGAGTGTGTTGGTGCAGTTCTATGACCCTCTCTACCATTGTTTCACTTTCCCAGATTTTCAGCTTGTGCCTACCTTGGAGGAGTATTCTCATCTTTTGGGGATACCTGTTTCTAGTAGAGTTCCTTTTAGTGGATTGGAGGAGATTCCCCGATCTAATCTTATTGCTGAAGCTCTTCACTTGAAGAAGTCTGAGATTGAGGCTCATTGGGTGAAGAAAGGAGGGTTATTTGGGTTGCCATCTATTTTCCTCATCAAGGAAGCTACTACTTTTGCTCAAGAGGGTAGTATGGATGCTTTTGAAGTTATCTTTGTGTTGCTCATCTATGGATTTGCTTTGTTCCCTAACATTGACGGTTTTGTTGATGTTAACGCCATTAGACTTTTCTTGATGGGGAATCTCGTGCCTACTTTGTTGGGTGATATGTATTTCTCTTTGCATCTAAGGAATTCTAGGGGTGGTGGAACTATTTCCTGTTGCATTCCTCTCCTGTACAAGTGGTTTATTTCGCACTTGCCTCAAACACCTGCTTTTGTGGAGAACAAACAATGTCTAAGGTGGTCTCAGAGACTTATGTCTCTCACTAATGATGATATAGTTTGGTATGATCCGTCTTTAAGAAGTTTGGAGATTATTGATAGTTGTGGTGAATTCTCTAATGTGCCTCTCATTGGTACACAAGGAGGAATTAACTACAACCCTGCTTTGGCTCGTCGTCAACTTGGGTTCCCCTTGAGAGACAAACCTAATAACATGTTGTTATAAGGTCTTTTCTATCAAGAGGGTAAAGATTTCCAACATTTGAAGCAGAAGATTGTGAATGTTTGGCATAATGTGCATAGGAAAGGAAGATTCGAGCTTGATCCGTGCAATTGTGTAGCTTTGGAAGCTTACACTCTTTGGGTGAAGAAGAGAGCTATGGAGTTGAAGATACCTTATCCTTGTGAAAGACCTATGTCTATGGTTGTGGTTGAGCCATTAACTCTCCCTAACCAAGATGTAGAGGAGTTGGAAGATGCGCTCGTCAAGATGAAGCAAAAGAAGGATATGTGGGAAGAGCGTTTCCATGCTTTGAGCAAGAAGCATGAAGAGTTGCAGTTGGAGTCTAAGGACAAAGATGCACTTATCGAGTTACTTGAAGACCGAGTGACGAAGAGACAAAGAGAGCCAGAGGTTTCATCTTCTAGCATGCCTCAGCCTTCCGTTGCTTGGAAGAAGATTGTTGATAAGCTTGTCCTCGAGAAGACTCAGATGAAGGCTTCTTTTAAGACCGAGATTCGTCGCATTTGAAGGAAGTACACGCCTTCAGCCAGATCTTTTGACATTGTTGTTATGGATCCTTAGGATGACTAGTCTCCTTTTCTCTTGTATCTTTTTCATTTGGTTTCTAAAATTGTACTCAGTGTAATCCTTCCAATTTATATAAATAAAAAGAGATTTTTTGGTCATATCAAATTATTGCAATTGCCATTTAAATATTATATGTTTGCAAATGATATAGTAAGTTCCTTGAAAATAAAAATAATCAAGCATTGCATTTCATGCATCATTTGCATAAGCAGGTTTTCGCCAGATGTCTGATTGGTTTTTCTTCTGTACTTTAGCCAAGCTGACTCACCGGTACAATACCCGAGCCAATCATCAGAAAATTATGGAACACTTAGAGCAAGAGAACAGAGAGCTGAAGGACGAGACCTTCCGCCTGACTGCCATGATGGAGTCAGTTCTTGCTGCTCAGAACCAAGCTTCTCCAACACCTACAACTCCTCCCGCGAGGACGGTTACTTCAGAGGTGACTACCTCTACCATGTCTGCTGCTACCGCCCACTTCGTGCCGAATATGCCTGTCGGATTCCCTTGGGGAATGCCGCCCAACTTTGTGCCCGAAGGCTTTGCGCCTACATTTGCTTGCATGCCGATATCTAGCCCGGTCATGTCCGTTCCACCTCCCGTTGTGCACACTTTGCCTCGTGTAGAGGATACCATCTATCATTCCGAGCCGTCTGAGGGTCTGGATGTTTATGAGAAGATGGACGAGATGAAAGATCAGTTTCTTGAGTTGCGCAAGGAATTGAAGACGCTGAGAGGTAAAGATTTGTTTGGGAAGAGTGTTGCCGAGTTGTGCTTAGTGCCCAATGTCAAAATCCTGATGAAGTTCAAAGTGCATGACTTTGAAAAATATAAGGGGAATTCTTGTCCGCTCAGTCATCTTGTGATGATTGCTCGCAAGATGTCTACTCAAACCGACAATGATCAATTACTTATTCACTACTTCCAAGATAGTCTAACTGGTGTTGCACTCCGTTGGTATATGGGGTTAGATAGTGCAAGCATTCACACTTTCAACGACTTGGGAGAGGCTTTTGTGAAGCAATACAAGTATAATATGGACATGGCGCCGGATAGATACCAGTTGAGGTCTATGTCTCAGAAGGACAAAGAGACATTTAAAGAGTACGCGCAAAGATGGAGGGAGTTGGATGCCCAGATCACTCATCCTTTGGAGGAGAAAGAAGTGACAAAAATCTTCTTGAAAACCCGGAGTTCATTTTATTATGAATGCATGATCGCTAGTGCCCCTAGTGATTTTACCAAAATGGTAAATATGGGGATGAGACCTGAGGAAGGGGTCCGTGAGGGACGTTTGTCAAGAGATGAGGCGTCAACAAGCAAGAGATATGGTAGCAACTTTGGTAAGAAGAAGGATAGTGAGACCAATGCAGTAATCAGTGGGAGGCAGAGGAGGCCTCAGATCAGAAGAAATCCACCACCCCGTCAACATCATCATCATCAAGTGTCATCAGTAATTCCGGTATTTTCTAATCAACAAGCAACACCAATTCAACAATAATAACAACAACCGCAACAAAGAACGAACACCTACAACAACAACAATACCAACAACAATCATCATCAGTAGAACTTTGAGAGGAAGAAGGTCTCTTTTGACCCGATTCCTATGTCGTATGCAGAGCTGTATCCCTCGCTAGTTCTCAATCACTTAATTCAACCGAGGAACCCACCGCAAATCCCAGAACCACTTTCCTGGTGGTATAAACCTGAACTCCGTTGTGATTTTCATCAAGGAGCACCCGGACACGATATTGAAAACTGTTATCCATTGAAGTATGAGGTTCAAAAGCTTATGAAGAGTGGTATGGTGTCCTTTGAGGACCGTGTGCCAAATGTGAAAGCAAAACCTTTGCCCGCTCATGGGAACTCTTCAGTGAATATGGTGGACGGTTGTCCTGGAGAATTCAAGGTTTTTGATGTCCGGTTTATCCGAAGATCTTTGGTGCAAATGCATAAGGATATCTGTATGGTGAGTGATTGTGAACATGACCATGATGGTTGTGTTGTTTGTAGTGTGAACTCAAGAGGGTGTGATGTAGTGAAAAGGGACATCCAACGTCTGATGGATGAAGGCATGATCCAAATTGTTCAATCCCGTCATGTAGATGACGACGTCAGTGTCATAGTGCTTGTTTTCAAGCAACAAGAGCGGTTGGTAATTCAATATGATAGTAATAACAATAATAATGTCAGTTAAAGGTCAGTATCACCGTTGGTAATAAGGTTAGCGGGCCCAGTCCCGTATTCATCTGATAAGGCTGTGTCGTACCAGTATAATGCTACAATGATAAAGAATAGTCAAGAGGTCCCGTTACCTACGACTAGTTCAGTAGTGAGCATTGTTGATGTAACGACGGTGACCCGCAGTGGTTGAGTGTTTGGGCTGGTGTTCCTAGAAAGTAAACAGGAAACGATTGTTGGTAAGAAGGCGGAGGTGCCTAATGTAGACCCAATTGGCTGTTCAAAAGATAAGTCTGGTGAATCCAACAACTTGAAAGCCAATGATGATGATGAGGTACTCCGATTAATAAAAAGGAGTGAATTTAATGTGGTTGAGCAGCTGCTCCAGACCCCTCAAAAATCTCAGTGTTGTCTCTGCTGATGAATTCTGAAGCCCATAGAGAAGCACTACATAGAGTTCTTGAACAAGCATATGTATAGTATGATGTTACTGTGGATCAGTTTGATCACATCGTGGCTAACATCACTTCATGCAATAATTTGAGCTTCTGCGATGAAGAACTCCCTGAGGAGGGAAGAAATCATAACCTGGCTTTGCATATTTCAATGAACTGTAAGGAAGATGCTTTGTCGAAAGTGCTTGCTGACACCGGTTCGTCACTGAATGTGCTTCCGAAGTCAACTTTGTCAAAGCTATCTTACCAAGGAGCGCCTATGAGGTACAATGGTGTAATCGTCAAAGCTTTTGATGGTTTGCGCAAGACAGTAATTGGTGAAGTGGACCTTCTAGTCAAGATAGGTATGAGTGATTTTCAGATTACTTTTCAAGTAATCAATATCCACCCGTCCTACAACTGTTTATTAGGAAGGCCATGGATTCATGAGGCAGGGGCTGTTACCACTCTGCATCAGAAATTCAAATTTGTCAAGAATGGCAAGCTTGTGATTGTTGGAGGAGAGAAGGTGTTGTTGGTTAGCGATCTGTCATCTTTCTCGTATGTTGAATTTGAGGATGAGGTTGGAACTCCGTTCCAAGCCTTATCTATTGTTGCTGAAAAGAGAGTTGGGGCACCTATGTCCTCGTTGAAAGATGCTCAGAAGATTGTGGAAGAAGGTACTGTTGATCAGTGGGGGGCGCATGGTAGAGGTCTCCGAGAACAAAGGCAGAAACAGTTTGGGGTTCCAGAAAGGCTCATTAGTTTAAAGATCTTAAGATATGCAACTTAGCTTCCATAGCGGAGGGTTCATTAATGGCAATGAACAACACTTAGCTGCTATGCTAGAGGATAGCGAAGAGGAAGACCGCACCAACTTTGTAACGCATGGAAAGACATGCAACAATTGGACTGCCGTTGATATTCCTGTTATTTTGCATCAATCTAAGTAATTGCTTTTATATTTTAAAATCCTTCTCCTATGCCTAAGGGAGAAGTGAACATTGTTTGGGCATTTTAAATTGATCATTAATAAAATTAATTCTATTCACCCACATCTTTGATGTGTATTTTTACTTTTTGCTTATTTCTGAAAATGGTAATCACAAAAAACATAAATAAACAATATAATTGTCCATATGCATAATATTTGGTCACAAATTCACTTCTCTAAAATCAAAATATCAAATCATTATGCAGGTTGGTTCCTAACCCCATTGAATACAATGATCTTTCTCCTTCTCCAAATTTTGAATTCCCTGTGTTTGAGGCCGAGGAGGAAAGTGATGTAGAAGTGAGTGATGAGTTGTCTCGTCTTCTTGAGCAAGATGAGATGATTATTCAGCCGTTTGAAGAACAGATTGAGCTAGTCAACTTGGGTTCCGAAGATGATGTGAAGGAGGTCAAGATTTGGTCTCGACTGTGTTCAGATGTTAAGAAGGGGTTGACTGATCTTCTTCGAGAATATTCAGATGTGTTTGCTTGGTCCTATCAAGACATGTCTGGGTTGGATTCTGAGATTATGGAGCATAGATTACCGTTGAAGCCAGAATGCCCGCCAGTCAAGCAGAAGTTGAGAAGAACACATCCTGATATGGCTGTGAAGATCAAAGAGGAAGTGCAGAAGCAGATTGATGTCGGTTTCCTTGTGACTGCTGAGTATCCGCAATGGGTGGCCAATATTGTGCATGTGCCGAAGAAAGATGGAAAAGTCCACATGTGTGTTGACTATAGAGATTTGAATAAAGCCAGTCCGAAAGATGATTTCCCTCTGCCACACATTGATATGTTGGTAGACAATACTGCTAAATTCAAAGTCTTTTCATTTATGGATGGATTTTCCGGATATAATCAGATCAAAATGGCACCCGAAGATATGGAGAAGACCACATTCATTACACCCTGGGGAACATTCTGTTATAGAGTGATGCCTTTCGGTTTAAAGAATGCTGGTGCAACTTACCAGAGAGCAATGACTACTCTTTTTCATGATATGATGCATAAATGGATTGAAGTATATGTCGATGACATGATTGCTAAATCAATTGATGAAGAGGAACATGTTGAGCATTTGTTGAAGCTATTCCAGCGTTTGAGGAAGTATAAACTCCGCTTGAATCCCAATAAGTGTACTTTTAATGTTTATTCTGGTAAGTTGTTGGGCTTTATTGTCAGCGAGAAGGGTATTGAAGTTGATCCTGCCAAGGTCAAAGCAATATAAGAAATGTCTGCGCCCAAAACGGAGAAGCAAGTCAGAGGATTTCTCGGCCGCTTGAATTATATTTCCAGATTCATTTCCCACATGACCGCCACACGTGTACCTATATTCAAGCTTCTTCGGAAAGATCAGTCTTGTGATTGGACCGAAGACTGCCAGAAAGCTTTTGACAGTATCAAGGAATATTTGCTTGAACCTCCTATTTTGTCTCCACCTGTTGAAGGAAGACCATTGATCATGTATTTAACCGTGCTAGAAGATAGTATGGGTTGTGTTCTTGGTCAGCAAGATGAGACTGGAAAGAAAGAATTTGCAATCTACTACCTCAGTAAGAAGCTCACCGACTGTGAGACTCGGTATTCTATGCTTGAGAAGACTTGTTGCGCATTGGCTTGGGCTGCTAAGCGTCTGCGTCAGTATATGTTGAATCATACCACTTGGTTAATATCCAAAATGGATCCGATCAAGTATATATTTGAGAAGCCTGCTTTAACTAGGAGGATTGCCGGTTGGCAGATGTTATTATCAAAGTATGATATCGAATACCGATCTCAGAAAGTGATCAAAGGTAGTATCTTGGCTGGCCATTTGGCTCACCAACCAATTGAAGATTACCAGTTAGTGCAGTATGATTTTCCTGATGAAGATATTTTGTACTTGAAAATGAAAGATTGTGATGAACCATTGCTTGAAGAAGGTCCAGAACCTGGTTCCCGTTGGGGCATGGTATTTAATGGAGTTGTTAATCAATATGGAAATGGCATTGGGGCAGTGATTATTACTCCTCAAGGCACACATCTACCATTTATAGCTAGATTGACTTTCAAGTGTACAAACAACATTGCAGAATATGAAGCTTGCATTATGGGGCTTGAAGAGGCCATGAATCTCAGAATCAAGTATTTGGATGTCTTCGATGATTCAACTTTGGTTGTGAATCAAATCAAAGGAGAATGGGAGACAAATCAACCCGGTTTAATACCATATAGAGATTATGCGAGAAGGATTTCAACTTTCTTTACAAAGGTTGAATTTCATCATATCACTCGAGATGAGAACCGGATGGCAGATGCTCTTGCAACATTGGCATCGATGATTATAGTGAAGTATTGGAATGAAGTTCCCAATTTATCTGTGATGTGTCTTGATAAGCCAACTCATGTGTTTGTTGTTGAAGAGATCAAAGACGAGAAACCATGGTATTACGACATCAAATGTTTCCTCCAAATTCAAATTTACCCGCCTGGGGCATCTTTGAAAGATAAGAAGACTTTGAGAATATTAGCCGACAATTTCTACTTGAATGGTGATATACTGTACAAGAGAAACTTCGACATGGTTTTGCTCAGATGCATGGATAGACACGAAGCAGACTTATTGATGACCAAAATGCACAAATGTTACTTTGTTACTCATTCCAATGGACATGCAATGGCGAAGAAGATGTTGCGAGCAGGTTACTATTGGATGACAATGGAATCTGACTGTTGCAAATTTGTGAAGAAGTGCCACAAGTGTCAAATTTATGCTGATAAGATTCATGTTCCTCCGACACTATTGAATTTTGTCTCTTCCCCATGGCCCTTCTCCATGTGGGGAATTAATATTATTGGGATGATTGAGCCCAAAGCTTCGAATGGACATCGTTTCATTTTGGTGGCAATTGACTACTTCACAAAATGGGTTGAAGCGGCATCGTATGCAAATGTGACCAAGCAATTTGTTGTAAGGTTGATCAAGAATCAAATTATATGCCGTTATGGTGTGCCAAGTAAGATCATTACTGATAATGGATTGAACTTGAATAACAATATGGTGGAGATCTTTGCAAAGACTTCAAGATTGCACATCATAATTCTTCTCCCTACAGACCCAAGATGAATGGGGATGTTGAAGCTGCAAATAAGAACATTAAGAAGATTATCCAGAAGATGGTTGTCACATATAAGGATTCACATGAGATGCTCCCGTTTGCTTTGCATGGGTATCGTACATCCATCCGCACTTCAACAGGGGCAACCCCTTTCTCTCTTGTGTATGGTATGGAAGCAGTGCTCCCCGTAGAGGTTGAGATTACTTCATTGCGTGTGCTCATGGAAGCCAAGTTGACTGAAGCTGAATGGTGTCAGACCAGGTTTGACCAGTTGAATTTAATTGAAGAGAAGAGATTAATTGCCATGTGTCATGGTCAGTTATATCAGTAGAGAATGAAGAAGGCTTTTGATAAGAAGGTATGATCTCGAGTGTTCAGAGAAGGTGACCTTGTGCTCAAGAAGATTTTGACATTCAAGCCAGATTCCAGAGGAAAGTGGACTCCTATTTATGAAGGCCCATATGTTATTAAGAGAGCCTTTTCAGGCATTGCATTGATTCTTACAACAATGGATGGTGAAGAGTTCACTCGTCATGTGAACGTAGATGCAGTCATGAATTACTTCGCCTAAAATAAAGAACAACTTGCTAAGTTGAAAACCCAAAAGGGAGGCTTAGGAAAAAATGAGCGTCTCGGTGGATTGAAAACCTGGAAGGGCGATCCAGGAAAAAATTAGAGACATAAAACAGAAAGAATTTCCCGATAAGTTGAGTACCCCACCTTAGGGAAACTTATGCAAAAATTAAGGATTATGGCAAGTAACTGCATCCTGCTGATCTTCAGTATTTTGAAGGCTTGTTTGAGCACAAGGGTTGACATCGATTCATCACCCCAGCAGCGGCCAAGAGCACAGTGGATATCAAGAGTTGGTAGAGGGATTAAGGATAATTTGTATTCAATGTAACCCTTTTCCATGTAAATTACCATTTTCAACTTTGTAAAATCTATGGAGTCTTGTCATTTACAGACTACCATTCTATTAAATAAAGTTGAGCTTTTATCCAAATTGTTTCTACTCTTATTTACTTCAGCCAATAGTTTTAAATTTTATTATGATCATTTTAAAATTAAATTTTTAAATTAAAATAAAGTTTTCTTTAATATATAAAAGCAAGAATTTTTTCCAAAGAAAGTAAAAGGAATATCAACAACATTTCAATGAACAACAAGTCTTTAAGTGTGAAACATCGAAGGTTCCCCAAGCAGTTAACCCTTCGGGCATCCGTAGACGTTTGTGTTGATTCAGTTCCTCGGCGGAGTGTTTGATCCCCGGTGGAGCTTCTTTCTTTGTCCTCAACTGAGTTGGTTGATTCAGATACCCTGTGGCGTGTCCTTGTCCGCAACAGAGTTTCGGCTTTCCCCAACGGAGTTCGTATTTCCTTAGCAAGCTTGATCTTCAGAGATGGTTGATCTTCCCCGGTGGATCGCATTGGTTTCCCCACCAATCGCTATTCAACTTGCTCCCAGTCAGAGTTTCCTCCTGGTTTCTGAGCAGCTTTTGTTATGATTGTTCTCTGTAGGGTTGTCTCCCATTTTTATGGTGTTGACCTAAAATTCCCCACAGATTTATTGTTCTATCCTCAACAGATCTCCTCCTTCCCCAGTTAGGTTTGAACCTTTGGGATGTTGATCTCTCTGTTCTCCAGCTGTTGTCTCCATATTTTATGGATTGACCGAGGATTGTACCGGTGGTTCAATTTCTTTGCGACACCTCTGTATCCTTTGTGATCGTTTTGTCAGCATAATCATCATATATACATATACATATACATTCATATAATTTCATAATTTGCATATCTCGCATATTCATATTTGATTTGTTTGAGATTCCTATTCTCTGTTATGGCGGTATTTTATCCCCATACCGAAGTTGGTGTCTGTCCTCCTTCAATTGTAGAGTGTCAGCCTCTTAAGCAGAAAGACTTTAACCTTTCTCTGTTTCCCCACTGAGTTTGTTTCCTCATGGATGGTTGTTATTTCAGTTTCCTCTCCAGTAGATTTTCTGGATGGAATTACTCCCCTTGAGTTATGTCCTCATTGGGTTGAGTCTTGATTGACAGTTTTCTTTCTAGCTCTTACCTAGATAGATGCTTTGGTCCCCTAAGAGTCTATTACCCAGTAACTGGTAATATTCTTCTTAGTTTGGAGTTTGTTACTTCTTGCCCAATACCCGGCAAAAGTACCTTTTTTTCTCCTCAGTAGAGTCCCTAGTGGATCTATTCCCCAGGAAGTATATCCTTGATATATTCATCCTAACCGGTGATAGATATTTTTCTCTCCCCTGCCTGAGTCTATCCTTGATATGTTCACTTTAACCAATGACGGATATTCTCATTTGTGGTTTTCTACCCAGTAAAAAGGTAGTTGTAATCCCTATTTTGTTCCCCAGAGAGTTAATCCTTGATATGTTCATCTTAATCGATGACGGGTTTTCTTCTCCTTGTGGTTTTCTACCCAGTAACCGGTAGTTGTAAATCCTATTTTCCCCTGTGCGGAGTCTATCCTTGATATGTTCATCCTAACCGGTGACAGATTTTCTCTTCTATGGTATTCTATCCAGTAACTGATAGATATAATCCCTATTTCCGCTCCTCATCAGAGTCGATCCTTGATATGTTCATCTTAATCGATGACAAATTTTCTCCTTGATTGGTTTTCTACCCAGTAACCGGTAGATGTAAATCCCACTTTATCCCCTTTTCAGAGTCTATCCTTGATATGTTCATCTTAATCAATGACGGATTTTCTCTTTGATTTATTTTCTACCCAATAACCGGTAGTTGTAAATCCTACTTTGTCTCCTCGCAGAGTTAATCCTTGATATGTTCATCATAACCGGTGACGGATTTTCTCTCCGGAGGTTTTCTATCCAGTTTTTGATAGATGTAATTCCTACCCTTTTTGTCCAGTTGGTATATCCTTGATATGTTCATCCTAACCGATGACGGGTATCCTCCTTGGCATTTCCAGGCAAGTCTATCCTTGATATGTTCACTCTAACCGGTGACGGATTTTCTTCCCTGTTGAGTTTATCCTTGATATGTTCATCCTAACCGATGATGGGTATCCTCCTTGGCATTTCCAGGAAAGTCTATCCTTGATATGTTCACTCTAACCGGTGACGGATTTTCTTCCCTGTTGAGGTTATCCTTGATATGTTCATCCTTACCGATGACAGATACTCTCACCCTTGGTCTTCTGCCCAGTAACTGGTAGTTGTAAATCCTATTTTCTGCAGTTTTTCCCAGCAAAGGTTATTCTTACCCAGTAACCGGTAATGAATTTCCCCTCGTGGTGGTCCTCAGCGAGTCATCCTTGATATGTTCATCCTAACCGATGACGGATGTTCTCTTTGTCAGATCTTTATTATCTCCTTACCCAGTAACATGTAGTAGATAATAGATTTATGTTCCTCCTGTGTTGAAGTTTATTTCTTCCCAAGTTGAGTTGAGTGCGCATCTCCTTAGTGAAATCGCTTTGCCCTGCATGATTTAAGTATTTCAGTTTTATCCTGACTTACTCGTATCCCCTGCAAATGTTGTTATTTCCCCGGCTGAGTCTTTCCCATGTTTGTGTGGAATCCCTCGAGTCCCCCAGTAGTTTTAAGTTGTAGCCCGGCCTATGCATAGCTCTTTTTCCCCCCAGAGTCTCGGTCTCCCTAGTGAGTTTTCCTTACGGAAATGCATTATACTCCTACGGACTTTCGGTCTCTCTGATTTCTTTTTCTTTGTGGCAATATTTCCCCACAAAGAATTTACTTTTGCATTCATAACATTTGCATCATGAGGTCTCTTAGGGACCAAAATTTGTTTCTATATGTTGTTATTTAAGCCCATTCTACTGAGTCGACATGAAGATTTTAACCTTCGCCTTCTCAATTAGAATGTCCTTAAATAGGGGCAGCTGTAAGACCCCAATTTTGACCCTAAGATCCCTCATGAAATTTCATCATAAGCATAAGCATTGGGATCATATCTTGGCATCCTCCTTACCCCTTTTCATTGGGTTTGTTTTGGGAGAGATCACCAAGCACTTTGTGATTATATCATACTAGTATTTTATCATTTCACTAACCAAAATACCAAAAATATGTCTTTGCATTTGTCTAACTCTTTTGTAGGAAGGGCATGATTCCATTGATTCATCAAGTTCATATCTAGGGTTTGAGACCCTCATGAACAAAGAGCACAACCAAGATTTGATTCAATAATGGTTATGAGCATCATATATGAGTCCCAATGTTCTCTACATGTTATATTGATCAAGTTTTCTTCAAGAGTTTGAGGGTGATTTGCCTTGGAAACCTTAGCTTGACTAGGTATCTTGAGTAACTTCTTCAACAAGGTATCTCACCAATTGATCAAATTTCTCAAGGGACACTTCAAAATTCATCATATTATGAATATATGATCTACCATGAGAGAGGAAAATTAAGATAATTGGAAGTTAGCAAGTTGGTTGATGGTGGTTGGCCAGATGGATTCATCTAATCAAAACTGGGTCTCCCTAGACCCTATCTCCTACAATTTTCACCATATGAAAATGATTCCAAGATAAAACTTACTCTAAATGAGATTCCAAACAACTTTTATGTTGATACCTATAGCTAGTTTTTCTTGGAAAATCATTTTCTATGTTGAAACATTATAGGTCATTTTGTCTAAACCCTAATTTGAAAGTCAACTTCCCAAGGCCATAACTTGCTCAATTTTTACGATATGAAAGATTTACAAGTTGCACAATCAATTTAAATGTGTATACTTAAAATTTTATGTTTGGAGTGGGAGCTAATTCAACATTTTTGAGTATGTGATATGAGGTTACGTTATAGGTCACTTTTGACCTATACCATTGATCAAGTGATTTTTCCAAACTTCAAAAATGCATAACTCTATCATTTCAAATCCAAATGACATGAAATTGGTGACCATTTTGAAGGTATTTGAGAGAAATAAAACTTTTATGAATACACTTTTCTCATTTGAATCTCATATAAAAATTTAAGCAAGGTGGAATATTGAGACATATAGCTTGACACTTAGAAAAAATTTGATCTCATATTTCTCCAAGTTCCAAGATCCAAATTAAAAAGTGTTGAACATGAAAGTTGTTCCTCTTGATCTCACCTTTCCAAATATCTAAATTTCATCCATTTTGGACAAGGAATGCATAGGTTGCACATGGCATGAACATGATGACATCACTTGGCAAGGATCAAACTTCAAATCCAAATGCACACTAGCCTTGAAATCCAAGCTGAATTCAGACTATCTAACATTCATTTGTGGACTTATGGCAATGATTCTATGGGCCTATGCGCGCCCATGCACCCATGCATCATCAATGACCAAATTTGGAAAGTGATTTCAAGTGTGCAAAAAGCAATGGATTGAGCTATAAATAGAGCCTCATATTCTCAGCAATCAACATACATTCGCGCCAGCTTTGATTCCAAATCTCAAACCCTCACTTTGAAAAGGATAAACCTGAGAAATTCTTTTGAATTTGAGGTTGAATTTCCACTGTTTTGAAATTCAAATCTCCAATAATCCACAACCTTGTAAGCATCCAATCCTTCTTCTGCAAGCAAGTGGAGTGAGATCAAGCACAAGCAAGATCAAGATCAGTTGAATCCAGACCTCCATTGAAGGTATTTTCCAGAAATTTTGATCTCTTCGATTCTCTCAAATTTTTGCTCAATTCTATTGATTCTTTGGTTGTCTGAAGTCCTAACAATGTTGGCAAGAAGATTGAGTTGCTTTGAGGCCAAATCGAAGCAACTCAGTTTATGTACCTCAAATTTCAAATCCATGTATCTCTCAATATACTTGGAGTTAGAGTGAATTGAGGCTAGATTCGAACTCAGTGTCATTTTTACTTTGAAATCATGTCATTGTTTTTAATTTTGGTGATGGTTGATGGTGGACTAGTCCGGTGAGGTCCACCGGAGAAGAAGACCGGAGCTACAACTCTGGCCATGCGCTGGCATGTCTCACAGCCACAGGATCCATATGTTTTGTTTTAATCTGGAACATGCATTTTAAATACCAATGTTGTGGCGCGCTGACTTGAGACCATGGTGGAACGCGCAATTCTGGCCACTTGATCTTCCACCTCAATTAATGAGGGAGATCAAGTGGTCCACGTTTTTTCTGATATTTTCATTTTCATTTTAATTGCATTATTATTAATAATTCATAATAAATTCAATATTGATCCAAAAAATATGGGACTTTCACCAAAAAAAATCAAATATTTTTCTCTTTCATATTCTGAGTTTAAATTACTTTTTGGATCATTATTAATATTTTTCATGAATTAATTGATTTTGCATTTGTTTTTAATTGTTTACAAATATTTTTAAATATCCAAAAACTATGAAATTTTTTCCCCAAGGTCCTTTGACCTTGTTTGACCTATGATAAATCTCATGGCCATTTCTTTGGTGTTTTGATGCGATTTTAGGAATTGGACAAACAATTTAATTTAAATGCACTATTTTAGTATTTTTAATTTGAATAAATGTCAAATAAATTTGTTGACCAATTGTGATGGCTTGTTTATGTTTAAATCTTGTAGTTGGGCCTTGGTCAAGGTTGATTTGACTTTGTCAAGTTAATATCATTGGATTTAGGGGATTGATGGAATGTACATTCCATCTTCCAAAATGAATGGATGATATTAATTTGGTAAAAGTCCTCCTTTGACCAATTTGTGTTTTGATCCATTCCCTTCCCACTTCATCTCATTCCTCTTCTTCATTCATTCATTCCATTTGGCCTATGACATCTCAAAGTCCTAATGCTAGTTGATTGAAAAATTGACATGAGTATGGATGAGATTAGGCCACATCTTTTGCATATTCTTTTTGTGTGTGGTATGTTTAATGAGCATAGTCCATTATACTATGTCTCTAACATGCATTAACACCAATATTCTATTGCCCGACCTCAAATAGTTGTGACTTCTACATAAGTCCAATTACGATTGCTTAATATAGCGCTAAATTTGTGACATAAAAGGCATAAGCATTCTAGTAAGTGAGATTGTAAGTCTCCCCTCTTTCATGGTATTGTGTGGAAACTTGGTCTTATTTCCTTCCTTTGGAAGATGTTTTGGTTCAAGGATTCATGCTTGTGATAAGTGGGTTGAGTGTTCTCCAAAGAATGTCTTAAGATGAAAAGCAAAAGCAAAACAATACTAACTTCTAACCAATTAACTACTAACTTTTTAATTTCAAGCTTTTACTTTAATGCAATTTACTTTTAGCACTCTATTTCATTTGCCATTATTCATATCATCCTAGTTGTTTATGTTAATGCAATTTTCACTTTGTCCATTTGAACCATATTGTGTGATATATTTTGTTTGTGTATATTTTTCTTGTTTGTGTGGTCTTTGACCATTAATTTACATAATAATAACAAAAACCCTTAAAAACGTTTGAGTGGACTGTTGGCTTGATCTTGGACAAATGGACTTAGAATCTAGGCAACCTTCCTAAGCTAAAGGACTTGGCCAATGCCAACTTGTTGAAGAACCAAGTGCTTGCAATTTGAACTTCATCTGATACATCTTTGAAGACATCTCTAAGTTCATTTGCAATATTATCACTGTGAAGCTGTTATTTTGAACCTGTGACTTATGGAATTCATCTGTTACATGGGCTATTTTGAAGAAGATCATGGAATTGATAAGCTTGGATGTGGCCATCTTTATTTGATGTCTTGCTCTTCAAGATGATATAATTGTGCATTTGTGTGTTGCTTGATTCTAAAATTCCAAGGGAATTCTGGGTTTCTATTGACATTCTTGTCTATTGGATTGCTACCCACTTGGTCAGATCTTTTCAACTCTTAACTTTTAATTTTGTGCATAGGATAGTCTCTTCATCTTCTCCCTATTTCTTTAATTTCAAAATCTCTCTCTCCATTTTTAAAATCTTCTTTGTGTAAACTACTTTTGTTCTAAACTTTTACCATTTTGCAAAAAGATAGAAACTTTGTCCTTATGCCATTGCATTTTCAAACTTCTTTTCTTAAATAAAACTTGTAAATAAATTTAACTATACTTGACTTAAACTTTCAAAAAGCCAAAAAGAACTAACACAGTCAAACCATTTTTAGGCCTTTGTGCCTTTCAAACTTAATTTTTGTTAAAAGCAATGCATCCATTTTGAAATTTGTATCACGAACTACGAGGTTTTGATCCCTCATTTTCATGTTGGTAAGTAGGCACAAGACCGAAGGTCTTGTCAAATACAAAAAATATAATTAATGAATTCTTTTCTCATCCCCCCATTCTATTTTCTTGTAAATATCACTTTGTACAAAATACATATGCACCCAAAAAGGGCTCCCTAGGAGTACCTAGGACACTTTGGGTGCTAACACCTTCCCTCTGTGTAACCAACCCCCTTATCTGTGATCTCTGACTTTTATTAGTTTTGATCTGAAAACTTCTTACTTTTTGGGTTCTGTTCGTACTTTTTCCCTTTTCCCTTGGAAACAATAAAAGCACGGTGGCGACTCTTGTTATTTGATCTCTAGCTTGTCAATAGCTTGATGATCATGAATTTTCTGCTACAATGACTCTAGTTTTATTGAGGTTAAGCTTATCCATAGCTTGATGGTCATGAATTTATCGCTATAATCCCCTTCTTCTTCATCTCTTTCTTTTTTCGTTGATCAATTGGATGGCTTATGTATATATTGTTCATGATGTGTGGATTGGTACTTGATGAACTTTCATCATTTCGAATCTACCTCCTAATTGATCATAGATCATTTAAGGTACTTTTGATTGATGCATAAGTTCATTCGATGTATCATGAAGTGTGGATTGAAGTAATGGACCATCCTCCTAGACTTTGTGCTTGATCATCTCCCCCTTTTCTTTTCTTTTGTGGTACAGATTTAGGAGAATGATTTGCATATCATTTCTCTAGCATGTATTAACACAAACATTATTATTGACCGACCTCGGATAGTTGTGACTTCTACATATGTCCAATTACGATTGCCTAATATAACACTAAATTTGTCCCAAAGGCAAAGGCATTTTTATAAGTGAGATTGTAAGTCTCCTATTCCTCATGGTACTGTGTGAAAATGTTGCTCCTTTTCCATTTGTGAGAGCTAGTGGCATGCTTGTTGATTTTATCCAAGTTAGAGCCCTTCTCACAAATGATGTATAGGTTCATATTTTCATGCTTGTGAGTGGATAGTTGAGTGTTCTCCAAAAAATGACCAAAAACATCTTTTCATCTTTACTAATATCCCTTACTAACTCTTCACTTGTATTAACTTATATTTTAATGTCATATAGTTTATGCTTTTATTTTGTGTCATTTAATTTATACTTTATATTTAGCATTTCATATCATATTGTTTGTGATTCTGTCATTTTGTTCTTTGTCCATTTAGACCTTTCTTTTATATCATTGTAAAGAAGATACTAATAAGAAAAACCTAAAAAAGAATCTTTTTTCTCCTAACTCATGGATTTGTGGTTACTATCCTTGGCATTATTATGGAGTTATGAACTTAAAATTAGGATCTAGACCTTTTGCTTTGAGACTTATTGAAGGTAGAGAAAACAAGAAAGGAGGGTTTGAATTGTTTTCACAGTAATTAAAAACTTTTTGCAACACCACACAAACAAAGATAAATGCTAACTACACAAGGAGTTTATCCTGGTTCGCTTGAAAATCAAAGTTACTCCAGTCCACTCGACGATGGTGATTTCGCCTTCAATAAGGACTTAATCCAATAATCTCAATAGATTACAAAAACGTCTAAGAGTTTAACAATCTCTTAGCCCTCTCAAGTCTACATACTTAAACAAGTCATTTGAGGAATATCGACAATTTTGGAGAATTACAAGAGTTTTATCTTAACGCTTCTAGATAAGCAGTATGAATACAAGTTAAGAACAATGAGACAATGACCACACAATATGAGCAACAACTCTTGTGTGATTATTGAATATTACAATGAGAGATATGAATATATATTATGGATTGAGAGTTGTAGATCGACGTGTTGTAAATTCAGGTGTGTTCAGCATGTTGTGATGAGGCCTTTATATAGTACTTTGGGATGATACCGTTGGAGGGAAACCATTGGAGATTTCTTGCCAACTATGGGAATTAAAGGTATTAACTTCCTTATGTTTCCATAGCAGTCTTGGAACATAATCCATAATTTCCTTAAAGAGAATTATAATGTACTTAGACTGCTTCTTAATTAAGTTTTTTGATCTGGTGATTTCAGATAGAGTGTTGAGCGTGAATCAGAGTGAGCAGAGTTAGAGTCTTTGAGAAGAGTCTTGTAGTCTTTAGATATTCTCTTGAATAATCTTTAGATAGATTTTCTTGAATAGTCTTCAGATGTTATCTTGAATAATCTTCATATGTAGAGTTAAACAGTCTTCAGATATCAGAGTTAAACTGTAGTGTCAAATTCTGTATGTGATTTCTTCTTAGAAGTGTTCTTGTTCAGAGTCATATCTGTTTTCTTCGTGCTAGTTCAGATTTTCTGGACTACACCAGATGTTAGATATTTGTTTCCTCGTTTTCTCAGATTCATTTTACCTTAGAAACCTGCACACTTAGAGAAAATTATTAGGGTACCAAATTGTTTCATTCTTTGTTATCATCAAAATTTATAGATATATTACAGAACCAAAACCTTGTTCTAACACTTGTAACTTGAGACCTTGGAATTCATCAGATACCTATGACTCTGGACTTCTCTGAGAAGACTTGGCTTGGTTACTTTGGTTTCATCTGATACATGGATTATTATTTGTTTATTTTGGATTGTTTGAGGCTTAATCCAAAGGAGGGAATTCTTGCTTGACTTATGTCATGAAGCTTGTTATCTCTTAGTTAGATCTTTCCTCCCTAGCTTTTACTTTATGCTTTAGGATAGTCTCTTCTTCTCCTCCCTTTCTTAAATTTTCAAATCTTCTCCCTCCTTTCAAAAACCATCTTGATTTTAAACTTGAACCACTTTCCCAATAAACCTTGTCTTTTGTCAAGTGATTTTCAAAAACCTTTTTTTTCCAATAAATGCTAATCCATCTTAAGCATACTCCGACCAATTCCAAAAGACTTAAAAAATGCATAACTCATTCAAACCATTTTGTGCCCTAGTGCACTTTTCCTTTTTAAAATTTTTCTCAAGGCATTAGACATGAGTTATTTTTATAGTTGAGTTATAATTCTCATATCTCCATAGTATTGATGATAATCATTTTCCATTTATGAGATTTGGTGGCATGCTTTTTGATCCTTATCCAAAATGGAGTCCTTCTCATGATGATGCAAAGTTCTCATACTTGTGGGTGACTAGTTGTGTATTCTCCTTAAAATGACAAAATGTTTTTCCATAAAAATAAATCAAAACAAACTCCCTTTGTTATTTTTACCACGAACTACGAGGTTTTGATCCACCATTGCACTTTCTAGGTACGTAGGCATGAGACTTCAAAAGTCTTGGCAAACATAAAAAAATAAAGAAAATATACTTCTTTTCTCATTTTTCCAATCTTTTAACAAACAACACCTTTTTCAAACCAAAATGTACATATTTTCAAAGAGGTTGCCATGGAGTACCATGGACATTTAAGGTGCTAATATATTCCCTTTGCATAACTAATCCCCAGACACTTGTTCTCTTTTTGTTAGTTTTGTTTTTAAAAACTTCTTTGGGTTTTGTTCGTACTTTTTCCTGTTTCCTTTGGAAACAATAAAAGCGCGGTGGTGACTCTTGCTTTGTGAGTTAAGTTAATCAATATCTTAATCTCAAATTTTTTACCGCTACACAAAGGATAACTGATCTTAATCGGAATAAAATGAGTCGATTTGGTCATTCTATCAATAATAACCCAAATGGAATCACATCCCTTCGTCGTCTTCGGAAAACTTGTAACAAAATTCATGGATATGTTATCCTACTTCCACTCAAGAATACTCAACAATTTCATCAGGCCCAACGACTTCTGTTGTTTCTGGCAAGTCAAACAAGCACAAATAAACCCAACTACTTCTTTCTTTATTCCTGCCCACAAAAACAATTTCTTCAAGTATCGATACATCTTACTGGCACCGGGATGAATACTCAAACTAATTTTATGACCTTCCTCAAATATACTCCTCTTAAGCACAAGTACATCTAGTACATAAACCTTGTCTATGAACTTCATCACACCATTCTCGTCAATTCTAAAATCACCTCTCTTACCTTAATTGATTAAGACAAGTCGGTCAACCCAACCCACACCGATCTTGTAACCTTCCCTAATCTCTTCAAAGATACTACTGGTCAGTTTCAACATACCTAACTTCACACTATTATGAGTCTCTTCACATACCAAACTCATATCACTAAATTGTTAGATCAATCCCAACTCTCTAACCATTAGCATCAACATATGCAATGACTTCCCGCTCAACGCATCAGCTACCACATTGGCTTTACCAAGATGGTAACTCAATCCAAAATCATAATCCTCTAGAAGTTCGAGTCATCTTCTCTGCCTCATATTCAACTCTTCTGATCAAATAGATACTTCAAACTCTTGTGATCATTGAACACATCAAATTAGGAGCTAAACATATAATATATCTGAATCTTTAACATGAATATCACTGCTTCTAATTGTAGATCATACATAGGATAATTCCTTTCATGAACTCTTAACTATCTAGAAGCGTAAGCCATAACCTGACCATTCGACATTAACGCACCACCTAGACCCATCTAATAAGCATCACAATACACAACAAAGGACTCACTTGGATTCAGAAAAATTAAAACTGGAGCAGACATCAAATTCTTCTTTAGTTCCTAAAAACTCTCTTAACAATGCACATCTCAAACATATGTTTAACCCTTTCGAGTCAACTAAGTCAAAGGAAATGCTAACTTCGAAAAGCCTTCAATAAACATTTAGTACCCAACCAAACCATGAAAACTTTTAATCTTCCACTGCAACATCGGAGTCTTCGTAACAGACTTCGGAGTCTCCCACTGCAACATCGCATCTATCTTCGATGGATCAACAAAAATACTACCACTCAAAATCACGTGACCGATGAACTCACCTCTCGTAACCAGAACTAGCACTTGGACAACTTTGCATACAAATTCTTCTCTTTCAAAGTCTTCAACATAACTCTCACATGCTCCACATTCTCTTCATCAGACTTGGAATATGTCAAGATGTCATTGATGAACACCACTACAAACTGATCTAAGTACGGGTGGGATATTCTATTCATATACTACATGAACACTCCAGGCGCATTAGAAACTCTAAACAATATAATTGAATACTCGTAATGACCATACCTTATTCTGAATGCATTCTTAGGAATATCCTCTGACTTCACACGAATCTGATGATAACCTAAACGCAAATCAATTTTTCTAAACACACAAGCACCAACCAACTAATCCATAAAATCATCAATCCTCGGAATGGATTCTTTTTCTTGATATTAACCTTGTTCATTTTTCGATAGTCAACACACAAACTCATACTACCATCTTTCTTCTTGACTAGAAACAACATCACACCCCATGACAAAACACTCAGTTGAACAAACTTTTTCTCAAGCAACTCTTCCAATTGCTTCTTCAGTTCACTCAATTTTGAAGCGTACATCCTACAAGACTCCATCGATATAAAATTGGTACCAGGTACTAAGTCTATGGTAAACTCAACCTCCCACTTAAGCGGCAAGTCACTGATATCATCTGGAAACACCTCCGAGAAATCACACACCACATGTAACTCGCCAATCACCATTTTTCCTTCTACCTTCATAGAAGCTAATATTATAAACACTTCAGCCTCATCCTTCACAAACTCATCCACTTGCTTAGAAAATACAAAAAACTCATCACTTGCATCAAACTTTGGAAAAAACAATGTCTTGTCGTAATAGTGGATATGAACACGGTTGAACTCTAACTAGTTCATTCCAAGGATAACATCAAGATTTCTCGAAGGTAAACATGCTAAATCTATCCCAAAATTCTTACCAAAAATAGTAAGTGGATAATTCAAACAAACCCACAAAGTGGTTACTGAACCTAAAGTTGGGGTATCAACAATCATACTCCCAACCATAGAAGACAATTTCAAACCCAACCTCTTAGCACAATCAAGCGAAACAAACAAATGTGTTACACCCGTGTCAATAATAGTAATAAACAAAATACTATTAATGAAACACGTACCTCGAATTGACCTGTCTAAGCTAGTAGTCTCCGACCCTGATAAAGCAAAGATTTTCCCTCCAGATTGTGCCTTCTTATATTTTTGATGCTTGGTACTGATGTGACCCTATTCACTGCAGTTATAACAAGTCGACCCAACACTCCTGCAGTCTGCAATACAGTGACATGTCTTTCCACATTTGAAGCACCTTTGACATGTCTTCTCATTAATGCTCTTATAGTGAGTAGAACAATCCATACTATCTTCATCATATATCCTACACTTGTTCACCAACATAGGAAATCAGTAAATCTCTTGATAACCAATACCCTGCTTAATCTCAGGATGCATTCTTCTTTCAAACTTGATGCACTTCGACCCCTCAATAACCGCACCATTGTAGTGTGGACAAAACTTCATCAATTCTTCAAACTTGGCAGCATACTCAGCAACTGTCATGTTTCCTTCCTTAAGCTTAAGGAACTCAATTTCCCTTTTATGCACACATCCCTAGGAAAGTATTTCTCTAGGAAATGAACTCTTAACACCGCCTAAGTAATTCCAGTACCAACAACCTCTAGCCTTTGACGTGCATTATACCACTAGTCTTCGGCCTCTTCAGATAACATGTGAGCACCGAACGACACCTTCTGAACTTCAGTGCAAGCCATCACTCGAAAGATCTTCTCAATCTCTCTAAGCCATGAATGTATACCCTCTGAATCATATATGCCTTTGAAGGTAGGCGGCTTGTTTCTCTGAAAATTTTCCAATCCACGGAACTCGTCGTTATCACCTTGATGATTTTTCTACCACTGTAGTGCATGAGCCACTGACTCTAAAGCTTCAGCAATAGTGCGATTGTTTCTTCCACCCATTATGCACACCATGAAACAGACATTAGAAGAAAAAATGCATTGACAATGTTCATATGCATGTCGCATACTATGGAATACACAATATTACAAAACCTGATTGGACAAATCGACATGCGTTGATACCACTATGTAACACCCTAAACCCCTGAAACTTATATAAAAACCATTACACGACAATGTAAGGTGTCACCAACGAAAATCCTTCGAAAACATATCAAATCATATGAAACTATGCAGCGGAAAAATATTTTATAAACACTTCATAAATAAGGTGTTAAACTCCAAACAACAAAATCAACATCAACATAAAATATAACAACTCTCATCCCCGATGTTACGTAATCAGAGCACTAAGTAAACCAATAATGTTTGATAAAGAAATAAATAAAATCTAAGAGTAGCTCTAACAAGCCACCTTACATACACAACAATAATCGTCACTCTTGAGTATTTGCGAGATGTCCATGATGGACAACATGAAGCAAAAGAGGTGAGAAACAACATGAAATATAAACAGCATAAAGAATCCCAAGGTAGATAACATACAAAAAAACACACATTCAATACACAATCAACAACACCATAGTCTCACACCCATTCATAACAACATTAACATTCATCAGGTATACACAATATTCACAACAATTCATTAATTATGTCAAGTATTCTCAACCAATCAACAACATCACGAATAATATATTACATATGCAAACATGTATGCAATGTACTCCACAACTGACTCATTATGCATGCAATACCATTCATGGACAACACATGTCCATCTCGCTCCTGAATCCCCTTCATAGGACCAAAGCACACCAAATCACTACTAATCACCATATGGTAACGCTTCACTAATTCATCATTGGAATTAGCTACTCATGACGACACTGAATTTCACCGTATTTTCGACTCCGATTTCGCATGCATTTTAGTGGTTTTATTGTTATTTTGTTATGTTATTACTATATTTCTCTTTGTTTTCAGGTTTTAGTTTAATCAGAGCCCCGATCGAGAAAATGAGTGAAAATGAGCTAAAAAGACTAAAATTCAGCATTTTGCACTTGTGGCTCCCACTGTGGCTGGCGCCATAGGTCTAGCCATGACGTGTCACAACTCAACTTCCCTCAACTGCCACGTTCCCCACTACCTCCACTTGGGCACCACAATTTACCCTTGTGGCGGACGCCATGGGCTTGTGGCGGGCGCCACAAGAAGAAAGCGTTTCCCTCCCAATTTCAAACTGAAGGGCATCCTTGTCTTTTCCATTATTTTACTTGCCTATAAATAGAGACTCGAATTCATTTGTTTAATCATCCAAACTTAGAGAAAACTTAGTTTCACTTAGGCATATATTCAGTATTTTAAAGTGGTAATCGCTTCACATTGGGGTGTTGCCACAATTGTGTAATTGAGTCTGTGATCGAGTCTATAATCGAGTTTGGAGCACTATGGAAGAAAGTTAATCCTGTCGCCATTTTCATTTCCGCTTCGCATTTTATTTAACCCTCCGATTGGAGCAGATTTTTATTGCTTTGCCTTTATCTACTTTACTTTCCCGCACTTTCTTTAGTTTATTTATTTTCCGCACTGTCTTTACTTTATTTATTTCTCGCAATTGCACTACTTTTATTTATTTCTCGCAATCGCACTACTTTTATTTATTTCTCGCAATCGAACTACTTTTATTTATTTCTCGCACTCGCACTACTTTCATTTATTTCTCGCACTAGCACTACTTTCATTAATTTCTCGCACTCGCACTACTTTTATTTACTTTCCGCACTCGCACTACTTTTATTTAAATTAAAATGCACCTTTACTTTACCATGTCTAACTAAACCTATAAGGTTAGAATGTATGGATCGTAATTGAACCGATAATTCGTACAATTGTTCGTAGAAACACTTAAGGGCTATTTTGACTTTCAACTTAAGTTTTCCCACACTTAATTTCCGTTGGGTAAGATCGAAAGTCATCCAACGTCTATTTAAACTTAGTTGTTTTTCACTATTTCAAATACAGCGAAAGCGCTTTGTTTAGTTCATTAGGAGTTTTTAACTTAAAAAGAAAAGTGATTTTAAAACTACTTTCGGACGCGTTTATAAGTTTAGAGTCTGGTTCGTGAGAACCTCTTTTGGTTAAGAAATCCAGGTTAAAATACTTTTCAACTTAGTCAAGATACTATATTTCTTAAAAATAGGTTTACTACTCTAACGCAATGCGCGTCTTTTTATAAGTGACAATAAGATGGTTTGATTAGGGAGTACAACTCGGTTCTGAATACGCGAAAGCGACAAATCCCATTAAATTGGTTCTTTTCAAAGTAGGAAACACTACCCATAAGTAGTTCTATTAGCAAGTACTTGGATTATTACTTGATTATGTGAATTACATTCGAGCCTATCTTTATTAATTGAATTTAATTTAATACTTTAATTTTCATTGCACACTCTAAAAACCCCTATTTTGATTACCTTAGATAAACACCATAATAATAGATAACGATAGATTGACACTTGGTCTCTGTGGATTCGACAATCTTTTATATTACTCTGACGCGTTCGTGTACTTGCGAAAAGCACGCATCAAGTTTTTGGCGCCGTTGTCGGGGACCAATTTCGTCAAATTTCATACCCTGTTGTTAGATCGTTTAGACTTAGGTTATTACCCGCCGGTCAATGCGAAGAGCTCGCAGCACCGGAAGCTTAGTATATCCTCTGGAGGAACCTGAACGTTACGCTCGCGCACGTTTATTTTTCCATAGAATTAGGAGAGCTATGGCCGAAGATCAAAACCAAAGACCTCTTAAGGATTTCGCCCAACCATCTAACGAAGAACCTAGTTCTAGTATAGTAAATCCAACCATCCAAGCTAATAATTTCGAACTTAAACCCTCCCTGTTGCAACTAGTGCAACAGAGACAATTCGCAGGTCTCGCTACTGAGAACCCAAACCAACATTTAAAAATCTTTCTCCAATTAGCAGACACTTTTAAAACCAATGGAGCTTCTCCTGAGGCAATCCGTTTAAGATTATTCCCTTTCTCCCTCAAAGATAAAGCCCTATCATGGTTAGATTCCCTTCCACCCAATTCCATTACGACTTGGGATAACCTTAGAAGAGTATTCCTTGCTAGATACTTTCCCCCAAGTAAGACCGCCGTTCTTCGAAACCATATAACTAGATTTACCCAAAACCAAGGAGAATCGTTGTTCGAAGCTTGGGAGAGATATAAAGAGTTGTTAAGAGCATGCCCACATCATGGTTTAGAAAATTGGTTAATCATTCAAACCTTCTATAATGGACTTCACTATAACACTAAGATGACCATCGACGCTGCCGCAGGCGGTGCACTGATGAACAAACCTTATCCTGAAGCTAGTGCCCTCATCGAAGATACGACTCAAAACCATCAATCATGGGGAGTCGAACGAGCAACAGTTGAGAAGAAGGAAGCCCGAGGAGGAGTGCATGAACTAAGCTCTATAGACATGATGCAAGCTAAAATGGACGCATTAACCCTTAAGGTCGAGCATATGTGCGTAAACCCGAATACTACAACCACAGTTTCGTCGGATTGTGAGATATGTGGAACCAAAGGACACCAATCTGTAGAATGTAGTCTATTAAACGAAACCCACTCTGAGCAAGTGAACTACACCCAAGGGAACCCATACTCGAATACCTATAACCCTGGATGGATGAATCACCCGAACTTCTCCTATAACAACAATAACCCTATCCAAAATAATGCACCTCCGAGACAAGACCAAATCAACCTATGCAACCTGTACCACCAAAGTCGATCCTTGAGAAAATTATGGAAAATTTTATCACTGCTCAAACCCAACAAAACAACGAGTTCATGAACCAAAACATTCACGTTAATGAACTGATTATCCAGTTAGGAACTAAGGTTGACCAAATAGTTACTCATACCAAGATGCTTGAAACCCAGATCTCTCAGGTAGCTTTAAACCAAGCCCCTCAGACTACACCTGGAGGACAGTTCCCTAGACAACCTCAACAGAATCCGAGAGGACAAGCCAATTCCATTACCCTACGAAGTGGGACGCTTATGATGAGCCACCAAACCCAAGATTCAGCGAACCCAAAACTTCTAAGGAGTATACCAAACCCCCGGACGAAGTAAAGGAACCAGAGGAATCTGAAAAACAGGAAGGTCAAGAAAAAGGAGAAGAACCTAAAGATAAAACTTATGTACCACCCCCGCCATATAAACCGCCTATACCATATCCGCAAAGACTCAAACAAACCCATATCAATAACCAATATCAAAAATTTATTAAGGTTATAGAAAAAATTCACGTAGAAATCCCTTTCACAGAAGCCATCACCCAAATACCTTCTTATGCAAAGTTTCTCAAAGACATCCTTACCAACAAACGTAGACTTGACGATCCAAAGCCCTTGGAATGTAATTCTATTTCCGAGAATAAATTAGCCAAAAAAGATAAAGATCTTGGAAATTTCTCCATTCCTTGTCTTTTGGGTAGTCATGTCATCGAAAAAGCTTTTCTAGACCTAGGAGCTAGTGTGAGCTTAATGCCTTTAGTAGTTTGTGAGAGGTTAAACTTAGGAGAATTACAGCCTACTAAGATGTCACTTCAGTTAGCCGATATATCTGTCAAATATCCGATAGGCGTATTAGAAGATGTCCCTGTTAGGATAGGACAGTTATTTATCCCTACTGATTTTTTTGTCATGGACATCTGTAATACCCCAAAATTTACCCTTCATTTTTCCTGGAAGCATGGGATTATGTTTTACACTTCATTAGCATCATATTAGGTCATACTCATTGCATACTGCATTAGTGACATGGAGATCAGGTTTTGATCGATCACTCCTTAGCAGAAGGAACCCGCACAAAGCAGGATTGAGAATTGGACTTCATTTTCTAGGTATACAAGTCTCAAGGGTCTCAGGGGGGGTCCAAGTATCTTATTATGGTCCTCAGTTCATCAGTGAAGGATTCAAAGCTATCAGAGTGTTCATTTAGATTTAATCAGAAATTAGGGTTTCATGGCTACCTGCAACAGGCAATGTTTGGTTGGAAGTAGAGGATCTCATCTATGTCATGATTAGAGAGGCATCTTGGCCTAGGAATATTCACAATTATCTCAGAAAGATCCATTGGCAATCAGTGCAATCGGTTCTTGATCATTTTGCCCTAAAACTAGGGTTTGGTATAAAATCAGTTTATTTCTGATTCTTTGGGTTAAACTCTTTTCCATGTCCCTCCATATGTCCACAAGGGTCTACATACAAAAAATCAGCTCTTTATTTGAGCTAGAAGTGCTTCAATTGATCAATGGAATCGTGAATCAGACAGTTTGGGAAAAGTCAATTGTGGGGCCAGAAAAGTCAACTCCTGACATTTTGAGAGTGGAATCTCAAAATCCATGCCTAGGGGATCATACATGTGAAATTTGATCAAGGTTGGATCATGGATTCATCATTTAATCAGGAATTGGAAAAGTTACTTAATTTAGAAATGGTTGACTTTCCTCTTAGGGCAAGTTTTCATGATTGTTGCACTCACTTTAAGCCCGTTTTGCATCAAGATAAAAGCTCCATTTGAAAATCTCTCCAGCATGAAAGTTGTTCCTCTTGTCCCAAGCTTTCTAGAGATATAAAGTTTGCTCCATTTGGATTAGAATTGAGAAATTTATGCTTAGTCACAAAGTGAGAGATTTTTTTAGGACACTTAGAAAAATTTCTAAGTCCAAAATCTTCAAAATTTGTCAAGAATTCTTGGCTAGTTTTCTTGCACTTCAAGGCATTATTTGAAAATAATTTCTTCACAACAATTGTACCTTGCCATGTCCTCTTTCACATCCTTTTGGAATCATTTCATTTGGATCCATGGTTTGAGAGATACATTCATTTAAAGTGGGCACCATGACTTAACTTTCTAGGCAGATTTTGGGCCTGGCTGGCCCAATCAGATTTTCTAAGCATGCTGCACAAACCAGTCACGTTTTTTTACCTCTTTTGGCCATGCATTGGACATCCATTCACTTAAGTTTGGCCCAAAATAACAACATTTTACACCTCACTTCACACTTTTATTCTTATGGATAAATCACTTATTAAAAAGCCCATGAGAACACCTAATCCACCCTATTTAAGAAGCTGAAACCCTAACCCTAAAGAGAGCATTGGAATTTTGTGGCAAGGAGGCAAAGCTTCATCACATATCAGATTCCATTCCACTTCTATTTTCCATTAGGTAATCATCTCTTCCATGGCCATGTTTTGATATATCTACGCTTGCTTACCATGTTCATCACCATTAATCTTTCCATTTTCATATTTCTTTTTCTTATTTAAAATATTTTCTTCGTCCATAAAATTACCCAAAAATATTTTTCACTTTTCTTAACGTTTTATTTAATTTTATATAATTTTTATTTTCGTATTTTTTTAATATTAATATTTTATTTTAATTATTTATTCTAAATGGTCCATTTTAATATAATTTTTTATTGATTTTATTTTTATGACTTAAAATTATTGTTAGCATTTGATTTTTGGGATGAAGGTTGACCACTGTCTCATGGTCAACCTGACCTTTTCTTGGAATTTTTTTTCACATTTTCAATTTATTCTTGATATATTTCTAACCTAGTCTTATTAATTGACTTTTAGTTTGACCTAAGTTTTGTTTTAATTAATTCACGTGCCAATTTTCATTATTTTTAAAATATTTTAGGGGATGATGATGTCCTGACCCCACCTTATTTAGTTTAATTTTTCATAATTTTCTTGATTAATTTTCTATTTATTTGTTATTTCTTAAGTTGACTTGAATTTTCAGTTGACTTCTTTATGATCGATGTTTGACTTAGGGATTGCTTATGGCAATTGAAGAGATCTTTTGATCCTCCCTTGTTCATCTCATATGCCATGTATTAGAGGCCTTTTACCTTGATTTTATTTGGTCCTTACCTCATTTCCTGATTAAATTATTCAGTGGACCCTTCGTGTGCATATTTTCATCTGTTTGATTCATCTGTTATCTTTTATACTTGTTTATCTCATTCATGCTTTCTATTGCTTGATTATTTAACATGCTCATACTCCCATGCATTGTTTAAATGCTCCATTATTTGATTCTTTGGTTTGATTATATATTGTTTATTTATCCGATCTGATTGATAACTGTTTCCTACTTGTATGATGTATGAGGCATATATTCTTATTATTTGTTTGCCATGAACAATCCCCATTCATAAAAAATGTACCCCTCTCACATAAAGTGTATAATATTTATTTCTTTATTTCTTTAGTCACCTGTTAATACAAGAATTAAAACGAACATCCGATAACCATTTCAAAATAAGATCAAAAGCTCGATCCAACATCGAGTAATCATTTTCAAAACTTAACAGAACCAGCACGCATTCATCCATCCTCTTGTAAGTTGATTGCCTCAGGCATCGCCATCTACCTGTAAGTCGATTGCCTCCGGCATCGCCATCTACCCTTATCCGTAACTCCTCTCCGCGCTCCATCCGTCGACTCTTGTTCCGTTTAGGTAGCACCCATTAGGTAGAACCCTTTGTATGATAACATAGGTAGAATTCCCCTATTCTTTGCATGCTAACATTAGGTAGATGTTCCCCTTTGTAAATCCTAAAACATAGGTTCATATTGCATGACAACTCTAGAGTAAAGCTTCCCCACTTTTAGACCTTCCGTGTGTCTCCGATCTTGTGGCATGTCAGTCCGTTCTATTGCAAAGAGGTAACTGCCTAAGACTCGATTCAGCGAGCTGCGACACCTACTGCTAGGATGTTGAACACACTGTCCTCTTTTGTAAGTCCATGTTCAGATGGCAATCCTTAACCCCTAGTTAGCCGAACTACGTTTTGCTCTGATTCTCATTCAAGATGAGATACGTAGGCATAAGACGCGACGTCTTACCGAGCACACTTCTCTTTAACCCATAGGTAGCCGAGCTACGAAGACTCTGATTCTCATACTCAGATGAGATACGTAGGCAATGGATGCGACATCCTTGCGAGTCATTTTCTTTTAACCTTCCTTTTAGTAAATAGTACTTTAGATATACCTACACCCTTTAGACTAGAACAACACTTATGAAAAGGGCTCCCTAGGAGTACCTAGGATGTTTTGGGTGCTTAAAACCTTCCCATTGCATAACCAACCCCCTTACCCAGATCTCTGACATTTTTACTAGTTTTTGATTCGATAAAACTTTTAGGTTTTTGTTCGCTTTCTAACCATTCCTTTGGATAAATAGAAGTGCGGTGGCGACTCGACTTGTATGGTTAACCTTGGATTTAGTCAATATCTCTAATGGTAACGAATACCCCACTACAACACCAAAAAGGATAATGATATATGAATCCTTCTAGGTAGACCATTCTTATCAACTGCAGAAGCCATAATAGATGTCAAGAGAGGAAAGTTGACCTTTGAGGTAGGTGACGAGAAAATAGAATTTATACTTTCGAAATTTCTTATGGCACCTGTGATGGGAGACGCATGGTATGCCATAGATATCATTGATGAATACGTTAGGGAATTAGAACAAGAAGAAATCATAAAAACAATTAAGTTACCATCAACTCTCATAATGTAGGATGATGACTTTAAGAAACCCTACATCAATGATAACCTTTATGAATGTTTATCCCTTACCCCAGATCCTATGCCATGCCCTAAGAAACCAACCTTAGAACTTAAGGAACTGCCTAAGAATCTGAGATATGAGTTCCTCGATGAAGAGATGAACCGTCCAGTTATAGTCAGTGCTACCTTGAGCCAAGAGGAAACAAACTAACTTTTAGATGTTTTACGAAGATATCCCTCAGCCTTAGGATATAATATCTCTGACTTGAAAGGTATAAGCACATCCGTATGCATGCATCGGATTTCGCTCGAAGAAGATTCAAAACCCTCCAGAGAACATCAGAGAAGAATAAACCCTATAATGAGTGATAAATAAGTTCTTAAGTTACTTGAGGCAGGTATAATCTATCAGATCTCGGATAGTAAGTGGGTGAGCCCTGTGCATGTAGTACCTAAAAAGGGAGGCATCACAGTCGTGCAAAACGATAAAGGCGAACATGTAGCAAAACGGATAGAAGGAGGATGGCGGATGTGTATAGATTATAGAAAGTTAAATAAAGCAACCAGGAAGGATCATTTCCCTTTACCACTTATAGACCAGATGTTGGAGCGTCTAGCCAGACACTCTTACTTCTGCTATCTAGATGGATACTCTGGATTCTTCCAAATACCTATCCACCCCGAAGATCAAGAAAAAACTACCTTTACATGCCCTTATGGAACTTTTGCCTACAGACGGATGCCATTCGGCCTCTGTAATGCCCCAGCTACTTTCCAACGCTCCATGATGTCAATCTTTGCAGATTACCTAGATGGTATCATGGAAGTGTTTATGGATGATTTCTCAGTTTGCGGATTTGATTTCCACAATTGTCTTGCTAACCTTGAGAAAATCCTGGAGAGATGCGTGGAGGTGAACCTTGTACTAAATTGGGAAAAGTGTCATTTCATGGTAACCGAAGGAATTGTTTTAGGACATATAGTTTCCGAAAATGTTATAAAGGTAGATAGAGCTAAGATAGAAGTTATAGAAAACCTAAAACCACCCAAAACTATCAGATAAGTCCGAAGTTTCCTTGGACACGCTGGATTCTACCGGCGTTTTATCAAGGACTTCTCCAAAATAACTAAACCCTTAACTGGCCTTTTAATGAAAGATGTTGAATTCATTTTCGATGGAAAATGTAATGAAGCATTTAATCTTTTAAAGCAAGCATTAGTATCAGCACCTATTATGAAACCCCCTGATTGGTCAGAACCTTTTGAGATAATGTGTGATGCTAGTGATTATGCGATTGGAGCCGTTCTAGGACAAAGGAAAGATAAAAAATTACATGCAATTTATTATGCCAGTAGAACCCTAGACGCTGCCCAACTTAACTATGCAACAACTGAAAAGGAATTACTCGCTGTAGTTTTTGCTATAGACAAATTTAGATCTTATCTAGTAGGAGCAAAATTTATAGTTTACACCGATCATGCTGCCATTCGTTACCTATTAAGTAAAAAAGATGCCAAGCCCAGGTTACTCCGATGGATTCTGTTACTACAAGAGTTTGATTTAGATATAAGAGATAAAAAAGGCACTGAAAATGTAGTAGCTGATCACCTTTCTAGGCTAGAACATCTAAAACCAGACTTATTACCCATAAATGATGATTTTGCCTATGGTAGACTGATAGCTAGACTAGAAACCATTGAAGATAATAGCCTAGGCCCTCATGAGCCTTCCAAAATTCCTTAGCAGTAAGTAACGTACCTTGGTATGCAGACTTTGTTAATTACCTAGTTGCTGATATCATACCCCATGATATTGACTACCACCGCAAGAAGAAGTTCTTCAACGATGTGAGAAACTTTTATTGGGATGAACCGCTCCTTTTCAAAAGGGGTAAAGATGGAATTTTTCGCCGTTGCGTTCTAGAAGAGGAGGTAAAAAGTATAATTGAGCATTGTCACTCTGCACCCTATGGTGGACATGCGAGCACCTCTAAGACATACACCAAGATTCTTCAAGCTGGCCTATTCTGGCCTACCATGTGGCGTGATGTCCATGCTTGCATTGTCAAATTTGATAGATGCCAACGCACTGGAAACATTTCAAGGCGTGACGAAATGCCTCTAAGAAACATTCGGGAAGTAGAACTCTGCGACGTTTGGGGTATAGATTTCGTGGGACCTTTCCCACCATCCTTAGGAAACAAGTATATCTTAGTAGTTGTAGACTACGTGTCTAAGTGGATTGAAGCTATAGATGCACCCACAAACGATACTAGGGTGGTGATCAAGCTATTTGAAAACTATATATTCCCTAGATTTGGAACACCCCGTTTAATCATAAGTGATGGAGGATCACACTTCATATCGAGAATATTTGATAAACTTTTAAGAAAATATGGAGTTAGGCATAGAGTAGCAACACCATACCACCCACGGACTAGTGGCCAAGTAGAAGTATCCAATAGAGAGATAAAACAAATCCTAGAAAAAATTGTTTCTATCTCTAGGAGAGACTGGTCTCAGAAGCTTCAAGAAGCATTATGGGCCTACCGAACCGCTTTCAAAACCCCTATAAGAACTACTCCCTACCAACTAGTCTATGGAAAATCCTGTCACTTACCTTTCGAATTAGAGCATAAGGCCTATTGGGCCATTAAAACTTTGAATTTAGACTACCTGACCGTTGGTGAAAAGCGTATCCTTGACATTCACAAACTAGAAGAACTCAGGCAATCTGCCTACGAGACTGCCAAAATATACAAAGAGAGAACAAAAGCCTGGCATGACAAAAGAATAGTAAAGAAAGACTTCAATATAGGCGACCCTGTTCTCCTGTTCAACTCTAGGTTACGACTTTTCCCTGGGAAGCTGCGCTCAAGATGGACTGGCCCTTTCAAAGTATCCAAGATTCTGAGATCCGGAGCTGTAGAAATCAAGAACGAAACCTGTAGTCCATTCATTGTAAATGGACAAAGACTGAAGCTCTACGAAGGAGGAGACATTCCAACAGACTACTCAAGCCACACTCTGATTGATCCACCGATTCCTACTACTACAGGTGTATAAATTCCGATCGTCAAGCTAATGACGTTAAACAAGCGCTGCTTGGGAGGCAACCCATGGTTTTTTATTTTACTTTTTTGCATTTATTTTATTTTATTTTATTTTATTTTTATCATATTTTCACAAGGACTAAATATTTGAATGGTTTGTATTTTCAGGATCCCTTTTCCTAACTTTTACAGGATGCAGGACTTCGACGATATGCACGTAGCCTATAGAGATGATTCCCAGAGAGAGCGCTACATAGGTCTTTACCAGCGCTCTATGGCGCCCACACACTATCCAGATCAGCACTGCATGGAAGCCCTGGGTATTGAGCCGAGTATCCGATTTCTGAGCCACCAGCTCCGTTGGGACGAGTTCGCTGACGACTGTCGCATCCGCGAAAAACAACCGGCGGGCTGAAACAAAAACAACACACAGAGCCGCCACTGCGCGTTATTTATCCCAAGATAGGGAAAGGAAACGCTCAGAGAAACCTGGAAAAAGCATGGTCTCACGACCAAAGAGAAAGGGTAAGGGAGTCGGTTACGCAAGGGGAAGGTATTAGCACCCCTCACGTCCGTCGTACTCGACGGGATCCACGCTCTAAGAAAAGAAAAGGTTGCTAAAACACCACACACACACACGCACCGAAGACAACACAGATGGGGTTAAGAGGAAGAGAGCTCGATAGGACATCGCATCCTATGCCTACGTATCTCGTCTGGCATGAGAATCAGAGCTGCCGTAGTTCGGCTCACGCACGCCAAACAACACAAACACACAAACAGGCAAACGTGGAGCCTGAATGCCAATCACTGGGCTTACATCAGCATCCGAACCAAAACAGACACACACTGGAACCCAGATGCCACTTGATGGACTTACATCGGCTTCCAAGCACACAACAAGAACAAACAAACAACAAGTTGCTAAGGAGTCGGGAACTCGAGCCTAGCAATTGTCAGACAAACACACACAAAAAGAAAAAAAGTGCCCGGAGAAGTCTCGCACGACCTCTTGCCTACATACCTCGTCTGGAACGAGGATCAGGGCGATGTAGTTCCCCTGAAAGGGAAAGAAATTCTAGCCAGAAACCAAGGGAAGACACACTACCAGGGAGCTGTACTCGAGCCTAGTGTTATCATGCATCATTGCCCTATGTTATGGTTTCTACCTATTTGCACAACAGCCAGCTAATCCTATCCAGGAAGAAAGCAAGCATGCAAGCATCAATCACAATAAAACAAACATTTCAAACAAATATTCACAAAGCACACACTACATCCAGTCAAGTGAGGCTCAAACAAGGGTGGACTGCCGAGGCAAGTCATCTGTACAGAGGTAGTATTAGCTTTTAACCTTGCCATTGAGGGGCTAAGGTGAAGCTGATGAAAGGTGAGTGAAGATGAGACTTCACAGCTCTTATCCCTGATCAGGGAGAGCTTCAAACAAAGGAGCGTGGGTCCAGAATGGAGGGACCCTTCTACGCTCAAGACTCTGACACAATTGTACAAAGTACACGATCTTGGGTTTGTGTCCCAATGCGTCAACACAGTGGTGTGAGCAGAGGGACGACTCAACAGAATAGCGGGGGATAGATTGCATATCCCTTGGGTTCCGCCAATTGCCTCATAGAGGTCTTTACCTGCTTGGCACAAAAGTAAACAAACACAATCATCGCCTCTTAAGGAGGACTTCAGACAGATGCCTAGCCAGGTAACAGGCCAGGTCTTCCAGACTACATGAAGTATAGAGAGTCTACCTCAACTGGTTTATAAAACCAAGCAGCAGCAAGCAAGTTCTTAAAGAACTGTAAGCGACTAAATGTACCTGAAATCAATCAAGTATCATCAGTACTCAGACAAACCAACAGTAAACAGCAAAAGTCAATCTAGACAGACAACACAAGTTAATGCACATAAGTGCAAGCCATGAGCTCAAGCTCAAGCATCAAACCCTACAACACAAAACCAATGTTAGTTTACAACATCAAACAATCTTAATTTACAACTTGCATTTCTCTCCTTAAGCCTTTTGCATTTCAACCTGAAAATCCAAACCAAATGTGAGAAACTAGACCACTAGGCCAAGCCTAGGGTCCAAAGGGGATGAAAAAATCAAAACAGCAAGTGAAATTTATCCAAAATCACATTCAAACAAATTAGAAACAAATGCAATTGGTCCCATGCTCATATCAATCACCATTATCATTTTATGCACAAAATAGTATCAAACATGCAATTTGCAACTTCAAATGACCAAACAGAACTATCTCAATCAAATCCATATCAAAACAATTCAATTAATTCCACAAAAATTCACACCTAAACAGGAGACATTCAATTGGACAAAAGAAAGTAGGTCAATAAAAATCAAGAAGTCCAGACACATTTATTCAAGCCAAAACAAGGCATCCAAACAAGCATTAACTTCCATAAATCATAAAACAGTGACAACAATTAAGAAATGAATGGGATCAAAACCATAATGTCCTATAATGTGTCTACAATGCTCACACCAAATTTCATCTTCATCCAATACCATATGAGAATTTCACAAGCAAAATGCCAACATGTGTCACACAATGTCACAAAATGAGCATACAGAGAAGGAAATTATCAATCAATTAGAAAACGACATCAAAAATTCCAGAAAAAATCACATGTAATCTTGACATATCAATGTTCATCCACACAAAAAATTAGCTCAATCAAACATCTCTAGGCCAGGCAAATAAAATCATGAAGTCAGCAGAAATCCAAACAAGTCAACACATGGTAGCAAAATGAGCATCAACTTCAATTAAATGCCAAACAGTGAAAACAATTAAGAAATGAATGGGACCAAAGCCAAACTACATCTAAACATGTTATGAATCACTCCATCAAATTTCACATTCATATGATATGGTATGAGCATTTCACAAGACTTGGAAGACAAACACTCAAACAAAGCCCTAAAAATGCTAAACAGCACTCAAAAATCTCAATTAAATGGAAAATGAATCAACAATTCATACAAAAAATCATGGTGAAACTAGCCATATACAAGACACAGCATGCAAAATTTGAGATCAATTGGAAAAGCCTAGGCATGTCAAATAAATTCATGAAATTGACCTAACCTAGTGTGACACAAATTGTCACACTCAACTTGCACACATCATAACTACCAAACCAGAGATCCAAAATTCACAAACTATACATCAAAATATCCAGAAAGGAGTCAAGAATTAGCATGTGAAATTTCATTCAATTTGGATAAGGTATGAGTATTTCATGTTAAAAATGGTGAAACATACACAAAATGCACACAAGTCAAAGATCCATAGGCAAAGTCAAAAATTCTCCAAGCACAATTTGAGTTATCATACCTATAAAAAACCAGAGAAAATTATGAATCTAACAAAAAAACTCCCACTAAATTTGGATTAGAAATGGATTTTATATGAATTTTTGAAGTTAAATGAGAAAATGGAATAATTATTTATGTTGGAAAATGAATTAATTAAGGAGCAGTGGCATTTTTGTAGTTCCCCTACGCCCAGCCTAAAACGCAGCGCAGCATTTATTTGGTGGCAGTGTATGATTCGCTGGATTTGGCGCTAAACACAAGTTTGAATGGATTCGAACGAACACAGGATCTGGCACGCGAAAAACTCCAGAATTTTCACCTTCATCATCGTTGTTCATCGTTTATCACCACCAGCTTCGGTTACGAGCTTTTCTCAACCAAATGACACAAACGATATACCGTTGGAACCGTATGAGTGCGTACATCACGAATATACACATGAAATTGTCCAGGAGTTCATATACAGCAAGAATCGATTGAAAGATGTTTTGACATCCTAACTTTAATCTAAGATTTCTCTCTCAATAATTAACTAAAATCGAAACTACAAGCAGCACAGTACTCTACAATGAAAGATCTACAAAAGCCATCTAATAATTTAAGCAAAGGAGAGTTTCAAATTTTGCACCTTATGATGAAGCAGTGTTTGATCTTGATGATTCACGATGCCAAAGCCAAAAACAGTTGTAGCACAAGGTTCAGGAAGATGAATGAAGTGATTAGGCTAGCTCAATGTCGCTTCAATTGGAAGAAATCACAAAACTCCATTGTTGCACAAGCTTTGGACAGTCACGGATCTTGATGTGTTTGGCAATGGCTTATCAAAACAATTGTGGATCTTGGTTCATGGAGCACGAATCAAAAGGAATCACTCAATTTGGTTGAGAATTGATGAAGAAAAGTTGAAAAATGCTTGATGAATTTTGAGAGGTTTTGGGAGAAAATGGAGGGAAAGTTTGTTAGATTTCTTGAGAATTGTGATTGTGTTAACAAATTCTGTTAGGATTAATGATATATACTCACTCCTTAATCATCTCTTAATCCAAATTAACAAAATTGGAATGGATTAGTGTTAATGTGAAACTTAAGTGCAAGTCCAAAAATGCCCTTGCCAAATATTACACCATGACAGCTCATGACAGCTCAAACATCTTCTAAATGTCATTTGGAGAGTGTTGCAAAAAGTCCCATCTCAAAATTCCATGTAATTCTCAAATTGGACCATTTTGCCCTTGGATTTTAATTGTTGCACTTGAAAATTGACCTTTTGCATTGACCATTTTTGATGAATTTTGATTATGCACCATGAAAGTACATGTAAAATGGAGTTTGCTCATAAAAAGATCATCCATTTTGGACATTCCATGTGAAAGTTATGCCACTTCGATTATAGGCCTTTTTGGAAAATGAATGGACCATAACTTGTGAACCATACATGGGAATTTCAAGTTCTTGGACTTTTTGGAAAGGTGAAAACAAGATCTACAACTTTCATGTTGAATAAATTTTCATTTGAAGCTTTTTTGGACATGTAATTTTGTGGTGAAAAACTTTCCATTTTTGGAAACTTCCATTACAAGTCACTTTCTATTTTTGGCAATTTTTCTCCTGACTTTATTTTCTTCGTTCTTGAGCTTTGACATGTCAAATGAAGCTTGTTTCAACATGAATGAAGTGTATCCAACTCTCCTACCTCCAAATCCATAAAATCAAGCACAGTTAACCACAGTTGACTTTTTCAACTGATAGATGAATTTGGCAATGCACTGATCAATCTGAGCCCCAATCTTCTAAAGAAATGGCTCAAGGATGAAACCCTAGCCTCCATAAGCTCAATACAATCATGAAATGATCCCCATATCCATTATAGACCCCATTTCCTTGCCATGCCCTGATTGGCCCAATGCAACTGATTAGGGTTGACCAGTGGTCAAAACCCTAATCTCAAGGTATATGATCAAGCACTTGCACCTCTTGGATGATATCAAGACCATGATGATGATGATGTATCATTTCAACCAAGATGTAGCTCAATCTCCTTGAGAATCATGAAACCCTAATTTGAATCACCAACCTCAGACAATTAATGATCCAGTCCAACGAAACCCTAGTTTGCACATAACCTTTCCATCTTCTGATCAAGACTTAGGAGGATGACTTGCACAATGTAACCACATGATATGCAATATGTAACGCCTAATGACCTAAAATGATATGCAATATGTTAAGCTAGTCCCAAGAGAGGAGGGCAAATTTTGAGGTGTTACAGCTGCCCCTATTCAATCCACTGTGAACCTGTCGATATGAATAGCCTCGGCTTTCAGATGATCAGGATGAAGAGTGATTGAATACCAAGAACAGACGAACAATTTGCACTCTGACGGGAAAATAATTAACAACGCCTGTCAGAATCGGCGAAGAAACACAATCTCGAAACAAAAATCCGTCTGGAACGGAGAAAGTCGGCCTGATCACCGAAACAGCAACATCGACCTGGATACCAAAATAAATGGTAACGCAGGGATAACCATGGCCTGAACACCACACATCCGCTGGGGATTATATTTCTTTTTGATTTTCTTGAACCCCGAAAAATTTTCCCTTTTTTATTTTCTTGAACCCCGAAATTTTCTTTTGCGCAAATGATCCCAGATCACTGCATTTGAACCCCGTTCTCCTGTTTGCCAAAATAATGAACCCCATTCTCCAGTTTGAACCCCAGTCGCCTGACGATAACTTGCGATCGCCAATATAAACCCCATCTCCAGAAAACGCCTCGTGTCTCCTTTTCTCCATTTGGACCCCGATCTCCAGAAAATGCCTCAACACTTCCTTTTCTCCGTTTGAACCCCGATCTCCAGAAAATGTCGCAACATTTCCTTTTCTCCATTTGAACCCCGTTCTCCCATCTCTCGTGATAATTCCGCTGGCAACGACGGAAATAACACCAAACACCACTCTGAGGGCGACATATCAGAGGGTACACCTTCACAAAAGGAAGGCAACATGTGCATCTCTTCATCCGAAGACACCTATAACGACCTCCGTTGGCATCCGCCAAAGTCTAAGGTGACACATGAACAGAAGATAATCCTGAGGACCTCATCCTGGATATAATCTTCAACTCCAATCTCCATTTGAACCCCAGAAAATGCCTCAACATTTCCTTTTCTCCGGTTGAACCCCGAAAATCGTGCTGATCGCGTAACATCCTTCGATTTTATCTCCATCTCCGCCCGACGGAAAAAACTCATCCAGTATCACACTACTGGAGAACATTGCTGATCTGACATCATGATGCTAAACTCCTCAGAGTAACATCTTCACCATCCGGCGAAACAAAAACTTCAAGCGGTAACCACGGCTTGAATTGCGCTGATCGCGTAACATCCTTCGATTTTATCTCCATCTCCGCCCGACGGAAAAAACTCATCCAGTATCGCACTACTGGAGAACATTGTTGACCTGTCATCATGATGCTAAACTCCTCAGAGTAACATCTTCACCATCTGGCGAAACCAAAACCTCAAACGGTAACCACGGCTTGAGTCGCACTGATCGCGTAATACTTCCATCTTTGGCCGACAGAAAACAAATTCTTCCAGTATCGCACTACTGGGGAATACCTTTGATTAAAACCATGAGGCTAAACTCCTCGGAGTAACACCTTCACATTTGGATAAAACCACTTCTCAAACGATAACCAGGGTTTGAAACTAGCTTCATGCTTGCAATATGATGCATGATTTTTTTCTGCGTAATGCTCCATAATCATGGAAATGCTACGCGATTTATTTTTCTATGCAACATGCTATGCTATACTCTACATGATGAATGCATAAAAACATCCCCCTCAAGGGATTCTGCTGAGGAACTCGTCAATACTCCAATCTCCGCCCTGATGGGGAATAGCACTGTTGCTGCTGGAAAAGGTAACCCTTGCTGGGGAAGAACCTCCTTTGCACCCAATCCGCTCGGGAAACTGCTGGGGATAAGAACCACCAACACTCTGTGGGGATACAACGGTCTTCGACTTGCTGAGGATATCAATCCCGAACCTGCTTGGAGAAACCCTCACAGATACCTGACGACTTCACTGGGGAAATGCTCACGAATACTTTGCTGGGAAACAGCCACCTCCAGGCCTGGCAACTGGGGAAGCATCGACCTGACACCTGCTGGGGATAACCATCCTGACCTTGCTAGGGAAGCAAATGCCACTCCGCTGGGGACAACCCATGCAATCCATAGGTAGAATCAACCTAGCTGGGGACGCAGATATCAGTCTGCTATGGAAACTCATCCAATCCACTGCTAGGATGAACACTGCTGGAGATATATTTCATTGAAACCCGCTCCACTCGGGGATAGCAACCTTCAGGCCTGGCTGCTGAGGAAACACTGTGTTAAACCTGTCGGGGATAACCATCCCGACTCAGCTAGGGGATCCACAGACCTTGGATCTGTTGGGGAGTTAGTCCTCACAACTCCGCTTGGGGACTTAGCTGGGGAAATGAGAAAAGTTGGTACAGAACACCCGTCGACTCGTCGAACCACGGTATCCGCCTCCCAATCTCGTATCAGCTTTCCACTTTTGAGAACTCCCAGACTCGTCTGGACCTTTTCTGCTCCATCATCTTGTATTCTCAACCGCTCCGCGCTCGACGGAGAGCGAACTCCTGGGGATTATACAGACTTTTCAATTTTCCGACTTTGAAAAGTCTTCTTGATTAATTCCAAAGGTCGTCTTACGTCTCGACGTCTTCTCGTATTCTCATCGCTTCTCTACCCATTCATTCGTCCCTGATTGGACTCTGCGGGGAATCTCTACAGACTTTCCAATCTTCCGATTTTGAAGAGTCTTCTTGATTAAAATCAAGGATCGTCGTACGTCTCGACGTCTTCTCGTCATCCCTTCATATTCTTTCGTCCGTCCCTCGTCTCTGATTGGACTCCATAGGGATTTGCTTCGCCAACAACTTCCTCATCACAACCTGCATGTGAGTGAAAAATATCTAACAGTTCCTGCAAAACAGATCGTTAGATAAAATCGTGCCCCAGGCGTGTCAAGATTTCAACACTTGGGTCACTCAACCTTCCGAATAAGATTTCAAACTTTCAATCTTATAAACATGCATTGGAAGGGACCTGTATGTCTTAAAATGCAACATTCTTTATCAAAAATATCTGGATGTTTTTGCAATCAAAGCGGTAATGAAAAACAAAAACAAAATTATTTGACTGAATATGCATTTTATTGATTGGAAAAGTGTGTGGCTCAAATTGAGCAATACAAAGGAAACAATTCCTGAAAAGAGGTAATTGCACAAAAGGAAAAATCTATCCTAATGGCAATGTGAAACCCGTAATCTCATCGAGTTCCAACTTGGTTACACCCCATATGTCCTCAGACTCTCCATGCTTTCTGCCTTCTGAACAAGACGTTTCTAATTGATCCCTACCGGGTATTATCCATGATGCTTTAACCAAAGCGCAAACGATCATGCTAGACGCAGTTGTTCGTTTCAATCCCTCTTTTGCCTGGACCGCCCTTTCAGGTTTTCAGTCCATCGGGAACCCTTTTTTTGCCCAAGTCGCCTTTTCAGGTTTTCGACTTGCCGGGTGTACATTTTTTCTTTTTTTTTATCCCTAATTTTTGCCCGAACCTTTCTTTCTGTTTTTTTTGGTTCGCCGGGATGCCCCTTTTTGCCTGGACTATTTTATTCTTTTCGTTCAGCGGGTCTCTTTATACGAAGTATTTTTTAACTGCGTCCGCATTCACAGGGGATGGAAAATCCTCGCCATCCATGGTCGTTAACAACAAGGCTCTGTCGGAGAAAACCTTCTTGACCACGAATGGACCTTCATAATTGGGTGTCCATTTGCCCCTTCGATCGTTTTGAGGAGGAAGGATCCTTTTCAGCACCATATCACCCACGTGATATACCCGAGGTCGCAACTTTCTGTCGAAAACACGCTTCATCCTTTGCTGGTATAGCTGCCCATGACAGATGGCTGCAAGCCTCTTTTCCTCTATCAGGCTCAACTCTTCATACCGGGTCCTTACCCATTCAGCCTCTTGCCATTTCACGTCCATCAGGACTCTCAAAGAGGGAATCTGAACCTCAACCGGTAGCACGACTTCCATCCCATATACCCACGAGAAAGGCGTTGTCCCAGTAGGTGCACCGAGGTTCGATACCCGGTATACAAGCTTCATACTTGCCACATTGTCCGCGCATTCAAATGCTATCCGGGAAACGAAGGGAACATGGGATCCCTTTGGCGTAACCAAAGCACTAACTCGTCCACATTAACCCCATCAGACATCAAAACCCGTTCGGATTCAGGGTCAGGCCCCTCCTCCGGGATCGGTTACTCTCAATCTTTCGATCAGAGCACCTCGAGATGTCCTCATCAGGGAATTCAAACTTCATTGGTTGATAATCCCCAATGGGTTGCGGAGCGATGTAATCAGACAATACACCCCTTGATTGCTTTCTGAGAGTATCCCAAATCAGTCAACATTCTTTTGCTCTTTCGCAATCCGTCCGGTTAATGCTGGCTCTTCAAAAATCTACCTGATCAGATCCATCTCGAAATCCACAAAGTGGTATGAACCAGCATATACTGTCTCAGTCGGCGAGCAGCCTATGCCAAAGTACAACAAGTTTTCTCGAACAGTGAATGTATTGTTTCACAGTCGGTAAACTTTTTGCCAAGGTAAATTGCATGCTCTTTTCGACAAGACTAGTCATGCTGCCCCAATTCACCTCGTAGACCCCTCGAGGGCTGTCAAGTACAGATTAACAGTCTCTTTCCATAGGGAGGCATCAGAATCAGAGGTTCCTGCAACTTATTCTTTTATTTTTCAATGCCCCTTGGCAATCATTATTTCACCTGACCGTTTGATCTTTTCTGTTCTTGAATGGGTTCCCACATGGCTGTTAGGTGAGATGTGAACCATGACATGTAGTTCAATCTACCTAGGAGACCACGAACCTCTTTCCATCCTCGGTTCAGGTATTTTTTGCTTTTCCTTTTTTTTTTTTTAGCAGGATCAACCTCGATTCCTCTCTTACAATGAACCCCTACATCTTACCGGACCGCACTCTGCTAGTGCACTTATCTGAATTCAACCTCAGTTTGAATTGTCTCAACCGGTCAAACGACTTGCCCCGGTCTGCCAGATGCCCCTCTCCTGTTTGGGACTTTGCTATCATGTCATAGCATAGCATTCAACTTCATGATGAATCATATCATGAAACAAAGTCACCATGGCTCTCTGATACAGGCACTGGCGTTCTGCTTCTTTGGAGGACAGTCTTCTCTCCATGGTAGCTTGCGCGTAACAACATTGGTACTTGACCTGGCATATCCTGACACGTCCAGGCGAAGGTATCCACATGCTCCTTCAACAGGACTACCATTCTGCTCTCGACTCGCCTCTGAAGCGGCCCCAATTTTCACTTCTTTTCTGACCTCGGCGGTGCTTGGAATAACAATCTCAACCCGCTCTTCATGCGGCTGAATCACCTTCTCCTCTTGTTTTGACAACCTGGCTAATTCCAGCAGATCACAATCTTCTTCGCCTTCTTCTCCGGCATGATAGATCGGTTTGTCGAAGTCATATGAGGTGTAACCAAATTGTTATCAACGAGATCCGGAGAATTATTTTTGAATTCGGAACGAGACAAATCAAAAAAGAGAAAAATGAAAATAAACATTGCCATTTTTATTTGTTTTTAAACTGCAAAAATAAATGAAAAATAGGGAACACCGCTTTTTGACTGAAAAACATCCATTTATTAATGATGCAGAAATGTTGCAAATTACGAACATGAGGTGGCCCTTACAATGAACCCTTACGTGTCGGGCAACACGTATGGCTTTCATGCAAATAAAACTGAAAAACAGAAATTATTACTCTTCAAGTAGAGTGACCCGAATGATCTTTTCAGCCTTCCAGTTCTGGATTCCCATCCCTGGTGCGCACGGCTTTATCCACCGGTCCATGTCACAGTCGCTATCAGCATCATCACCCACCATGCAGATGTGATCCGGATCCAGCATTCCGGCACTTGTGAACGTGACTGACGTACGACGTCCTCTACCTTGTCCTGAGCCTCGGCCAGGCTGATACCCCACTCCGAAGCGATCTTTCTTCGCAGGGACATCCATCATTCTGCCCCAACCAGGAGCCTCTCCACTCTTCACCACCTCGGCGGCCTGTTTGTACGAAGCAATGGACGGTTTCTCCTTTTCCTTAGCAAAAAGAGCATTCTCCACCTTAACGGTTTCGAACGCTTGGCTTGGCGTCTCCCAGATCTCGCCGTCCATCTCAACATACTTAAATGAGGACAGGTGGCTGACAAAGATATCCTCCTCCCCACAAACAGTGACAACCTGGCCCTCCCAGATATATTTCAGCTTCTGGTGCAAAGTCGAAGTCACTGCCCCAGCAGCATGAATCCACGGCCTCCCCAACAGGCAACTGTATGCCGGCTGAATATCCATGACATAAAAAGTCGACTTGAACACCTCTGGCCCAATCTTCACTGGCAGCTCAACCTCTCCGAATACGGCCCGCTTCGACCCATCGAATGCCCGCACAATCAAATCAGTCGGAGTCAGAATCAGCCTGTCACAATTAAGCTTAGCCAGAGCCTTCTTTGGCAACACATTCAATGAGGAGCCAGTATCAACTAGCACATGCGAAAGCACGGCCCCTTTACATTCCATAGCAATGTGTAGTGCCCTGTTGTGATTCCTTCCATCCACAGTTAGATCCATGTCTGTAAAACCCAACCCATGGCTGGCATGCACATTAGACACGACCGTCTCCAACTGGTTTATTGTAATCTCCTGAGGAACATAGGCTTTCTTCAAGATTTTCAACAAAGCCTCCCTGTGCCCCTCAGAGCTCAACAGCAACGATAGGATAGATATTTTGGAAGGAGTCTGCTGCAGATGATCAACCAGCTTGTACTCGGACTTCTTGATGATTCTCAAAAATTCTTCTGCATCATCATCAAGTTTTTCCTCCGACCCCGCAGGCGCCGGTGTCGCTACAGGAGTACTATCATTCACCACAGCTTTTCCTTTTACCCTGGCTAAAGCCTCGGCCTTTTCTTTTTTCTCTTTTTCTCCTTCTCCTCCCCTCAGGGCATCTGGTGCAAATAATCTTCCACTGCGAGTGAAACCACTAGTACCGGCATTGTCCACCTTTGAAACGGTGGTTTCACTTGCAGTCTGGTCCTCCACTTTCTCCCCATTACAGTAGACCTCTCCACCATAATGCCATGGCACGACATCATCTTTGTCATACGGAATCGGTCCAGGTACCGTGATGGTAACTGGGGCCGCCTCAGCAAGATTGGACAAATCCACCGGATCAAAATATATTGTTATGGTGGAGACTTCCTCTTTCCCAGAATCCGCCTTCTCAATCATAATATCCCCATTATCCATCAAACCCTGGACAGTCCTCCTCAGAAGTATGCATCCCTCAGGAGCAACAGTGCACTCAGCACAACCATAACCACAACCCGGGTAGACCCCATTTATCATCAATTGCCTCTTGACCTCAGCCAGAGGAGTCTTCAACTGATCCACTACAGACAACCCAATCATGTTCTCCTCAAAGATAGCATTCACTCCCCTCTGACCATGCGCGGGCATGGGATTAGCATTGACGTTAGGAGATGGTGCAAAGTTGATGGCTTTCGAATCCACCAGGTCTTGAACTGTGTGCTTAAAAGCTTTGCAGTTCTCTATGTTGTGTCCGGGCGCACCTGAGTGAAATTCGCATTTAGCATTCTTATCATAATTGGCTGGCCTTTTATCAGGTCTCAAAGGTGCCAGCGTTCTGGTCTGTACCAGCCCCAAGTCCATCAACTTCTTGAACAGAAAAGAATAGATTACCGGAGGCCTATCAAACTGCCTGTCCATAGCTCTTCCCTTCATCTGATAACCAGCCCTTTGAGGCCTCTGCTGAAAGGATTGTCTCTGTTGTTGAGGTTGCTGCTGTTGTTGTTGCGATTGCTCAGCAGGAATAGTTACTGCAGCAGTGTGCTGGAAGTAACGATCCCTACTGGGTCCCCTCTGCGCGTAAACAGCACTGGTATCACCCCCCTTCTTCCTCTGACCGTTGCTGAAAGGCTTCTTCGACCCTGAAGAAGAGGCACTACCATGTATCTTTCCGAGCTTCAGCCAGCTCTCAATCCTTTCCCCGGCTACCATAATATCAGAAAAGTTGGTCACCGGACAACCAACCATCCTTTCAGCATAAGCCCCCTGTAATGTCCCCATAAAGAGATCAGACATCTCCCTATCGACAAGAGGAGGTTGCACTCTGGAAGCCAACTCCCTCCATCTTTGGGCATATTCTTTAAACCCCTCGTTATTCTTTTGAGACATACCCTGCAACTAGGTACGACTCGGGGCCATATCAGCATTGAACTGATACTGCTTAAAGAAGGCATCCCCAAGATCCTGCCAGTTTTTAATGTCCGAGGACTTAAGCTTGGTGTACCATTCCAGTGAGCCTCCGGACAGGCTGTCCTGGAAGAAGTACATCCACAACTTCTGGTCCATGGTGTATGCAGAAATCTTGCGGACGAAGGCCTGAAGATGAGTCTCAGGACAAGAACTCCCATTGTACCGGTCAAATGCGGGCGCCTTAAACTTTTGTGGGATCACAATCCCCTCCACCAGCCCCATGTTTGACATATTAACCACCCCAGGAGTGGCGTAGATTTCAAGAGCTCTGATTTTCTCAGCCAGCAGCTGAATCTCTTTATTCTGCGGCGGAGCACTGTACTGACCAAAGGTCTCATTGTGCATTGAGAACTGATCAGCCTCCCTGTCCTCCTCTCTGTCATCCTCAACCCCGAAGAATGGAGGGAAAAGACTGTCTTTCAAATTCTGTCCCGGCCCCGGTTGACCACCAGCACCACCGAAACCACCGACATTGTTCACCACACCAATAGTCGTTCTCTTTCCACCATCTCTAGACCCCAGCCCCTGGTTGGAGACACCATCCAGGTTAACCCCACTGTTTGCTGCTGAAGCCCGCTCGACCTTCTCGACCTTATCAGCCAGAGCCTTCTGACCAACCGCAAAGCCTTGCATGATGTTGATCAGCACGTTCATCTTGTCCTTCAGCTCGAGGAGATCAGTACTTGGAAGATCCATTAGCCTGGGAGTGTTGCGTCGTGTGAAGTATCTGTGAGGTCGGGTTGAGTGCAAAGGTACAGTTCTGCGAGCACGAGCAATGATTCCTGAAACAATCAAGCACGTTAGCAACAGATACCTGCAAAACAGCAAACAGGTTAATATGCATGAATGCAACGTCTATCCATATGAGGAACACTTTGTCTCTTGATCCTGGCTTCATTGAGACAAACAATAATCCGGCAGCAATATTCTGACATTCAGCGTTTGATTTCATACATACAAATCAGAGATATATGATTTAGCAAAATACCCCCAACCATGTGTGTGCTTGTGTGAGTGCATACGGTAAAGCAAATAAAGCTTGAAGATCCATCACTGAATGAAAATCACCATCACATAACAAAATGCACAATAAGTGCCATAGTCATACATCAAATCAGATACAAATCACCAGAATCGGGAAAGAAATACAAGCAAATGAATTCCGTCAACAAGCCTGACGGTAATCCAATACAAATGAAAGATCTAGCCTGATGAGGGTCCCACAGATGGCCCTATCTCAGCTTCCATCCTCGCGAACTCCGCGGCGAACCTGAGCTCGGTATTCTCCTGCTGTAATCTCCCCACCTCCTTCTGGTGAATCTTCATCTGCCTGAAGTAATGATCTCTCTCGGCGATGATCTTCATGCTCTCTGTCTCCTTAACCTTCAGCTTGGCTTCCCACTCAGCGATGAGAACTCGGACTCTGTCGTCCCTCTGATCCCTCACGAGAATCTGCCTCCTCTTCTGATCCTCAATGACCTTTGCAGCTCTGGCTAGCTTCTCCTTAGTGATGTCGTGCTCTCTGGTAGATGATGCTAAGGCTTGACTGACCTTCCCATAGTAGGCAGTATCCATCTCAAAGCGCTTTGCTTCCAAGGCATGTCGCTTGTCTTGATCTTCCATCTTCACTTTGATCTCCTGGTTGGCCATCTGAACCCGAGCAACAGTCATCTCCAATTCCGCTTTCTCTGGAAGCAACTGATCTCTGGCTCTCTTCATCTCGAGGAATTCTTCCATACTGACAGAAGAACTCGGACCCTCAATCATAGGACACCAAGGATCACCTCCCGGAAATGGTAGTAGTGTAATCTCAATTCTCTTCCGCAACCAATCCTCAAATAATGGAAAATACCGACAGTTAACTTTGCCAAATGGAACTTTACCCTTCCTCTGAATATCACGCCACTCATCCAATACTTGCCTCAGCTTGGCCTGATTGCCATCAATCGGGAAGTAAAAAGACTCCTGGATCTCCCGCCCGAGAGGAGGACCCTCTACAGCAAACCCCATCTGTCTCCTGAGAAGCACCGGGTTGTAATTAATGCAACCCTGAACTCCCACGAGAGGCACATTAGGAAGACTCCCACAACTGTATATGAAATCCTGTCCAGCCAGACCATTATGAGTCCATGCTATATCATCAGCCCGCAAACCCATCAACCTGAAGGACCACTTGACCGAAGGATCAAAATGAGCAAAAGCACCTCTGGAAGGCAAATACCCCATAAACCACCTGAAGAGTAACTGAGCACAGCACCGGATCAAACCACCATGCCGCTTCTCGTTTCTGTTATGAACCGAGTAATAGACATCTCCGATCAGAGTAGGAATAGGGTTCCTCTGCATGAACAATCTGATAGCATTATGGTCCACAAAGCTCTTCTGATTAGGAAACAGAATAATCCCATAAATGCTCACAGCAATCAAAGCACAAACCGTTTTCCAATTACCCACTGCAGCATGTTCCTTGGCTTTAGCCTCCAAGAAACTCAAATGAAAACCGGGTAATTTTCCTTTCTCCTTCAAACCCTCCTTGGTCACTTCCGGACTCAAATAAAGAGCATGGGAAATCCCAAGGACATCAGGCTCTCCCCTAATAGCACAGAAAGGAATCTGATCTCGGATCTGCATACCCAAGATGTCAGCATAATCCTCCATCAGAGGTCCCAACAAATAATCTGGAAACACGAAGCATCTCAGGCCCGGGTCATAAAACTGGAGAAGAGTATGAATGGCGCTCCTGTCGCTGTCAGTGAGTCTGAAAACCATCTTCAGGATACTACCGTATGACTCTCTGAACATCCCCACATGGTCGGGTGTAATCAACGCTATCATATCTCTCAGCTCGTCAATCTCTGGGTTAAAGAAACTGTAGGCAACACTATCTTTCAAACCGGTCCTCATATCTGAGCAGAAATCTCTCAACCAGGGTCTCGATCAAAATGTCCCTGCATATGGATAAACATGTGTTAGATGCAGGTAAATGCAATGTGTAATGACGCTGATGAATGAATGCAATGCATTGTGCCATCCTCCAAGTCCTCTGATCATCTGTTGCTCTGAATCACAGCCCTGATCTCTGAACCGATCACAACCATCTGAAGTCTGATTAACCATAAATCCGACTCAAGGGTTCCGAAATAAACGGAAGATACATCACCATCATCATCAGACAATCTCTGAGCAGATACCCACAATAATCTCTGAATCGGCCCGGGGAATCCTGAAATAAACGGATCCCCACTGATAAATAACTTGGACAGCACTCCGACGTCTCGGCAATAAATGGCCATAAGTCCGACTTATAAATAGGACTCTGATCAACGGAACCAATAGTCTCCATCTGAGTCACCAACAGAACATGCATTTGAAAGAACCACCCTCCCCTCACAGGTAAATTCTAATCAGGTCACCCTAAGGCAGATAATAGTCTCGACAATCGGGCAGAGATGCTCAATGGGTTTGCCCTTTCAGGTGTGCCATTGTAGCTCTCCTGAGATCGTCTAAACCAAAGATCCGGGAAATGATCGGTCACCAGAGTCAATAGCCCAGAAGAGATAACTAAACCAAAGTGGAGTATTCCACAATGGAAAGCTCTCCAATGAACCTCGTCCGGCTTGTGGTATGTCACGTTGCAACAATATACTAATATAGCAAATGAGGAACGTGAGACCACACTAATCCTAGGTGTACACTCGGGCCTGGGTTTTAGCCCTACTCAGAACACCCACCCCCAAACAGAGGAACCACCTGCACAGAGGATAACAGAATGATAGTATGATGCATGCAAATATTTATGCAAATATATACACTGTTAGAATAATAAATGCAATAAATAAAGCGGCACAAGCAACCTAAACTATCCTAGAACGCTAGGAGAGACTCGCTTAGAGAAGATGGACCAGCACAGGTCAACATCTTGTACTCCCCAGCAGAGTCGCCAGCTGTCGCATCCGCGAAAAACAACCGGCGGGCTGAAACAAAAACAACACACAGAGCCGCCACTGCGCGTTATTTATCCCAAGATAGGGAAAGGAAACGCTCAGAGAAACCTGGAAAAAGCATGGTCTCGCGACCAAAGAGAAAGGGTAAGGGAGTCGGTTACGCAAGGGGAAGGTATTAGCGCCCCTCACGTCCGTCGTACTCGACGGGATCCACGCTCTAAGAAAAGAAAAGGTTGCTAAAACACCACACACACACACGCACCGAAGACAACACAGATGGGGTTAAGAGGAAGAGAGCTCGATAGGACATCGCATCCTATGCCTACGTATCTCGTCTGGCACGAGAATCAGAGCTGCCGTAGTTCGGCTCACGCACGCCAAACAACACAAACACACAAATAGGCAAACGTGGAGCCTGAATGCCAATCACTGGGCTTACATCAGCATCCGAACCAAAACAGACACACACTGGAACCCAGATGCCACTTGATGGACTTACACCGGCTTCCAAGCACACAACAAGAACAAACAAATAACAAGTTGCTAAGGAGTCGGGAACTCGAGCCTAGCAATTGTCAGACAAACACACACAAAAAGAAAAAAATTGCTCGGAGAAGTCTCGCACGACCTCTTGCCTACATACCTCGTCTGGAACGAGGATCAGGGCGATGTAGTTCCCCTGAAAGGGAAAGAAATTCTAGCCAGAAACCAAGGGAAGACACACTACCAGGGAGCTGTACTCGAGCCTAGTGTTATCATGCATCATTGCCCTATGTTATGGTTTCTACCTATTTGCACAACAGCTAGCTAATCCTATCCAGGAAGAAAGCAAGCATGCAAGCATCAATCACAATAAAACAAACATTTCAAACAAATATTCACAAAGCACACACTACATCCAGTCAAGTGAGGCTCAAACAAGGGTGGACTGCCGAGGCAAGTCATCTGTACAGAGGTAGTATTAGCTCTTAACCTTGCCATTGAGGGGCTAAGGTGAAGCTGATGAAAGGTGAGTGAAGATGAGACTTCACAGCTCTTATCCCTGATCAGGGAGAGCTTCAAACAAAGGAGCGTGGGTCCAGAATGGAGGGACCCTTCTACGCTCAAGACTCTGACACAATTGTACAAAGTACAAGATCTTGGGTTTGTGTCCCAATGCGTCAACACAGTGGTGTGAGCAGAGGGACGACTCAACAGAATAGCGGGGGATAGATTGCATATCCCTTGGGTTCCGCCAATTGCCTCATAGAGGTCTTTACCTGCTTGGCACAAAAGTAAACAAACACAATCATCGCCTCTTAAGGAGGACTTTAGACAGTTGCCTGGCCAGGTAACAGGCCAGGTCTTCCAGACTACATGAAGTATAGAGAGTTTACCTCAACTGGTTTATAAAACCAAGCAGCAGCAAGCAAGTTCTTAAAGAACTGTAAGCGACTAAATGTACCTGAAATCAATCAAGTATCATCAGTACTCAGACAAACCAACAGTAAACAGCAAAAGTCAATCTATACAGACAACACAAGTTAATGCACATAAGTGCAAGCCATGAGCTCAAGCTCAAGCATCAAACCCTACAACACAAAACCAATGTTAGTTTACAACATCAAACAATCTTAATTTACAACTTGCATTTCTCTCCTTAAGCCTTTTGCATTTCAACCTGAAAATCCAAACCAAATGTGAGAAACTAGACCACTAGGCCAAGCCTAGGGTCCAAAGGGGATGAAAAAATCAAAACAGCAAGTGAAATTTATCCAAAATCACATTCAAACAAATTAGAAACAAATGCAATTGGTCCCATGCTCATATCAATCACCATTATCATTTTATGCACAAAATAGTATCAAACATGCAATTTGCAACTTCAAATGACCAAACAGAACTATCTCAATCAAATCCATATCAAAACAATTCAATTAATTCCACAAAAATTCACACCTAAACAGGAGACATTCAATTGGACAAAAGAAAGTAGGTCAATAAAAATCAAGAAGTCCAGACACATTTATTCAAGCCAAAACAAGGCATCCAAACAAGCATTAACTTCCATAAATCATAAAACAGTGACAACAATTAAGAAATGAATGGGATCAAAACCATAATGTCCTATAATGTGTCTACAATGCTCACACCAAATTTCATCTTCATCCAATACCATATGAGAATTTCACAAGCAAAATGCCAACATGTGTCACACAATGTCACAAAATGAGCATACAGAGAAGGAAATTATCAATCAATTAGAAAACGACATCAAAAATTCCAGTAAAAATCAAATGTAATCTTGACATATCAATGTTCATCCACACAAAAAATTAGCTCAATCAAACATCTCTAGGCCAGGCAAATAAAATCATGAAGTCAGCAGAAATCCAAACAAGTCAACACATGGTAGCAAAATGAGCATCAACTTCAATCAAATGCCAAACAGTGAAAACAATTAAGAAATGAATGGGACCAAAGCCAAACTACATCTAAACATGTTATGAATCACTCCATCAAATTTTACATTCATATGATATGGTATGAGCATTTCACAAGACTTGGAAGACAAACACTCAAACAAAGCCCTAAAAATGCTAAACAGCACTCAAAAATCTCAATTAAATGGAAAATGAATCAACAATTCATACAAAAAATCATGGTGCGACTAGCCATATACAAGACACAGCATGCAAAATTTGAGATCAATTGGAAAAGCCTAGGCATGTCAAATAAATTCATGAAATTGACCTAACCTAGTGTGACACAAATTGTCACACTCAACTTGCACACATCATAACTACCAAACCAGAGATCCAAAATTCACAAACTATACATCAAAATAACCAGAAAGGAGTCAAGAATTAGCATGTGAAATTTCATTCAATTTGGATAAGGTATGAGTATTTCATGTTAAAAATGGTGAAACATACACAAAATGCACACAAGTCAAAGATCCATAGGCAAAGTCAAAAATTCTCCAAGCACAATTTGAGTTATCATACCTATAAAAAACCAGAGAAAATTATGAATCTAACAAAAAAACTCCCACTAAATTTGGATTAGAAATGGATTTTATATGAATTTTTGAAGTTAAATGAGAAAATGGAATAATTATTTAAGTTGGAAAATGAATTAATTAAGGAGCAGTGGCATTTTTGTAATTCCCCTACGCCCAGCCTAAAACGCAGCGCAGCATTTATTTGGTGGCAGTGTATGATTCGCTGGATTTGGCGCTAAACACAAGTTTGAATGGATTCGAACGAACACAGGATCTGGCACGCGAAAAACTCCAGAATTTTCACCTTCATCATCGTTGTTCATCGTTTATCACCACCAGCTTCGGTTACGAGCTTTTCTCAACCAAATGACACAAATGATATACCGTTGGAACCGTATGAGTGCGTACATCACGAATATACACATGAAATTGTCCAGGAGTTCATATACAGCAAGAATCGATTGAAAGATGTTTTGACATCCTAACTTTAATCTAAGATTTCTCTCTCAATAATTAACTAAAATCGAAACTACAAGCAGCACAGTACTCTACAATGAAAGATCTACAAAAGCCATCTAATAATTTAAGCAAAGGAGAGTTTCAAATTTTGCACCTTATGATGAAGCAGTGTTTGATCTTGATGATTCACGATGCCAAAGCCAAAAACAGTTGTAGCACAAGGTTCAGGAAGATGAATGAAGTGATTAGGCTAGCTCAATGTCGCTTCAATTGGAAGAAATCACAAAACTCCATTGTTGCACAAGCTTTGGACAGTCACGGATCTTGATGTGTTTGGCAATGGCTTATCAAAACAGTTGTGGATCTTGGTTCATGGAGCACGAATCAAAAGGAATCACTCAATTTGGTTGAGAATTGATGAAGAAAAGTTGAAAAATGCTTGATGAATTTTGAGAGGTTTTGGGAGAAAATGGAGGGAAAGTTTGTTAGATTTCTTGAGAATTGTGATTGTGTTAACAAATTCTGTTAGGATTAATGATATATACTCACTCCTTAATCATCTCTTAATCCAAATTAACAAAATTGGAATGGATTAGTGTTAATGTGAAACTTAAGTGCAAGTCCAAAAATGCCCTTGCCAAATATTACACCATGACAGCTCATGACAGCTCAAACATCTTCTAAATGTCATTTGGAGAGTGTTGCAAAAAGTCCCATCTCAAAATTCCATGTAATTCTCAAATTGGACCATTTTGCCCTTGGATTTTAATTGTTGCACTTGAAAATTGACCTTTTGCATTGACCATTTTTGATGAATTTTGATTATGCACCATGAAAGTACATGTGAAATGGAGTTTGCTCATAAAAAGATCATCCATTTTGGACATTCCATGTGAAAGTTATGCCACTTCGATTATAGGCCTTTTTGGAAAATGAATGGACCATAACTTGTGAACCATACATGGGAATTTCAAGTTCTTGGACTTTTTGGAAAGGTGAAAACAAGATCTACAACTTTCATGTTGAATAAATTTTCATTTGAAGCTTTTTTGGACATGTAATTTTGTGGTGAAAAACTTTCCATTTTTGGAAACTTCCATTACAAGTCACTTTCTATTTTTGGCAATTTTTCTCCTGACTTTATTTTCTTCATTCTTGAGCTTTGACATGTCAAATGAAGCTTGTTTCAACATGAATGAAGTGTATCCAACTCTCCTACCTCCAAATCCATAAAATCAAGCACAGTTAACCACAGTTGACTTTTTCAACTGATAGATGAATTTGGCAATGCACTGATCAATCTGAGCCCCAATCTTCTGAAGAAATGGCTCAAGGATGAAACCCTAGCCTCCATAAGCTCAATACAATCATGAAATGATCCCCATATCCATTATAGACCCCATTTCCTTGCCATGCCCTGATTGGCCCAATGCAACTGATTAGGGTTGACCAGTGGTCAAAACCCTAATCTCGAGGTATATGATCAAGCACTTGCACCTCTTGGATGATATCAAGACCATGATGATGATGATGTATCATTTCAACCAAGATGTAGCTCAATCTCCTTGAGAATCATGAAACCCTAATTTGAATCACCAACCTCAGACAATTAATGATCCAGTCCAATGAAACCCTAGTTTGCGCATAACCTTTCCATCTTCTGATCAAGACTTAGGAGGATGACTTACACAATGTAACCACATGATATGCAATATGTAACGCCTAATGACCTAAAATGATATGCAATATGTTAAGCTAGTCCCAAGAGAGGAGGGCAAATTTTGAGGTGTTACAACGACTTGAGAAACACCTATAGGAACTTGACATTGGAGTTCCTCAGTTCGTTTGATTATGACCTTTACTCTGGACCGGATGGGTATGCTGCTTTCAGGCTCTTTGGAATCGAGTACTCCTTCAGCCAGAAGGAGTTCGGTGACCTATTGGGTTTCGAGACCACCCCTGACGCTATCCCTGAGACACCGATGGGATATTTTCTAGGTAAGGAAGTGGAAAAGTTCTGGAGTGATATATCCGGTGGAGGGAGTCAGGATCCTTCTATGCAGTTGTCCCGGGCTATACACAATCCTGCTTTTAGATACTTCCAGATGATACTTGCACACTCTTTCCTAGGAAGACCAGATGTTGAGACGTTACTAAGTGAGGAGGAGATATTCCAACTATTTTGTGCATCCCAGTCTCGCCCAGTGGCATGTGGGAACTTTCTGTTGTGTGGCCTCAACGGTGTTTCCAGATCGTCCGAATGAGTCATTCATGTAGGAGGGATCATCACACAAATTGCCATCGCCTTAGGTCTATCCCGCAAGCTGTTACATCTCAGGACCTACTGTGGGTGCACTACCATGGATATCGACTTTTGCTTGACCAGAGGGTTGATGAGGAGATCCTCCTTCAACCCAAGGCAGTTCAGATTGATGGTCGATAGCGAGGCGATTCATTATTTTACACTGCCTGATCCTATGATGACTAGCGTTCATGACCCAGCTAACTGGAGTTATGCTTTGGAGGGCCAGGGAGAGACTATCGAGGAGCCCAGATCCCCACCTGTTGCTGAGTATACTCCTACACCGCCTTCACCTAGGATCACTGTATTCTCTAACAATTTATCATTGCAGACCCCAAACATCCGCACCCAGATTGCAGAGTGTCGTAGAGAGACTGTCGGGCTTAGGCAGGAGGTAGCTGACCTCACCTTACAGATGGGAGTATCCGACCTCACACACGCTACCGAGGCTGACTGTTTATACCAGGAGGTCGCAGAGCTTCGCCAGGAGATAGCCATGCTTCGTGGATCTACTCAAGAAGACGAACCCCTTACTATTTGATTATACCATCTCATTTTATTTTGTCTCATTTATGCTTATATTTCTCGCAATTACCTAACTTATTTTATATCATTTCATTTGGGATATTTTCTTAACTATGTCAGCACATTGATATTTCCACATCTATATATATATATATATATATATATATATATATATATATATATATATATATATATATATATATGTTTTATATTTGTTTATTATATTTATATATTTTTTATTATAGTTTAATTATATTAATTGTTTATTTATTTATTAGTCTAATGTTTAAATTTTATTTTTATAAAATTATGCAAGCCTTATGTCACTAGGAAAATACAATGCAAACGCTATCCGGACCCCCCAACCGAAAAGAGAACGAGAAGCCTATGCCAAATGACCAAAATCCGGCCCAGCCGAATTTAGCCTTATTGCGCCCGCCATAGATGATATGGCGCCCGCCACAGTGTCTGTATAAGCTCGGGGTAGACTCACATTCTTCACCATTTTCATACCTTCAAACCTCCAAAACCCATTTTTTCACCTTCCGAAAAAGCCCTTGAATCCCACAAAAGCTCTCACATTTCTCATCTTCACACCATACAAACCATTTTCCCAACTTCCATTTTCATTTTCATCTGTAGAGTTTCATAAAAAATCCCACATTTATACAAACCCATCTTCATCTTCTTCATCGCATTGCAAGAGCTAAATAATGGAGTTCAATGGATTTATTCTTTGAGAAGGGAAACCGGGAGATCGACAGAGAAAAATTATCGAAAGGTTGCAAAATCGGGAAATCCTCCCGACAAGGTATGTCGATGAAAATTGTCTTTACACTTTGGGTATCTACCATAACGTTTTTTATTTATTAGATAATTTAGGCTTGCATACTATCTTTTCAAACAAAGAACCTACCTTTGAGCGATTGACAATCTAATTTTTAAGTTCTTTAATTTATATTGTCAATCCTAACACTTCTAGCACAGTTGGTACTGTCCGATTTAGAATGTTTGCTGTTGAGTATGAATTCAGTACCGACGAACTAGCAGGCCTGTTAGGAATTCCTCATGGGGACGGTGCTATTTGTGAGGCCCCTTTGGATTCAGATTGGTCGGTCGAGGTGTTTTCCTTCTGGCAGAGATTGTCAAACACTTCAATAATTTCTTTTGAAGGAATTCTTGCCTCGACCATCCATAACCCAGCCATCAGAGTTTTTAGATATCTGTTGGCATGTACTATTTTTGGCCGGGAGAATCCAAACAAGGTCAATGCTCGAGAGCTTCTATTTTTGCAAGGAAGCCTCACAAATAGAAGAATTAATTCGGTCCCGTTTATGCTCGCTCATATGGCTTTAACTCTTAATAAAGCGGGACCGATTGTTTTCGGAGGACTCGTTACGTCTATTTCTCAGGCGCTTAACCTGAACAATGAGATAGCTACCCTAGATCCCTTACCTCCTCGCACAATCAACCTAAAATTTCTGAGAGATATGAAATTGTGCCGATTGAGGAGAGAAGGAGGCTATGTGCTTATGGTTCATGGTATAGCTATCCCATCTGTTGTTTTACCGTGCACTAGACGTACTGATGTACGTAATGAAAGAAACTGGACCTATGTTTTAGATGCTCCACCTGTTTTGGGTCCACTTCCTCCTAATGTTCCTGGTGAGGAGGGACACAACACTGAAGAAGAATATGATCGGAGAGAGTGATCTCCCGTACCTCATGTGTCCCCCCATCACCCTTCACCACCAGACACCGCACCATCTTCTTCTTTTGCAGGTTCTGCTCCTGGCTTCTATATTACATAGGAGATGTGGCGTGACCACATGGCTAGAGAGCAAAGGCGTGATGACCTAGTCTCTACCATCCAACAACAACTGGCGGACAACATGAGCTTCATGCAAGAATCGTAGTGGAGGACAGATAGATCCTATGAGACTGTTGTACAGTCCCTGCTTACGATCACAAATGAGCAAGCCCGTCAGCAGCACTACCACCGTCAACATACTACACTCATAGAAGCCACTCAGGGTTCCATTTTGGATAACCTTCGAGAGGTGAGGACTGCTCAGGATGCCTTACAGGCCAGGATAGATCAGAGAGATCGTCGTCGCACCCGATCCCGTCGTCCACCTCAGGATGGCGAAGGCACCAGTGGTCAGCAGTAGGATGTCAGGTGACTCTCCCCTTATCTCATTTCGAAACATTATGGACAATGTTCGATTTAAGTGTGGGAGGAGACTTTATCGCTTTCTATTTTTCTTTGTTGTTTTTAGTTAGTTTGTTTATTTTTATTGCTTTTTAGTTGTTTACTTTATTTCATTTTGCTTTTAGTTTGAGTGTTTTAGACAATGCATGAGTGTGACGAGTCACCATTATAGTGTATCTTTAGTACAGTCTAATCTCCCCATTCCTTTAGCCCTACCAAAAAAAATTTTGCAAAAGAAAACGGTGTTATTCTGAAAGTTTTTAGGTTTTAAAGACGGGTTTGAGTAAGGATGCGGTGACTTGGGAGAACTTTTTGAAATATCAGTATTGTTTTAGCACCATAGACTTCATCAATATAAGAATCACTCCCGAAACCCCATATACCATGGCCTTAATCATCATTTCAGTATAAGTCCTCAGTAGTTTATTCCAGCGGTCAGCTCCGGTCTACGCATCCTCTACGTAGGGGACCGATGAACATAAGTAAATGATCCAGTGAAATAAATAAAAGAAAGCAAAAAGGCAACTCCGGTATAGGTGACCCTCACAAAGTCATTTAAACCAAAAATGTTGTAAAAATCTGCTATAAAAGAAAAAGAAAAAGAAAAACTCACCCGCTGTTAGTTGGTTCAGAGGTATCTGACGCTGAACTTGGTAGAGCGGATTACGGTCCGATCCCCCACAACTGCAGTTGGGTCAAATAAAAGGGTTTACACAAATTTATGTGCCAGGAACCCCATGTTTGGATCATAATCACTAACAGGTCACTTTTCTATGAAGCATGTACGGATAACGGGCTTAATGTGATTGCGCCTGAATGAAAAGGACACAAAAAGAGATGAAGAGGCAGGCATAGGTATTGTGGGATAATATGGGTTGGTTAATATAGGAATGGAGTTTATGTCCGTGTCTGCGGATAAGTGTCATCACGATACCCTTAGTTCACTCAGTTAGTACCTATCACTGCATCCCGACTTGAACTTAGAAACCTTTCTAGCCCGAATCACTCGTTGACACCGGTTTTTCTTCTATGAGCTTTTTAGTGTTTTGCTTGAGGACAAGTAAGGGTTTAAGTGTGGGAGAATTTGATGACACTGAATTTCACCATATTTTCGACTCCGACTTCGCATGCATTTTAGTGGTTTTATTGTTATTTTGTTATATTATTACTATGTTTCTCTTTTTTTTCAGGTTTTTAGTCTAATCAGAGCCCCGATCGAGAAAATGAGTGAAAATGAGCTAAAAAGACTAAAATTCAGCATTTTGCACTTGTGGCTTTCACTGTGGCTGGCGCCATAGGTCCAGCCATGACGTGTCACAGCTCAACTTTCCTCAACTGCCACATTCCCCACTACCTCCACTTGGGCGCCACAATTTACCCTTGTGGCGGGCGCCAGAAGAAGAAAACTTTTCCCTCCCAATTTCAAACTGAAGGGCATCCTTGTCTTTTCCATTATTTTACTAGCCTATAAATAGAGACTCGAATTCATTTGTTTAATCATCCAAACTTAGAGCAAACTTAGTTTCACTTAGGCATATATTCACTATTTTAAAGTGGTAATCGCTTCGCATTGGGGTGTTACCACAATTGTGTAATCGAGTATGTGATCGAGTCTGTAATCGAGTTTCGAGCACTTTGGAAGGAAGTTAATCCTGCCACCATTTTCATTTCCGCTTCGCATTTTATTCAACCCTCCGATTGGAGCAGGTTTTTATTGCTTTACCTTTATCTACTTTACTTTCCCGCACTGTCTTTACTTTATTTATTTCCCGCACTGTCTTTACTTTATTTATTTCTCGCAATTGCACTACTTTTATTTATTTCTCGCAATCGCACTATTTTTATTTATTTCTCGCAATCACACTACTTTTATTTATTTCTCGCACTCGCACTACTTTCATTTATTTCTCGCACTCGCACTACTTTCATTTATTTCTCGCACTCGCACTACTTTCATTTATTTCTCGCACTCGCACTACTTTTATTTACTTTCCGCACTCGCACTACTTTTATTTACTTTTCGCACTCGCACTATTTTTATTTAAATTAAAATGCACCTTTACTTTACCATGTCTAACTAAACCTGTAAGGTTAGAATGTATGGATCGTAATTGAACCGATAATCCGTACAATTGTTCGTAGAAACACTTAAAGGCTATTTTGACTTTCAACTTAAGTTTTCCTGCACTTAATTTCCGTTGGGTAAGATCAAAAGTCGTCCAACGTCTATTTAAACTTAGTTGTTTTTAACTATTTCAAATACAGCGAAAGCGTTTTGTTTAGTTCATTAGAAGTTTTTAACTTAAAAAGAAAAGTGATTTTAAAACTATTTTCTGTCGCGTTTATAAGTTTAGAGTCTGGTTCGTGAGAACCTCTTTTGGTTAAGAAAACCAGGTTAAAATACTTTTCAACTTAGTCAAGATACTATATTTCGTAAAAATAGGTTTACTAGTCTAACGCAATGCGCGCCTTTTTATAAGTGACAATAAAAGGGTTTGATTAGGGAGTACAACTCAGTTCTGAATACGCGAAAGCGACAGTTCCCGTTAAATTGGTTCTTTTCAAAGTAGGAAACACTGCCCATAAGTAGTTCTATTAGCAAGTACTTGGATTATTAATTGATTATGTGAATTAAATTCGAGCCTGTCTTTATTAATTGAATTTAATTTAATACTTTACTTTTCATTGCACACTCTAAAAATCCCTATTTTGATTACCTTCGATAAACACCATAACAATAGATAATGATAGATTGACACTTGGTCTCTGTGGATTCGACAATCTTTTATATTACTCTGACGCGTTCGTATACTTGCGAAAAGCACGCATCAACTCACTCTTGAATCCACACCATCATAAATCGTTATTATCACCATAAGGAACGCTTCATTGATTCCCATCTGGAACCACCTACTCGCTCCTGAATCTATACCCCCATACCATAGCACACCAAAACTTGACCAAAGCCCATACACCATGATGCATGACTCTAACAACATGCATTGTCACCAAAATAATCACCAAAGTAATCACCGTGCATTTATCACCATTATGTACAACATCATTCGCAATACACAACGATTAATTAGTGTTACTATAGTTAACAAACAACACCAAATAACAACACCTCATCCAATGCATATTCACACAACATCCAATCATGTTAATTGATTATAACATCAACTTATCATCGAGGAAGCACAATGATTCACTAATCAATCATACATGTAGTCACCTATAATCCTATAGTAGATACACAATTACAACTCAAATATTTCACCAAGCACTACCATGATGTATTACTGCGCGTTAGCTTTCCAACACTTCAAACGACACCTTATTTGGACCTACGGAACTAAAGTTACGGCCAAAATCTTTGGACAGTGCAAAAAAAAATCAAAATAGAATTTTTCACCAATTGGCCTACAAAAATTGATTGTCAAAGGATGACAACCGATTGTCATCAAGAATGGTTTGCTATTGGCTTTCTCAAAAAGCACGTTTATAGGAAGTACGATCGATTAATTCATTATGGAAATCGATTGTCACATGATTTTTTTCTTTAAATTTTACACCAGTGCAATCGATTGTCATGGAGAGGCAATCGATTGTCACTGTATCTTTTTCTATAAAAAAACCAGTTTTCACATACGTTCTTCATCCCCTTCATCCATAAACCTCCATACATGACCCCAACCAATTCTCCCAAAATCAAATAACCCAAAATACGAATTTAATAGTAGAACATGTTATCACAACCTTCAACATATTCCAAGACCTATATTCATCATGATTCATATCAAATCATCATGCAATTACATCAACAATTCATCAATAATCATATTCACAATCCAAATACTCAAACAATCATCAATGAAAGAAATTTATATATGTATAATCATAAGGATTCAAACATAATTTCAATCACAAAATCACATGTATAAACACAACCAATCATTAATTTCTAGATTTCTGACACAACAATAATTTATTAAAACTAAATCATTGAACCCTAATGAGAGCAAGTACCTCTCTTCTCTATCCTATCATGCAATACACCATTAATGAAAGCTCTTTCTCCCCCTTACCTTAAATTTTCCAACAACAACATCAAAGCAAGCAACTCCTATGGAATGTCTCTCTCAAACCCTAACTTTCCCTTCCAATGTTCTTGTTTTTCTAAGCCTCCTTATTTTCACGTAGTGACAAAAGTTTTCCACTAAACCTAAATTCTTTAACTTTTAGAATATATATTATTCTAATTATTTTGGCCTAATTACTATTATTGCCAACTAACTTTCAGCTTCTTCCTTCTTACCTCATACTTCCCTAAAATCACACAATTGACCAAATTCCTCATATTTACCAATTTCTCAATTTATTTCTAATTTTAATTAAAAATATTAATATTCTAGTTATTTTCTAATTATTCTACTAAGCTCCTACATTATCACCACACCCTACCATTACCATTACACCCCAATAACACATGATTTATTTTAATCAAAACACCAAATAATCAATTAAAAATCTAAGTAATTTAATTTAATTAATTAATCAAATTTGGGGTGTTACAGTGCTCAACTATATAACAATGCTCAAGTAACTCTGCGTAAGCGTTGTAGCACTGTTGGCCCACACTATGCTCAGTTTACCCTCTAAGACCAATCTTGCATTGATTTATCTTCCAACATTCATCTAGAGCATACATGGCTTGATTTGAGTAGGTCGCCATGTCCTTAAACTTTGTTGCAAACTCAGGTAAAGTCATGGAGCCTTGGTGGAGTAGTTGAAACTCTAATTCCTTCTGAGCTCTTATGCTGTCTAAGAAATACTCATCTAATAATGTTGTCTTGAAATTCTCCCAATCTTTAGGGATGTTCAAGGTAGTTATTCGAGCTGAAGCACTCGTCCATCATCTAATTGTTGGTTCCCTAAGCATTTGAGTAACACATAAAACCTTATCATCTTCAGTAGACAAAGTTACTTTAAAGATCCTTTCTATACTGGTAAGCTAATTATTAGCTTTGAGAGGATTGAGGCATCCTAGAAACTCTAGATGGTTCATTCAGTAAAACTCACAAAAACCCTTATTTTCTACATTCCGCTGGGGAGGCTGTTGATTGCCTTGTATATGTTATATCATCTGCATCATGAAAATTTGATATTTCCACTACAATTGCAGTTGATGTTATTCCTATTGTTGCATCAGATACTCCCAACGGTCATCTTCAGTCCTCAATCCTTGACTCTCATCCACATCTTGGTTATGAGCCACTCTTAGCCTCCACCGTCTTCGTGGTTGCTCTACCATGAAATCGCCTGTCATACACATAGACATCAAGTTGATCAGGCCTAACAATAGGAAATATGATTGAATCTCTTATAATGGCAACACACACACACACATGAGAACAAGTATAACTATTGATTTTTTATTGTTGGGTTGAGGATCAATCTGCTCTTAAACCAATTGTAATAATCCAATTAAATGTGCGTCTAGAATTACATAATGAAGTTGTTAAATCATGGTATGGAAACATAATGCAATAGGGAAAGAGTTACATAGGTACATAAGCCATACATACAATACACAATATTCCCAAAATAGTATAATATGTAAAACAGAGTTATCAAAAGATACAACGGAAACAACACAAAACAAGAAGATAAATCCTCCAGGAAAGTCTCATCATGCCATCTTTCCTTTACCTTTAGTTGTTGACTGCTCACGTGAAAATATTATGGTAATAACAAGGGTGAGAATAAACTATCTAAGTGGATTTCTCATATCTTACGAGTCATCTTGATAATAGTAATTTACCTAAGTATTTGTGCTAATGTTTCTTACCTTAGTTATTTTTATTTCACATGACACATAATACTAGAGAATACACGATTGCATTATTAATTACACAGATCCTGGTTCATCGGGACTCACTGCTATGTTACCCTAAAGGAATGGTCTTTTGGGTTTAATTGCCTACCTACTTTTGGAAAAGTAGCCCTCAAAGGTATGGTCTTACATGTTTACCCGCCTTCCTACTTTTATGAGCGAATACCCTCAAGGAATGGTCTTCTAGGTTTAACTGTCTACCTACTTTTGGGAAAATATCCCTCAAGGTATGGTCTTACAATTTTACCTGTCATCCTACTTTTGGTACAAAACTTATTTAGTCATATTTACTAATACGCTGCCCTTAAGGTTAGGTCTTCCGATTTTACACGTCTTCCTACGTTTGAGAAAATACTCCCTCAAGGTATAGTATTACAGATTTATCTGTCTTCCTACTTTTGGGACTTAATGTGAAATCCTTATCTTGATTAGTACTATGCACTATCTAAGTTTGACATACGTCAAAACATAGCGTACTAATCGTCGAAAAGGTGGAATTGTTCTGATAAATCTCATTTCAAATCCAAAATGGGACTAAACCAGCCAGGGTGATGGTCTGACCATCATGGGGAATGACATTTGTTTCTTGGTGATGCCCAACTGGGGTCACCCGTCAGCTAGCGATGACGATCGTTATGTGGAGAGGTCACCCGTCAACTAGCATTGGGTGATGTCATAGAGACCAACTATGTCACAAATTTCTTTTTTTTTATTTGCAATTTTAAACCCGAAAAAATATGTCCATTCCCAATGTCAATGCAATTATATTATTTTACTTCTTATCAAACAACATTTTTTCTTGTCATCTTCAGTCCTCAAGCCTTTCACCTTTAATTGTTCTATGTTATTTATGATAGTTGTAGGAATGAATGGTCCATTTTAAACAACATCTTATATTTCTTCTCTTTGTGCTTCTAAGTACATTTTTATGTGAATCTTCCATAAGTCATAATATTCACCAACTAAACATGAAGGTTTATTGTTACTGCCACCATCATCCAAGAACGGTTTAGCGGAAGCCATATCTACCCCGATCGAGTAGAAAGTTACCTTAACATGCTCTGATGCCAAATGTAAGTATGGAATGTAATCTAAGAGGGCAGGGGTGAATTAGATTTACAGGGTTTTTTAGATTTTAGGCCAATATTGTTGACTTTTATTTTTCATAAATTATTGACGGATTGCAATTTGTTTTAAGAGAAGATGGGCATAAAATTTAAAGGCGTAAAAGCAAAGTGACACAATGAAATATACTAGTTACCCTTATAATCAAGGGTGCATCTAGTCCCTTCACACCTTGAAGTATTTTCCACTATGATATGATACATGTACAAGTCTTCTTCAAAGATAAAGTTACAACCTTCTTATTACACTCACAAGAGAGACACTCATTTCTTTTATTATAACTAATCACCACACACTTGATGATTAAGTTTCAACACACATAATTTATAATTGATTTGAGTAATTTTGATCTTGATCAGAATATCAATTCATCCATTTTCCTTCTCTTTCTTAAGAAATACAATTCAAACTAATAAACCTCAAATGCTCAGAAAATTTTGAATAAACTTTGAACGATATGAAGTTTTACAAAGTTTCAAAATTTTAAGAATGAAAGAACACTTGAAAGATGTTTGAATTGATGTATAAATTGTTAATGAAAGAGGTAAAGTTTAATTATGATGTAGAAGGACTTAAATACATGCTTTGAAACCCTCATGAAAAGGTATAAATGAAAGGATGGATTTCATGAAACTTTCTCATCCAAAACAGTCCCGAAGATTGATGAAAACATGCAGAATTTTGCGTGGTAATCAATTACAGATAAGTAGTAATTGATTACCAAGTCTCAACAACTATATTTTTTGAACTTTTAAGGTTGATCATTGATTACCATTATATAGTAATCGATTACAACATGCACTTGAGCAAAAAAATCATTGTTTTAATGCATATAAATGGAGCTTCAAAATGTATTCATGGTGTATGCATATGAGAGATATTAGACAAATTAAAAGAGGTTTTTATGAGCATTTTAAAGGTAACATAGAGTGAATTATAAAGAATACCTTGTTTTGATTTTAAAACTCAATTTTTATTGATCATCTTAGAACCATTTTCCTTGATTACTCATATGATACTTAAGCTTCTTTTTTGATATGGATTGTCTTCATAATTTTTTTTTGTATGGATATTTATTTCTTCATAAAAATAATAAAAATAAATAGCAGAAGTAAAGAGGATAGGGTTAGAGAGATTACACTAAAGATTTTTACAGATTTTGCCGAACGTTGGTCTTGTCCTATACCAAAGAGATCTTCTTGAGAGTTTGATAATAAACTTTGAGCTTTTGAAGGTTATGCCCACAAACCTTTATATAATATGATGTTGATATTTTTACAGGCTTATCCCCAATCAAAGATAGATTTTATCATAGGCTAAGCTAACAAATCTTAATAAACATTTTCAGGCTGATCTCAATAACCAAAACATAACTTTTTTTGGCTAAGTTCTAGAAACCAAAATAGAGATTTTATGACTGGTTAATCTAACGAACCAAACTCAATCTACCAAGAGTATCACACTCTCAAGAGTTAAAACAACTATCATAACCACTTATAAAACTCTTCCTCACAAGCAAGGTTTCACTCAAAAGCACTAAGGCAACTTAAGTGGCGAAGAAATATTTCTAGAAAGAGAAAGAGAAAAAATAAATAGATGAATTCCAAATAAAATTTGACGCTTTGGAAAGTTGCATAAAATGAAGAGGAGGCGAGCCTCCTATTTATAGGAGTTGAAAAAATAAGAAAAGGAAATAATCCATGGACATAATTGATGAGCCACTCGATTGGCATAATGCACCAATCAATTGGATGACATGTCTTTAATTGATTGTCTAGCCCAATATAGAAATATTTAATACATAGTAGTTACATTTCATTAAGGTGATGTCCTAATCATTTGGTTAATCATTTAGGCTCTCTCCAATCAATTGGATTAATGTTCCAATCGATTGGTTCCTTAAAAAAAATCTCAATCGATTAGTTAGTTCAAAAATTCTTTTAAATGATAATGGATAACTTCTTAATCACTTGACTTGGTTTTTAAAACATTTTTATAACATAAAACGATTAGAAAAAGTCTTTTAAGTGTGTGTGAGTTGCATTAGAACTTAAGATCTACTTCCTTATTTTTACAATACTACGAGTCACTCAAAAAAACATACCACACAACCTAGCAAAGTCTTCACACTTCTTCTCTTTCATATGTCTTAGGATTTCAAGATTATTTTCTAGATTCCTCAATCATATAAGCACTTTAATCTTGAGTATATTTTGACAAGGCTTGAGATGTTTTCCAGTTAGGTTCACCATTATCATAGAGTTGAAAGTCATTTCCATCGACTTCAACTACCATTATAGTCATCAAAACTTCAAAAAGGATACTTTGTGGGTTTATCAACTTTATACCTGCTAGAACATAGATCCACACCCCATAGCCTATCCCTACCATATTGAGATAGAGGATGAGGGATATCCATGATACAACTGACTATCTCGATAGTGAACTCATTTTGAAGCAGTTATAAATACCAATTCCCCTGTACATTAACCATGTCTTTAACCGTGATGATGGTATCCATAATAACATCGGGTAGGGAAACTTTAAGAAAAGAGGTTAATCAGTTGGAGTCTGTCATACCCCAAAATTTTCCTTCCCTTTTTGCTTTTCATCTAACCTACGACATAAGATCCATTTATCCTCTTTCATGCTTCATTCATGTGCATCCTTCATTCATGATTAGCATTTCCTAATAAGCATCACGGATTCAATGTTTGTGGCTATTGAAAATCAGGGTTTTGGCCTAAAGATTGTGGTTTTCTTCGTCATATGGGTTGAAATCCTAATTGCTTGATTCTTTAGGATTGTGACTCTTGAAGTTTATATATGGGAATCCAAACTATAGTTCTTGACTGTGCTCCTATGGGATCTTGTTGCTTAACCTTCTGTAACACCTCAAAATTTGCCCTCCTCTCTTGGGACTAGCATATCATATTGCATATCATTTTTAGGTCATTAGGCATTGCATATTGCATATCATGTGGTTACATTGTGCAAGCCATTCTCCCAAGTCTTGATCAGAAGATAGGAGGTCATGTGCAAGCTAGGGTTTCCTTGGACTGGTCATTAATCATCTGAGGATGTGGAGGTCCAAATTAGGGTTTTGTGGTTCTCAAGGAGATTGGTCTTCATCTTGATTGAAATGATTCATCATCATCATCATGGTTTGTCATCATCAAGTGTTGAAGCATATTCCTTGAGATTAGGGTTTTGACCACTGGTCAACCCTAATCAGTTGCATTGGGCCAATCAGGGCATGGCTAGGAGATGGGGTCTATAATGGATATGGGGATCATCATGTGGTTTTATTGAGCTTATTGAGGCTAGGGTTTCATCCTTGAGCCATTTCATCAGGAGATTGGGGCTCAGATTGATCAGTGCATTGCCAAGTTCATCTATCAGTTGAAAAGTCAATTGTGGTCAACTGTGCTTGATTTTATGGATTTGGAGGTGGAAGTGAGTTGGATACACTTCATTCATGTTAGAACAAGTGTCATTTGACATTTCAAAGTTCAAGAATGGAGAAAATAAAGTCAGAACAAAAATTGCCAAAAATAGAAAGTGACTTGTAATGGAAGTTTCCAAAAATGGAAAGTTTTTGACCTCAAATTTACATGTCCAAGGAAGCTTCAAATGAAAATTTGTTCAACATGAAAGTTGTAGATCTTGGTCTCACCTTTCCAAAAAGTCCAAGAACTTGAAATTTCCATGTATGATTGACAAGTTATGGTCCATTCAATTTCAAAAATGACCCATAATCAAAGTGGCATAACTTCCACATGGAGTGTCCAAATTGAGTGATATTTTTATGAGCAAACTCCATTTAACATGTAATTTCATGGTGCATAATTTAAATTCATCAAAAATGGTCAATGCAAAAGGTCAATTTTCAAGTGCACTAATTAAAATCCAAGGGCAAAATGGTCCAAGTTGAGAAATAATTGGAATTTTGGAATGGGAGTTTTTGCAACACATCACAAATGCCAAATAGAAATGGTTTGAACTGTCATGAGTTGTCAAGGATCAACATTTGGCTAGGCTATTTTTGAACTCTCACTTTAAGTGCATTTTGGCATGGCATAGTGAAAATGAGAAATACAAGGCCAATTGACATGGGATCAAAGCCAACACATTCCAGATGATATTTAGAAGTTGCTTGAGCTGTCATGAGCTGTCATATGGCAATGGTTGGCAAGGGCATTTTTGAGCTTTCACAATTAAACCACATTTTGCTAATTACATGAGATTTGGATAATTGAGATTAGCAAGGTGATTAAAGTGGAGTATAAATCACTAATTATAACTGAATTGCAAATCATAATCACAATTCACAAAAGCTTGTAACTGTTTTTCCCTCCAAAAGTGCAAATTCTCTCAAGAACATCATCAACAAAATTCATCAAAACTCCACGAATTCTTCATCATTTGGCTTGGTTTTTGTTGCTTCATCTTCCATAGATCATAATCTTCAACTGTTTTGGTGATTTGGAGCAAGACAACATCAAAATCGCAGCTGTCCAAAGTATGTGCATCAATGGAGTTTGGAGATTTCTCTCATTTGGATCGTGTTTGAGCTAACCTAAGCATTCCAATCATCTTCCTAAAGCTTCTCCTTCATCTGTTTTGGACTTTGGCGCGTGGAAACTCAAAGAATATCAACTGCCATTGCAAGGTGCATAAATCTCGAATCTCATCATTTTCTAAATTTCCATATGCGTTTTGTAGAGCTTGCAATGTAGATTAACATGCTAGGTGTAGTTTTTGAAATGATTAACTGATGAGTGAGATATCTTAATTTTTAGTTTGGATGTCATTTAGGTTTTTGATCGATCCCGATGATACAATTATAATTAGGTTAAATTAGTCACATATTCGTGATCCTCATGCTCAGACGGTTCCAATGGATATACTCTTGTTAATTTTGGTTACGATTCATAGATCTGGATTTTCTGGAATTTTTGAGTGTTCTTGAACAAGAACACGATGAACAGTCGCGTGTAGATCCATTTCTTTGCCTGGCCTTTTGAATTTTGTGTTTGGCGCCCTCGCTGACCAATAGGAACATTTCGTTGCCACTACGCCAAACGACGTCGTTTTGGCTGGTGTATTAATAATTTCAAAAATGCCATTGCTTCATTTATTTATTTGTTATTCCATTTCATTTTTCATTTCATTTTCAATTTTGGTACATGATATTAGAAAATTCCCATAGGCTTCATTATTCATCCAATTTTTGTGAAATTTTTTGTGCCATGCTCATGATAATGTGTAGAATTTTATGGTTATTTTTGTGGATTTTTTCCATGTATAGAAAATTAAAATGCCTAGGGTTTGTGGAATATGTCACATTTTTGTATGTTTCACCAAATCTTTCATGAAATGCTCATACCTTTAAAGAAATGAATGAAAATTTTTGTGCTTATTCTGGACATGTTGATGGTGATTTTCATGTAGAGTTTGTGAATTTTGGATACCTGGATGATTAGATATGATTTTTTGAATGAAGGTGTGACAATTTGTGTCACACCAAGCTAGGTCAACTTTCTGATTTCATTTAAAATGCTTAGGGATGTTGATTTGAGCTGAAATTTTGTGTGAATGATCATTGATATGTCAAGATAACATGTGATTTTTGGTGGAATTTTTGATGGAGTTTTCTAATTGATTGATAATTTTCTTCTCTGTATGCTCATTTTGTGACATTGTATGACACATGTTGGCATTTTGCTTGTGAAATTCTCATATGGTACTGGATGAATGTGAAATTTAACATGTGGATTGTAGACACATTATAGGACATCATGGTTTTGATCCCATTCATTTCTAATATGTTGTCACTGTTTTATGAATTATTGAAGTGGATGTTTGTTTGGATGCCTTGAATTGGTTTGTATAATTGTGTCTGGACTTTTTGATTTTCATTGACCTACTTTCTTTTGTCCAATTGAGCTGAAAATTGACATGCTATACATTGAATATGTCCTGTTTAGGTGTGAAGTTTTGTGGAATTAATTGAATTGTTTTGGTATGCTTTTGATTGAAATAGTTCTGTTTGGTCATTTGAAGTTGCAAATTGCATGATTAATACTATTTTGTGCATAAAATGATAATGGTGATTGATATGAGCATGGGACCAATTGCATTTGCTTCTAATTTGTTTTGATGTGATTTTGGTTGGTTGGCACTTGCTGTTTAGAGCTTTTTATCCCCTTTGGACCCTAGGCTTGGCCTAGTGGTCTAGTTTCTCATATTTGGTTTGGATTTTCAGGATGAAATGCACAATGCTTAAGGAGATTGCTTCAAGGCAATTTGAATTGAGTTTGGTTGATGTTGTGAACTAACATTGGCTTTGTGTTGTAGGTTTGATGCTTGAGCTTGAGCTTATAGCTTGCACTTGTGTGCATTAACTTGTGTTGTCTGTATAGATTAACATTTGCTGTTTATTATTGGTTTGTCTGAGTACTGATGATACTTGATTGATTTCAGGTACATTTAGTCGCTTACAGTTCTTTAAGAACTTGCTTGCTGTTGCTTGGTTTTTAAACCACTTGAGGTAGGACTTCTATTCTTCATGTAGTCTGGAAGACCTGACTTGTTATTTAGCCAGGCAACTGTCTGAAGTCCTCCTTAAGAGGCGATGTTTGTGGTTGTTTACATTTGTGCCAAGCAGGTAAAGACCTCTATGAGGCAATTGGCGGAATCCAAGGGATATGCAATCTATCCCCCGTTATTCTGTTGAGTCGTCCCTCTGCTCACACGGCTGTGTGTTGATGCATTGGGACACAAACCCAAGATCTTGTACTTTGTACAGTCGAGTCAGAGTCTTGAGCGTAGAAGGGTCCCTCCATTCTGGACCCACGCTCCTTTGTCTGAAGCTCTCCCTGGTCAGGGATAAGAGCTGTGAAGTCTAATCTTCACTCACCTTTCATCTGCTTCACCTTAGCCTCTCAATGGCAAGGTTAAGAGCGAACACTACCCTTGTACAGACGACTTGCTTCGGCAGTCAAACCCATTGTTTGAGCCCACTTGACTGGTTATAGTGTGTGCTTTGTGAATATTTGTTTGCTCTGTTTGCTTGTATGCTTGTATGCTTGCTTTCTTCCTGGATAGGATTAGCTTGCAGTTGTGCAAGTAGGTAGAAACCTCAACGTAGGGCAATGATGCATGATAACACTAGGCTCGAGTACAGCTCCCTGGTAGTGTGTCTTCCCTTGGTTTCTGGCTAAAATTTATTTCCCTTTCAGGGGAACTACATCGCCCTGATCCTCGTTCCAGACGAGGTATGTAGGCAGGAGACCGTGCGAGGTCTCTCCGGGCACCTTTTTTCCTTTTTTGTGTGTGTTTGCTTGTTATCTGATTGTTTGTTTGGTTCGGATGCCGATATAAGTCCAGTGATTGGCGGTCGGGCTCCACGTTTGCCCTTTCGTGTGTGTTTTGGTTCGGATGCTGATGTAAGTCCAGTGATTGGCATTCAGGCTCCATGTTTGCCTGTGTTTGTGTTTGCTTGTTTGGCGTGCGTGAGCCGAACTACGGCAGCTCTGATTCTCGTTCCAGACGAGATACGTAGGCATAGGATGCGACGTCCTATCGAGCTTTCTTCCTCTTAACCCCACCTGTGTTCCCTGTGTGTGTGTGTGATGTTTTAGCAACCTTTTCTTTTCTTAGAGCGTGGATCCCGTCGAGTACGACGGACGTGAGGGGTGCTAATACCTTCCCCTTGCGTAACCGACTCCCGTACCCATTCTCTTTGGTCGCGAGACCATGTTCTTTCCAGGTTTCTCTGAGCGTTTCCTTTCCCTATCTTGGGATAAATAACGCGCAGTGGCGGCTCTGTGTTGTTTTTTGTTTCAGCTCGCCGGTTGTTTTTCGCGGATGCGACAGCTGGCGACTCTGCTGGGGACTCTAGATGTTGACCTGTGCTGGTCCATCTTCCCTAAGCGAGTCTCTCCTAGCGTTCTAGGATAGTTTAGGTTGCTTGTGTTGTTTTATTTATTGCACTTATTATTCTGACTGTGTATATTTGCATAAATACTTGCATGCATCATGCTATCATGTTGTTGCCGTCCTCTGTGCAGGTGGTTCCTCTGTTTGGGGGTGGGTGTTCTGAGAGGGGCTAAAACCCAGGCCCGAGTATACACCTAGGATTAGTGTGGTCTCATGTCGCCTCCTTCATGTTAGGTCAATATGTGCCTGGCGGCGTGATGTACCACAATCCGGACGAGGCTCATTTGATAGTGCTTGCCTCTGTGGAGTATCCACTTTGGTTGAGTTACTTCATTTGAGCTGTTGACTCTGGTGACCGATCATTTCCCGGATCTTTGGTTTAGACGATCTTAAGAGAGCTACAATGGCACACCCGAAAGGGCAAACCCATTGAGTATCTCTGCCCGATTGTCTAGACTATTATCCGCCTTAGGATGACCTGATTAGAATTTACCTGTGAGGGGAGGGTGATTCTTACAGATGCATGTTCAGATGGTGACTTTGGTGGTGACTAATGGTTCCGCTGATCAGAGTTATATTTACAAGTCGGATTTCTGGCCGTTTATTGCTGTGATGCCGGAGTGCTATCCGTGATATTTATCAATGGGGATCCGTTTATTTCAGGATTCCCCGGGCCGATTCAGATGGTTATTGGTATCTGTTCAGAGAGGGTTTGATGATGATGATGATGTATCTGTCTTCCGTTTATTTCGGAACCCTTGAGGTGGATTTGTGGTTACGTTTTCCCTCAGATGGTTGTGATCAGTTCAGAGATCCGGGTTGTGGTTCAGAGCAGATGATCAGATGACTTGGAGGATGGCAATGCATTGCATTCATTCATCAGCATCATTACATCTTGCATTTACCTGCATCTAACACATGTTTATCCATATGCAGGGACATTTTTGATCAAGATCCTGGTTGAGAGACTTTCTGTTCAGATATGAGGACCGGTTTGAAGCATGATGTTGCCTACAGTTTCTTTGATCCAGAGATTGGTGTGCTGAAGGAGATGATAGCATTGATTACACCCGACCATGTGGGGATGTTCAGAGAGGCACACGGTAGTATTCTGAAGATGGTTTTCAGACTCACTGACAGTGACAGGAGCGCCATTCACACTCTTCTCCAGTTCTATGATCCGGGGCTGAGATGTTTCGTGTTTCCAGATTATTTGTTGGGGCCTCTGATGGAGGATTATGCCAGCATCCTGGGTATGCAGATCCGTGATCAGATTCCTTTCCATGTTACTAGGGTGGAGCCCGATGTCCTTGGGATTTCCCGTGCTCTTTATTTGAGTCCGGAAATGATCAAGGAGGGTTTGAAGGAAAAGGGGAAATTACCTGGATTTCATTTGAGTTTCTTGGAAGCTAATGCCAAGGAACATGCTGCAGTGGGTAACTGGAAGACGGTTTGTGCTTTGGTGGCTGTGAGCATTTATGGGATTATTCTGTTTCCTAACCAGAAGAGCTTTGTGGACCATAATGCTATCAGACTGTTCATGCAGAGGAACCCTATTCCTACTCTGATCGGAGATGTTTACTACTCGGTTCATAACAGGAACGAGAAGAGACGTGGTGGTTTGGTCCGGTGCTGTGCTCAGTTACTCTTCAGGTGGTTTATGGGGTATTTGCCTTCCAGAGGTGCATTTGCTCATCTTGATCCCTCTGTCAGGTGGTCATTCAGGTTGATGGGTTTGCGGGCTGATGACATTGCATGGACTCATAATGGTTTGGCAGGCCGGGATTTTATATACAGTTGTGGGAGTTTACCTAATGTGCCTCTTGTGGGAGTTCAGGGTTGCATCAATTACAACCCGGTGCTTCTCAGGAGACAGATGGGGTTTGCTGTAGAGGGTCCTCCTCTCAGTCGAGAGATTCAGGAGTCCTTTTACTTCCCAATTGATGGCAATCAGGCCAAGCTGAGGCAAGTGTTGGATGAGTGGCGTGATATTCAGAGGAAGGGCAAGGTTCCTTATGGGAAGGTCAACTGTCGGTATTTTCCATTATTTGAGGATTGGTTGCGGAAGAGGATTGAGATTACACATCTACCATTTCCGGGAGGTGATCCGCGGTGTCCTGTGATTGAGGGTCCAAGTTCTTCTGTCAGTATGGAAGAGTTTCTCGAGATGAAGAGAGCCAGAGATCAGTTGCTTGCAGAGAAAGTGGAATTGGAGATGACTGTTGCTCAGGTTCAGATAGCCAACCAGGAGATCAAAGTGAAGATGGAAGATCAAGACAAGCGACATGCCATGGAAGCAAAGCGTTTTGAGATAGACACTGCCTACTATGGGAAAGTTAACCAAGCCTTAGCGTCATCTACCAGAGAGCATGACATCACCAAAGAGAGATTAGCTAGAGCTTCAAAGGTCATTGAAGATGAGAAGAGAAGGAAAATCTTGGTGAGAGATCAGAGGGATGACCGAGTCCGAGTACTCATTGCTGAGTGGGAGGCAAAGCTGAAAGTTAAGGAATCAGAGAACATGAAGATCATCGCTGAGAGGGATCATTACATTGCTGAGAGAGATCATTACTTCAGGCAGATGAAGATTCACCAGAAGGAGGTGGGGAGATTACAGCAGGAGAATACCGAGCTCAGGTTCGCCGCAGAGTTCGCAAGGATGGAAGCTGAGATAGGGCCATCTGTGGGACCCTCATCAGGCTAGCCTTTCATTTGTGTTGGATTACCGTCAGGCTTGTTGACGGATTCCATTTGCTTGTATTTCTTTCCCGATTCTGGAGATTTGTATCTGATTTGATGTATGACTATGGCACTTATTGTGCATTCTGTTATGTGATGTTATTTTCATTCAGTGATTGATCTTCAAGCTTTATTTGCTTTACCGTATGCACTCACACAAGCACACACATGGTTGGGGGTATCATGTTGAATCATATATCTCTGATCTGCACTGTAGCGGTGTATTCGTCGCTATATGATCTATCGATTAAACCATAAGCTAAGAGATACATGAAATTTCGAGTCGCCACCGCACTTTTATTTATCCAAAGGATTGGCTAAAAAGCGAACAAAAGCCTAAGAAGTTTTACACGTAGAAAACTAATAAAAAGATCAGAGATTCTGGGTAAGGGGTAAATTACGCAATGGGAAGGTGTTAGGCACCCACTACGTCCTAGGTACTCCTAGGGAGCCCTTTTCACACTTGTTGTAAAATTTGTTATTTGTTATGACATAAGTATTGTGCAAACATGATTGGGATGATGAGAAAAGAATGTACAGCTTTTATTGGGTTATTGGGTTCGAACGGATGAACCCGTTGCCTACGTACCTTCCATCAAAGGTAAGGATCAGAACGCCGTAGTTCGGCTAAAAGATTTCCAAAAGTGGGTTAGGTTCAATTTTAAACACAAACCCCAGGTCTTACGTTATCCACGGGAGAAAACTCAACCTTATACAAACAACAACGTCCACCATGTGAGAACAGCTTCAACTTGCCAGGGAGGGGTTAACCCTATAATAGGCAAGGAAGACTTACAATTCAATCACTAAAGACAGAAGGTGAGATTAACATCAACCACTAAGATAAATCAAACCTATAGTTCATGTATGAAAGGATTAATGGACAAAGCCAAAACAAGTGAATGAGTGAAGTTACTGATTATGATTATGAAAATGAAAGTCAAAGTATAATTAAGATCAATTCAAATAAGTATTATGAAATGGAGTTTGAAAAAAGTCAAGGACTTGAGTCCAGGTTTTTAGTTTGAAAACATGAAGATGTTTGCACAACACTTATGTCAAATTTGAAAGGTATAGTGTGAAAAGGTTTAGGACATAATGAATGATGAATGGATGAGGATGGATTGTAAAACTTCTTAGAAGGTTCACTTCTTGAAATCATATAGAGGATGATTCAAGTGTGTCCTTTGGAATACAATGGATAATAACAAACAAAGAAAGTCAAGAAAGGCGGATACCGGATGCCAATCAATGGTCTTATACCAATCTCCTAAAACAAAACGGGATATCAGAGGCCACTCAATGGTCTTACACTAATCTCCATAGGCAAAGAAATAAAAGCGGATACCGGATACCAATAGATGGATTTACACCAGTCTCCTAAAACAGAACAGGATATCAGAGGCCACTCAATGGTCTTACACTAATCTCCTCAAAAGAAAAACAAAGATAAGAAATGGAAGTTAACTGCCAATCTGTCTGGACTTAGGTTAACTCCACAGTATGGTCCTAGGAAATCCAATGCCACATTACAGGGACTTACAATGGATCCTCACATACAAGAACAAAAGCAACAATATGATCACAGGAATGCAAATGCCAACTTACAGGGACTTATAATTGCAACCTCTCACACAAACAGATAAACAAACTATGATCACAGGAAAGCAGATGCCAACTTACAGGGACTTATAACTGCACCCTCACATACAAATCAAACAGATCAAACTATGATCATAGGACAACAGATGCCAACTTACAGGGACTTATAACTGTATCCTCACATACAAACAGATAAACAGAAGATATGAGTGACCAATGAGGTCTTACACTCTATCCTTCCATATCATAGGAGCAAATGCCAAAGCAATGGACTTACAATTGTCCTCAATGGGCAAACAACAATGATAAAAGTCACACAGACAAATGATATGATCATGCACTAATGGCAATTGATGATGATAAATGCATAACATACAAGCAAGCAAGTGCACATGAAGCAATCAATCAATCAATGAATATCAAACAGCACACTCTATAGCCAAAACAGGGGGGCTCACACAAGAGGGTTTGACTTTGAAAGTCCACTGTAATAGGTAAATGTCGCTCTTAACCTTGCCATTGAGAGGCTAAGGTGAAGCAGATGAAAAGGAGATGAGGGGTGTGCCTCATTGCTTCTATCCCTGATCAGGGAGAGCATATAAGAAAGTGTGGGAGCTCAGAAAGATGGAGCTCTCTCCACATTATTGACTCGATTGATCTTGGGTTTTTATCTCAATGCTTCAACCATGTAATGGGAGCAAAGAGAGGACACACTGAATAGTGGGGGATAGATTACTTATCCCTACCTTCCACCAATTGCCTTACTTGAAGGACTTTTCCTGCTTGGGACAATTTTAAACACACACAGGCATTGCCTCTTAAGGAGGGCTTCAGACAGTTTGCCCGGTCAAATAACAGACCGGGTCTCCAGACTACATGAAGAAGAAGGTTTATACCTCAAAGCAAATGCTAAATACCAAAGCAAGCAAGTTCAAAGAACTTAAGCAACTAAAGTACCTGCAAAAGTCAAACCAATTAGTAAACAGTTCAACAGTCAAAATCAAAAGGAAATGAACCAATAGTCAACCACAGAGGGACCAATTGTGCAAGGCACAAAGACTCAAGTTACATGAGTCAACCTACAAAACAAGTGTTAGCACATGATAAACAATCCAACTCAACCAAAATTGAAAGGTCTTTGAGGCACTGGGGCTTAACCTGAAACAATAGCTCAATTGTAAGCTCAAAAGACCACTAGGACTAGCCTAGGGTCAAAGATGAAAGAAAAAAGTCAAGGCAGCAAGGAAAAGTCAACCCAAACCAAGTCTAAACATTCAAGAAGCATTCTCAATTGGATTCATAATAAAATCATGCATCAATGTCATTTTTCATATGCAAAAGGATGCAAAGCATGGCAAGAAAGAGCACAAATAAGTCAACAGCAAGACCTCTTTCAAAAGTCAACTTAAACAATCTCAAAAATCATGAAATAAATCACACTCAATCCTAACATCTAGCATGGTATACATGTAAAATTTCATGGCATTTGGATGAGAGGAAGGCAGTCAAGTAAAATCATGAAGTCAAACCAAATTCAAGTAAGCATGGTGAAAGTCAACAAGCATGGGTCAACTTCAAAAAATCATATCAATTTGAAAACAGAAGAGAAATGAATGAGATTAACACCAATGCAAAGCTTGAGATGTCTAGTTATCACATATGAAATTTCATGGTCATGTGATATGGTATGAGGATTTCACAAAAGATATGGCAATGTGTATCACAAAAAGTCAACAAAAGACTAAGCATGGAAGAAAATTCACAATCAAATGGAAAACAGCATGATTAATTCCAAGAAAATTCATACATAAACTAGACATGTGATAGATGATTCATGCAAAATTTGAGGTCATTTGGATGTAAGGAAGCATGTGAACAAAAATCAAGAAGATGCACATCATTGGTGTGACACAAATTGTCACACCCTAGTTCAAAAAATCATAACTAGCAAACCACAAATGATAAATGCACAATCTCTATATGGAAACAAAGGTCAATGTGTCTAGTTTCACACAAAAAAGTTTCAAGCTCATTGGATTCAACATGAGTATTTCACAAAAGAAATGGCACAATGTATCAATTTGGCATACATGTCAAGAAAATAATTATCAATTAAAATCCAGCCAATGGAAAATTAATTAAAAATCATGATTAAATAATAGACATCTTTGTGATCATCATGCAAAAAATTTCATAATTTTTGGATGAAATGTGAAAGAGAAATTGATTTGTGAAGTTGGATGAAATTTGGATGCAATATGAGCAAAATAGCATGAACAAGTGGTCAAACAAAGTCAACAGGATGGCATAGATGTAATTCCGCGGTCACTTAATTAAACTGCAGCGTTTTGGCAAGGCAAATAAAATGTTCTGATTGGCTCTCAGCCAATAGAACAGTACATGCGCCAATGGATGAAATTCTGGGTTTTTAACAAAAACCCTAGGGTTTGGCACAGCATGGCTTCATGTTCAGCTTCATGAAATCGATCAAAACAACATCAAATGAACAGCAACAACTAATCATGGCATTGGCATAGTGGATCTCATGCAAACATCATACGACAAAACACAACAAGTATGCAAGTTCTGGGCAGAGTTTATGGTTCATGTAACAGCAGCAACAACATCATCACTAACATTCATCAATCAATCATCAAACATGAACAACACGTATTCAGCATCAAGCATGGCCATGCAACATCATCACCATGCCACATTAACCAACAACAACACAAACAAAACAAATGGAATTTCTGAGCAGAGTTAGGGTTGCAACACAGCAGCAGATATCATCCTTTTCAAGAACTCAAAAAAATCGAAATGTCCAGTAACCAGAAGTGAGCATGGTAATGTGATCCTCGGGCATCATGCATACATAATCCATTGTTCATTTTCATCAAAGCACAAAAACAAACTAGATTCGAACAAAAACACGTATGGACACTAAACTTCAAATCAGCATATTTCCAGAAATACACAACCATTTCAAGCAAACTGTGGTTTATTAGAATCAGCATGAAGTGAACTATCATAAGCATGTCATTATTTTAGAAAATAGAAGATTCGAGCAACTAACCAAATCTGCAGGGCAGGGTTGATTCAAGTGTTTTTGCTTTTGGATGCTTGAAACAGACGTTCCCTATGCTTTGAAGTGATAAATGATGAAGTTCTTTTAGCTTAAGTGTGCTTGGAAGTGAACAAATCGTGGTCTGCCATTGGAAGGGGTTGAAGAAAACAGTGCTCGAGGATGGAGTTCCAGCAGGGTTCTGATGGCTCAAAGGACTCTCAAATGAGGTTTAGATGATGGAGGATGCAAGGGTTGTTCGAGGGTTTTGAGATTTTTCTGCAGAAATTCCCTTTGAGCAAAACTGCAAGAATGAGAGGAAATGAAATATTTTGGTCTGTGGCTGCTGTCTATTCTAGGGTTGTTTGTGCAGAAACAAGGCTTTTATATTTCTGTTTAAGTTCCACTAATGAAATGCTAAACCAATTTTGTCTTAATGAAGCACTTTGCATTTTGCTAATTTTCACATACATGGAATGGAGGGTGTATGCTTGTGGTCGAATGGGCTTGTGAAATGCTGCAGAAGGACATTTGCTAATGCTGTTTTGTGTGTGCTGCAGAACTGCTGTACTTGTCTTACTTAATGAATCAAAAATGCATTTTGCCAAGTTTGTGCATAAGTGGAAATGGAGGTGTGTTTGTCTGCACGGATTTGGGCCTACTACAGGCTGCCAAGGACCAACATGCTTTGCTGTTTGTTGTTGCTTCATGAATTGCTGTACCTTGCTTTTACTTAATGAGACCAATTGTACAATTTGCCAACTTTGCCTTTTGGTCCAAAATGATGGCACAAGGGTGAAATGAACATGGTTTAAGGCTTGGAACAAATCACAAATGATATATGAAACATTTCCCAATTGGCCAATTGGTGAAAAAAGTCTTAATTCAAAAAGTCAAAGTTTGGTCAAACTTTGAATTTAAATGAAAAAGGTCCAAAAATGCCATTTTGAATGGTAGGGATTTGGTGAATGAAATTTATATTTTTGGAAAGAGGATGAAAAATGTGGTTTGTAGGAAAAAACCCCACCAAATTTGGCCTTATGGTTTGAGAGATATGGCTTGTTGAAGTTCAAAAATTGGTGAAAATGATTTGATCATATCTTGACAACCACACATGGGATTTGAGAGTTCTTGGACTTTTTGAAAATGGGAAGACAAGATCTTCAACTTTCATGTTGGGCAAAAATTCATTTGAAGCTTGTATCATGATGTAAGTTTAAGATCAAGAAGTTTCCATTTTTGGCAGTTGAAATTACAGGTCCACTTTCTATTTCTGGAAAATTTCTGATTTGACTTGATTTTCTTCCATGATGAGGTTTGACATGATATATGAGGCTTATACAAGCATGAATGAGCTCCTTCAGATCAATTCCATCCATCAAAACACTGATTAAATCCACAGTTGACCAAGTTTGACTTTTCTAGGGTTTTGGATGACTGGAGCATTTCTGATGAATTCCAAACCCTAATTCCTTGAGACCTTGACTTCAAATGATGTCCCAAGATGTATGAACTTTTGATTATTGACCATGGTGCCCAAATTCTGCAAGAATGGCCACCATCCATTGCTTTGACTGACTGTTGACCATCTTTGACCTAATTGCTTCATCTGCAATCAACAAGGTTAAACTGACAATATTTTTGTACTTTTTGGTTAGTAAACATATGAAAGGCAAAGATATACAAAATGCAAAGTATGCTTGGTGATCAAGAAACAACCCACAAGGCAACCTACCCACTAGGAGGGAAACTAGGGCATGCAATGATCCTTGAGGTTATGATATGAATGATGTGGGCCATGAGGGATCTTAGGGCCCAAAATTGGGGTCTTACAGATGCCCCTATTTAAGGTCATTCTAGCCGGAGAAGTGAAGTTTAGAAATCTTCATCTCGACGCGGTAGAATGGGCTTAAATAACAGTAATGAGACAAATTTTGGTCCCTAAGAGACCTCATAATGCAGATGTATGCGTGCAAAAGACACAAATTCTGTGGGGAATATGATTCACACAGAAGAAAAGACGATCCATCGGAGTAATACACTCACCAGGAACAGAGACTCTAACAAGACTCTATGGGGATAATAAAAGAAAAAAGAAATGTGTGAACAATACACGACTCTACACTGGGGAAAAACAAAACTGACACAACGTGATCAAACACGACTCTGATTAGGGAATACGGAAAAACAGACTGGAGAACTCATTGGGGAGTGAAGGACTCACACTGGGAAGAGAATTCCAAATGGAAAATAAATCCGTTGGAGGGACACAAGCTGACTCCTGGGGGAGAAGCAATAAAAAAGTTCTACTGAGGGAAGCAACAAAGAAATGAGATGTTACCAGGCATACGGGTAACAAACTCAGGAAAATCTGACTCCACAGGGGGACCGAGGTCATAATAGGGAGCAGAAAGGAGGGAGCACCAAGGATACCGGTTACTGGGTATATAATAGGTGACCGACCAAAGCGTGAATTGGATTTCACTTCCAAAACACTCATCATCCTGAAGAGAGCTAGAAAAGCAAACTTGTTTAAAGGATGGATATTCGATTCTACAAAGAATACGAATCTTACTCTGAGGGGAAAGCAACAAAGGATTGACCCAAGAGTGAACGAGACATACTATTCATTACCGGCAGACCGTGAATAATATACTCGAAAGGAAAATTATCCTGAACCGGTTACTGGGTTGTTTATAGGATAAAATCCGAAGACGTGAATTGGTTTTCACTTCCAAAACACTCATCATCCGAAAGGAGGGCTTGAAAAAGCAAAACAACTTACAGGATGGGCATTCGAATCCACAACGGGAAAACGAATCTTACTCAAATGGGGACACAAACCCAAAGAGTGCATGAGATATAATATCCATTACCGGCAGACCGTGGATAAGATACTCGCATGAGATACATTATCTATTACCGTCAGAACGTAGATAATAAACTCGCATGGTAAGAAACACCAGAGATACCGGTTACTGGGCATATAATAGGTGATCTACCGAAAACGTGAATTGGTTTTCACTTCCAAAACACTCATCATCCGAAACACGAATTGGTTAAAGGATGGACATTCGATTCTACAAAGAATACGAATCTTGCTCAGTTGGGGAAAATCAACAAAGGATTCCAACTAAAGAGCGCATGAGATATATTATTCATTACCGGCAGACCGTGAATAATACACTCGAAAGGAAAAGACACCAGAGATACCGGTTACTGGGTATATAATAGGTGACTATCCAAAAAGAGAGACAATCGATACCAAGCATACGGGTAAACGAAAGACAACTCAAAGGGATAAATTGCAAGCATCCGGCAATTATCCGACAACAAAGAAATATTCGACTCCGCAAAGGGAAATAACGAATCTTACTCGACTGGGGAAACACAAAAGGCTTCGACTGAAGAGAGCATGAGACATATTATTCATTACCGGCAGACCGTGAATAATATACTCGCATGGAAGATTATCCACAACCGGTTACTGGGTTAACAAAGGATAAATCAACCGAACAGAAAGGCATCGGGATACCAAATTAGGTATATAATGATAACCAATCAAAAGGAGCAACAGACATTACCAACAAAAGGGCAAATGAAAGGCGAACTGCTGAGGATAAATTGCAAGCATCCGGCAATTATCGACAGGGACTAGCTGGGGATGCATTGGTATACAACCAATGATCCGGGGAACAAATCACTAGCATACGGTGAAAAGACCCACTGGGGATAAAATTTCTAGCATACGGCAATTATCCACAAAAAACTTGCTAGGGATATAAGTGCTGATCTGAGCAACTTATACAAGCAAAGGAAAATCAACATCAAAGACTAGATGAAGATAACCACAAAATTAGGGTTTACATCTACCGAATACGGGGTAGAAGACCGAAAACTCCGCGTGGGGATAGAACAAATCACAAATCCGCACGGGAAACCAAAATAGGGTTTATAACAAACCACCAACTGCTGAAGAGTAGGAAAATAGGATTTACAACTACCGGGTAGTAGGTAGAAAACCAAAAACTCTGGCTGGAGAATAAAAGGTGTATAACCACAAATTCTGTTAAGAAAGCCAGGAAAAGTAGGACTTACAACTGCTGGTTTGAGGGTAGAGGCCCAAAGACATTCCGCTGGGGAACAACCCACTGGGAAGCACAAGTCATTTGACAAATAGCCAATTCGGGATTGATCCGAAAAGACGGACTGAATCAAGACACGTCCTAATGAGGGTATAACTCAAATAGGAAAATCCATCCCAATATATGTGTTGGGAGGAAACGGAAGAAACCGTCATCCACGAGGATATATCTCGGTGGGGAACTGCAGAAGGAAAGACAGACATTTTCTGCTTATGGGGTTGACTCTATATGGAGAGATTTATAACACCCGACATCTGCTTGGGGAGATCTGTAAAGAGATCTATATCACCCGTTGCAGGAGACGCGACAAACAAAAGATATATGGCGAGAAATGCAACATGAATATCTGAATGTTTTATGAATATGCATGAATATGCGTGATTTATGTTTGATGAATGCTGACAAAACAGACAATTCTAACACAAACAGGTTCAGGAACTGAACGTCCGGTATTATACTTCCAGGGAAACAACCAGCTGGAGAGCCAATCTGCGGAGATCCACATGCTGAAGAGCAAAGATCTGCGGGTACTGCTGAAGAAGCAGCGAGTCAAAGATATCAGGAAACAACCCAATTAGGGTACAGAAAGTCACAACGGGCAAAAACAGCCACCAAGACAAATCTGTAGGGAACAAGAGAAAACCCAAAATATCTGCAGGGGATCCCAGTGTCAACTGAGAAACAAAAGAGGTGCATAAGCACGAACTGCTGTAGAAGCAACTTCACATAACTCCGCTGGGGAACAACCCACTGAGGGAGAATGATATCATCCAAATAGAATCTAACTGCATGAGCAACTCTACTGGGGAAAACTGTCGGCTACTCTCTTGGGGAACGAACCACTGAGGGAGGACAGATCAAACAAATAGATTCTGCGACGAACCGCTCCACTTGGGGAGAATACACAGCAAACTGATCACAACAAGTAGATTCTGCAATATAAGCCACTCTACTGGGGATCACAAACAGTCAGGAAATCAAATCCGTTCACTGGAGGCTAGAGCCATCCTCCGACCATATCGGGGGTTGAAGGAGTATTCAAACAGGCGAAACTGCCACAACAAACAATCTGCAGACTATGCTGAGGAAAAGATGGTTGCAATACTGGGATGTCAACCCAAACAACCACTGCTCAGGAAAATAAATCCTGCTCTGCCGGGGAGAAAGAACTCTGATGGAGAGATAGCAACAATTCCACAGACGACTTCGCCGGGGAAAAGGGTAAAGTACTGGGTATCAATCCACTGACTTACCAGGTCTTCAAAAAGAAAGAGATCATGCTGAGGAAACAGACAGTTCCGCTGGCACACTGCATGGGGAAAAGCGGTAACAACTCCACTTGCAACTCTGGTGGGGATATTAACAACGGTTATACTCGCGACTCCGAGGGGAGTATCAATCAATAACTATACTCATGACTGCGCTGAGGAGACAAATAAAGTCTGGGGATATGACCCACTGGAGAAAGTGACGGGGCACCAAGGTGATAAACCATCAACCACCGAAACTTCTACAAGAAAAACACCCATGCTAGGGGAAAACTGCTGCTGGAGAAAGCGAAGTCTTCAACAACACTCTGTTTGTGACTATACTGGGGAACAACCCCAACAACAAATCTGTTTGAGGAACAGCCTCAACAAAGATCTGAAGAAAGAAGATACCACCAAACCAGGAATATGAACCAATGTCTTACCTGTTGGAAATCATGCCACCCTCGGGAGAGCACTGAGATATTCTTGAGTATCCTTTCAATCTTGTGAATGTTCACTTTGTTTAAAACAAAAATTTTTGAAAATTTATTTCTTTAAAACAATGATATTTTATCAATTTAAAACATGCAAAACATTTGTTGAATTGAAACAAATAAGAGTGCAAATAATTGGATAAAAAGCTCAAATTGATTTGATAGAATGGTAGTCTGCAAATGGCAAGACTCCATAGATCTGTACAAATTTGAAATCAGTGATATATATTGGAAGAGGGCTACATTGAACATAATGATCCTTTCTCTACCAATTTGAATCTCGATGTATCTGAAGCTTCAGTTGACGACGAATCGAGAATCTTCTGACGAAATGACGACTGATGAACAGAAAGTCTTGTCAGGATGCAGTTACTTGCCAAATCCCTAATTTTTGCCTAGATTGCCCCAGAGTGAGGTACTCAATCTAGCGGGATGCAAATATATTCTCTTTTTTTTCAAGTCTCTAATTTTTGCCTGGATTACCCTTGCGGGTTCTCCACCGAGACGCTCATTTTTGCCTAAGCCGCCCTTTCGGGTTTTCAACTTAGCGAGCTATTCTGTTTTTTTTCATTTGCATATACCTTTTTTAGGCAAAGTATCTCTTAACTGCATCTGAATTCACAGGACGAGTGAAATCCTCCCCATCCATTGTTGTAAGCATCAAAGCTCCGCCTGAAAAGGCTCTCTTAACAACATATGGACCCTCGTAGTTTGGAGTCCACTTGCCCCTGGAATCGGGCGCGAAAGACAAAACTTTCTTGAGCACAAGGTCACCTTCTCGGAACACACGAGGCTTGACCTTCTTATCGAATGCTTTCTTCATTCTCTGCTGACATAACTGACCATGACACATGGCAGTTAATCTCTTCTCTTCGATCAAATTCAACTGGTCGTAACGACTCTGAATCCATTCAGCATCAGTCAACTAGGGACTTGAGGGTATACTTTTTTCTTTTTTCTTTTGGAAAAATTTTGAAAAGATTTTCCTGATTTTTTATTTTTTCTTATTTTTCACCCTCCTTTTTTTTCTCTCTTTTTTTTTTTTTTTTTTTTTTTTTTTTTTTTTTTTTTTTTTTTTTTAATCCCCCAGTTTGACTGTTTTGCTGATTTTCGTGATACAGCTGAATGAGCTTCTTTGGTGCTCAAGAAGGCGGGTAATCTCGTCAGGAATCCCCTTCAACATCATCTTCCTCTGCCTCAGATACAAGGACTTCAAGATTGGGAGATGGCGTTGGATCATTATGTTCAATGGGTTTAGAAATCCCTGCATAATGATTCTGGATAATGAAAAGCTTTTGAATTTTAAACAAGCAAATCATTTATGCAGATGAAAAAGATGTTTTCTTGTTTTTTCATGGTTTTTTGTGATCACTGATTTCATGCAAAAGCAAAAAGTGAAAACAAAGGAAAAACAAATGTTAAACAATGCATTAATTGAATGAAAACATCATTGTATTAAAATGCTGCCAACAATGTCATCACTTCTCCTTTTGGCATGGGAGAAGGGTTTTGAACAAAGTGAACAAATCACGCTGATTTATGAATGACCGTAGGAACATCCACAGCGACCCAATTGTGGCAGACACCACCAGGAATGATGAAATTGTTCAGGTCTTCTGCATCTTCTTCTTCAATGATAGCAGCAGCTTCCTCTTCTGCAGGTTGATCAGCATGGATGAATCCTCCACTTGTGAACAAACCTTGCTCATTAAATGCCCCAGAACAGTAGCCAATGCTAGCCCGGGATCGATTAACCAGGAATAAATCCATCAACAGGAATAAATCCATCAACAGGAATAAATCCATCAACAGCACTAAGGCTGACAAAATCCTCCTCGGAGTCCACAATTCTCTTTGCTCAGGATGATCCGTCAATCTGGCAGAGTTGGCTCTGGTATAATACCGGCAAAGTGCGTCTTCAAAACGAATGGAGACCGCAGGGTCAGACCACAGGACGGGAGACCGGAACAAAACACCTGCTTATGCAAATGATGCATGAAGTGTTTGTGCATATGCTTGTTTTTTACTTCAAAGGAACTCGAGGGTTTTATTTGCAAACTTTGAAATTTTAAGCATTTTGATCATACATGAGAATATCTCCTCGGATATATCAGGTGAAAAAAATTTTCCCGGTTTTTTCATGTTTTGGAAATTTTTGCAAATAAACTCCTTTGAGTTCCTTGAAAATTTTCTTTTTTCTGATGATATGGATGCAGATGAATGCGTGAATGCATGAATGCAACAAACACACTCAAGGATCAAGCAAAGCACACCAAACAAAGGTCGTGGGAAAGCTCTATGTATCCCTAATATCAATCATCCATTTTGGTGGATTTAGGTTTTCACCTTATCGACACCCAAGTTCCATTGATATTAACGGTACATGAACCGGTTCAAACATTCTTAATATCAACCAGCCGCTTTGATGGATTTTAGGTTTTACACCTGATCCGGGATCCATTGATATTAACAATGTTTGAACGACTCAACCACGAATCACGGGTTTGTTGAGAGTCACGAGCATGGAGTCTCGGTTAAGAACCACCCAAAGGGAGTGTACTAGGGTTTAAACCTGCCAGACATGTTCTATCAGAGGTTCCCATAATCATCGTTCCATCTTTCGAATATTATCGGAGGAACGAATACTCGTATTCCAAGAATATTCTCAAGAGAAACTCTTATGAGTGTAGCATCGCGTGACAATCGTGTCAGAACTGACATCTGAACGACCTCCGCACTACGGTCCTAAAAATAGGCCAAGATGGGTTTGGTAAACTAAGGTCCTTGGCTTCTGCGGAACATGATTGAAAGAATAATGCCTAACCACAAATAACTTGTGTGACATTATTAGTTCAACATGACCTCCACCAAGTGAATGGGCTCGCAAGTCAACTGGCTAAGGACTACTCCACACCAGTCAACAAGACTATGCCATTCTCCTATCCTAGAGTGCACTCGAGTTCGGGTATAGAACTCATCTCACAGATCACCAAAGCAAACAGCAAATGTATATCAAGCAATTCACACATTACAATCAATACAGTGATCCCAAATTGTACAAAAATATGTCAGATAACAGATAACAAATATCATACAACAATGGTGAAAAGTAGGCAATACCACCAAGGATTCTGGTGAGATCTCCCCAGCAGAGTCGCCACTTTTCTGTAGCGGTGTATTCGTCGCTATATGATCTATCGATTAAACCATAAGCTAAGAGATACATGAAATTTCGAGTCGCCACCGCACTTTTATTTATCCAAAGGATTGGCTAAAAAGCGAACAAAAGCCTAAGAAGTTTTACACGTAGAAAACTAATAAAAAGATCAGAGATTCTGGGTAAGGGGTAAATTACGCAATGGGAAGGTGTTAGGCACCCACTACGTCCTAGGTACTCCTAGGGAGCCCTTTTCACACTTGTTGTAAAAATTGTTATTTGTTATGACATAAGTATTGTGCAAACATGATTGGGATGATGAGAAAAGAATGTACAGCTTTTATTGGGTTATTGGGTTCGAACGGATGAACCCGTTGCCTACGTACCTTCCATCAAAGGTAAGGATTAGAACGCCGTAGTTCGGCTAAAAGATTTCCAAAAGTGGGTTAGGTTCAATTTTAAACACAAACCCAGGTCTTACGTTATCCACGGGAGAAAACTCAACCTTATACAAACAACAACGACCACCATGTGAGAACAGCTTCAACTTGCCAGGGAGGGGTTAACCCTATAATAGGCAAGGAAGACTTACAATTCAATCACTAAAGACAGAAGGTGAGATTAACATCAACCACTAAGATAAATCAAACCTATAGTTCATGTATGAAAGGATTAATGGACAAAGCCAAAACAAGTGAATGAGTGAAGTTACTGATTATGATTATGAAAATGAAAGTCAAAGTATAATTAAGATCAATTCAAATAAGTATTATGAAATGGAGTTTGAAAAAAGTCAAGGACTTGAGTCCAGGTTTTTAGTTTGAAAACATGAAGATGTTTGCACAACACTTATGTCAAATTTGAAAGGTATAGTGTGAAAAGGTTTAGGACATAATGAATGATGAATGGATGAGGATGGATTGTAAAACTTCTTAGAAGGTTCACTTCTTGAAATCATATAGAGGATGATTCAAGTGTGTCCTTTGGAATACAATGGATAATAACAAACAAAGAAAGTCAAGAAAGGCGGATACCGGATGCCAATCAATGGTCTTATACCAATCTCCTAAAACAAACGGGATATCAGAGGCCACTCAATGGTCTTACACTAATCTCCATAGGCAAAGAATAAAAGCGGATACCGGATACCAATAGATGGATTTACACCAGTCTCCTAAAACAGAACAGGATATCAGAGGCCACTCAATGGTCTTACACTAATCTCCTCAAAAGAAAAACAAAGATAAAAATGGAAGTTAACTGCCAATCTGTCTGGACTTAGGTTAACTCCACAGTATGGTCCTAGGAAATCCAATGCCACATTACAGGGACTTACAATGGATCCTCACATACAAGAACAAAAGCAACAATATGATCACAGGAATGCAAATGCCAACTTACAGGGACTTATAATTGCAACCTCTCACACAAACAGATAAACAAACTATGATCACAGGAAAGCAGATGCCAACTTACAGGGACTTATAACTGCACCCTCACATACAAATCAAACAATCAAACTATGATCATAGGACAACAGATGCCAACTTACAGGGACTTATAACTGTATCCTCACATACAAACAGATAAACAGAAGATATGAGTGACCAATGAGGTCTTACACTCTATCCTTCCATATCATAGGAGCAAATGCCAAAGCAATGGACTTACAATTGTCCTCAATGGGCAAACAACAATGATAAAAGTCACACAGACAAATGATATGATCATGCACTAATGGCAATTGATGATGATAAATGCATAACATACAAGCAAGCAAGTGCACATGAAGCAATCAATCAATCAATGAATATCAAACAGCACACTCTATAGCCAAAACAGGGGGGCTCACACAAGAGGGTTTGACTTTGAAAGTCCACTGTAATAGGTAAATGTCGCTCTTAACCTTGCCATTGAGAGGCTAAGGTGAAGCAGATGAAAAGGAGATGAGGGGTGTGCCTCATTGCTTCTATCCCTGATCAGGGAGAGCATATAAGAAAGTGTGGGAGCTCAGAAAGATGGAGCTCTCTCCACATTATTGACTCGATTGATCGTGGGTTTTTATCTCAATGCTTCAACCATGTAATGGGAGCAAAGAGAGGACACACTGAATAGTGGGGGATAGATTACTTATCCCTACCTTCCACCAATTGCCTTACTTGAAGGACTTTTCCTGCTTGGGACAATTTAAACACACACAGGCATTGCCTCTTAAGGAGGGCTTCAGACAGTTTGCCCGGTCAAATAACAGACCGGGTCTCCAGACTACATGAAGAAGAAGGTTTATACCTCAAAGCAAATGCTAAATAGCAAAGCAAGCAAGTTCAAAGAACTTAAGCAACTAAAGTACCTGCAAAAGTCAAACCAATTAGTAAACAGTTCAACAGTCAAAATCAAAAGGAAATGAACCAATAGTCAACCACAGAGGGACCAATTGTGCAAGGCACAAAGACTCAAGTTACATGAGTCAACCTACAAAACAAGTGTTAGCACATGATAAACAATCCAACTCAACCAAAATTGAAAGGTCTTTGAGGCACTGGGGCTTAACCTGAAACAATAGCTCAATTGTAAGCTCAAAAGACCACTAGGACTAGCCTAGGGTCAAAGATGAAAAAAAAAAAGTCAAGGCAGCAAGGAAAAGTCAACCCAAACCAAGTCTAAACATTCAAGAAGCATTCTCAATTGGATTCATAATAAAATCATGCATCAATGTCATTTCATATGCAAAAGGATGCAAAGCATGGCAAGAAAGAGCACAAATAAGTCAACAGCAAGACCTCTTTCAAAAGTCAACTTAAACAATCTCAAAAATCATGAAATAAATCACACTCAATCCTAACATCTATCATGGTATACATGTAAAATTTCATGGCATTTGGATGAGAGGAAGGCAGTCAAGTAAAATCATGAAGTCAAACCAAATTCAAGTAAGCATGGTGAAAGTCAACAAGCATGGGTCAACTTCAAAAAATCATATCAATTTGAAAACAGAAGAGAAATGAATGAGATTAACACCAATGCAAAGCTTGAGATGTCTAGTTATCACATATGAAATTTCATGGTCATGTGATATGGTATGAGGATTTCACAAAAGATATGGCAATGTGTATCACAAAAAGTCAACAAAAGACTAAGCATGGAAGAAAATTCACAATCAAATGGAAAACAGCATGATTAATTCCAAGAAAATTCATACATAAACTAGACATGTGATAGATGATTCATGCAAAATTTGAGGTCATTTGGATGTAAGGAAGCATGTGAACAAAAATCAAGAAGATGCACATCATTGGTGTGACACAAATTGTCACACCCTAGTTCAAAAAATCATAACTAGCAAACCACAAATGATAAATGCACAATCTCTATATGGAAACAAAGGTCAATGTGTCTAGTTTCACCACAAAAAGTTTCAAGCTCATTGGATTCAACATGAGTATTTCACAAAAGAAATGGCACAATGTATCAATTTGGCATACATGTCAAGAAAATAATTATCAATTAAAATCCAGCCAATGGAAAATTAATTAAAAATCATGATTAAATAATAGACATCTTTGTGATCATCATGCAAAAAATTTCATAATTTTTGGATGAAATGTGAAAGAGAAATTGATTTGTGAAGTTGGATGAAATTTGGATGCAATATGAGCAAAATAGCATGAACAAGTGGTCAAACAAAGTCAACAGGATGGCATAGATGTAATTCCGCGGTCACTTAATTAAACTGCAGCGTTTTGGCAAGGCAAATAAAATGTTCTGATTGGCTCTCAGCCAATAGAACAGTACATGCGCCAATGGATGAAATTCTGGTTTTTTAACAAAAACCCTAGGGTTTGGCACAGCATGGCTTCATGTTCAGCTTCATGAAATCGATCAAAACAACATCAAATGAACAGCAACAACTAATCATGGCATTGGCATAGTGGATCTCATGCAAACATCATACGACAAAACACAACAAGTATGCAAGTTCTGGGCAGAGTTTATGGTTCATGTAACAGCAACAACAACATCATCACTAACATTCATCAATCAATCATCAAACATGAACAACACGTATTCAGCATCAAGCATGGCCATGCAACATCATCACCATGCCACATTAACCAACAACAACACAAACAAAACAAATGGAATTTCTGAGCAGAGTTAGGGTTGCAACACAGCAGCAGATATCATCCTTTTCAAGAACTCAAAAAAATCGAAATGTCCAGTAACCAGAAGTGAGCATGGTAATGTGATCCTCGGGCATCATGCATACATAATCCATTGTTCATTTTCATCAAAGCACAAAAACAAACTAGATTCGAACAAAAACACGTATGGACACTAAACTTCAAATCAGCATATTTCCAGAAATACACAACCATTTCAAGCAAACTGTGGTTTATTAGAATCAGCATGAAGTGAACTATCATAAGCATGTCATTATTTTAGAAAATAGAAGATTCGAGCAACTAACCAAATCTGCAGGGCAGGGTTGATTCAAGTGTTTTTGCTTTTGGATGCTTGAAACAGACGTTCCCTATGCTTTGAAGTGATAAATGATGAAGTTCTTTTAGCTTAAGTGTGCTTGGAAGTGAACAAATCGTGGTCTGCCATTGGAAGGGGTTGAAGAAAACAGTGCTCGAGGATGGAGTTCCAGCAGGGTTCTGATGGCTCAAAGGACTCTCAAATGAGGTTTAGATGATGGAGGATGCAAGGGTTGTTCGAGGGTTTTGAGATTTTTCTGCAGAAATTCCCTTTGAGCAAAACTGCAAGAATGAGAGGAAATGAAATATTTTGGTCTGTGGCTGCTGTCTATTCTAGGGTTGTTTGTGCAGAAACAAGGCTTTTATATTTCTGTTTAAGTTCCACTAATGAAATGCTAAACCAATTTTGTCTTAATGAAGCACTTTGCATTTTGCTAATTTTCACATACATGGAATGGAGGGTGTATGCTTGTGGTCGAATGGGCTTGTGAAATGCTGCAGAAGGACATTTGCTAATGCTGTTTTGTGTGTGCTGCAGAACTGCTGTACTTGTCTTACTTAATGAATCAAAAATGCATTTTGCCAAGTTTGTGCATAAGTGGAAATGGAGGTGTGTTTGTCTGCACGGATTTGGGCCTACTACAGGCTGCCAAGGACCAACATGCTTTGCTGTTTGTTGTTGCTTCATGAATTGCTGTACCTTGCTTTTACTTAATGAGACCAATTGTACAATTTGCCAACTTTGCCTTTTGGTCCAAAATGATGGCACAAGGGTGAAATGAACATGGTTTAAGGCTTGGAACAAATCACAAATGATATATGAAACATTTCCCAATTGGCCAATTGGTGAAAAAAGTCTTAATTCAAAAAGTCAAAGTTTGGTCAAACTTTGAATTTAAATGAAAAAGGTCCAAAAATGCCATTTTGAATGGTAGGGTTTTGGTGAATGAAATTTATATTTTTGGAAAGAGGATGAAAAATGTGGTTTGTAGGAAAAAACCCCACCAAATTTGGCCTTATGGTTTGAGAGATATGGCTTGTTGAAGTTCAAAAATTGGTGAAAATGATTTGATCATATCTTGACAACCACACATGGGATTTGAGAGTTCTTGGACTTTTTGAAAATGGGAAGACAAGATCTTCAACTTTCATGTTGGGCAAAAATTCATTTGAAGCTTGTATCATGATGTAAGTTTAAGATCAAGAAGTTTCCATTTTTGGCAGTTGAAATTACAGGTCCACTTTCTATTTCTGGAAAATTTCTGATTTGACTTGATTTTCTTCCATGATGAGGTTTGACATGATATATGAGGCTTATACAAGCATGAATGAGCTCCTTCAGATCAATTCCATCCATCAAAACACTGATTAAACCCTTGCGGGTTCTCCACCGAGACGCTCATTTTTGCCTAAGCCGCCCTTTCGGGTTTTCAACTTAGCGAGCTATTCTGTTTTTTTCATTTGCATATACCTTTTTTAGGCAAAGTATCTCTTAACTGCATCTGAATTCACAGGACGAGTGAAATCCTCCCCATCCATTGTTGTAAGCATCAAAGCTCCGCCTGAAAAGGCTCTCTTAACAACATATGGACCCTCGTAGTTTGGAGTCCACTTGCCCCTGGAATCGGGCGCGAAAGACAAAACTTTCTTGAGCACAAGGTCACCTTCTCGGAACACACGAGGCTTGACCTTCTTATCGAATGCTTTCTTCATTCTCTGCTGACATAACTGACCATGACACATGGCAGTTAATCTCTTCTCTTCGATCAAATTCAACTGGTCGTAACGACTCTGAATCCATTCAGCATCAGTCAACTAGGGACTTGAGGGTATACTTTTTTCTTTTTTCTTTTGGAAAAATTTTGAAAAGATTTTCCTGATTTTTGATTTTTTCTTATTTTTCACCCTCCTTTTTTTTCTCTCTTTTTTTTTTTTTTTTTTTTTTTTTTTTTTTTTTTTTTAATCCCCCAGTTTGACTGTTTTGCTGATTTTCGTGATACAGCTGAATGAGCTTCTTTGGTGCTCAAGAAGGCGGGTAATCTCGTCAGGAATCCCCTTCAACATCATCTTCCTCTGCCTCAGATACAAGGACTTCAAGATTGGGAGATGGCGTTGGATCATTATGTTCAATGGGTTTAGAAATCCCTGCATAATGATTCTGGATAATGAAAAGCTTTTGAATTTTAAACAAGCAAATCATTTATGCAGATGAAAAAGATGTTTTCTTGTTTTTTCATGGTTTTTTGTGATCACTGATTTCATGCAAAAGCAAAAAGTGAAAACAAAGGAAAAACAAATGTTAAACAATGCATTAATTGAATGAAAACATCATTGTATTAAAATGCTGCCAACAATGTCATCACTTCTCCTTTTGGCATGGGAGAAGGGTTTTGAACAAAGTGAACAATCACGCTGATTTATGAATGACCGTAGGAACATCCACAGCGACCCAATTGTGGCAGACACCACCAGGAATGATGAAATTGTTCAGGTCTTCTGCATCTTCTTCTTCAATGATAGCAGCAGCTTCCTCTTCTGCAGGTTGATCAGCATGGATGAATCCTCCACTTGTGAACAAACCTTGCTCATTAATGCCCCAGAACAGTAGCCAATGCTAGCCCGGGATCGATTAACAGGATAAATCCATCAACAGGAATAAATCCATCAACAGGAATAAATCCATCAACAGCACTAAGGCTGACAAAATCCTCCTCGGAGTCCACAATTCTCTTTGCTCAGGATGATCCGTCAATCTGGCAGAGTTGGCTCTGGTATAATACCGGCAAAGTGCGTCTTCAAAACGAATGGAGACCGCAGGGTCAGACCACAGGACGGGAGACCGGAACAAAAAACTGCTGCTTATGCAAATGATGCATGAAGTGTTTGTGCATATGCTTGTTTTTTACTTCAAAGGAACTCGAGGGTTTTATTTGCAAACTTTGAAATTTTAAGCATTTTGATCATACATGAGAATATCTCCTCGGATATATCAGGTGAAAAAAATTTTCCCGGTTTTTTCATGTTTTGGAAATTTTTGCAAATAAACTCCTTTGAGTTCCTTGAAAATTTTCTTTTTTCTGATGATATGGATGCAGATGAATGCGTGAATGCATGAATGCAACAAACACACTCAAGGATCAAGCAAAGCACACCAAACAAAGGTCGTGGGAAAGCTCTATGTATCCCTAATATCAATCATCCATTTTGGTGGATTTAGGTTTTCACCTTATCGACACCCAAGTTCCATTGATATTAACGGTACATGAACCGGTTCAAACATTCTTAATATCAACCAGCCGCTTTGATGGATTTTAGGTTTTACACCTGATCCGGGATCCATTGATATTAACAATGTTTGAACGACTCAACCACGAATCACGGGTTTGTTGAGAGTCACGAGCATGGAGTCTCGGTTAAGAACCACCCAAGGGAGTGTACTAGGGTTTAAACCTGCCAGACATGTTCTATCAGAGGTTCCCATAATCATCGTTCCATCTTTCGAATATTATCGGAGGAACGAATACTCGTATTCCAAGAATATTCTCAAGAGAAACTCTTATGAGTGTAGCATCGCGTGACAATCGTGTCAGAACTGACATCTGAACGACCTCTGCACTACGGTCCTAAAAATAGGCCAAGATGGGTTTGGTAAACTAAGGTCCTTGGCTTCTGCGGAACATGATTGAAAGAATAATGCCTAACCACAAATAACTTGTGTGACATTATTAGTTCAACATGACCTCCACCAAGTGAATGGGCTCGCAAGTCAACTGGCTAAGGACTACTCCACACCAGTCAACAAGACTATGCCATTCTCCTATCCTAGAGTGCACTCGAGTTCGGGTATAGAACTCATCTCACAGATCACCAAAGCAAACAGCAAATGTATATCAAGCAATTCACACATTACAATCAATACAGTGATCCCAAATTGTACAAAAATATGTCAGATAACAGATAACAAATATCATACAACAATGGTGAAAAGTAGGCAATACCACCAAGGATTCTGGTGAGATCTCCCCAGCAGAGTCGCCACTTTTCTGTAGCGGTGTATTCGTCGCTATATGATCTATCGATTAAACATAAGCTAAGAGATACATGAAATTTCGAGTCGCCACCGCACTTTTATTTATCCAAAGGATTGGCTAAAAAGCGAACAAAAGCCTAAGAAGTTTTACACGTAGAAAACTAATAAAAAGATCAGAGATTCGGGGTAAGGGGTAAATTACGCAATGGGAAGGTGTTAGGCACCCACTACGTCCTAGGTACTCCTAGGGAGCCCTTTTCACACTTGTTGTAAAAATTGTTATTTGTTATGACATAAGTATTGTGCAAACATGATTGGGATGATGAGAAAAGAATGTACAGCTTTTATTGGGTTATTGGGTTCGAACGGATGAACCCGTTGCCTACGTACCTTCCATCAAAGGTAAGGATCAGAACGCCGTAGTTCGGCTAAAAGATTTCCAAAAGTGGGTTAGGTTCAATTTTAAACACAAACCCCAGGTCTTACGTTATCCACGGGAGAAAACTCAACCTTATACAAACAACAACGTCCACCATGTGAGAACAGCTTCAACTTGCCAGGGAGGGGTTAACCCTATAATAGGCAAGGAAGACTTACAATTCAATCACTAAAGACAGAAGGTGAGATTAACATCAACCACTAAGATAAATCAAACCTATAGTTCATGTATGAAAGGATTAATGGACAAAGCCAAAACAAGTGAATGAGTGAAGTTACTGATTATGATTATGAAAATGAAAGTCAAATTATAATAAGATCAATTCAAATAAGTATTATGAAATGGAGTTTGAAAAAGTCAAGGACTTGAGTCCAGGTTTTTAGTTTGAAAACATGAAGATGTTTGCACAACACTTATGTCAAATTTGAAAGGTATAGTGTGAAAAGGTTTAGGACATAATGAATGATGAATGGATGAGGATGGATTGTAAAACTTCTTAGAAGGTTCACTTCTTGAAATCATATAGAGGATGATTCAAGTGTGTCCTTTGGAATACAATGGATAATAACAAACAAAGAAAGTCAAGAAAGGCGGATACCGGATGCCAATCAATGGTCTTATACCAATCTCCTAAAACAAACGGGATATCAGAGGCCACTCAATGGTCTTACACTAATCTCCATAGGCAAAGAAATAAAAGCGGATACCGGATACCAATAGATGGATTTACACCAGTCTCCTAAAACAGAACAGGATATCAGAGGCCACTCAATGGTCTTACACTAATCTCCTCAAAAGAAAAACAAAGATAAGAAATGGAAGTTAACTGCCAATCTGTCTGGACTTAGGTTAACTCCACAGTATGGTCCTAGGAAATCCAATGCCACATTACAGGGACTTACAATGGATCCTCACATACAAGAACAAAAGCAACAATATGATCACAGGAATGCAAATGCCAACTTACAGGGACTTATAATTGCAACCTCTCACACAAACAGATAAACAAACTATGATCACAGGAAAGCAGATGCCAACTTACAGGGACTTATAACTGCACCCTCACATACAAATCAAACAGATCAAACTATGATCATAGGACAACAGATGCCAACTTACAGGGACTTATAACTGTATCCTCACATACAAACAGATAAACAGAAGATATGAGTGACCAATGAGGTCTTACACTCTATCCTTCCATATCATAGGAGCAAATGCCAAAGCAATGGACTTACAATTGTCCTCAATGGGCAAACAACAATGATAAAAGTCACACAGACAAATGATATGATCATGCACTAATGGCAATTGATGATGATAAATGCATAACATACAAGCAAGCAAGTGCACATGAAGCAATCAATCAATCAATGAATATCAAACAGCACACTCTATAGCCAAAACAGGGGGGCTCACACAAGAGGGTTTGACTTTGAAAGTCCACTGTAATAGGTAAATGTCGCTCTTAACCTTGCCATTGAGAGGCTAAGGTGAAGCAGATGAAAAGGAGATGAGGGGTGTGCCTCATTGCTTCTATCCCTGATCAGGGAGAGCATATAAGAAAGTGTGGGAGCTCAGAAAGATGGAGCTCTCTCCACATTATTGACTCGATTGATCTTGGGTTTTTATCTCAATGCTTCAACCATGTAATGGGAGCAAAGAGAGGACACACTGAATAGTGGGGGATAGATTACTTATCCCTACCTTCCACCAATTGCCTTACTTGAAGGACTTTTCCTGCTTGGGACAATTTTAAACACACACAGGCATTGCCTCTTAAGGAGGGCTTCAGACAGTTTGCCCGGTCAAATAACAGACCGGGTCTCCAGACTACATGAAGAAGAAGGTTTATACCTCAAAGCAAATGCTAAATAGCAAAGCAAGCAAGTTCAAAGAACTTAAGCAACTAAAGTACCTGCAAAAGTCAAACCAATTAGTAAACAGTTCAACAGTCAAAATCAAAAGGAAATGAACCAATAGTCAACCACAGAGGGACCAATTGTGCAAGGCACAAAGACTCAAGTTACATGAGTCAACCTACAAAACAAGTGTTAGCACATGATAAACAATCCAACTCAACCAAAATTGAAAGGTCTTTGAGGCACTGGGGCTTAACCTGAAACAATAGCTCAATTGTAAGCTCAAAAGACCACTAGGACTAGCCTAGGGTCAAAGATGAAAGAAAAAAAGTCAAGGCAGCAAGGAAAAGTCAACCCAAACCAAGTCTAAACATTCAAGAAGCATTCTCAATTGGATTCATAATAAAATCATGCATCAATGTCATTTCATATGCAAAAGGATGCAAAGCATGGCAAGAAAGAGCACAAATAAGTCAACAGCAAGACCTCTTTCAAAAGTCAACTTAAACAATCTCAAAAATCATGAAATAAATCACACTCAATCCTAACATCTAGCATGGTATACATGTAAAATTTCATGGCATTTGGATGAGAGGAAGGCAGTCAAGTAAAATCATGAAGTCAAACCAAATTCAAGTAAGCATGGTGAAAGTCAACAAGCATGGGTCAACTTCAAAAAATCATATCAATTTGAAAACAGAAGAGAAATGAATGAGATTAACACCAATGCAAAGCTTGAGATGTCTAGTTATCACATATGAAATTTCATGGTCATGTGATATGGTATGAGGATTTCACAAAAGATATGGCAATGTGTATCACAAAAAGTCAACAAAAGACTAAGCATGGAAGAAAATTCACAATCAAATGGAAAACAGCATGATTAATTCCAAGAAAATTCATACATAAACTAGACATGTGATAGATGATTCATGCAAAATTTGAGGTCATTTGGATGTAAGGAAGCATGTGAACAAAAATCAAGAAGATGCACATCATTGGTGTGACACAAATTGTCACACCCTAGTTCAAAAAATCATAACTAGCAAACCACAAATGATAAATGCACAATCTCTATATGGAAACAAAGGTCAATGTGTCTAGTTTCACCACAAAAAGTTTCAAGCTCATTGGATTCAACATGAGTATTTCACAAAAGAAATGGCATAATGTATCAATTTGGCATACATGTCAAGAAAATAATTATCAATTAAAATCCAGCCAATGGAAAATTAATTAAAAATCATGATTAAATAATAGACATCTTTGTGATCATCATGCAAAAAATTTCATAATTTTTGGATGAAATGTGAAAGAGAAATTGATTTGTGAAGTTGGATGAAATTTGGATGCAATATGAGCAAAATAGCATGAACAAGTGGTCAAACAAAGTCAACAGGATGGCATAGATGTAATTCCGCGGTCACTTAATTAAACTGCAGCGTTTTGGCAAGGCAAATAAAATGTTCTGATTGGCTCTCAGCCAATAGAACAGTACATGCGCCAATGGATGAAATTCTGGGTTTTTTAACAAAAACCCTAGGGTTTGGCACAGCATGGCTTCATGTTCAGCTTCATGAAATCGATCAAAACAACATCAAATGAACAGCAACAACTAATCATGGCATTGGCATAGTGGATCTCATGCAAACATCATACGACAAAACACAACAAGTATGCAAGTTCTGGGCAGAGTTTATGGTTCATGTAACAGCAACAACAACATCATCACTAACATTCATCAATCAATCATCAAACATGAACAACACGTATTCAGCATCAAGCATGGCCATGCAACATCATCACCATGCCACATTAACCAACAACAACACAAACAAAACAAATGGAATTTCTGAGCAGAGTTAGGGTTGCAACACAGCAGCAGATATCATCCTTTTCAAGAACTCAAAAAAATCGAAATGTCCAGTAACCAGAAGTGAGCATGGTAATGTGATCCTCGGGCATCATGCATACATAATCCATTGTTCATTTTCATCAAAGCACAAAAACAAACTAGATTCGAACAAAAACACGTATGGACACTAAACTTCAAATCAGCATATTTCCAGAAATACACAACCATTTCAAGCAAACTGTGGTTTATTAGAATCAGCATGAAGTGAACTATCATAAGCATGTCATTATTTTAGAAAATAGAAGATTCGAGCAACTAACCAAATCTGCAGGGCAGGGTTGATTCAAGTGTTTTTGCTTTTGGATGCTTGAAACAGACGTTCCCTATGCTTTGAAGTGATAAATGATGAAGTTATTTTAGCTTAAGTGTGCTTGGAAGTGAACAAATCGTGGTCTGCCATTGGAAGGGGTTGAAGAAAACAGTGCTCGAGGATGGAGTTCCAGCAGGGTTCTGATGGCTCAAAGGACTCTCAAATGAGGTTTAGATGATGGAGGATGCAAGGGTTGTTCGAGGGTTTTGAGATTTTTCTGCAGAAATTCCCTTTGAGCAAAACTGCAAGAATGAGAGGAAATGAAATATTTTGGTCTGTGGCTGCTGTCTATTCTAGGGTTGTTTGTGCAGAAACAAGGCTTTTATATTTCTGTTTAAGTTCCACTAATGAAATGCTAAACCAATTTTGTCTTAATGAAGCACTTTGCATTTTGCTAATTTTCACATACATGGAATGGAGGGTGTATGCTTGTGGTCGAATGGGCTTGTGAAATGCTGCAGAAGGACATTTGCTAATGCTGTTTTGTGTGTGCTGCAGAACTGCTGTACTTGTCTTACTTAATGAATCAAAAATGCATTTTGCCAAGTTTGTGCATAAGTGGAAATGGAGGTGTGTTTGTCTGCACGGATTTGGGCCTACTACAGGCTGCCAAGGACCAACATGCTTTGCTGTTTGTTGTTGCTTCATGAATTGCTGTACCTTGCTTTTACTTAATGAGACCAATTGTACAATTTGCCAACTTTGCCTTTTGGTCCAAAATGATGGCACAAGGGTGAAATGAACATGGTTTAAGGCTTGGAACAAATCACAAATGATATATGAAACATTTCCCATTGGCCAATTGGTGAAAAAAGTCTTAATTCAAAAAGTCAAAGTTTGGTCAAACTTTGAATTTAAATGAAAAAGGTCCAAAAATGCCATTTTGAATGGTAGGGTTTTGGTGAATGAAATTTATATTTTTGGAAAGAGGATGAAAAATGTGGTTTGTAGAAAAAAACCCCACCAAATTTGGCCTTATGGTTTGAGAGATATGGCTTGTTGAAGTTCAAAAATTGGTGAAAATGATTTGATCATATCTTGACAACCACACATGGGATTTGAGAGTTCTTGGACTTTTTGAAAATGGGAAGACAAGATCTTCAACTTTCATGTTGGGCAAAAATTCATTTGAAGCTTGTATCATGATGTAAGTTTAAGATCAAGAAGTTTCCATTTTTGGCAGTTGAAATTACAGGTCCACTTTCTATTTCTGGAAAATTTCTGATTTGACTTGATTTTCTTCCATGATGAGGTTTGACATGATATATGAGGCTTATACAAGCATGAATGAGCTCCTTCAGATCAATTCCATCCATCAAAACACTAATTAAATCCACAGTTGACCAAGTTTGACTTTTCTAGGGTTTTGGATGACTGGAGCATTTCTGATGAATTCCAAACCCTAATTCCTTGAGACCTTGACTTCAAATGATGTCCCAAGATGTATGAACTTTTGATTATTGACCATGGTGCCCAAATTCTGCAAGAATGGCCACCATCCATTGCTTTGACTGACTGTTGACCATCTTTGACCTAATTGCTTCATCTGCAATCAACAAGGTTAAACTGACAATATTTTTGTACTTTTTGGTTAGTAAACATATGAAAGGCAAAGATATACAAAATGCAAAGTATGCTTGGTGATCAAGAAACAACCCACAAGGCTACCTACCCACTAGGAGGGAAACTAGGGCATGCAATGATCCTTGAGGTTATGATATGAATGATGTGGGCCATGAGGGATCTTAGGGCCCAAAATTGGGGTCTTACATGCACGATAAAAATCAAATGCTGATTATCAAAATATTGATGCCGGATTATTATTTGTCTCAATGATGCCAGGATCAAGAGACAAGGTGTCCTTCATATGGATAGACACTGCATTCATGCATTGATCATAATAACTTGTGTTTTATTTTGCAGGTATCTGTTGCTAACGTGCTTGATTGTTTGAGGAATCATTGCTCGCGCTCACAGAACGGTACCTTCGCACTCAACCCGACCTCACAGATACTTCACAAGGCGCAATACTCCCAGGCTAATGGATCTCCCGAGTACTGATCTCCTAGAGCTGAAAGACAAGATGAATGAGCTGATCAACATTATGCAAGGCTTTGCAGTTGGTCAGAAAGCTCTGGATGATAAAGTTGAGAAGCTCGAGCGGGCTTCTGCTGCTAACAGTGGGGTTAACCTGGATGGTGTCTCCAACCAGGGGCTGGGGTCTCGTGATGGTGGCAAGAGAACAACTATTGGTGTTGTGAACAATGCTGCTGGTTTTGGTGCTGGTGGTCAACCTGGGCCCGGTCTGGGGCAGAATATGAGGGACGGTCTGTTGCCTCCATTCTACGGGTTTGATGACGACAGGGAAGAAGACAGGGAAGCCGACCAGTTCTCAATGCATAATGAGCCTTTCGGTCAATACAGTGCTCCTCCTCAGAGTAAAGAGATTCAGCTGCTGGCTGAAAAGATCAAGGTGCTGGAAAGCTATGCCACTCCGGGGGTGGTCAATATGTCGAACATGGGGCTGGTTGAGGGGATTGTGATCCCACAAAAGTTTAAGGCGCCCGCATTTGACAGATATAATGGGAGTTCTTGTCCTGAGACTCATCTGCAAGCTTTTGTACGCAAGATCTCTGCGTACACCATGGATCAGAAGCTGTGGATGTACTTCTTCCAGGACAGCCTGTCCGGAGGCTCCTTGGAATGGTACACCAAGTTAAAGTCCTCAGATGTTAAAAACTGGCAGGATCTTGGGGACGCGTTCTTCAAGCAATATCAGTTCAACGCTGACATGGCCCCGAGTCGTACCCAGCTGCAGGGTATGTCTCAAAAGAACAGTGAAGGATTTAAGGAATATGCCCAACGGTGGAGAGAGTTGGCTGCCAGAGTGCAACCTCCTCTTGTTGACAGAGAGATGTCTGATTTGTTCATGGGGACCCTTCAGGGGGCTTATGCTGAAAGAATGGTTGGTTGTCCGGTGACCAAATTTTCTGATATTGTCGTGGCAGGGGAAAGAATTGAGAGCTGGTTGAAGCTTGGTAAGATTCAGGGTACTGCGTCTTCTTCGTCGTCTGGGTCGAAGAAGCCGTTCGGTAATAATGGTCAGAGGAAGAAGGAGGGCGATACCAGCGCTGTGTATGCTCAACGAGGACCCAGTAGGGATCGTTACTTTCAGCACACTGCTGCAGTAACCATTCCTGCCGAACAACAACAACAACAACAACAACAACAGCAGAGACAACCCTTCCAGCAGAGGCCTCAAAGGGCCGGATATCAAGTCAGGGGGAGAGTTGTGGACAGACAATTTGATAGGCCTCCAGTGACCTATGCTTTTTTGTTCAAGAAGCTGACGGATTTGGGGCTTGTGCAGACAAGGACTCTGGCACCTTTGAGACCTGATCAGAGGCCAGCCAGTTATGATGAAAATGCAAAATGTGAATTCCACTCAGGTGCGCCCGGACATAACATTGAGAACTGTAAAGCTTTTAAGCACACAGTTCAAGATTTAGTGGATTCGAAGGCAATCAACTCCGCACCATCTCCCAATGTAAATGCTAATCCCATGCCCGCGCATGGTCAAAGGGGGGTGAATGCAATCTCCAAGGAGGGCCGAGTTGGGTTGTTGTCTGTGGATCAGTTGAAGACTCCTCTGGCCGAGGTCAAGAGGCAGTTGTTGAAGAATGGGGTCTACCCGGGGTGTGATTCTGGTTGTGCCGAGTGCACTGTTGCTCCCGAGGGATGCATATTGTTGAGAAGGACTGTCCAGGGTTTGATGGACAATGGTGATATTGTGATTGAGAAAAAGGTTAATAAAGAAAAAGAGGAAGTCTCCACCATAACAATCTAATTTGATCCGGTGGATTTGTCAAACCTTGCTGAAGCGGCTCCAGTTACCATCACGGTACCTGGACCGATTCTATACGACAAAGATGATGTCGTGCCTTGGCATTATGGTGGGGAGGTTTATTGCAATGGTGAGAAGGTAGTGGAAGAGCAATCTGCAAGTGAAACCACCGTGTTAAAGGTGGATAATACCGGTCCCAGCGGTTTCACTCGCAGCGGAAGACTATTTGCTCCAGATGCCCTGAGGGGAGGTGAAGGAGAAAAAGAGAAAAAAGAAAAGGCCGAGGCTTTAGCCAGGGCGAAAGGGAAAGCGGTGGATAATGGAAGTACTCCTGTGGTGACACCGGCGCCTGCGGGGTCGGAAGATAAGCTTGATGATGATGCAGAAGAATTTTTGAGAATCATCAAGAAGTCCGAGTACAAGTTGGTGGACCATCTGCAGCAGACACCGTCCAAAATATCCATTCAATCATTGCTGTTGAGCTCTGAGGGGCATAGAGAGGCTTTGTTGAAAATCTTGAAGAAAGCCTATGTTCCTCAGGAGATCACTATAAACCAATTGGAGACGGTCGTGTCCAACGTGCATGGCAGCCATGGGCTGGGTTTCACTGATATGGATCTGACGGTGGATGGGAGGAATTGTAACACCCTTCTAAAATACCCCAAATATTTAATTAAAATAACAATATATCAATCAGAGTAAATATGCAATTAAGGGTGTCACACAATCATTTCACACCATTCACCATAATAACTGTCATGCTCTTTTATTAGTTCAAAACATAAGCATTTGCATAATACGCAGCGGATAGAGATCAAATCGATCATTCAAAACATGTAACACATTACATGTAAAATGGTTCACAACCAACAATAAAACATTTAAAACATCCCGTCCCGATGTTACATCTACCAGAGCATGACCCACTAAGGAACTACACTAGACTCCAAGTACTAGCTCCTACTCAATCACTGCTCGTTACCTGAAAAATAGTTGTAAGGGTGAGTTCCTCAATCGATATAATAAGCATTATAAATTATCATGTAATGTTAAGTAAGTTAACACATTCAATCACCCTAATCAGATCACACAATCAGTAACGGCAATATCAACTCCAAAATCATACTCAACACAATCACCAAAACAACACGTATAATATTGGAATACATCCATTCATATTATACGCCATACATACATACATTATGCAATGAGTCTCCATGCATGTGGTACCGACTATTCGTGAACATATAGTTCAACCTCACCGACCAAATCCAGGTACGGCTACCAAGCTCACTAGTCCCACTCATTTGAGACCTAGTGACTCACTCACTAATTCCTCACCATGGGAATTAGCTACCACCCCAAGGGCTATGATATGCACGCTAATCACCTAGCATGCAAACATCAACAACATCCACAATAATTCACTCACTAATTCCTCACCATGGGAATTAGCTACCACCATAAAGGCCACAATATGCAAGTTAAATCACTTAGTCATGCAAACACCAATAATCATCCACAATGGACATATGCTCACACTCTAAGCCATAAACAGTCCATTCACAATTGCATACATAATAATTATATTCACAGCAATTGCATCCAATCATACATCATCAACATATTCATCACATAATCAGATCATGCCACATAATCAATCACAGTATTAGCACGCTCTACTAATACCTATACTGCTCAAAACAACGGGAAATGATCCCTACTATATCATACATCAGCTAAATTACATTACTCAGCTGAACAACCCAAAAACTGCACAACAACAGCACAGAAAATCACAATTCTGCCCATACGCGTATTGCCTAGTCCCATACGCGTATGGCCCATTTCTCAGCCAAACCCATACGCGTATTGCCTGCCTCATACGCGTATGCTACGCGTACCACATCCTCATACGCGTACCAACAGAGACAAAATCACGTTCAAAACATCATCTTCCTCATCCATACGCGTATTGCCTAGTGCCATACGCGTACCAGACCATCTCATACGCGTATTGCCTAGTGCCATACGCGTATGACCAGAAACCAGACTTCCAGATCTGCTATGGTTTTCTCTGTTACGAGATCTATCCAATTCAACCTTCCACAGTCCAATTTTTACACAACATTCATTCATATTATCTAACACAGACCCTACACGTTCAATCTCACAATTTCTAACCTTATTACCTCTAATTCCTACGAATTTCCTCAATTATACTCATATCTCATTCATCCAAAATTTCACAATTTCATCATGCATCATTCTAATTAGAGTCAAATCAATGGTTTATCACTACCCATTACATGTTATTCCATAATACCCATTAAACGATGATAAACCCCCCTTACCTGAGTTAATCCGGCAATCTTTTAGCTTCGAGCTCTTCCTCTCTTCAACCCTTGTTCTCTGGCTCTTTGCCCTTTTCCCTTTTCCACTTTTTCAGTCGTTTTTCTGTTTTCACGTGAAAACCTCTTTTTACCAAATGGGACCTTTTCTAATTCCAACTTTTATTCCAATAATAATAATCCCAATAATATTCCAATAATAATCCAATTATTTAATTAAATTAATAAATATAATATTAACTTAAATTAAATAATTATCTTATTTTTTATCGGGGTGTTACAACTCTCCCCCACTAAAAGAGTTTTCGTCCTCGAAAACATACCTCAAGCGAATAACTCTGGATAGGACTCCTTCATCTGACTCTCAAGTTCCCAAGTCACATTGCCACCTGCTGGTCCTCCCCAAGTTACCTTTACCAAAGCAATCTCTTTACCCCGCAACTGCTTCAACTCTCGATCCTCGATCCTCATAGGTGATGTTTCAACAGTCAGGTTATCTCTCACCTGTACATCATCTACTTGGACTACATGAGACGGATCATGAATGTACCTCCTCAACTGAGACACATGAAAAACCTCATGCAAATTCGCAAGTGACGGCGGTAAAGCGATACGATAGGCTACCTCTCCTATCCTCTCCAAAATTTGATAAGGACCAATAAATCGAGGTGTCAACTTCTTCGACTTCAAAGCTCGACCAACCCCAGTTATCGGAGTGACTCGAAGAAACACATGATCTCCCTCTTGAAACTCAAGTGACTTCCTCCTCTTGTCGTGATAACTCTTCTGACGACTCTGAGCAATCCTCATCTTCTCCTGAATCATCTTAATCTTTTCCGTAGTTTGTTGAACAATCTCCGGTCCAACCACAGCACTCTCACCGGACTCATACCAACATAAAGGTGTCCGACATCTCCTACCATACAAAGCTTCAAACGGTGCCATACCAATGCTCGAATGAAAACTATTGTTGTAGGTAAACTCAATCAAAGGTAAATAACAATCCCAAGCACCTCCCTTTTCCAAAACACAAGCCCTCAAAAGATCCTCTAGTGACTGAATCGTCCTCTCAGTCTGACCATCAGTCTGCGGATGATATGCAGAACTCAACCTCAGCTTAGTTCCCAAAGCCCTCTGCAAACCTTCCCAGAACTTCGATGTAAATCTAGGATCTCTGTCCGAAACAATACTCGACGGAATACCATGCAAACTTACAATTCTCTCAATATACAACTCGGCTAATCTCTCTAACGGATAATCCATTCTGATCGGAATGAAATGAGCCGATTTTGTCAATCTGTCAACAATCACCCAAATAGCTTCAAAATTCTTAATCGTCCTCGGTAAACCAGAAACAAAATCCATACTGATACTATCCCACTTCCACTCTGGAATAGCCAACGGTTGCATTAGCCCAGACGGCTTCTGATGCTCAATCTTTGACTTCTGACAAGTCAAACAAGAATAAACAAAACTCGCAATTTCTCTTTTCATTCCCGGCCACCAAAATAACTTTTTCAAATCATGATACATCTTCGTAGCTCCAGGATGAATACTCAGGCCACTACGGTGTCCTTCCTCAAGAATACTCTTCTTCAGTTCGGTAACATTCGGAATACACACCCGATTACCAAATTTCAAAACACCATTCTCATCAACTCTGAATTCACCACCTTGACCTTGATTCACTAGAGTCAACTTATCAACCAAAAACACATCGGATTTCTGACCTTCTCTAATCTCATCCAGAATACCACCCGTTAACTTCAACATTCCCAATTTAACACTGTTGTGAGTACTCTCACACACCAAACTCAAATCTCTAAACTGCTCAATTAAATCCAATTCCTTAACCATTAACATAGACATATGCAATGATTTCCGACTCAATGCATCAGCCATTACATTTGCTTTACCTGGATGGTAATTCAAACCAAAATCATAATCCTTCAGAAACTCTAACCATCTCCTCTGTCTCATATTCAGCTCTTTCTGATCAAACAAATACTTTAAACTTTTATGGTCACTAAAAACTTCAAATCTTGACCCGTACAAGTAATGTCTCCATAATTTCAGAACAAATACCACAGCTGCCAACTCTAAATCGTGTGTCGGATAGTTCCTCTCATGAACCCTCAGTTGTCTCGAAGCATAAGCTATAACCTGCTTATTCTGCATCAACACACCACCCAAACCCAACAATGAAGCATCACAGTAAACCTCAAATAGTTCTGACGGACTCGGTAATATCAGAATAGGAGCAGTAGTTAACCTTCTCTTTAACTCTTGGAAACCTTCTTCACATTTTGAGTCCCAAACAAACGCTTGCCCTTTTCTAGTCAACATCGTCAACGGTAACGCCAGCTTAGAAAATCCTTCAATGAACTTCCTATAATAACCAGCCAAACCAAGGAAACTTCGAATCTCAGCAACAGACTTCGGAGCTTCCCACTTAGATACCGCTTCTATCTTAGAAGGATCAACAGCAACACCACCTCTTGAAATCACATGACCAAGAAAACTAACCTCTTCTAACCAAAATTCACACTTAGACAGTTTAGCAAATAACTTCTTTTCTCGTAGAACTCCCAAAACCACTCTCAAATGTTCAGCATGCTCTTCTTCAGATTTCGAATACACCAAAATATCGTCAATAAACACCACAACAAACTTGTCTAGGTACAGATGGAAAATCCTATTCATATACTCCATAAATATCCCAGGCGCATTAGTCACACCAAAAGGCATTACAGAATACTCATAATGTCCATACCTTGTTCTGAAGGCAGTCTTCTGAATATCCTCAGTTTTCACACGTATCTGATGATACCCAGATCTCAAATCTATTTTGCTGAACACACTCGCACCAACCAACTGATCCATCAAATCATCAATCCTCGGTAAAGGATACCGATTCTTGATCGTCACTTTATTCAGTTGCCTGTAGTCCACACCCAACCTCATAGTACCTTCTTTCTTCTTAACCAATAACACTGGTGCACCCCACGGTGACACACTCGGACGAATAAATTTCTTATCCAGCAGATCTTCCAGCTGACTCTTCAATTCAGCTAACTCAACAGCAGACATACGGTACGGAGCCATCGATATCGGCCTAGTACCAGGTACCAAATCAATCGAGAACTCAACTTCACGCTCTGGCGGTAATTCATTCACTTCTTCAGGGAACACATCAGGAAAATCACACACCACTGCTAGATCGCAAATCACCAGTTTATCTTTAGCCTCCAAAGTCGCTAACAGTATAAACAACTCTGCCCCATCTGCTACCTCCTCATACACCTGCCTTGCTGATAGAAACAAACTCTTTCCTTCCTCAATCTCAGGAAAGATCACAGTCTTATCAAAACAGTTGATATAAACTCGGTTAAACACCAACCAGTTCATACCCAGGATAACATCAATCTGCACTAGTGGAAGACACACGAGGTCCATCCCAAAGTCTCTACCAAAAATACTCAAAGGGCAATTTAAACAAACTGAAGTAGTAGTCACTGAACCCTTCGCAGGAGTATCAATCACCATACTTCCATGCATCTCAGATATCTCTAATTTAAGTTTCACAGCACAATCCAAAGATATAAAGGAATGAGTAGCACCGGTGTCAATAATAGCTACAAGAGGAAAGCCATTAATATAACACGTACCTCGGATCAAACGATCATCTGCAGAAGTCTCAGAACCCGATAAAGCAAAGACCTTGCCTCCCGACTGGTTCTCTCTCTTCGGCTTAGGACACTGTGGACTGATATGACCCACCTCTCCACAGTTGAAACAAGTCACAGTCTTCAACCGGCACTCTGCAGCCAAATGGCCACCTTTTCCACACTTAAAACACTTCTTCTCAGTACTGGTACACTCATGGATACGATGTCCAGCCTGACCACATCTGAAACACTTAGCAGGGGCACTGGAGTCTCCCCCACTAGGCCTCTTCATCCCACTTTGTCTCTGGAAACCTTTGCCAGCTGCATACGGTTTCCCACGATCATTCTGATTCTTGCCTTTCCTATCAACCCTTTGCTAATAGCTCTCTGCTCTGGCCTTGGTGTCCTGTTCAAAAATCCTGCAACAGTCAACCAAATCAGAAAACACTCTAATCCGCTGATACCCAATAGCCTGCTTGATCTCGGGACGTAACCCGTTCTCAAACTTCACACATTTTGAAAATTCCCCAGTAGCCTCGTTATAGGGAGTGTAATACTTCGACAGCTCTGTGAACTTAGCAGCATACTCAGTAACAGACCGGTTGCCCTGCTTCAATTCTAAGAACTCAATCTCTTTCTTTCCTCTGACATCCTCTGGAAAGTACTTCCTCAGGAATCTCTCTCTGAACACCGCCCAAGTGATCTCAGCATTCCCAGCAGCTTCCAACTCAGTGCGGGTAGCAACCCACCAATCATCTGCTTCCTCAGACAGCATATGCGTACCGAACCTGACCTTCTGGTTATCGGCACACTCAGTCACTCGGAAGATCCTCTCGATCTCCTTCAACCACTTCTGAGCACCATCTGGATCGTATGCTCCCTTAAACATTGGAGGATTGTTCTTCTGGAACTCACTCAGTTGACGAGCAGCTCCCATTCCCACAACATTCGGATTCCCTCCAAGTACTCCAGCTAGCATACCCAGAGCCTCAGCAATCGCAGCATCGTCTCTACCTCTTCCAGCCATTCTATTCTGAAAACCCAACAAGCTAAAACAATAAGTACTGATAGGGTTACACAACACCTATCACGTACAGGGGAAACAGAATAATTACGACTCGACTCGACCGACTATGCTCTGATACCACTAATGTAACACCCTTCTAAAATACCCCAAATATTTAATTAAAATAACAATATATCAATCAGAGTAAATATGCAATTAAGGGTGTCACACAATCATTTCACACCATTCACCATAATAACTGTCATGCTCTTTTATTAGTTCAAAACATAAGCATTTGCATAATACGCAGCGGATAGAGATCAAATCGATCATTCAAAACATGTAACACATTACATGTAAAATGGTTCACAACCAACAATAAAACATTTAAAACATCCCGTCCCGATGTTACATCTACCAGAGCATGACCCACTAAGGAACTACACTAGACTCCAAGTACTAGCTCCTACTCAATCACTGCTCGTTACCTGAAAAATAGTTGTAAGGGTGAGTTCCTCAATCGATATAATAAGCATTATAAATTATCATGTAATGTTAAGTAAGTTAACACATTCAATCACCCTAATCAGATCACACAATCAGTAACGGCAATATCAACTCCAAAATCATACTCAACACAATCACCAAAACAACACGTATAATATTGGAATACATCCATTCATATTATACGCCATACATACATACATTATGCAATGAGACTCCATGCATGCGGTACCGACTATTCGTGAACATATAGTTCAACCTCACCGACCAAATCCAGGTACGGCTACCAAGCTCACTAGTCCCACTCATTTGAGACCTAGTGACTCACTCACTAATTCCTCACCATGGGAATTAGCTACCACCCCAAGGGCTATGATATGCACGCTAATCACCTAGCATGCAAACATCAACAACATCCACAATAATTCACTCACTAATTCCTCACCATGGGAATTAGCTACCACCATAAAGGCCACAATATGCAAGCTAAATCACTTAGTCATGCAAACACCAATAATCATCCACAATGGACATATGCTCACACTCTAAGCCATAAACAGTCCATTCACAATTGCATACATAATAATTATATTCACAGCAATTGCATCCAATCATACATCATCAACATATTCATCACATAATCAGATCATGCCACATAATCAATCACAGTATTAGCACGCTCTACTAATACCTATACTGCTCAAAACAACGGGAAATGATCCCTACTATATCATACATCAGCTAAATTACATTACTCAGCTGAACAACCCAAAAACTGCACAACAACAGCACAGAAAATCACAATTCTGCCCATACGCGTATTGCCTAGTCCCATACGCGTATGGCTCATTTCTCAGCCAAACCCATACGCGTATTGCCTGCCTCATACGCGTATGCTACGCGTACCACATCCTCATACGCGTACCAACAGAGACAAAATCACGTTCAAAACATCATCTTCCTCATCCATACGCGTATTGCCTAGTGCCATACGCGTACCAGACCATCTCATACGCGTATTGCCTAGTGCCATACGCGTATGACCAGAAACCAGACTTCCAGATCTGCTATGGTTTTCTCTGTTACGAGATCTATCCAATTCAACCTTCCACAGTCCAATTTTTACACAACATTCATTCATATTATCTAACACAGACCCTACACGTTCAATCTCACAATTTCTAACCTTATTACCTCTAATTCCTACGAATTTCCTCAATTATACTCATATCTCATTCATCCAAAATTTCACAATTTCATCATGCATCATTCTAATTTGAGTCAAATCAATGGTTTATCACTACCCATTACATGTTATTCCATAATACCCATTAAACGATGATAAACCCCCCTTACCTGAGTTAATCCGGCAATCTTTTAGCTTCGAGCTCTTCCTCTCTTCAACCCTTGTTCTCTGGCTCTTTGCCCTTTTCCCTTTTTCCACTTTTTGAGTCGTTTTTCTGTTTTCACGTGAAAACCTCTTTTTACCAAATGGGACCTTTTCTAATTCCAACTTTTATTCCAATAATAATAATCCCAATAATATTCCAATAATAATCCAATTATTTAATTAAATTAATAAATATAATATTAACTTAAATTAAATAATTATCTTATTTTTTATCGGGGTGTTACAGGAATCACAACAGGGCACTACACATTTCTATGGAATGTAAAGGAGTCGTGCTTTCGCATGTGCTGGTTGATACCGACTCCTCTTTAAATGTGTTGCCGAAGAAGGCCTTGGCAAAACTGAACTGTGATGGGTTGATTTTGACCCCGACCGATTTGATAGTACGGGCTTTCGATGGATCGAAGCGTGCTGTGTTTGGAGAGGTTGAGCTGCCAGTAAAGATTGGACCGGAGGTGTTTAAGTCGACATTCTATGTCATGGATATTCAGCCGGCATACAGTTGCCTGTTGGGTCGTCCGTGGATCCATGCTGCTGGGGCAGTGACTTCGACTTTGCACCAGAAGTTGAAGTACATCTGGGAGGGCCAAGTCGTCACTGTGTGCGGAGAGGAGGACATCTTTGTCAGCCACCTTTCGTCATTCAAATATGTGGAGATGGACGGCAAAATCTGGGAGACGCCCAGTCAAGCTTTCGAAACCATTAAGGTGGAGAATGCTTTGTTTGCAAAAGAAGAAGAGAAACCATCCATCTCTTCATACAAACAGGCCGCTGAGGTGGTAAAGAATGGAGAAGCTCCTGGTTGGGGCAGAATGATGGAGGTCCCTGCGAAGAAAGATCGCTTTGGAGTGGGGTACCAGCCGGGCCGAGGCTCAGGGCAAAGCGGAGGACGTCGTACGCCAGTCACGTTCACAAGTGCCGGAATGCTGGATCCGGATCACATCTGCATGATGGGTGATGAAGCTGATAGCGACTGTGACATGGACCGGTGGATAAAGCCGTGCGCGCCAGGGATGGGAATCCAGAACTGGAAGGCTGAAAAGATCATCCGGGTCACTCTGCTGGAAGAGTAATATTTTTCCTGTTTTAGTCTTATATGCATGAAAGCCATACGTGTTGCCCGACACGTAATGGTTCATTGTAAGGGTCACCTCATGTTTAAATTTGCAAATTTGCATCATGAATAAAAGGATGTTTTTCAGTTAAAAGCGGTGTTCCCTGTTTTTCATTTATTTTTGCAGTTTAAAAATAAAACAAAATAAAAATGGCAATGTTTCATTTTTTCTTTTTCGATTTCTCACACCGGTTCTAAAGCAATGCATGAATCAACATTCATGCAGATGCGATTCTTCTCCGGATCTCATTGATAACAATCCTGTTACACCCTTGTATGACTTCGATAATCCAATCTATCTTGCTGAAGAAGAAGACGAAGAAGATTGTGAACTGCCAGGGGAATTAGCCAGGTTGTTAAAACAAGAGGAGAAGGTGATTCAGCCGCACGAAGAGCCGATTGAGGTTGTAAATCTGGGTACCGACGAGGTCAAGAAAGAAGTGAAAATCGGGGCTGCTTTGGAGGAAAGTGTCAAGAGCAGATTGGTAGTATTGTTGAAAGAGTATGTCGACATCTTTGCCTGGTCTTATCAAGATATGCCAGGGTTGGATACCGATATCGTTGTGCACAAGCTACCGTTGAGATCAGATTGTCCTCCAGTAAAGCAGAAGTTGCGCAGAACTCAACCTGATATGGCAATGAAGATTAAAGAAGAAGTGCAAAAGCAGTGGGATGCTAGTTTCCTTGCTGTCACTAATTATCCGCCATGGGTTGCAAATATCGTGCCAGTCCCGAAGAAAGATGGGAAAGTGAGAATGTGTGTGGACTACCGGGATTTGAACAGAGCTAGTCCGAAGGATGATTTTCCGCTACCTCACATTGATGTGCTGGTAGATAATACAGCTCAATTCTCGGTGTTTTCCTTCATGGATGGCTTTTCTGGCTATAATCAAATCAAAATGTCGCCAGATGATATGGAGAAAACAACGTTCATTACACCATGGGGCACCTTTTGTTATAAGGTGATGCCATTCGGTCTCAAGAACGTCGGTGCTACTTATCAGAGGGCCATGGTGACTTTGTTTCATGATATGATTCATCATGAAATTGAATGCTATGTTGATGACATGATAGCAAAGTCCCAAACAGAAGAGGGACATTTGGTAGATCTGGCCAAGTTGTTCGACCGGCTGAGACAGTTCAGACTGAGGTTGAATCCGAATAAGTGCACTTTCGGAGTGCGGTCCGGTAAATTGCTGGGGTTCATTGTAAGTGAAAAAGGAATCGAGGTTGATCCTGCAAAAGTAAAAGCAATAAGAGAAATGCATGAGCCGAGAACAGAGAAGGAGGTTCGTGGTTTCTTAGGTAGATTGAACTACATTTCACGGTTCATATCTCATCTAACAGCCACGTGTGAACCAATTTTCAAGTTGTTGAGAAAAGATCAAACGGTCAGGTGGAATAATGATTGCCAAGCGGCATTTGAAAAAATAAAAGAGTATTTGCAGGAGCCTCCGATTCTGATGCCTCCTGTGGAGGGAAGACCGTTAATTCTGTACCTGACAGTCCTCGAGGGGTCTATGGGGTGTGTATTGGGGCAGCATGACGAGTCTGGTCGAAAAGAGCATGCCATATACTACCTTAGCAAAAAGTTTACCGACTGTGAAACAAGATATTCACTGCTCGAGAAAACTTGCTGTGCTTTGGTCTGGGCTGCTCGCCGACTAAGGCAGTATATGCTGGTTCATACCACTTTATTGATTTCCAAGATGGATCCAATCAAGTACATTTTCGAGAAGCCAGCATTGACCGGACGGGTTGCGAGGTGGCAAATGATTTTGACTGAGTATGATATACAGTATACCTCTCAGAAGGCAATCAAGGGGAGTGTATTGTCTGATTACCTCGCTCAGCAACCTATTGATGATTATCAACCGATGAAGTTTGAATTCCCTGATGAGGACATCATGTTTCTCAAATCGAAAGATTGTGAGGAACCAATCCCGGAGGAGGGGCCTGACCCTGAATCCGAATGGATTCTGATGTTTGATGGGGCCGTTAACGTGAATGGAAGCAGTGTTGGTGCTGTTTTGGTTACGCCGAAGGGATCCCATATTCCTTTTGCTGCCCGGCTGACATTTGAGTGCACCAACAACGTGGCTGAGTATGAAGCGTGTATATTGGGGATAGAAGAGGCGATTGATTTGAGAATCAAGAACCTTGTCATATATGGAGATTCAGCTCTGGTGATAAATCAGGTTAACGGAAAATGGTATACGCATCAATCTCATTTAGTGCCGTATCGGGATTATACGAGGAGATTGTTGACGTTTTTCACCAAGGTGAAGTTGCATCATGTGCCCAGAGAGGAGAATCCTTTGGCAGATGCTTTGGCTACACTGGCCGCCTTGATTAAGGTGCAGTGGTGGAATCAGTTCCCCAGTGTGGAGATTGGTCGTCTAGATAGGCCGGCTTATGTGTTTGCTGTTGATACAACGCCTGATGATGAGAAGCCGTGGTATTACGATATCAAACGCTATCTAGAGACTCAAGAGTATCCTGAGGGAGCGTCGAAGAAGGACCGAAAGACTCTGAGGAGGTTGGCCATGGTGTTCTACCTGAATAAGGACGGGGTTTTGTATAAAAGGAATTTTGATTGGGTCTTGCTCCGATGTGTTAATGATAAAGAAGCAAGCCAATTGATGAAAGAGGTTCATGAGGGATCGTTCGGTACCCATGCCAGTGGGAATGCAATGGTAAAGAAGCTGCTGAGAGCAGGTTATTACTGGATGACAATGGAGGCCCAATGTTTTAATTTCGTGCGGAAGTGTCATAAATGCCAGATTTATGCTGATAAGGTGCACGTGCCTCCAAATCCGTTGAGTTTAATGTCGTCTCCGTGGCCGTTTGCTATGTGGGGCATTGATATGATCGGAAAGATTGAGCCTACAGCTTCGAATGGGCACAGATTCATATTAGTGGCTATTGACTACTTCACCAAGTGGGTTGAAGCAGCCTCTTATACGAACGTGACGAAGCAGGTCGTTGCCCGATTTCTCAAGAGAGACATCATTTGCCGATATGGGGTTCCCGAGAGAATCATTACTGATAATGGTTCTAATTTGAATAATAAGATGATGGCAGAGCTGTGCCGGGAATTCAAGATTGAGCATCACAATTCTTCTCCCTATCGTCCGAAGATGAATGGGGCGGTTGAGGCAGCCAATAAGAATATAAAGAAGATTGTGCAAAAAATGGTGGTAACCTATAAAGACTGGCATGAGATGTTGCCGTTTGCGTTGCATGGGTATCGAACGTCGGTGCGTACATCTACTGGGGCAACTCCTTTCTCATTGGTATATGGAATGGAGGCTGTATTACCTGTTGAAGTTCAGATTCCCTCTTTGAGAGTCCTGATGGACGTCAAGTTGCAAGAGGCTGAATGGGTAAGGACCCGGTACGAAGAATTAAGCCTGATAGAGGAAAAGAGGCTAGCAGCCATCTGTCATGGGCAGTTGTACCAGCAAAGGATGAAGCGTGCTTTTGACAAGAAGGTGCGACCTCGGGTGTATCACGTAGGTGATATGGTGCTGAAAAGGATCCTTCCTCCTCAAAACGATCGAAGGGGCAAATGGACACCAAATTATGAAGGTCCATTCGTGGTCAAGAAGGTTTTCTCTGGCGGAGCCTTGTTGCTGACGACCATGGATGGCGAGGATTTTCCATCCCCTGTGAATGCGGACGCAGTTAAAAAATACTTCGTATAATTGACCCGCTGGACGAAAAGAATAAAATAGTCCAGGCAAAAAGGGGCATCCCGGCAAACCAAAAAACAGAAAGAAAGGTTCGGGCAAAAATTAGGGACATAATGAAAAATGTACACCCGGCAAGTCGAAGACCTGAAAAGGCGACTTGGGCAAAAAAGGGTATCCCGGTGGACTGAAAACCCGAAAGGGCGGTCCAGGCAAAAGAGGGATTGAAACGAACAGCTGCGTCCAGCATGATCGTTTGCGCTTTGGTTAAAGCATCATGGATAATACCCGGTAGGGATCAATTGGAAGCGTCTTGTTCAGAAGGCAGAAAGCACGGAGAGTCTGAGGACATATGGGGTGTAACCGAGTTGGAACTCGATGAGATCACGGGTTTCACATTGCCATTAGGATAGATTTTTCCTTTTGTGTGCAATTACCTCTTTTCAGGAATTGCTTCCTTTGTATTGCTCAATTTGAGCCACACTTTTCCAATCAATAAAATGCATATTCAGTCAAATAATTTTGGTTTTTGTTTTTCATTACTGCTTTGATTGCAAAAACATCCCATATTTTTGATAAAAGAATCTTGCATTTTAAGACATACAGGTCCCTTCCAATGCATGTTTATAAGATTGAAAGCTTGAAAACTTATTCGGAAGGTTGAGTGACCCAAGTGTTGAAATCTTGACATGCCTGGGGCACGGTTTTATCTAACTGTCTGTTTTGCAGGAACTGTTAGATATTTTCACTCACTTGCAGGTTGTGATGTGGAAGCTTTGTAACAGATCCCCAGAGAGTTCGCTCAGGAACGAATGAACGAAAGAATGATGAAGACGTTGAGACGTACGACGATCCTTGATGTTGATCAAGAAGACTCTTCAAAGTCGGAAGATTTGAAAGTTTGTAGAAATTCCCCGCAGAGTCCGATCAGGGACAAGCAAGTTGGAGAACGGTGAAGAGACGACGAGGGACGTCCGACGACCTTTGGAATTAATCAAGAAGACTCTTCAAAGTCGAAAGATTGAAATTTCTGTATAAATCCCAGGAGTTCGATCTTTGTTGAGCGCGGAGCGGTTGGGAATACAAGATGATGGAGCAGAAAAGGTCCAGGCGAGTCTGGGAATTCTCAAAAGTGGAAAGTCGGTACGAGATTGGGAGGTGGATACCATGGTTTGACGAGTCGACGGGTGTTCTGTACCAACTTTTCTCATTTCCCCAGCGAGGTCCCCAAGCAGAAGTAGAGGGCCAAACTCCCTAGCAGATCCAAAGGTCTGTGGATCCCTTAGCCGAGTCAAGATGGTTATCCCCGGCAGGTTTAAAACGGTGTTTCCTTAGCAGCCAGGCCTGAAGGTTGCTATTCCCCGAGTGGAGCGGGTTTCAGTGAAATATATCTCCAGCAGTGTTTATCCTACCCGCGGATTGGACGAGTTTCCATAGCGGACTGATATTTGCATCCCCAGCTGAGTGTATCCTACCTATGGATTGCATGGGTTGTCCCCAGCGGAGTGGCATTCGCTTCCCTAGCAGGGTCAGGATGGTTATCCCCAGCAGGTGTCGGATCGATGCTTCCCCAGTTGCCAGGCCTGGAGGTTGCTGTTTCCCAGCAGAGTATCTGTGAGCATTTCCCCAGTGAAGTCGTCAGGTATCTGTGAGGTTTCCCCAAAGCAGAGTCGGGATTGATATCCCCAGCAAGTCAAAGACTGTTGTATCCCCCCAGAGCGTTGGTGGTGTTTATCCCCAGCAGTTTCTCGAGTGGATTGGGTGCAAAGGAGGTTCTTTCCCCAGCAAGGGTTGCCTTATCCCAGCAGCAGCAGTGCTTATTCCCCAGCAGGGTGGAGATTGGAGTATTGACGAGTTCCTCAGCAGAGTGTCTCGTGCTCCTCAGCAGAATCCCTTGAGGGGGACGTTTTTATGCATTCATCATGAAAAAAATAGCATAGCATGTTGCATAGAAAAATAATAAAGCGCGTAGCATTTCCATAATTATGGAGCATTACGCAGAAAAATCAATCATGCATCATATTGCAAGCATAAGCTAGTCTCAAACCGTGGTTACTGTTTGAGGGGTGGTTTTATCTGAAGAGCAAGATGTCACTCCGAGGAGTTCAGCATCGTGATTGAATCAAGGTATTCCCCAGTAGTGCGATACTGGAGAAGGAAGTTTTTCTGTCGAACAGAGATGGGAAATGTTGTGCGATCAGCGCAATTCAAGCCGTGGTTACCGCTTGGAGTTTTGGTTTCACCATATGGTGAAGATGTTACTCTGAGGAGTTTAGCATCATGACGTCAGATCAGCAATGTTTCCCAGTAGTGCGATATTGGAGGAAATTTTTCCGTCGGACAGAGATGGAAATAAAATCAGAGGACATTACGCGATCAGCGCGATTCCGGGGTTCAAATGGAGAAAAGGAAGTGCTGAGGCATTTTCTGGGGTTCAAACAGAGATTGGAGTTGAAGATTGTATCCAGGATGAGGTCCTTAGGATTATCTTCTGTTCATGTGTTGCCTTAGACTCTGGCTGAGGCCAATGGAAGTCGTTATAGGTGTCTTCTGAGGAAGAGATACACATGCTACCTTCCTTTTGTGAAGGTATACCCTCTGACATGTCGCCCTCAGAGTGGTGTTTGGTGTTATTTCCGACGTTGCCAGCGGAATTATCACGAGAGATTGGAGATCGGGGTTCAAACGGAGAAAAGAAAATGTTGAGGCATTTTCTGGAGACGGGGTTCAAATGGAGAAAGGGAGATGTTGCGGCATTTTCTGGAGAACGGGGTTCACATTGGCGATCGTGAGTTATCGTCAGGCGACTGGGGTTCAAACTGGAGAATGGGGTTCATTATTTTGGCAAACAGGAGAGCGGGGTCCAAATGCAGAGATCCGAGGATCATTTGCGCAAAGAAAATTTCGGGGTTCAAGAAAATGGAAAAAAGAAGAATAAAATTTCGGGGTTCAAGGAAATGAAAAAGAGGGAAGAAAAATTTCGGGGTTCAAGAAAAGCATAAAAAGAAGAGAGAATAATAATCCCGAGCGGATGTGGTATTCGGACCATGGTTATCCCTGCGTTACCATTTATTTTGGTATCCAGGTCGACGTTTCTGTTTCGGTGATCAGGCCGACTTTCTCCGTACCAGACGGGTTTTCTTCAAGATTGTGTTCTTTGCCGATTCTGATAGGCATTGTTAATTGTTTTCCCATCAGAGTGCAAATTGTTCGTCTGTTCTTGGTATTCAATCACTCTTCATCCTGATCATCTGAAAGCCGAGGCTATTCATATCGACAGGTTCACAGTGGATTGAATAGGGGCAGCTGTAACACCTCAAAATTTGCCCTCCTCTCTTGGGACTAGCATATCATATTGCATATCATTTTTAGGTCATTAGGCATTGCATATTGCATATCATGTGGTTACATTGTGCAAGCCATTCTCCCAAGTCTTGATCAGAAGATAGGAGGTCATGTGCAAGCTAGGGTTTCCTTGGACTGGTCATTAATCATCTGAGGATGTGGAGGTCCAAATTAGGGTTTTGTGGTTCTCAAGGAGATTGGTCTTCATCTTGATTGAAATGATTCATCATCATCATCATGGTTTGTCATCATCAAGTGTTGAAGCATATTCCTTGAGATTAGGGTTTTGACCACTGGTCAACCCTAATCAGTTGCATTGGGCCAATCAGGGCATGGCTAGGAGATGGGGTCTATAATGGATATGGGGATCATCATGTGGTTTTATTGAGCTTATTGAGGCTAGGGTTTCATCCTTGAGCCATTTCATCAGGAGATTGGGGCTCAGATTGATCAGTGCATTGCCAAGTTCATCTATCAGTTGAAAAGTCAACTGTGGTCAACTGTGCTTGATTTTATGGATTTGGAGGTGGAAGTGAGTTGGATACACTTCATTCATGTTGGAACAAGTGTCATTTGACATTTCAAAGTTCAAGAATGGAGAAAATAAAGTCAGAACAAAAATTGCCAAAAATAGAAAGTGACTTGTAATGGAAGTTTCCAAAAATGGAAAGTTTTTGACCTCAAATTTACATGTCCAAGGAAGCTTCAAATGAAAATTTGTTCAACATGAAAGTTGTAGATCTTGGTCTCACCTTTCCAAAAAGTCCAAGAACTTGAAATTTCCATGTATGATTGACAAGTTATGGTCCATTCAATTTCAAAAATGACCCATAATCAAAGTGGCATAACTTCCACATGGAGTGTCCAAATTAAGTGATCTTTTTATGAGCAAACTCCATTTAACATGTACTTTCATGGTGCATAATTTAAATTCATCAAAAATGGTCAATGCAAAAGGTCAATTTTCAAGTGCACTAATTAAAATCCAAGGGCAAAATGGTCCAAGTTGAGAAATAATTGGAATTTTGGAATGGGAGTTTTTGCAACACATCACAAATGCCAAATAGAAATGGTTTGAACTGTCATGAGTTGTCAAGGATCAATATTTGGCTAGGCTATTTTTGAACTCTCACTTTAAGTGCATTTTGGCATGGCATAGTGAAAATGAGAAATACAAGGCCAATTGACATGGGATCAAAGCCAACACATTCCAAATGATATTTAGAAGTTGCTTGAGCTGTCATGAGCTGTCATATGGCAATGGTTGGCAAGGGCATTTTTGAGCTTTCACAATTAAACCACATTTTGCTAATTACATGAAATTTGGATAATTGAGATTAGCAAGGTGATTAAAGTGGAGTATAAATCACTAATTATAACTGAATTGCAAATCATAATCACAATTCACAAAAGCTTGTAACTGTTTTTCCCTCCAAAAGTGCAAATTCTCTCAAGAACATCATCAACAAAATTCATCAAAACTCCACGAATTCTTCATCATTTGGCTTGGTTTTTGTTGCTTCATCTTCCATAGATCATAATCTTCAACTGTTTTGGTGATTTGGAGCAAGACAACATCAAAATCGCAGCTGTCCAAAGTATGTGCATCAATAGAGTTTGGAGATTTCTCTCATCTGGATCGTGTTTGAGCTAACCTAAGCATTCCAATCATCTTCCTAAAGCTTCTCCTTCATCTGTTTTGGACTTTGGCGCGTGGAAACTCAAAGAATATCAACTGCCATTGCAAGGTGCATAAATCTCGAATCTCATCATTTTCTAAATTTCCATATGCGCTTTGTAGAGCTTGCAATGTAGATTAACATGCTAGGTGTAGTTTTTGAAATGATTAACTGATGAGTGAGATATCTTGATTTTTAGTTTGGATGTCATTTAGGTTTTTGATCGATCCCGATGATACAGTTAGAATTAGGTTAAATTAGTCACATATTCGTGATCCTCATGCTCAGACGGTTCCAATGGATATACTCTTGTTAATTTTGGTTACGATTCATAGATCTGGATTTTCTGGAATTTTTGAGTGTTCTTGAACAAGAACACGATGAACAGTCGCGTGTAGATCCATTTCTTTGCCTGGCCTTTTGAATTTTGTGTTTGGCGCCCTCGCTGACCAATAGGAACATTTCGTTGCCACTACGCCAAACGACGTCGTTTTGGCTGGTGTATTAATAATTTCAAAAATGCCATTGCTTCATTTATTTATTTGTTATTCCATTTCATTTTTCATTTCATTTTCAATTTTGGTACATGATATTAGAAAATTCCCATATGCTTCATTGTTCATCCAATTTTTGTGAAATTTTTTGTGCCATGCTCATGATAATGTGTAGAATTTTATGGTTATTTTTGTGGATTTTTTGCATGTATAGAAAATTAAAATGCCTAGGGTTTGTGGAATATGTCACATTTTTGTATGTTTCACCAAATCTTTCATGAAATGCTCATACCTTTAAAGAAATGAATGAAAATTTTTGTGCTTATTCTGGACATGTTGATGGTGATTTTCATGTAGAGTTTGTGAATTTTGGATACCTGGCTGATTAGATATGATTTTTTGAATGAAGGTGTGACAATTTGTGTCACACCAAGCTAGGTCAACTTTCTGATTTCATTTAAAATGCTTACGGATATTGATTTGAGCTGAAATTTTGTGTGAATGATCATTGATATGTCAAGATAACATGTGATTTTTGCTGGAATTTTTGATGGAGTTTTCTAATTGATTGATAATTTTCTTCTCTGTATGCTCATTTTGTGACATTATGTGGCACATGTTAGCATTTTGCTTGTGAAATTCTCATATGGTACTGGATGAATGTGAAATTTAACATGTGGATTGTAGACACATTATAGGACATCATGGTTTTAATCCCATTCATTTCTAATATGTTGTCACTGTTTTATGAATTATTGAAGTGGATGTTTGTTTGGATGCCTTGAATTGGTTTGTATAATTGTGTCTGGATGTTTTGATTTTCATTGACCTACTTTCTTTTGTCCAATTGAGCTGAAAATTGACATGCTATACATTGAATATGTCCTGTTTAGGTGTGAATTTTTGTGGAATTAATTGAATTGTTTTGGTATGCTTTTGATTGAAATAGTTCTGTTTGGTCATTTGAAGTTGCAAATTGCATGATTAATACTATTTTGTGCATAAAATGATAATGGTGATTGATATGAGCATGGGACCAATTGCATTTGCTTCTAATTTGTTTTGATGTGATTTTGGTTGGTTGGCACTTGCTGTTTAGAGCTTTTTATCCCCTTTGGACCCTAGGCTTGGCCTAGTGGTCTAGTTTCTCACATTTGGTTTGGATTTTCAGGATGAAATGCACAATGCTTAAGGAGATTGCTTCAAGGCAATTTGAATTGAGTTTGGTTGATGTTGTGAACTAACATTGGCTTTGTGTTGTAGGTTTGATGCTTGAGCTTGAGCTTATAGCTTGCACTTGTGTGCATTAACTTGTGTTGTCTGTATAGATTAACATTTGCTGTTTATTGTTGGTTTGTCTGAGTACTGATGATACTTGATTGATTTCAGGTACATTTAGTCGCTTACAGTTCTTTAAGAACTTGCTTGCTGTTGCTTGGTTTTTAAACCACTTGAGGTAGGACTTCTATTCTTCATGTAGTCTGGAAGACCTGGCTTGTTATTTAGCCAGGCAACTGTCTGAAGTCCTCCTTAAGAGGCGATGTTTGTGGTTGTTTACATTTGTGCCAAGCAGGTAAAGACCTCTATGAGGCAATTGGCGGAATCCAAGGGATATGCAATCTATCCCCCGCTATTCTGTTGAGTCGTCCCTCTGCTCACACGGCTGTGTGTTGATGCATTGGGACACAAACCCAAGATCTTGTACTTTGTACAGTCGAGTCAGAGTCTTGAGCGTAGAAGGGTCCCTCCATTCTGGACCCACGCTCCTTTGTCTGAAGCTCTCCCTGGTCAGGGATAAGAGCTGTGAAGTCTAATCTTCACTCACCTTTCATCTGCTTCACCTTAGCCTCTCAATGGCAAGGTTAAGAGCGAACACTACCCTTGTACAGACGACTTGCTTCGGCAGTCAAACCCATTGTTTGAGCCCACTTGACTGGTTATAGTGTGTGCTTTGTGAATATTTGTTTGCTCTGTTTGCTTGTATGCTTGTATGCTTGCTTTCTTCCTGGATAGGATTAGCTTGCAGTTGTGCAAGTAGGTAGAAACCTCAACGTAGGGCAATGATGCATGATAACACTAGGCTCGAGTACAGCTCCCTGGTAGTGTGTCTTCCCTTGGTTTCTGGCTAAAATTTCTTTCCCTTTCAGGGGAACTACATCGCCCTGATCCTCGTTCCAGACGAGGTATGTAGGCAGGAGACCGTGCGAGGTCTCTCCGGGCACCTTTTTTCCTTTTTTGTGTGTGCTTGCTTGTTATCTGATTGTTTGTTTGGTTCGGATGCCGATATAAGTCCAGTGATTGGCGGTCGGGCTCCACGTTTGCCCTTTCATGTGTGTTTTGGTTCGGATGCTGATGTAAGTCCAGTGATTGGCATTCAGGCTCCATGTTTGCCTGTGTTTGTGTTTGCTTGTTTGGCGTGCGTGAGCCGAACTACGGCAGCTCTGATTCTCGTTCCAGACGAGATACGTAGGCATAGGATGCGACGTCCTATCGAGCTCTCTTCCTCTTAACCCCACCTGCGTTCCCTGTGTGTGTGTGTGATGTTTTAGCAACCTTTTCTTTTCTTAGAGCGTGGATCCCGTCGAGTACGATGGACGTGAGGGGTGCTAATACCTTCCCCTTGCGTAACCGACTCCCGTACCCATTCTCTTTGGTCGCGAGACCATGTTCTTTCCAGGTTTCTCTGAGCGTTTCCTTTCCCTATCTTGGGATAAATAACGCGCAGTGGCGGCTCTGTGTTGTTTTTTGTTTCAGCTCGCCGGTTGTTTTTCGCGGATGTGACACCTTCTATGCGTGGATTTGGCTTCAAAACCCCAATTGTGGGCCCAAAATCTGAGGGATAGCTTGTGAAGCTTTGTGTTGTATTTGAAACCCTAATCAGGGATAGTTGGTATTCAAATGCCATGTTGGTTGACTTTTGGATCCGAGGGTCATCAAAACCTTAGTCTTGGGTTTTGAGGTTTGTAAACCCTATGCCTTGCTTAAAGGAAGTGGAAACCATGGTTGTTGTTCATGGAATTGTTTCACTACTGGGTTAACTTCTCACTTGATTTTGTGTTCGGTTTGAAACCCTAATTCATGGGGAGGGGACTATCTAGTCGTTTTGATTTGCATCATGCCATTGCCATCAGAATCATTAATCAAGTTTGCATCAATCACCTATTGATCAAAGCTTCTCAGGTTCATGGTTTTGTTATACAAATTTTCATTTGGTTCATTCAAGTTTCATGGTTGTAAGACCCCAATTTTGACCCTAAGATCCCTCATGGCATCATAACATTGCATTTGCATAGCCTCAAGGATCATAAGCATCTTGGTTCCCTTTGCCTTTGGGTTGGGATCTCTTGTGAGATTTGATTTGAGATCACCAAGCATGCTTGAATTGTATATCATTGCTTTTCTCATTTTTATTAACTCAAAAGCACAAAAATATGTCACTAACATCTCTTGTTTGTAGCTTGAGCAGTCACAAGGTCTAAAGCTTCTAGGAGATCCTTTGTGCAATGATATGGTCAAGAGAAGATGAAAGCAAGCATGGAAATGGTTCCCAAAGATCTCATCCATCAAATATGCCTCCCAAGTATCTCAATTCATCATTTTGATCAAAGTAAATCAAAGGGTTTGAGGCTTGTTCCCAAGGAAACCCTAATTCATCTGTTCATCAATTGTGCCTTACTCTTGAAGCAACCTCAGCCCATGGTCAAATAAAATCAAGGGAAGTTCTTTAATTTATCATTTCATGCATATTTGTACTTATTTGAGTTCCCTCAATCATCAATTCATCAAGATATGAGGTGTGGACTTGAGAAGTTGATCAGTCAATTCATCTGACTATTTTGAAGTACACTGAGACCTAAATTTTTATGTGTTGGTCAAATGGATATGACCCCAAGAGAAACAATGTTCTTAAGGACAATATGAACAACTTTCATGTTCATCAAAATTTTATTTTAAGCTTGGAAGGTCATCATCCATTCTAAGACATTATAGGTCATTTTGACTGAAACCCTAATTTTGGGTCAACTTCCCAAGGACATAACTCCTTCATTTTTCATAATTTTGAGGTGAGACTTAATGCATTGGAAATCTTAATGTGTATAATTCAAATTTTATGTTGAGAAAAATTGCAAAATCTCAAAAGAAATACATGTGATAATGCAAAACATTATAGGTCACTTTGGACCAAATGCATTGAAATGTGAAAAAGTCCAACTTCAAGTGCCAATAACTTCTTCATAAAAAATCCAAATGATGCAAAATTTAAGTCCTGATTGATTGACTTGAAAAGATCTACAACTTTCATGTTGAAGCTTTTGTCATTTTAAGCTTTCATCATTAATATAGAAGGGTTTGAACATTGGCCAAATTTGGAAATTTCACATATGCATGTTTTGCACCCTACACTTCAAGCTCAAATTTCATTATTTTCCAAGGCCCAAATGAAGTTTTGATCAACATGACATTTGTTCCTTATGCAATAAGCTTTCCAACCATTACTCATAAGGTTGCATTTTGATTTTGGACATGGCATTTTCGAAGGCTTCAATGTAATAGTGCATTTTGTGAAAATCATTTCAATTGCCATGCATGAGCTCATACATTCCAATCTGCACGTCCATTTCATTTAATTGTGATCTCAGCTTGCCAAATCAAGTGGAATTGAGCCCTCCATGCGCTTGTACAATCCCATGCATGGAGGCCCTCTTCACCCATGTGTAGCGGGGTATTCGTTACCATTAGAGATATTGACTAAATCCAAGGTAAATCATACAAGTCGAGTCGCCACCACACTTCTATTTATCCAAAGGAATGGTTAGAAAGCGAACAAAAACCTAAAAGTTTTAACAAAAACTAATAAAAGAGAAACAGAGATCTGGGTAAGGGGGTTGGTTATGCAATGGGAAGGTGTTAGGCACCCAAAACATCCTAGGTACTCCTAGGGAGCCCTTTTCACACTTGTTGCAAAGGTTGTTGTTTTTTGTGAAAATTTTTGTTTGTGCAAACATGATTGAAGAGATGAGAATAGAATATACAAGTTAATTACAATTTGTGTTTGGATGGATAAACCCATTGCCTACGTACCATCTTAAAGAAGATTAGGATCAAAACCTCGTAGTTCGGGGTAAAAATCTCAAAAACAAGTTGATGAATTGATTGGTCCAAAAGCCTTAAGGTCTTTTGTTATCAAAGGGAGAAAACTCAACCAAACCACAAATCCACCATGTGAGGATAGCTTCAACATGCTAGTAAGGGGTTAACCCTATAATAAGCATGGAAGACTCATTGTTCATCACTAAGGATATAGGTGAGTATTATATCTACCACAAAGATAACTCAAACCTAATAGCTAAAGGTTATGGAAAAATTGGATTAAGAAATGGTCATTGGAACCACAAAAAGAAATTTGAATGGGTTATATTTACCAATTAGAAGTATATACAAAATAGTCAAAGTTGACTTAAAGATTCAATTCAGAATAAGTATTGTGAAAAGAAAGTTTGAAAATCAAAAGCATAAGGCTTAGGTTTCTAATGTTTGAAAGCAAAGGTTATATGTTTGCACAAAAGGGTTTGGCTTGGGTTAGAGTGGAGAGATGAAGAAGAAGGGCTAAGTCCTAAGTAAAACAAAAAGATGAGGGATGAAGAAACAAAACCACAATGGAGTCCCTCTCTTGAGATCATATTGATGATCCAAGTAGCTCCCATCCTTTGGAATAAGCAACCACAAAGCATAAGCAATCAAAAAAGTATCATAAGAGATCCTCAATGTATGTTGTATCTTCCACTTGGATGTACATGGCAATGGTCCTCCAATTAAGCTCAAATGGAAACTCCTATCACAAAAGCACACACATCAAAGATTCCATGAAGTAAAACAAGAATGGACAAGAGTGAGTTTAGAGATTTGGTCCTTCCAATCCATCTTCATCATTAAGATCCTTTTACTCCAATTTTGCATAAGGAAGGTCCTAGAATCTAAGTCCAATTCTCCATTTCTTTGCACAGGAGAATTCCTAGAAACTAAGTCCATTTCTTTGCATTTGGTCCACAAAAACAAAAACACAAGCATAATAATATATACACAATTATGTGCTCAAGTGAGCAAAAGGCAAATGGCATTAACATAAACATGTGCTCAAGTTAGCAAAGAGAAAAGAAAATGGATAATATGTGCAAGAATAGTAAATTGCATAAAGTAAAGTGCATAAAGTAAATGTTAATTGTCAATAGTTAGTGTTAGTAGTTAGTGTGCCATAAGGCAAATTTAGCGCTATGTTAAGCAATCGTAATTGGACTTATGTAGAAGTCAGAACTATCTGAGGCCGGTCAATAATAATGTAGGCAACAAACACAAGTTAGGAGTCTTGATTAGTGAACCAAGTCCCAAAAACTTCCCATGCCAAAAAAGAAAATGAGAATTTATCTTGTATTGGTTTAAGCCTTTTGCATGATTTAAAAGACAACCTATCCTTAATGCAAAGCCATTCACTTGATCAATTGATCAAGATGAATTAGATTTGAATCAAGGAAGATTAAATCTCCCTAACCAATGCTAACTTATCAACCTTCAACTCATTGATCAAGAAGAAAAGAAATAGAAGAAGAAGAAGGAGAAGATGGATAAGAGAAATGGAAATGGCAAAATTAAAGTGCATTAAATGAAATACAATGTACCAATCCTCATATGTTGACCAATAACATTGAAAGTCAAGGTCAAACAATCAAAAACAGAAGTGAGATGAAGATTGGGAGTCAAGAAATGAATAAACTATTTTTGACATTTTGTAATATTTAATTAAACTTGAATTAAAAATAAAATGGAAAGGTCAAACTTCAAAATTACTTCAAATCAACCTTGAAAGGTCCAAGTAATTTATCCTAAGTTCAACAAGGTCAAACAAAGTTTGACAATTTTTTTTAGCATTTTTAAAAGTCAAAAACTATTTTTAATCAATTAAAAATGAATAAAAATAACCTAATTGAATTAAAATCTTAAATAAATCTCAAATCAATTTAAAAATTGATGAGAATATTTTTCATAGATTCATCATCATTCAAATAGGCTAGGAAAATATTTTTTGCATTTTTTGAATATCAAAAACTATTTAAGATGAATTAAAAATAACCAGAAAAGAGAAAATTCACAAAAAATATCAAATGACAAAATAAAAATATTAAAAATCAGAAATAGAAACTAGAAATTATTTGGGAAATAATGCAATTGGTTCCATAATTTTTGGATTAAAAATGAAAGAGATATTGATTTTTGAAATAAAATGGATTTTAAGAAAATAAAATGGAATTAAAACAGAAAATAGAAATTGGAAAAAACGAGAGCCCTTGGATCTGAGCTCATTAATTGAGCTGGCAGATCCAAGGATCCAGAGGCGCGCGCTCATGGAACACCAAAGTCAATGCAATCACATGGGAAAGAAATAAAAGTCATAACAAGCAATGGTCCGGATTCGATCTGGGAAAAAGATCACACGGCCAGGATTCAAACTGGAAACAGGCGGCCACCGGAGCCACCTTCTTCTCCGGTGAGCCTGCAGATTCCGGCCAATTTTACAGGTCTTTAAACCTTAATGAAAATGCACGATCCTTATACCAAAATGAAGCTAGGGTGATGTACATCACCCCTGTAACCTTGAATCACACTCAAGATTCCTATAAATGGAGAAATCTGAGGTGGAAGATTCAGGTATGCAAGATGCAGATCAAGGAAAAGCAAAATTGAAGCTACCACTAGCTTGCCTCTCAAGTGAGGACTTCAGAAAACATTAGATCCAAGCAAAAAGGTCCATGGATGATGAGAATCGAAGAAAATACCAGTTGGAATGTAAGCTTGAGTTCTGGTAACTTGAGCACGATGCCTTGCTTGCTTTGCTAAAACAGAAGTTCAATGAGATGAATGATGAAGGTTTAGAAGCATTAGATCTAAGAATTCAACCAGATGAAGTTGAATTTTAGATCTGAAAAATTTGAGAGAAATGCAATTGCTTCTTTAGTGATGGCTATGGAAAGAATTCTGCAACATTTTGGGTTGAATTAGGCGTGTGAAATGAATGGAATGAGGTCTCTATTTATAGAGGAAGTGGCAAGGAAAATGTGATCAATCCGTGTGCATGGCATGTGGAGCTTCATTGCATGGGCTTGCATGATCATGCACAAAGCCCAAAAACAATGCCAAATGAATTCTGAGCATCAACCAAATGGAATTGGACGTGTGACTTGCAAGGAAATTGCTTATGTACCAAGATTTCAAGTGAATTCCTCATTTGTACCTAAACAAACATCTCTTCGAAAGTACCATTTAGAAACTCCAAAGATAGGCATATGGGTAATGGTTGGAAAGGAATTTGTATAAGTAACAAATGTTATGTTGGACAAAAACTCATTTGAAGTGTGGAAATTTATGAAATTTGAGTTTAAAGTGCAAGGTGCATGATATGTCAAGGCACGGTTTCTAAATTTGGCCAATTTTCAAGCCCCTCTATTTTGATGATGCAAGCCTCAAGTGGAAATACCTCCAACATCAAAGTTATATATCTTTTCAATACAATCAAAATGGACTTAAATTTTGCATCATTTGGATTTTTTATGAAAGAGTTATAGGCACTTGAAGTTGGACTTTTTTGACTTTTAATGCATTTGGTCAAAAAGGACCTATAATGTCTTGCATTATCACATGTATTTCCTTTGAGATTTTGAAATTTTGTTCAACATAAATTTGAATTAGACATCTTAAGATTTCCAATGCATTTTATCCTACCTCAAAATCATAAAGAAATGGATGAGTTATGTCCTTGGGAAGTTGACCCACAATTAGGGTTTCAATCAAAATGGCCTATAATGTATTGGAATGGAAGATGGCCTTCCAAGCTTCAAACCAATTTTTGATGAACATGAAAGTTGTTCATATTGTCCTTAAGAATATTTTTTATTTTAGAATCATCTCCATTTGACCAACACATAAAAAGTTAGGTCTCAGTGCATTTCAAAATAGTCAGATGAATTGACTGATCACTTCTCAAGTCCACAACTCATATCTTGATGAATTGATGATTGAGGACACTCAAATAAATTCAAATATGCATGAAATTATAAATTAAAGAACTTCCCTTGATTGTATTTGATCATGGGCTGAGGTTGCTTCATGAGCAAGGCATTGTGATGCACAGATGAATTAGGGTTTCTCTGAAGAACAAACCTTAAACCCTTTGTCTTGCTTTGATAAAAATGATGAATTGAGGTACTAGGGAGGAATATTTGATGGATGAGAGCTTTGGGGACCATTATCATGCTTGCTATCATCTCCTCTTGACCATGTCTTTGTACTAATGATCTCCTTGAAGCTTTGGACCTTGTGATTGCTCAAGCTACAAAACAAAAGATGTTGGTGACATATTTTTGTGCTTTTGGTTAGTAAACAAAATGAGAAAAGCAATGATATACAATTCAAGCATGCTTGGTGATCTCAAACCATCTCACAGAAGTTCCCACCCAAAGGCAAAGGGAGCCAAGATGCTAATGATCCTTGAGGCTATGCAAATGAAATGTTATGATGCCATGAGGGATCTTAGGGACAAAATTGGGGTCTTACAGATGCCCCTATTTAAGGTCATTCTAGCCGGAGAAGTGAAGGTTAAAATCTTCGTTTCGACGAGGTAGAATGGGCTTAAATAATAACAAAGAGACGAATTTTGGTCCCTAAGAGACCTCATGATGCAAATGTATGTATGCAAAAGGTAATACTCTATGGAGATATGTGTCCACAAAGGAAAAGATCAGGAGGATTTGACAATCCATCTGAGTAGTACGCCCAACGGGACAAAACTCTAGGGACTCTCATGGGGATAAGAAAAGGAATAAAATGCGTGAGCAGGTCACGACTTGAAACTTGGGGAGCAGAAATCAATGGGAAGACCCGAGCTGACTCGAAGATGCATGTATTGGAGAATATGCCAATACAGCAAAAATTATCCACTATGGATACTTCGGATAAAAATCTGGACTCAGGTGAGGATAATCCACTAAGGGATCTCACTAGGGATATCCAAAAAGGACTCTTCTGGGGAAGCAACGGGATTAGGTATTACCGGTTACTGGGTAATAAGCTCAAAGAGACGTGTGATCTGAACACCGGTATAAGGGTGAGAGAACAACATGCTCGGGAAGAATGAATATCTAAGACCGGTATAAGGGCGAGAGATATCAATCAACCAAATCATCTGAGGAAGACCTAGAAAGGTATATTTCAACTCAGGAAGATCTGACTCCACAGGGGACAAAAAGTCATAATAGGGAGCAGAAGGAAGGAACACCAGGGATACCGGTTACTGGGCATATAATAGGTGACCAACCGAAGCGTGAATCGGGGAATATTCCCAAAACACTCATCATCCAAAAAGAGGGCAAAAAGCAAACTCGATTAAAGGATGGACATTCGATTCCAAAACAGGGATACGAATCTTACTCGACTGGGGAAGAACAAAAGCTTCGACCAAAGAGTGCATGAGATATATTATCTATTACCGTCAAAACATAGATAATACACTCGCATGGAAGATTATCCACAACCGGTTACTGGGTTAATAAAGGATAAATCGACCGACAAAGAGAAAGGCATCGGGATACCACAACTAGGTATGTAATGATGACCAATCAAGGGGAGCAACAAACATTATCGGCAACCGGTATGAAAGATGACTTGATGGGGATAAATTGTCTAATCAGAGTAATTATCCAAAATAAGGAGGGAATATCAAAACCGAATATTGGATAATGATAACCGTCAAAGAGGGGATTACATCTACCGGATACTGGGTAGAAAACCGCGGGAAAGTAACCGTCATCAGCTTAGGATGAACAAAGAGGTTAACTCTGCAAAGGGAAGAAAATAGGGTTTACAACTACCGATATAAGGGTAGTAAACCACAGACTCCGTCGGGGATAAGATGAATGATTAACGATTACTGAGCAATTATTCATTTATACCACGGGGAAAGCACAGGAAACAGTCACAAGAGGCCAATTTAGGATCAAACCAAAGAGGCAAACTGAATCAAGACTCGTCCTAGTGAGGATATAACTCAATAGTGAAACCCATCCCAATATATGTGCTGGGAGGAAGCGAAAACAACCATTGTCCACGAGGATATAACTCAGTGGGGAATGCGGAAGGAAAGATAAACACTTTCTGCTTAAGGGGCTGACTCTACATTGAGGGATCAGACACCAACATCTGCTTGGGAATTGTATTACCAACTAGCAGGGGATAACAAACAAAGATATATGGCAAAAATGTAATATGAATATCCGAATGTTTGAAAAATTATATGCACACATGCGTAATTTAGGTATGATGAATACTGACGAACAGACATTTCTAACACAAACAGGCTTCACAGGAATCAAACATCCGGTACTACATCTCAAGAGAGAAAGCCAGATCACCAGAGAGCCTCCAATCTGCCGGGAATCAGAGATACCAGGAAACAACAAAATCTCCGCAGGGGATGAGTCATCAGTCACAGCTGGGGAAAAGAGTTTATTGCACCAGTAGAATCTGCCACATAAGCAACTCTACTGGGGAATCTATCCGAGGATAAAGGGATTCTGGGTATCAACCACCAAGTACTGTACCCACCAAGGGGATCACGTCTGCTGAGGAGAAAAGGTTGCTACCACTCTGAAGGGGAGAGTGGTGAATATCTCAACAAGCATACCACTTAGGGTTCCGGAGAAAGAAAATACAGTCATGCCAGGAATATGAACAAATGTCTTACCCTGTTGGAGATCATACTATCCTTGGGAGAGCACTGAGGATCTCCTAAGTATCCTTTTCATCATTGTGAATGTTCACCTTGTTTAAAAACAAGTTATGAAAAAAATTCATTTTTTCAAAACAATGATATTTTCTCAATTAAAAGCATGCAAAACGTTTGTTGAATAGAAACAAATAAGAGTGCAAATAATTGGATAAAAGGCTCAAATTTATTTGATGGAATGGTAGTCTGCAAATGGCAAGACTCCGTAGATCTTTAGATGTTTGAAATTGGTGATATATATTGGAAAAGGGCTACATTGAACATAATGACCATTTCTCCACCAATTCTGAATTCGATGTATTCAAAGCTTTGGTTGATAACGAATGAGCAAGATCCCCCGACGGATGACAGTTGTAGAACAAAGTCTTGTCAGGATGCAGTTACTTGCCGAATCCCTAATTTTTGCCTAGATTGCCTCAGGATGAGGTACTCAATCTAGCGGGATATAAATATCCATTTTTTATGTCTCTAACTTTTGCCTGGACCGCCCTTTCGGGTTTTCAATCCACCGAGACGCTCATTTTTGCCTAAGCCACCCCTTCGGGTTTTCAACTTAGCGAGCTATTTTGTTTTTATTTCTAGGCAAAGTATTTTTTGACTGCATCTGAATTCACAGGACGAGTGAAATCCTCCCCATCCATAGTTGTAAGTATCAAAGCACCGCCTGAAAAGGCTCTCTTGACAACATATGGACCTTCATAGTTTGGAGTCCACTTGCCCCTGGAATCGGGCGTGAAAGACAAGACTTTCTTGAGCACAAGGTCACCTTCTCGGAACACACGAGGCTTGACCTTCTTATCAAAGGCTTTCTTCATCCTCTGCTGATATAACTGACCATGGCACATGGTAGTCAATCTCCTCTCTTCTATCAAATTCAGTTGGTCATAACGAATCTGAACCCATTCAGCATCAATCAACTTGGCTTCCATCAAGACTCTCATTTATGGGATCTCCACCTCTACTGGGAGCACAACCTCCATGCCCGTAAACAAGAGAGAAATGGGTTGCCCCTATTGAAGTGCGGACAGATGTACGATACCCATGCAAGGCAAATGGCAGCATCTCATACCACTCCTTATACATAACAACCATCTTCTGGATAATCTTCTTGATATTCTTATTTGCAGCTTCAACGGCCCCATTCATCTTGGGTCTATAAGGAGAAGAATTATTATGTGCTATCTTGAACTCGCTGCACAGCTCTTTCATCACCTTGTTGTTCAAGTTAGATCCATTATCAGTAATGATCTTATCCGGCACACCATAACGGCATATGAGTTAATTCTTGATAAAACTCACAACCACCTGCCTGGTCACATTTGCATATGACGCCGCTTCGACCCACTTGGTGAAGTAATCAATTGCTACGAGAATAAATTTGTGACCGTTCGACGCTTTCGGCTCTATCATGCCAATCATGTCAATTCCCCACATGGAGAAAGGCCATGATGATGAAATCACATTCTGAAGTGTCGGGGGAATATGAATCTTATCCGTATAAATTTGACACTTATGGCGTTTCTTCATATATTTGCAGCAGTCAGACTCCATTGTCAGCCAATAGTAGTCTACTTTCAATATCTTTCTAGCCATGGCATGCCCGTTGGAATGAGTACCAAACGAACCCTCATGGACCTCGGTCATTAACAGGTCTACTTCGTGTCTATCCACGCATCTGAGCAGAACCATGTCGAAATTCCTCTTATAAAGCACTTTGCCATTGAGGTAAAAACTGCCTGATAATCTCCTCAAAGTCTTTCTATCTTTCACAGATGCCCCAGGCGGGTAAATCTGGCTCTGAAGAAAGCACTTGATATCATAATACCATGGCTTGTCATCTTGTACCTCCTCTACTGCGAATACATGAGCTGGCCTGTCCAAGCGTATCACGGTGATATTGGGAACTTCATTCCAAAGTCTTACCACAATCATTGAAGCAAGTGTAGCAAGAGCATCCGCCATCTGATTCTCATCTCGAGGAATATGATGGAAGTCAACCTCAATAAAGAACGTTGAAATCCTCCTCGCATAATCTCTATATGGGATGAGGTCGGGCTGATTCGTCTCCCATTCTCCCTTAATCTGATTAACAACAAGAGCCGAATCACCACAAACATCAAGATGTTTGATCCTAAGATCAATACATTCTTCCAATCCCATAATACAAGCCTCATACTCAGTCATATTATTTGTGCATTTGAAAGTTAGCCTTGCTGTAAAAGGAAAATGTGTGCCCTGAGGAGTAATAATAACTGCCCCAATACCATTTCCATATTGATTTACAGCACCAACAAACACCATGCTCCAACGGGAACTAGGCTCTGGCCCTTCATCGAGCGTAGGCTCATCGCAATCTTTCATTTTCAAATACAGAATTTCCTCATCCGGGAAGTCATACTAAACTGACTGATAATCCTCAATCGGTTGGTGTGCCAAGTGGTCAGCCAAGATACTACCCTTTATAGCCTTCTGAGCTCGATACTCAATATCATACTCAGATAACAACATCTGCCAACGGGCAATCCTCCCAGTTCTCAAAGATATACTTGATTGGATCCATTTTGGATATCAACCAAGTCGTATGATTCAACATATACTGGCGTAAGCGCTTAGCAGCCCAAGCCAAAGCACAGCATGTCTTCTCAAGCATCGAGTATCGAGACTCACACTAAGTGAACTTCTTACTCAAGTAGTAAATAGCATATTCTTTGTTCCCTGATTCGTCTTGCTGACCAAGGACACAACCCATTGAGTCTTCAAGAACCGTCAGATACATAATCAATGGTCTCCCTTCCACAGGTGGAGACAGAATCGGAGGCTCAGACAAATACTCTTTAATACTGTCAAAGGCCTTTTGGCAGTCCTCGGTCCAATCATGAGACTGATCTTTTCGGAGGAGCTTGAATATCGGCGCACATGTGGCAGTCATGTGGGATATAAATCTGGAGATGTAATTCAAGCGGCCAAGAAAACCTCGGACTTGCCTCACAATTTTGGGCGCAGGCATCTCTTGTATTGCTTTGACCTTTGCAGGATCAACCTCAATACCTCTCTCGCTGACGATAAAGCCCAATAACTTGCCAGAACGGACTCCAAATGTACACTTGTTCGGATTCAGACGAAGCTTATACTTCCTCAAACGCTGAAAAAGCTTCAACAAGTGCTCTACATGTTCAACTTCCGTTCTTGACTTTGCAATCATATCATCAACATATACCTCGATCTCCTTGTGCATCATATCATGAAACAAGGTAGTCATAGCTCATTGATACATGGCTTCGGCGTTCTTCAAACCGAAGGGCATCACTAGATAACAGAATGTTCCCCAAGGTGTGATGAATGTTGTCTTCTCCATATCCTCGGGTGCCATTTTAATATAATTATATCCGGAAAATCCATATGACAAAGTTGCTAGAATCCTCTATATCCTCTTCCAAAATAGTAGCGGCTTCCTCATCTTGACCGGTGTGGATGAATCCACCATTCTTGAACAGCCCATGCTTATTGAAGACGCCAGAAGAATACCCTATGCCAGCCCGGGATTTGTTGTCTTCCAGCTTAATCATTTGCCCCAATCCAACAGTTGTACCATGCTCAATGGCCAACTTAGCATCTTTATAGGACGCAAATGAAGAAGTTCCATTCTTAATAGGCTCAGCAATAGATAAAGCTTGGAACGGAGTTCCAACTTCATCCTCAGCGTCTATATAAGAGAAGGAAGACAAATGGCTAACCAGGATAGCCTTTTCTCCCCCTACAACCACCAACTTCTTGTTTTTAACAAACTTCAATTTCTGGTGTAGGGTGGATGTCACGGCGCCTGCCTCGTGAATCCACGGTCTGCCCAATAGACAGCTATACGATGGGTGAATGTCCATGACCTGGAAGGTGATCTGGAAATCACTTGGTCCAATTTTGACTGGGAGTTCAACATCTCCAATCATAGTTTTGCGAGACCCATCGAAAGCTTTCACCACCACTTCACTCTGCCTCATGGGAGGCCCCTCATATGATAATTTAGCAAGAGTGGACTTTGGAAACACATTCAATGATGACCCAGTGTCCACCAGCACATTGGACATGGCATCATCTTTGCAACTCATGGAAATGTGTAGTGCCGAATTATGGTCTCTTCCCTCCTCTGGGAGATCAGCATCACAAAAACTCAAGTTGTTACAAGCGGTGATGTTTGCAACAATACTGTCAAATTGTTCTATTGTGACATCATGATCTACATATGCCACATCCAACAACTTCTGCAGAGCTTCTCGGTGTGGTTCTAAATTCATCAGCAAGGATAGTACAAAGATCTTTGATGGCGTCTGTAGAAGTTGATCTACCATGTTGTACTCACTTCTTTTGATGAGCCTCAGCATCTCATCACAGTCTTCTTTCGCATTGCCATTCTGGCCACCAGCGACAGGAGCTCTTACAACGGAGGTAGGTTTGGTGACAAGTGTCGGATTCGGAGCATTAACAGCATTCCCAATCGGGCGTTTAGCATAATCAGCAGCATCAGCCCTTCGAACATCAGCTTGAGGTTTTGGCGGAGCCGAGAAGACACGACCGCTATGGGTCAGGCCGCTGACGTCGGCAATCTTAACAACAGAGGTAGAAGGCAGGGGCACCTCTTTCCCATCCTTTAATGCTACAACATTGTAGCGATAGGGGACCGCCTTCTCAGAAGAGTATGGCACAGGGCCATCCGATTTAATGGTCAAAGAAGGAGAAACCTTTTGCTTGCTACCATCGTACTTGATAATAACAGGCTCAGGGATCCGAAATACCGGAGAAATTACATTGACTTCATCAGCATCTTCATCAACATTTCTATTCTGAAGTATCTCAATGACTTCTTCATCCAGCATTTCTTGAACATCTTTGCGGACTTGGCGACATCCTCTTTGATTGACAGTGCAAACTCGGCATCTATCGTGGTCGTGCTCGTAATGACTATAATCACACAGTAGTCTATGCATCTCGACCAGAGATTGTCGAATATGGCTGACATATTTGACTTTGTATTTACCAGGGCAGCCCTGGACCATGTTGACAGATTTCCCATGCTCGTGCAATGGGTTCTTCTTTACATTAGGACCTACGTCCTTGAAACACAAAATACCACATCTCATAAGGTCTTGAACCTTGGTCTTCAGTAGGTAGCAGTTTTCCACGTCATGTCCGGGAGCACCGGAATGATAAACACAGTGTAATTCGGGCTTTTACCACCACTGAGGGTTGGTGGGTATAGTCGGTGGGTCTCGTGGAGTAATCAATTTCCTCTCTATCAAAGAGGGATACAATTCAGCATAAGTCATGGGAATAGGATCGAAGGTGACCCTCTTCCTCTCATAGCTTGTACTGGCTTGATTACTGTTTCGAGGCTGGTAGGCCTGCTGTTGTTGTTGATATTACGGATGTTGTTGTTGCTGATTATTGGGGTGATGTTGATACTGCTGATTGTCTCTGAAGATAGGTGCTATGTGAGCCACCTGATGCTGGTTACCGGCAGGACGCACGGTCTTCCTCCTCACAGAGGGTCTTCTTGGTTTAACATGGGAGGTCACAACATGTGCCTCGCCATCTTTCTTCTTTCCAAACGTCCCATACCGTTTGGCAGAAGAGCCTTCTTCTCTGGTCAGGCACCATTCCCTGACTCCCTCTTCCAGACGCATCCTCATGTTCACCATCTCGGTGAAGTCAGAAGGAGCGTTGGCAATCATCCGCTCGTAATAAAAAGAACTCAAGGTCTTCAGAAAGATCTTGGTCATTTCTTTCTCCTCCAGCGAGGGCACAATCTGTGTTGCTACCTCTCGCCACCTCTGGGCGTATTCTTTGAAAGTTTCCTTGTCCTTCTGAGACATGGCTCTCAATTGATCCCTATCGGGAGCCATATCCACGTTATATTTGTATTGCTTGACGAAGGCCTCACCAAGGTCATTGAAGGATCGGATGTTCGCGCTGTCCAAGCCCATATACCATCTTAGGGAAGCACCAGACAAACTGTCCTGGAAGTAGTGAATAAGCAGTTGATCATTGTCGGTCTGAGTTGACATCTTCCTGGCATACATGACTAGGTGGCTGAGAGGGCAAGTATTTCCCTTGTACTTTTCAAAGTCAGGTACCTTGAACTTTACAGGGATTTTGACATTAGGGACCAAACAGAGTTCAGTAGCAGACTTGCCGAAAAGGTCTTTTCCTCGAAGAGTTTTCAATTCCTTGCGGAGCTCAAGAAATTGGTCATTCAGCATCCATATTTTCATAAACATCTGGGCCCTCAGACGGCTCAGAATGATAGATGGTGTCGTCTACTCTGGGCATAGTATGCACGACAGGAGGAGGAACGACTAGGATCGGGCTAGATGCCGGTAGAGAAGCAAAGGTAGGTGCAGGACCCTCAGGCATGTAGTTGGGAGGCATCCCCCACGGAAACCCGGCTGGCATGGCTGTTGGTGCAAAGTGGGCGCTGGCTACAGGCATAGTTGAAGAGACAATCTCGGAGATGACTGTCCTCTGGGGAGGAGTTGAAGGTGTCGGAGACGATTGGCTTTGGGCAGCCATGAATGACTCCATCAGGGCAGTCAATCTGGCTACTTACTCCTTAAGTTCACGGTTCTCTTGCTCCAAATGATCCATTAGTCTTAATGCGTTGGCTTGGGTGTAGTACCGGTGAGTCAGCTTACCTTCAAAATAAATGGAGAACACAGAGTTAGACCATTGAACAAGAATCCTGGAGCAAAACCTGCTTATGCACATGATGCATGCAATGCATATGATTTAATTTTTATATCAGAGGAACTTTAGAGTCTTATTTGCAAATATTGGAAATATTAAACATTTAGACATTTATGGAAACCCCATATCAATAATATCGGGAAAATATTTTTACACCAAAGAAGTACAGTCTGGGTAACCAAATACAATACAAGAGAGAAGGAAAATGAACATCCTATGGAACCCTAGAAGCAATCATCTAAAGCTCTGGAGACTGGAAGATAATATGCACGAAGCCTCTTCACCTCCTTCTCGTAGGCTGCCTCCATGTCTGCCTTCTCTTTGGCGGGTCGATCATACTTCCACTCCCAAAACTTGGAAGACTGAGGAAGTAGAGAGGTCCATGCATCATCAGGATCATCAATAACCTGGTGCTCGAGGAACTCTATCAAAGCATATTTCTCCCTGATCTGCTGAAGTAACTCCTCTCGTTCACGGATCCAAGCACGCGAACGGTCTTCGTCTCTCAACTCCTCTACTCCTTGGTCAGGGAGGGTTGAAGGCCCAGCCACGACCAAAGGTGTAGGTCTTGGATACTCATAAGGCATGAGGTACTCGGAAGCTCTCCTCCTAACCCAAGAAGTGTAAGGCTCCAAAGCGATGCAATTCTTCAGACCTATCTCCTTCCTTCCTTTCCTATGGATCTTGCGCCAAGCGCGGACCATCCTGACCTTTAAGCCTTGGGGATATTTACCCTCCTGAAAGAACGCACCCTCTAATAGAATGTTATTAGGTTTATCCTTTAGGGGGAACCCAAGCTGACGACGTGCCAAAATAGGGTTGTAGTTAATCCCACCACATGTACCAAGAAGAGGCACATTGGAGAATTCACCACAAGAGTCAATAATCTGCACACCATAATATACACGGTTGTACCAAAAGATATCATCATTAGTAAGAGACATAAGTCTCGTGGACCACTGTAGACATCCTTTGTTCTCCTTGAAGGCGACCGTCTGCGGCAAGTGCGAAATAAACCACTCGTACAGCAGAGGCAAACAACACACAATGGTACCACCACCCTTTGCATTCCTCATATGCAAATAAAAGTAAGTGTCACCCAACAGAGTCGGAACGGGATTAAGAGTAGAGAAAATCCTAATAGCGTTCACATCCACAAACTTGTCGATGTTGGGGAATAACACTAGCCCATAGATGAGAAGTACAAATATGGCCTCAAATGCGTCCTCACTCATGGCCTTCCCATACATAGTAGCTTGAGCAATGAGGAACTCAAAAGGGAGACCTTGAATTCCACCTTTGGTAGTCATATGAGCACCAACCAGAGATTCATCTATATGCAACATATCAGCAATCTCTTGAGAAGTAGGAACGCTCTCTAAGCCACTGAACGACAACTGCTCTAGAATAGGTATACCCACAAGGTAGACATACTCCTCAAGCATGGGCAAAAGCTGGAAATCTGGAAATGTGAAGCAACGGTACAAGGGATCATAGAACTGCACCAATACACTCATCAATCCTTCGTCCACTTGAGTAGTCATAACAGATAGAAGCTTCCCAAAACGAGCCTTGAAACCCAAGGGATCTAATACATAGGATGTCAAATTCCTTAGCTCTTTCAAGTCGGGGTGTCTGAAACTGTACTTCTTTGTATTCCTTCTTTGTCTTTCCATGTCTGAAAATTTGCAAATAGACCTCTTAAGTTCCTTGAAAATTTTCTCATTATTCGATGATTTGAATGCAAATGGGTGCATGAATGCATGAATGCAACAATCACACTCAAGGATCAAGCAAAGCACACCAAACAAAGGTCATGGGATGGATCATATCATCCTTAATATCAATCATCCGTTTTGGTGGATTATGGTTTACACCTTATCAACACCCAAGTTCCATTGATATTAAGGATACAAGAACGGATCAACCATGAATCAAGGGTTTGTTGCAAGTCACGAGCATGGAGTCTCGGTTAAGGACCACCCAAAAGGGAGTGTACTAGGGTTTAAACCTGCCAAACATGTTCTACAAGAGAGACTCTTATGAGTGTAGTATCGCGTAACAATCGTATCAAATCTTACACTTGAACGACTTTCGCACTACATCCTAAGAATAGGCCAAGATGGGCTTGGTAAACTAAGGTCATTGGCTTCTAAGGTCTATATTGGAAAGAGTAATGTCTAACCACAACTACTTGTGTGACATTATTGATCCCAACATGACCTCCATCAAGTGAATGGGCTTGCAAGTCAACTTGCTAAGGAATAACTCCACACAAGTCAACAAGACTATGCCATTCTCCTATCCTAAGTGCACTCGAGTTCGGGTATAGAACTCATCTCACAAAGATCACCAAGCATACAAGGAATTAATATTCAAGCAATTCAACCATTACATACAATACAGTAATCCCAAATTGCACAAAAATATGTCACAAAATAATATACACAACAATACAACAATCATGAAAAGTAGGCAAAACCCAATAGGCAAATTCTCCCCAGCAGAGTCGCCACTTTTCTGTAGCGGGGTATTCGTTACCATTAGAGATATTGACTAAATCTAAGGTAAACCATACAAGTCGAGTCGCCACCGTACTTCTACTTATCCAAAAGAATGGTTAGAAAGCGAACAAAAACCTAAAAGTTTTATCGAATCAAAAACTAGTAAAAATGTCAAAGATCGGGGTAAGGGGGTTGGTTATGCAATGGGAAGGTTTTAAACACCCAAAACATCCTAGGTACTCCTAGGGAGCCCTTTTCACATTTGTTGTAAGGTTGGTATTTTATGAAAATTTGTTTGTGCAAACATGATTGAAGAGATGAGAAGAGAATATACAAGTTATTTACATTTTGTGTTTGAATGGATAAACCCATTGCCTACGTACCATCTTAAAAAAAGATTAGGATCAAAACCTCGTAGTTCGGGGTAAAAAATCTCAAAAAAATGAGTTGGTGAATTGATTGGTCCAAAAGCCTTAAGGTCTTTTGTTATCCAAGGGAGAAAACTCAACCTAAAAACCACAAATCCACCATGTGAGGATAGCTTCAACATGCTAGTGAGGGGTTAACCCTATAATAAGCATGGAAAACTCATTGTCCATCACTAAGGATATAGGTGAGTATTACATCTACCTCAAGGATAACTCAAACTTAATAGCTAAAGGTTATGAAAAGTTTTGATTAAGAAAGTGGCCATTGAAACCAATAAAACATTTGAATGGGTTATATTTACCAATGAAAAGTATTTACAAAATATGGTCAAAGTTGACTTAAAAGTTCAATTCAAAATAAGTGTTATGAAAAGAAAGTTTGAAAATCAAAAGCATAAGGCTTAGGTTTCTAATGTTTGAAAACAAATGTTAAATGTTTGCACAAAAGTTTTGGCTTGGGTTAGAGTGGAGGGAAGAAGAAGAATGGCTAAAGTCCTAATCATACAAGAGATAAGGGATAAGAAACAAGACCATAAATGGAGTTCCTCTCTTGAGATCATATTGATGATCCAAGTATCTCCCATCCTTTGGAATATGCAAGCAAAATAATTGTAAGCTCAAGCAATCAACATAATTAAACAAGCTCTTAGAAGATCCCCAATGACTCTTGTATCTTTCACTTTTGGAAGGACATGGCAATGGTTCTTCCATTTGAACTCACATAGGATCCCCTACACACATCAAAAAGTTTTATGAAGTAAATCAAGAATGAACAAGAGTGACTTTAGACGTTTGGTCCTTTTAATCCATCTTCAATATTAAGGTCCTTTTACTCCAATTTTGCATAGGGAAAGTCCTAGAAACTAAGTTCATTTGTCCATTTCTTTGCATTTGGTCCACAACAATCAAAACAAAACATAAGCACAATAATATATACACAATTATGTGCTCAAGTGAGCAAAAGGCAAATTGCATTAACATAAACATGTGCTCAAATGAGCAAAGGAAAAAGAAAATGAATAATATGTACAAGAATAGTAAATTACAAAAATGTAAAGAGCAATAAGTAAATGTTAATGGTTAATGGTTAGTGTTAATAGTTAGTGTGCCATAAGTCAAATTTAGCGCTATGTTAAGCAATCGTAATTGAACTTATGTAGAAGTCACAACTATCTGAGGCCGGTCAATAATAATGTAGGCAACAACACAAGTTAGAGGTCTTGATTAGTGAATCAAACTCCAACAACTTGCCATGCCAAAAAGAAGATGAGAAATGATCTTGTATTGATTTAGGTTCTTTGCATGATTTAGGAAGCAACCTATCCTTAATGCAAAGTCATTCACTTGATCCATGATCAAGATGAATTAGATTTGAATCAAGGAAGATTAAACCTCCATGTATCAATGCTAACCACCAATCTTTAACTCATTGATCAAAAAAAAGAAAAGAAGAAGAAGAAGAATTAAAGTGCATTAATGGAAATGGTATGTATTAATCAACAAGCATTGACCAAAGATAGAGAAGATCAAGGTTAAACAATAGAAAACAGAAGCAAGATGAAGATTAGGAATCAAGAAACAAATAAAATATTTTTGGCATTTTTAATATTTAAAATAAAACTTGAATTAAAATAATAAAAGAAAGGTCAAACTTCAAATTCACTTCAAATCAACTTTGAAAAGTCCAAGTGAATTATCCCAAGTTCAACAAGGTCAAACAAAGTTTGACAAGAAATTTCAGCATTTTTTGAAGTCAGAAACTATTTTAAATCAATTAAAAATGCATAAAAATAACCTAATTGAACTAAACTCTCAAATAAATCTCAAATCAATTAATAAATTGATGAAAATATTTTTCATAGATCTATCATCATTCAAAGAGGTTGGAAAAATATTTTTGTATTTTTTGGACATCAAAAACTATTTTAAATGAATTAAAGATAACCAGAAAAGAGAAAAATACTAAAAAATATCAAATGATAAAATAAAATATATTAAAAATCATTTTTGGAAAGTAGAAATTAAAAGGAGAAGAATGAAATTGGTCCCATAATTTTTGGACCAATAATGAGAGAGATATGAATTTTTAAAATGAAATAGAATTAAAAGAAATAAAAGAAATTAAAATCAGAAATTAGAAAATAGGAAAAAGCGTGAGCCATTGGATCTGAGCTCATTAATTGAGTTGGCAAATCAAAGAGTCCACAAGCGCGCGTCCACCAAACACCAAGGTCAATGAGATACACGCGGCCTTTAATAAAGTCATAAGATTGGACGCTTAGGATTAGATCTGGAAAAACAAATGGAAGGCATAGATCTAATATGGAGACCAGACGGTGGCCAGCGCCACCGTCTTCTCTGGCCAAACTCCGGCCAAGCCAAAAATTGCAGAACTTAAAATAGCAACCAAAATGCACGATCCAGGCATCATTCGAGAGCTTGAGTGATGTACATCACCCCTGTACCACTCAGTTCCATTCTAGATCTCTAGATTGAGAGAAATCAGAAGTGGAAATTATGTGGTGTTCATATGAACTTCATGATTTTCAAAAATTGAAAGCATAACAATGTTTCCTCTATGCAGAGGACTTCAGATCACACAATAACAAAGCAAATAGAGCACTATACAAGCTGGTTCGAAGCAAATAATAGTTGAAGTAAACCTTTGAATTGCAAGGCTTGGAGTTAATATCTTTGGATGCTTTTGCTAACAGTAGACACTAGGGATCAAGGAGAGAAGGTTTAGGAACTTTGAGATCTGAAGATTGATCAATGAAATCAAAATTCAGATCTGAAAAATTTGAAGAGAAATGAAATAGTTCCTTTAGTGATGGCTAGAATTTCAGTTCAGCAGCAATTGGGACGCCTTAAGGTTGTGAAAATGAGAGGCCAAGGCATTGTATTTATAGCTGAGCAAGGCTGAATTGCATGATCAAATCATGTGCATGGATGGAAAGGGCCTCCATGCATGGGCCTGTACAGGCGCATGGAGGGCCCAATTCCACTTGGAAATGGAAGCTTATGCATGATGTAAGTAGAATGGACGTGCAGATTGGATTGTATTAGCTCATGCATGGCAATTGAAATGATTTTCAAAAAATGCACTATTACATTCAAGTCATCGAAAATGCCATATAAAAACTTAAAATGCAACCTTATGAGTAATGTTTGGAAAGCTTATTGTATAAGTAACAAATGTTATGTTGATCAAAACTCCATTTGGGCCTTGGAAATTAGTGAAAATTGAACTTGAAGTGTAGGGTGCAAAACATGCATATGTGAGATTTTCAAAATTGGCCAAAGTTCAAGCCCTTCTGTCTCAATGATAAAAGCTCCAAATGATAAAACCTTCAACATCAAAGTTGTATATATTTTCAATACAATCAATTTGGACTCAAAATTTGCATAATTTGGATTTTTTGTGAGGAAGTTATGGGCACTTGAAGTTGGACTTTTTCACATTTCAATGCATTTGGTCCAAAGTGACCTATAATGTTTTGCATTATCACATGTATTTCTTTTGAGATTGTGCAATTTTTCTCAACATAACATTTGAATTATACATCTTAAGCTTTCCAATGCCTTTGATCTCACCTTAAAAGCATGAAAAATGAAGGAGTTATGTCCTTGAGAAGTTGACCCAAAATTAGGGTTTCAGTCAAAATGACCTATAATGTCTTGGAATGGATGATGACCTTCCAAGCTTTAAATCAATTTTTGATGAACATGAAAGTTGTTCGTATGGTCCTTAATACACTTTTTTATCTTGGGATAATCTCCATTTGATAAACACATAAAAAGTTAGGTCTTAGTGTATTTCAAAATAGTCAGATGAATTGACTGATCAACTTCTCAAGTCCATATCTCATATCTTGATGAATTGATGATTGAAGACACTCAAATAAGTTCTAATATGCATGAAATGATGAATTAAAGAACTTCCCTTGATTGCATTTGACCATAGGTTGAGGTTGCTTCATGAGCAAGGCACAATTGATGAACAAATGAATTAGGGTTTCCTTGGGAAACAAGCCTCAAACCCTTTGATTTGCTTTGATCAAAATGATGAATTTAGAAACTTGGGAGGCATTTTTGATGGATGAGAGCTTAGGGAACCATTGTCATGTTTGCTTTCATCTTCTCTTGACCATATCAATGCATATAAGATCTCCTAGAAGCTTTTGACCTTGTGATTGCTCAAGCTACAAACAAGAATGTTAGTGACATATTTTTGTGCTTTTTCTTAGTGAATAAAAATGAGAAAAGAAATGATATATATTTCAAGCATGATTGGTGATCTCAAACCAACTCACAAGAGGTCCCACCCAAAGGCAAAGGGAACCAATATGCTTATGATCCTTGAGGCAATGTAAATGCAATGTTATGATGTCATGAGCGATCTTAGGGTCAAAATTAGGGTCTTACAGGTGGTATACACCATTATCAACATGAGAATAACTTATGACACTTTGCATAACATTCTATATAGTATTCTCATAGCGGGTCAATCCAGTATAAATATTACTCTTAATATTCATACCTATGTTTAAGACTTGATAACTCCTTATCCATGATCCATGAGATGTGATCATCAGTCTATATACATAATAGTCTTAATGCTTTAATGTTATCCCACTTCACAATAAAGCTCGACTACGGATACTTTAAGAATAGTGTCCTTATGTTTAATGTGATCTCATGACTAAGTCACACTTGATACATTAAACGGACTATCTATTCCAGGGACTTTATTAAACAAACATAATAAAGAAAAAGCCTTTTATTATTAATAAATAATTCGGTACAAGTACCAAAAGTATTGGCCTCTAGGGCTTACACCAACAAGTCTAGACATGGATTTGTCATTGATATTCACTTTGTATCAGATCATTAATGTTATTTGTATTATTTAATAGGTTGAGACATCGTCGATTAAACAATACGATAAAAATTGCAATACCGTCTTAGACATGAGCGGTATAGATGAGCGATACATGGTTATGTTGGTTATAAATGAAGTTCACATGCTTGATTAATCAAATACATACAAAATAGGCTGATGAAATCTAGTCTTGATATGCTTTTTAAATGTTAAACTTTCAAAATATTTTTTTCGTTGTTACTTATTTTCATGTGAACAATACTTTTACCAATCAAAAACCATTTGAAACCCTTGCTTAAAGCACAAGTTAAACTGTAGAACAACAGTTATATCAAACCAATCCATGTGGAGACGATAAAACAAATACTCACCGAAATACACTTTCAAAAATTGTGCGGGGGCGCGAAAAGAGTTTGATGTGTTGAGATTGGTTTTAAACAACTAGTAAAGAAAAAAAACGTGTTTTACTTTGCATAATAAACATTGTTCATCATCTTCACATAACATAAAAAATTGCAAATATAGATAAGCAAACCCAATCATTTAAAAAACAATATGAGTGACAACAACTTTTCCACTCTAAATACCTATAATGAAAACACAACAGTAAAAACATGGAAGAGTCGAAGGACATACGGTGAGAATGATACCTTCACGTTTGAGGGATTCTCGCTACGTACGCTTTCCGGTGAGCATGGTAGAGTAAGATGACCACCACAAGCGTATGAAGGTGGTGGCAATTTGCACTGTTTTTCTGGCCGTTTTTTATGATTGGATGAGCTTTGAGCTTAAAGGTGGAGGAAAGAGTTTGTTGAGTTAACATGATGAGGATGGTTGTGTTTTAGACGATGGAAGTGGGTATTTTATGGTGTTGTTGAAGCTGTTGTGGTTGTTGTTATGGTGAGTGTGTTATAGTGATGATGGATATAGTGTTTGGAGTTTGATATAGGTGAGAGAGATGAGTGGTGCAACCAAGGGTTTGTTTGATGAAGTAGGAGTGTGTTAAGGTGGTTTGCAAGGTTTGTTGAAGGTTTGCGTGGCTGGGGGTTCATGCAGAGAGCATATACGTAGAAAAGAGGAGATAAGATGGTGGAGTTAGTATGGTTTGTTGAAGAAGGTGGTGGCATGGTGATTAATTCTGGCGACGTTGACATTAGGAGGAAGGAGTTGGATGGTGAAGTTGTGTGATTTTAAAGAGAGATTTAAAATTAGTGAAAAGTGGAACTGCGAGTTTGTAGTGGTCTTGAGGTGTTTCACGATGGTGGTACTATTGTGTTTGATGGAAGAAAGGTGATGATCACAAGTGGATGAAGGAAAAGGGCTACATTGAACATAATGACCATTTCTCCACCAATTCTGGATTCGATGTATTTGAAGCTTTGGTTGACGACAACAAGAATCTCTGATGTATGATAGTTGTAGAACATAGTCTTGTCAGGATGCAGTTACTTGCCAAATCCCTAATTTTTGCCTAGATTGCCTCAGGATGAGGTACTCAATCTAGCGAGATACAAATATTCATTTTTTATGTCTCTAACTTTTGCCTGGACCGCCCTTTCGGGTTTTCAATCCACCGAGACACTCATTTTTGCCTAAGTCGCCCCTTCGGGTTTTCAACTTAGCGAGCTATTCTGTTTTTATTTCTAGGCGAAGTATTTCTTGACTGCATCTGAAATCACAGGACGAGTGAAATCCTCCCCATCCATAGTTGTAAGTATCAATGCACCGCCTGAAAAGGCTCTCTTAACAACATATGGACCTTCATAGTTTGGAGTCCACTTGTCCCTGGAATCGGGCGCGAAAGACAAGACTTTCTTGAGCACAAGGTCACCTTCTCGGAACACACGAGGCTTGACCTTCTTATCAAAAGCTTTCTTCATTATCTGCTGATACAACTGACCATGGCACATGGCAGTCAATCTCTTCTCTTCTATCAAATTCAGCTGGTCATAACGACTCTGAACCCATTCAGCATCAGTCAACTTGGCCTCCATCAAGACTCTCATTAATGGGATCTCCACCTCTACTGGGAGTACGGCCTCCATGCCATAAACAAGAGAGAAAGGGGTTGCCCCTGTTGAAGTGCGGACAGACGTGCGATATCCATGTAAAGCAAATGACAACATCTCATGCCAATCCTTATACGTGACAACCATCTTCTGGATAATCTTCTTGATGTTCTTGTTAGCAGCTTCAACAGCCCCATTCATCTTGGGTCTATAAGGAGAAGAATTATGGTGTGCAATCTTGAACTCACTACACAGTTCTTTCATGATTTTGTTATTCAAGTTAGATCCATTATCAGTAATGATCTTATCTGGCACACCATAACGGCATATGAGTTGATTCTTGATAAACTTCATGACCACCTGCCTAGTCACATTTGCATACGATGCCGCTTCAACCCACTTAATAAAGTAATCGATTTCTACGAGAATAAATCTGTGCCCATTAGATGCTTTTGGCTCTATCATGCCAATCATGTCAATTCCCCGCATGGAGAAAGGCCATGGAGATGAAATCACATTCAAAAGTGTCGGAGGAATATGAATCTTATCCGCGTAAATCTGACACTTATGGCATTTCTTCACATATTTGCAGCAGTCAGACTCCATTGTCAGCCAATAGTAGTCTGCTCTCAACATCTTTCTAGCCATGGCATGTCCATTCGAATGAGTACCAAATGAACCCTCATGGACCTCAGTCATCAACAGGTCTGCTTCGTGTCTATCCACGCATCTGAGCAGAACCATGTCAAAAATTCTCTTATAAAGCACTTCGCCGTTGAGGTAGAAACTGCCTGACAATCTCCTCAAAGTCTTCCTATCTTTTACAGATGCCCCAGGCGGGTAAATTTGGTTCTGAAGGAAACACTTGATGTCATAATACCATGGCTTGTCATCTTTCGCTTCTTCTACTGCAAATACATGAGTTGGTATGTCCAAGCGCATCACAATGATATTGGGGACTTCATTCGAAAGTTTTACCACAATCATTGAAGCTAGCGTAGCGAGAGCATCTGCCATCCGATTCTCATCTCGAGGAATATGATGGAAGTCAACCTCAGTAAAGAACGTCGAAATCCTCCTTGCATAATCTCTATATGGAATGAGACCAGGCTGATTCGTTTCCCATTCACCCTTACTCTGATTAACAACGAGGGCCGAATTACCATAAACATCAAGATGTTTGATCCTAAGATCAATGCATTCCTCCAATCCCATAATACAGGCCTCATACTCAGCCATATTATTCGTGCATTTGAAAGTTAGCCTTGCTGTAAAAGGAATATGCATGCCCTGAGGAGTAATAATCACTGCCCCAATACCATTTCCATACTGATTTACAGCGCCATCAAACACCATACTCCATCTGGAACCAGGCTCTGGCCCTTCATCGAGTGTAGGCTCATCGCAATCTTTCACTTTCAAATACAGAATTTCCTCATCCGAGAAGTCATACTAAACTGACTGATAATCTTCAATAGGCTGATGTGCCAAATGGTCAGCCAAGATACTACCTTTAATAGCCTTCTGAGCTCGATACTCAATATCATACTCAGATAACAACATCTACCAACGGGCAATTCTTCCTGTTAAAGCAGGCTTCTCGAAGATGTACTTGATTGGATCCATTCTGGATATCAACCAAGTCGTATGATTTATCATATACTGGCGTAAGCGCTTAGCAGCCCAAGCCAAAGCACAGCATGTCTTCTCAAGCATTGAGTATCGAGACTCACAATCAGTGAACTTCTTACTCAGGTAGTAAATAGCATACTCCTTCTTCCATGATTCGTCTTGCTGACCGAGGACACAACCCATTGAGTCTTCAAGAACAGTTAGATACATGATCAAAGGTCTTCCTTCCACAGGCAGAGATAGAATCGGAGGTTCAGACAGATACTCTTTAATACTGTCGAAAGCTTTTTGGCAAACCTCGGTCCAATCATGAGACTGATCTTTCCGGAGGAGCTTGAATATTGGCGCACATGTGGCAGTCATGTGAGATATGAATCTGGAAATATAATTCAAGCGGCCAAGAAAGCCTCAGACTTGTTTCTCAGTTTTTGGCACAGGCATCTCTTGTATTTCTTTGACCTTTGCAGGATCAACCTCAATACCTCTTTCACTAACGATAAAGCCCAATAACTTGCCGGAACGGACTCCAAATGTACACTTGTTGGGATTCAGACGAAGCTTGTACTTCCTCAAACGCTGAAAAAGCTTCAACAAATGCTCTACATGTTCAACTTCCGTTCTTGACTTAGCAATCATATCGTAAACATATACCTCAATCTCCTTGTGCATCATATCATGAAACAAGGTGGTCATAGCTCGTTGATACGTGGCTCCGGCGTTCTTCAAACCGAAGGGCATCACTCGATAACAGAATGTTCCCCAAGGTGTGATGAATGTTGTCTTCTCCATATCCTCGGGTGCCATCTTGATCTGGTTATATCCGGAAAATCCATCCATAAATGAGAAGACATTGAATTTAGCTGTATTGTCTACCAACATATCAATGTGTGGTAGAGGAAAATCATCTTTCGAACTAGCTTTATTCAAGTCTCTATAGTCCACACACATCCGGACTTTTCCATATTTCTTGGGCACGGGCACAATATTGGCCACCCATTGAGGATATGTAGAAGTCACCAGAAACCCTGCATCAATTTGCTTCTGAACTTCTTCTTTGATTTTCACTACCATATCAGGGTGAGTTCTTCTGAGCTTCTGCTTCACAGGCACGCACTCAGGCTTCAAAGGTAAGAAATGTTGCACAATATCAGTATCTAGACCTGGCATGTCTTCATACGACCAAGCGAAGACGTCAACATATTCTCGTAGCAATTCAATCAACCTCTTCTTAACAGTTTCTTCAAGGAGTGCCCCAATCTTCACTTCACGAACACAATCCTCAGACCCCAAGTTGACTGTTTCCAGATTCTCGAGATGCGGCTGAATGATCTTCTCTTCATGCTCAAGTAGACGGGTAATCTCGTCAGGAATCTCTTCAACATCATCTTCTTCCGCCTCAAATACAGGGAACTCAAAATTGGGAGATGGTGTTGGATCATTATGTTCAATGGGTTTGATCAACCTGCATAATGATTTTGGATATGAAAAGCTTTAGAATTCAAACAAGGCAATCATTATGCAGATGAAAAGATTGATTTTATTTTATTTTTTAGGGTTTTATGTGATCACCAATTTCATGCAAAAAAGCAAAAAGGGAAAATAATTGGAAAAACAAACATTTAACATTACTTTATTGAATGAAAATATCATTTTATTTATGCGCCAACAATGTTATCACTCCTCCTTTTGACATGGGAGAAGGGTTTTTTAAACAAAATGATCATTACGTTGACTTATGGATAACTGTGGGAACATCCACAGCGACCCAATTGTTGCAGACCCCTCCAGGGATGATGAAATTGCCAGAATCCTCTGTATCTTCTTCCAAGACAGCATCAGCTTCCTCGCCTTGACTGGTGTGGATGAAACCTCCACTCTTGAATAACCCTTTGGTGTTGAAGACCCCAGAAGAAAAGCCTATGCCAGCCCGAGACTTATTGTCTTCTAGCTCAATCATTTTTCCTAAACCAGCAGTTGCGCCACACTCAATGGCCAACTTTGCATCTTTGTAGGAAGCAAATGAAGGAGTTCTCTTCTCAATAGGCTCAGCTATAGATAAAGCTTGGAAAGGAGTTCCAACTTCATCCTCAGCATCTATATATGAGAAGGAAGACAAATGGCTAACCAGGAGAGCTTTTTCTCCCCCTACCACTACCAATTTCTTGTTCTTCACGAATTTCAGTTTCTGGTGTAGGGTGGATGTCACAGCGCCCGCCTCATGAATCCATGGTCTGCCTAAGAGACAGCTATACGATGGGTGGATATCCATAACCTGGAAGGTAATCTGGAAATCACTTGGTCCAATTTTGACTGGGAGATCAACTTCCCCAATCACTATTTTACGCGACCCATCGAAAGCTTTCACAATATTTCCACTCTACCTCATGGGAGGCCCTTGATATGATAGTTTAGAAAGAGTGGTTTTTGGAAATACGTTCAGTGATGACCCAGTGTCTACCAGCACATTGGACATGGCGTCGTCTCTGCAGTTCATAGATATGTGTAAAGCCAAGTTGTGGTCTCTTCCCTCCTCGGGGAGATCAGAGTCACAGAAACTCAAGTTGTTACAAGCAGTAATGTTTGCAACAATGCTATCGAATTGTTCTATTGTGACATCATGATCTACATATGCCATATCCAATACCTTCTGCAGTGCCTCTCTATGTGGTTCTGAATTCAGAAGTAATGATAACACAGATATCTTGGATGGTGTTTGTAGAAGCTGGTCTACAACATTGTACTCACTTTTCTTGATGAGCCTCAGCATCTCATCGCAATCTTCTTTCTCATTGCCACTAGGGCCAACAGAAGTAGGAGTTATCAATGTAGAGGAGAGCTTAACAACAGGTGCCGGATTCGGAGTGCTCACAGCATTCCCAATTGGGCGTTCAACAAAATCAGCATTAGCCTGGGGCTTGGGAGGTGCTGAAAACACACGACCGCTGCGGGTCAAACCACTAACATCTGCGATATTACCAACAGAGGAAGATGGCAAGGACACCTCTTTCCCATCTTCTACAGCAACAGCGTTGTAACGAAAGGGGATGGCTTTCTCGGAAGAATACGGTACAGGACCGGCAGGCTTAATGATAAGAACAGGAGAAGCCTTCTGCTTGCTACCATCATACTTGATGATAACAGGCTCGGGCATCCGCAATACTGGGTAAATTACGTTGACCTCAGGCTCATCTTCGTCAACATTCCTATTCTGAAGAATCTCAATGACTCCTTCATCCAGCATTTCCTGAATATCCTTGCGCACCTGGCGACAACCCAATCGGTTAATAGAGCATACTCGACATCTATCATGGTCGTGCTCATAATGACTGTAATCACATAGCAAACGATGCATTTCGACAAGAGACTGTCGAATATGACTGACATATTTGACTTTGTACTTGCCAGGGCTGCCCTGGACCATGTTGACAGATTTCCCATGCTCGGGCAATGGGTTCTTCTTCACATTAGGACCTACGTCCTCGAAACACAGAATGCCACACCTCACAAGGTCTTTAACCTTGGTCTTCAAAGGGTAACAATTCTCCACGTCGTGGCCGGGAGCACCAGAATGATAAACACAATGTAATTCAGGCTTATACCACCACTGGGGGTTAGCAGGTATAGTCGGTGGGTCTCTCGGAGTAATCAACTTCCTATCTATCAAAGAGGGATATAATTCTGCATACGTCATTGGAATAGGATCAAAGGTGACCCTTTTCCTCTCGTAACTCGTGCTGGTTTGATTACTGTTTCGAGGTTGGTAGGCCTGCTGTTGTGGTCGGTGCTGTTGTTACTGATATTGCGGATGTGGTTGTTGATTGTTACTATGTTGCTGATACTGTTGATTGTCTCTGAAAACAGGTGTTATATGAGCCACCTGGTGATGGTTACCGGCGGGACGCACGGTCTTCCTCCTTATAGAGGGTCTTCTTGGTTTCACATGGGAGGTCACAGCATGTGCCTCTCCATCCTTCTTCTTTGCAAACGCCCCATAACATTTGGCAAAAGAGCCTTCTTCTCTGGTTAGACGTCCTTCTCTAACCCCTTCTTCTAGACGCATCCCCATATTCACCATCTCAGTGAAGTCCGAAGGAGCGCTAGCGATCATCCGCTCATAATAGAATGAACTCAAAGTCTTTAGAAAGATCTTGGTCATTTCCTTCTCTTCTAGCGGAGGCACGATCTGTGCTGCCAACTCTCGCCACCTCTGGGCGTATTCTTTGAATGTTTCCTTATCCTTCTGGGATATGGCCCTCAATTGATCCCTATCGGGTGCCATATCCACATTATACTTGTACTGCTTGACTAAGGCCTCGCCAAGGTCATTGAAGGATCGGATGTTCGCACTGTCTAAACCCACATACAAACGCAGAGCGGCACCGGACAAGTTGTCCTGAAAGTAGTGGATGAGCAACTGATCATTATCGGTTTAAGTTGACATTTTCCTGGCATACATGACCAGGTGGCTGAGAGGACAAGTATTTCCCTTGTATTTTTCAAAGTCACGGACCTTGAATTTCACAGGGATCTTCACATTGGGAACCAAGCACAGTTCGGCGGCAGACTTGCCAAAAAGATCCTTTCCTCGAAGAGTTTTCAATTCCTTATGAAGCTCAAGAAATTGATCATTCATAGCGTCCATCTTTTCATAGACATCTGGGCCCTCAGACGGCTCAGAATGATAAATGGTGTCGTCTACCCTGGGTATGGTATGCACGACAGGAGGAGGAACAGCAAGGGCCGGGCTAGATGCCGGCATAGAAGCAAAGGTTGGAGCAGGACCCTCAGGCATGAAATTGTAAGGCATCCCCCACGGGAATCCGGCTGGCATGGCCGCTGGAGCAAAATATGCACTAGCTGCAGGCACGGTTGAAGAAACAATCTCAGAGATAACTGCCCTCTGGGGAGGAGTTGAAGGCGTCAGAGAAGACTGGCTCTGGGCAGCCGAGAATGATTCCATCAAGGCACTCAGTCTTGCCACTTCCTCTTTCAGCTCACGGTTCTCTTGTTCTAGGTGATCCATCAATCTTGAAATGTTGGCTCTAGTGTAGTATCGGTGAGTCAGCTTGTCTTCAAAATAAATGAAGGACACAGAGTTAGACTACAGGACAAGAAGCTGGAAACAAAACCTGCTTATGCACATGATGCATGCAATGTTTGTGCATATGATTTGTTTTTTATTTCAAAGGAACTCTAGGGTTTTATTCGCAAATTTTAGGAATACTAAACATTTATCACATATGGAAATATCTCATCAAATAATATCAGGGAAAGAAGTACAGCATTGTCAATCATATACAAGAGAAAAGGAAAATAATCATCCTATGGATCCCTAGAAACAATCATCTAAAGCTCGGGACACAGGAAGATAGGATGCACGAAGCCTCTTCACCTCTCTCTCGTAGGCTGCCTCCATATTCGCCTTCTCCTTGGCGAGTCGATCATACTTCCTCTTCCAAAACTTGGAAGACTAGGGAAGTAGAGAAGTCCACGCATCATCAGGATCATCAATAACCTGATGTTCGAGGAACTCTATCAAAGCGTCTTTCTCTCTAATCTGCTGAAGCAACTCTTCGCGTTCACGGATCCAAGCATGTGAACGGTCTTCGTCTCTCAACTCCTCTACTCCTTGATTAGGGAGGGTTGAAGGCCCAGCCATAATCATAGGTGTAGGTCTCGGATACTCGTAAGGCATGAGATACTCAGAAGCTCTCTTCCTAACCCAAGCAGTGTAAGGCTCAATAGCAACACAATTCTTAGGACCCAACTCTTTCCTTCCTTTCATATGAATCTTGCGCCAAGCGTGGACCATCCTAGCTTTTAAGTTTTGGGGATCTTTACCCTCCTGAAAGAACACATCCTCTAACAGAATGTTATTGGGTTTATCCTTTAGGGGGAACCCAAGATGACGACGTGTTAAAACAGGGTTGTAGTTAATCCCACCACATGTACCGAGAAGAGGCACATTGGAGAATTCACCACAAGAGTCGATAATCTGCACACCATCATACACACGGTTATACCAAGAGATATCATCATTAGTGAGAGACATAAGTCTCGTGGACCACCGTAGACATCCTTTGTTCTCCTTGAAAGCGACCGTCTGCGGTAAGTGAGAAATAAACCACTTATACAACAGAGGCAAACAGCACACAATGGCGCCACCACCCTTTGCATTCCTCATATGTAAAGAGAAATAAGCATCACCCAACAGAGTTGGAACAAGATTAAGAGTAGAAAAGATCCTAATAGCGTTCACATCCACAAACTTGTCGATGTTGGGGAACAATACCAATCCATAGATGAGAAGTACAAATATGGCTTCAAAGGCATCCTCACTCATGGCCTTCCCATATATAGTAGCTTGAGAAATGAGGAACTCAGAAGGGAGACCTTGAATTCCACCTTTGGTAGTCATATGAGCACCAACCAGAGATTCATCTATGTGCAACATGTCAGCTATCTCTTGAGAAGTAGGAATACTTTCCAAGCCACTGAACAGCAACTGGTCTAGAATAGGTATACCCACAAGATAGGCATACTCCCCAAGCGTAGGTAAAAGCTGGAAATTCGGAAACGTGAAGAAACGGTACAAGGGATCATAAAACTGCACTAATACACTCATCAACCCTTCATCCACCTGAGTAGTCAGAAGAGGAAGAAGCTTCCCAAAACGAGCCTTGAAACCCAAAGGATCTAATACATAGGATGTCATATTCCTTAACTCTTTCAAATCTGGTTGTTTGAAGTTGTACTTCTTTGTATTCCTTCTTTGTCTTTCCATGTCTGAAAATTTTTCAAATAAACCCCTTAAGTTCCTTGAAAATTTTCTTATTTATTGATGATATGGATGCAAATGGGTGCATGAATGCATGAATGCAACAATCACACTCAAGGATCAAGCAAAGCACACCAAACAAAGGTCATGGGATGGATCATATTATCCTTAATATCAATCATCCATTTTGGTGGATTATGGTTTACACCTTATCAACACCCAAGTTCCATTGATATTAAGGATTCATGAACGGATCAACCATGAATCGAGGGTTTGTTGTAAGTCACGAGCATGGAGTCTTGGTTAAGGACCACCCAAAGGGAGTGTACTAGGGTTTAACCTGCCAAACATGTTCTACAAGAGGTTCCCATAGTCATCATCCCATCTTTCGGATATTATCGGAGAAACGACTACTCGTATTCCAAAAATATTCTCAAGAGAGACTCTTATGAGTGTAGTATCGCGTAACAATCGTATCAAATCTTACACTTGAACGACTTTCACACTACATCCTAAGAATAGGCCAAGATGGGCTTGGTAAACTAAGGTCCTTGGCTTCTAAGGTCTATATTGGAAAGAGTAATGTCTAACCACAGCTTACTTGTGTGACATTATTGATCCCAACATGACCTCCACCAAGTGAATGGACTTGCAAGTCAACTTGCTAAGGAATAACTCCACATAAGTCAACAAGACTACGCCATTCTCCTATCCTAAGTGCACTCGAGTCCGGGTATAGAACTCATCTCACAAAGATCACCAAGCATACAAGGAATTAATATCAAGCAATTCAATCATTACATACAATACAGTAATCCCAAATTGCACAAAAAATATGTCACAAAACAAATATAATACAACAAGCATGATGTCGCAACCTACCTGCGAAAAAAACAACCGGCGAAAAAGGAAAGACAGAAGAGTCGCCACCGTGCCTTATTTATCCCAAAGGAGGGAAAGGAAATGATCGAAGTAAACCTGGAAAAATGAAAGGAAAAGACAAGGTCTCGCAACCAAATCTTGGGTTCGGGAGTCGATTATGCGAAGGGAAGGTATTAGCACCCCTACGCATCCGAAGTACTCTACGGGATCCACTTTTGTTGTTCTTGTCTAAAGGGTGTGTGTATATCTAATGTACTATTTACTAAAATAGGGGTTAAAAGAAAATGACTCGCACGGATGTCGCATCCACTGCATACGTATCTCATCTGAATATGAGAATCAGAGTCTTCGTAGCTCGGCTACCTATAGGTTAGGGGGGAGTGTGTGCTCGCTAAGACATCGCGTCTTATGCCTACGTATCTCATCTGGAATGAGAATCAGAGCAAGCCGTAGTTCGGCTAACTACGGGTTAAGTTTTGGGATGAACGACGTTACTACGCAATCTACCGGATGCTCGACCTTTGGAGACTTACTCGCCTGTAGTAGAAGGAGTAAACGTGTTCTTAGGAGAAGAAAAAGCAATGAGTTTGTTTGTGTTTTAGGGATGCTCATGCAAAAAGGGTAATGAGGATAAGACCTCATAGCTCTTAACCCTGGACAAGGTGAGCTCATGACAAAAAGTGGGGGTTCAAAAAGGTGGAACCCTCTCCACTGACTGACCGGACAAAAGATCTGGGGTTTTTGTTCTGAAGCATCGACACGTAGTGTGATCTTAAAGAACGACGCACTGAATAACGGGGGATTGACTATGGATCCCTTTTATCCGTCAATTGCCTCTTCATAGAGGTCTTTAGGCAAAAAGTAGTAAAATGCGGGAAAGATAAAGGGGTTAAGAGATCTACCAGAAGGATAAAGATCCGAAGCAACAACAAATTAAGAGATAAGAAACCCAGAGATCTCTCAAGCTAGCACCATCAAAGAAAGTGAGTCAGTACAGGTAATCGGGATAAACCCCCAGGTGGTATCCCACAAATAAAGTGGAACACCAGGCAAGCCATCTCTGCAAGAGTCATATGAGCCCTCACAAAACAAAACTCAACAAACAGGTTAGAGAAACAAGATAGGGTAATCAAGAGTTGCCCCCAAATCAAAATGTAACCACATGAATCATGCCATTAAAATTCACAAAAAGCTCACAAAAAGCAACCAAGGGTATGAGGCCTAAACCTCTTGTCAAACACATGCATCAAAAGGGTATCAAATTCACCCATAATACCTCATACATTTAGAGCATTCAAATTAAAAGCATAAAGTAATGGGAATAAGGCAAACCTGACTGGAGAGATCGAATGAAATTGAATTGCCCAGTTGGGTTTGCAAAGCAATCTGAGGGTTTATATGAGATGGAATTGGTTCTTTGTAGATGAGTTCCCTTCAGTCTCTAGAGGTTGCTCTGAACTCTGTTAGCTCTTCTCTCACTATCTTTTTCCCAGCCAGGGTAATAGGAATAGAATGGCCTTCTGTTTCACTGAAACTCTGAATTTATAACCTGATTTTTGTGGACCTGTGGGCTCAAATGAGAGAGGCCCAAGTCCAAAAAATTTCTGTTATATTTTATTTATTTATTTATTATTTATTTTTTTAAACACGTGGGTTTCGCCTAACGAGCATGACAGTTCAAGAAATTCCTCTGAGCGTAGGTGATTCCGGTGGCTTTTCTTGGGACTCGCTAGGCGACCCATTATGCTCGCCTAGCGAGCATGACAGCTCATGAATAAACTTTTGCTCCTTCAAGATTAACGTTTTGACTGACGAATAGACCCCTATTGGAAGTAACTCAAGTCTTTCCCTTGTGTTGACTGATCATCTAAATAAAACCCACAAAGTGTCCTGGATGATGTTCAAGCTTCTTGGAGCTAATCCCGATTGACATGATGAAATACAATGTATCTAATTCTGATTGATAATGATGAAATGCAATGTGAAATGTTAAATGACCTAAAAATGAATGCATGAATGAGGAGGGCAAATTTTGGGGTGTTACACATGAAAAGTTGGCAAAACCCACTAGGCAAATCTATTTCCCCAGCAGAGTCGCCACTTTTCTGTAGCGGGGTATCCGTTACCATTAGAGATATTGACTAAATTCAAGGTAAATCATACAAGTCGAGTCGCCACCGCACTTCTATTTATCCAAAGGAATGGTTAGAAAGCGAACAAAAACCTAAAAGTTTTAACAAAAACTAGTAAAAGAGAAACAGAGATCTGGGTAAGGGGGTTGGTTATGCAATGGGAAGGTGTTAGGTACCCAAAACATCCTAGGTACTCCTAGGGAGCCCTTTTCACACTTGTTGCAAAGGTTGTTGTTTTTTGTGAAAAATTTTGTTTGTGCAAACATGATTGAAGAGATGAGAAGAGAATATACAAGTTAATTACAATTTGTGTTTGGATGGATAAACCCATTGCCTACGTACCATCTTAAAAAAGATTAGGATCAAAACCTCGTAGTTCGGGGTAAAAATCTCAAAAACAAGTTGATGAATTGATTGGTCCAAAAGTCTTTTGTTATCAAAGGGAGAAAACTCAACCAAACCACAAATCCACCATGTGAGGATAGCTTCAACATGCTAGTGAGGGGTTAACCCTATAATAAGCATGGAAGAGTCATTGTCCATCACTAAGGATATAGGTGAGTATTATATCTACCACAAAGATAACTCAAACCTAATAGCTAAAGGTTATGGAAAAATTGGATTAAGAAGTGGTCATTGGAACCATAAAAAGAAATTTTAACGGGTTATATTTACCAATTAGAAGTATGTACAAAATAGTCAAAGTTGACTTAAAGATTCAATTCAGAATAAGTATTGTGAAAAGAAAGTTTAAAAATCAAAAGCATAAGGTTTAGGTTTCTAATGTTTGAAAGCAAAGGTTAAATGTTTGCACAAAAGGGTTTGGCTTGGGTTAGAGTGGAGAGATGAAGAAGAAGGGCTAAGTCCTAAGTAAAACAAAAAGATGAGGGATGAAGAAACAAAACCACAATGGAGTCCCTCTCTTGAGATCATATTGATGATCCAGGTAGCTCCCATCCTTTGGAATAAGCAACCACAAAGCATAAGCAATCAAAAAAGTCTCATAATAGATCCTCAATGTATCTTGTATCTTCCACTTGGATGTACATGGCAATGGTCCTCCAATTAAGCTCAAATGGAAACTCCTATCACAAAAGCACACACATCAAAGATTCCATGAAGTAAAACAAGAATGGACAAGAGTGAGTTTAGAGATTTGGTCCTTCCAATCCATCTTCATCATTAAGATCCTTTTACTCCAATTTTGCATAAGGAAGGTCCTAGAATCTAAGTCCAATTCTCCATTTCTTTGCACAGGGGAAGTCCTAGAGACTAAGTCCATTTCTTTGCATTTGGTCCACAACAATCAAAACAAAAACACAAGCATAATAATATATACACAATTATGTGCTCAAGTGAGCAAAAGGCAAATGGCATTAACATAAACATGTGCTCAAGTGAGCAAAGAGAAAAGCAAATGGATAATATGTGCAAGAATAGTAAATTGCATAAAGTAAAGTGCATAAAGTAAATGTTAATTGTCAATAGTTAGTGTTAGTAGTTAGTGTGCCATAAGGCAAATTTAGCGCTATGTTAAGCAATCGTAATTGGACTTATGTAGAAGTCACAACTATCTGAGGCCGGTCAATAATAATGTAGGCAACAAACACAAGTTAGGAGTCTTGATTAGTGAACCAAGTCCCAAAAACTTGCCATGCCAAAAAAGAAAATGAGAATTGATCTTGTATTGGTTTAAGCCTTTTGCATGATTTAAAAGATAACCTATCCTTAATGCAAAGCCATTCACTTGATCAATTGATCAAGATGAATTAGATTTGAATCAAGGAAGATTAAATCTCCCTAACCAATGCTAACTTATCAACCTTCAACTCATTGATCAAGAAGAAAATAAATAGAAGAAGAAGAAGGAGAAGATGGATAAGAGAAATGGAAATGGCAAAATTAAAGTGCATTAAATGAAATACAATGTACCAATCCTCATATGTTGACCAATAACATTGAAAGTCAAGGTCAAACAATCAAAAACAGAAGTGAGATGAAGATTGGGAGTCAAGAAATGAATAAACTATTTTTGGCATTTTTTAATATTTAATTAAACTTGAATTAAAAATAAAATGGAAAGGTCAAACTTCAAAATTACTTCAAATCAACCTTGAAAGGTCCAAGTAATTTATCCTAAGTTCAACAAGGTCAAACAAAGTTTGATAAAAAATTTCAGCATTTTTAAAAGTCAGAAACTATTTTTAATCAATTAAAAATAAATAAAAATAACCTAATTGAATTAAAATCTCAAATAAATCTCAAATCAATTAAAAATTGATGAGAATATTTTTCATAGATTCATCATCATTCAAATAGGCTAGGAAAATATTTTTTGCATTTTTTGAATATCAAAAACTATTTAAGATGAATTAAAAATAACCAGAAAAGAGAAAATTCACAAAAAAATATCAAATGACAAAATAAAAATATTAAAAATCAGAAATAGAAACTAGAAATTATTTGGGAAATAATGCAATTGATCCCATAATTTTTGGATTAAAAATGAAAGAGATATTGATTTTTGAAATAAAATGGATTTTAAGAAAATAAAATGGAATTAAAACAGAAAATAGAAATTGAAAAAAACGAGAGCCCTTGGATCTGAGCTCATTAATTGAGCTGGCAGATCCAATGATCCAGAGGCGCGCGCTCATGGAACACCAAAGTCAATGCAATCACATGGGAAAGAAATAAAAGTCATAACAAGCAATGGTCCGGATTCGATCTAGAAAAAAGATCACACGGCCAGGATTCAAACTGGAAACATGTGGCCACCAGAGCCACCTTCTTCTCCGGTGAGCCTGCAGATTCCGGCCAATTTTGCAGGTCTTTAAACCTTAATGAAAATGCACGATCCTTATACCAAAATGAAGCTGGGGGTGATGTACATCACCCCTGTAACCTTGAATCACACTCAAGATTCCTATAAATGGACAAATCTGAGGTGGAAGATTCAGGTATGCAAGATGCAGATCAAGGAAAAGCAAAATTGAAGCTACCACTAGCTTGCCTCTCAAGTGAGGACTTCAGAAAACATTAGATCCAAGCAAAAAGGTCCATGGATGATGAGAATCGAAGAAAATACCAGTTGGAATGTAAGCTTGAGTTCTGGTAACTTGAGCACGATGCCTTGCTTGCTTTGCTAAAACAGAAGTTCAATGAGATGAATGATGAAGGTTTAGAAGCATTAGATCTAAGAATTCAACCAGATGAAGTTGAATTTTAGATCTGAAAAACTTGAGAGAAATACAATTGCTTCTTTAGTGATGGCTATGGAAAGAATTCTGCAGCATTTCAGGTTGAATTAGGCGTGTGAAATGAATGGAATGAGGTCTCTATTTATAGAGGAAGTGGCAAGGAAAATGTGATCAATCTGTGTGCATGGCATGTGGAGCTTCATTGCATGGGCTTGCATGATCATGCACAAAGCCCAAAAAAAATGCCAAATGAATTCTGAGCATCAGCCAAATGGAATTGGACGTGTGACTTGCAAGGCAATTGCTTATGTACCAAGATTTCAAGTGAATTCCTCATTTGTACCTAAACAAACATCTCTTCGAAAGTACCATTTAGAAAATCCAAACATAGGCATATGGGTAATGGTTGGAAAGGTATTTGTATAAGGAACAAATGTTATGTTGGACAAAAACTCATTTGAAGTGTGGAAATTTATGAAATTTGAGTTTAAAGTGCAAGGTGCATGATATGTCAAGGCAAGGTTTCTAAATTTGGCCAATTTTCAAGCCCCTCTGTTTTGATGATGCAAGCCTCACATAGAAAAACCTCCAACATCAAAGTTGTATATATTTTCAAGAAAATCAAAATGGACTTAAATTTTGCATCATTTGGATTTTTTATGAAAGAGTTATGGGCACTTGAAGTTGGACTTTTTTGACTTTTAATGCATTTGGTCAAAAAGGACCTATAATGTCTTGCATTATAACATGTATTTCCTTTGAGAATTTGAAATTTTGTTCAACATAAAATTTGAAGTAGACATCTTAAGATTTCCAATGCATTTTATCCTACCTCAAAATCATAAAAAATGAATGAGTTATGTCCTTGAGAAGTTAACCCACAATTAGGGTTTCAGTCAAAATGGCCTATAATGTATTGGAATGGCAGATGGCCTTCCAAGCTTCAAACCAATTTTTGATAAACATGAAAGTTGTTCATATTGTCCTTAAGAACATTTGTGATTTTGGAATCATCTCCATTTGACCAACACATAAAAAGTTAGGTCTCAGTGCATTTCAAAATAGTCAGATGAATTGACTGATCACTTCTCAAGTCCACAACTCATATCTTGATGAATTTATGATTGAGGACACTCAAATAAATTCAAATATGCATGAAATGATAAATTAAAGAACTTCCCTTGATTGTATTTGATCATGGGCTGAGGTTGTTTCATGAGCAATGCATTGTGATGCACAGATGAATTAGGGTTTCTCTGAAAAACAAACCTTAAACCCTTTGTCTTGCTTTGATCAAAATGATGCATTGAGGTACTAGGGAGGCATATTTGATGGATGAGAGCTTTGGGGACCATTACCATGCTTGCTATCATCTCCTCTTGACTATGTCTTTGTACTAATGATCTCCTTGAAGCTTTGGACCTTGTGATTGCTCAAGCTACAAAACAAAAGATGTTGGTGACATATTTTTGTGCTTTTGGTTAGTAAACAAAATGAGAAAAACAATGATATACAATTAAAGCATGCTTGGTGATCTCAAACCATCTCACAGAAGGTCCCACCCAAAGGCAAAGGGAGCCAAGATGCTAATGATCCTTGAGGCTATGCAAATGAAATGTTATGATGCCATGAGGGATCTTAGGGACAAAATTGGGGTCTTAAACCATGCAATGCTTTGTTCATGCTTCTACCTTGCCAATTGTTATATATAGGAGTGCTTGGCCTCTCATTTCTTCAACCTGAAGGCGCCTGTTATGCTGCAAAGATCCCTCCATAGCCATACTTAAAGGAATTTCCACTTTCTTCTCAAAAATTCAGATCTGAATTTCAACTACCTTGGTTGATTTTCAGACCTATAATTCCTTGACCTTGCTTCATCTTCATCACTAGATCCTACTGCAAGCATTAGTTGAGGAGAAATGTGCTCTCAAGATCCACATTTCGAAGGTGGAGATAAGAACTTATTTTCTTCGAAACTCTTTATTCATAGCTTGTTTCTTGTGTTTCTTTGCTTGGCTGAAGTCCTCTCATCAGAGGCAACTTGACTGTGCTTTTAATTTTGCAAATCCATTAAGTTTCAGTTGAACACCATATTTTTCAACCTCTGATTTCTCTTACCATAAAGATCTAGAGTGAAAACAGATGGTACAGGGGTGATGTCCATCACCCCAGCTTTCCAATGATATGAGGATCGCTTCATTTGGTTAAGAATTTTTCTCTGCAACTTTGGCCGGAATCTCTGGTCTCGCCGGAGAAGACGGTGGTGTACACCACCGTCCGTTTGCCAGTTTCAATCCAGACCGTTGATGATGATTCCCAGATTGAATCAGGGCTCTTGGATCTTATGACTTTTTTTAAATGTTTATGTTGCTCAGTTGGCTTAGGTCCATGATGCGCGCGCATGCCATGGCCGTTTGATCTGCCAGATCATTTAATGAATTGGATCTAACGCGTGTGAATTTTCCTGATTTTCTAATTTCTGATTTTATTTTCTTTTAATTTCATTTTATTTCTAAAATTCATATCTCTCTCATTATTGGTCCAAAAATTATGGGACCAATTGCATTCTTTCTCTTTTGATTTCTACTTTCTAAAAATGATTTTTAATATTTTTTATTTCATCATTTGCTATTTTTTAGTAATTTTCTCTTTTCTGGTTATTTTTAATTTATTTTAAATAGTTTTTGATATTCAAAAAATACAAAAATATTTTCTCAACCTCTTTGAATGATGATAGATCTATGAAAAATATTCTCATCAATTTATTAATTGATTTGAGATTTTAATTCAATTAGGTTATTTTTATGCATTTTTAATTGATTTTAAATAGTTTCTGACTTTTAAAAATGCTGAAATTTTTTGTCAAACTTTGTTTGACCTTGTTGAACTTGGGATAATTCACTTGGACTTTTCAAAGTTGATTTGAAGTGAATTTGAAGTTTGACCTTTCTTTATTATTTTAACTCAAGTTTTATTTTAAATATTAAAAATGCCAAAAATATTTGACTTGTTTCTTGACTTCTAATCTTCATTTTGCTTCTGTTTTCCATTGTTTGGCCTTGATCTTCCCTATCTTTGGTCAACACTTGTTGATTAGTACATACCATTTCCATTTAATGCACTTTAATATTCTTCATCTTCTTCTTCTCCTTCTTCTTTTTCTTTTTGATCAATGAGTTAAAGATTGGTGGTTAGCATTGATTAGGGAGGCTTAATCTTCCTTGATTCAAATCTAATTCATCTTGATCATGGATCAAGTGAATGACTTTGCATTAAGGATAGATTGCTTCCTAAATCATGCAAAGGACCTAAATCAATACAAGATCATTTCTCACCTTCTTTTCGGCATGGCAAGTTGTTGGAGTTTGATTCACTAATCAAGACCTCTAACTTGTGTTGTTGCCTACATTATTATTGCCATTTCCATTTCTCTTATCCATCTTCTCCTTCTTCTTCTTCTATTTATTTTCTTCTTGATCAATGAGTTGAAGGTTGATAAGTTAGCATTGGTTAGGGAGATTTAATCTTCCTTGATTCAAATCTAATTCATCTTGATCAATTGATTAAGTGAATGGCTTTGCATTAAGGATAGGTTGTCTTTTAAGTCATGCAAAAGGCTTAAACCAATACAAGATCAATTCTCATTTTCTTTTTTGGCATGGCAAGTTTTTGGGACTTGGTTCACTAATCAAGACTCTTAACTTGTGTTTGTTGCCTACATTATTATTGACCGGCCTCAGATAGTTGTGACTTCTACATAAGTCCAATTACGATTGCTTAACATAGCGCTAAATTTGCCTTATGTCACACTAACTACTAACACTAACCATTGAATATTAACATTTACTTCTTGCTCTTTGCATTTATGCAATTTACTATTCTTTAACATATTATTCATTTGCTTTTTTCCTTTGCTCATTTAAGCACATGTTTATGTTAATGCAATTTGTCTTTTGCTCACTTGAGCACATAATTGTGTATATATCATTGTGCTTGTGTTTTGTTTTGATTGTTGTGGACCAAATGCAAAGAAATGGACAAATCGACTTAGTTTCTAGGACATTCCCTATGCAAATTGGAGTAAAAGGACCATAATGTTGAAGATGGATTAGAAGGACCAAACCTCTAAACTCACTCTTGTCCATTCTTGATTTACTTCATGAAACTTTTAATGTGTGTGCTTTTGGTGCTAGGGGATCTTATGAGAATTCAAATTGAAGGACCATTGCCATGTTTATCCAAAGTGAAAGATACAAGATACATTAGGGATCTCCTAAGGAGCTTGTTTGATTATGTTGATTGCTTGAGCTTACTTGTTTTGCTTGCTTATTCCAAAGGATGGGAGCTACTTGGATCATCAATATGATCTCAAGAAAGGAACTCCATTTGTGGTCTTGTTTCTTATCCTTTATCTCTTGTATGATTAGGACTTTAGTCATTCTTCTTCTTCCCTCCACTCTAATCCAAGCCGAAACTTTTGTGCAAACATTTAACACTTCTTTTCCAACATTAGAAACCTAAGTCTTATGCTTTTGATTTTCAAACTTTCTTTTCACAACACTTATCTTGAATTGAACTTCTAAGTCAACTTTGACCATATTTTTCTACATATTTTTCATTGGTAAATATAACTCATTCAAATGCTTTTTGTGGTTTCAATGACCACTCTCTTAATCAAATTTTTTATAACCTTTAGCTATTAGGTTTGAGTTATCCTTGGGGTAGATATAATACTCACCTATATCCTTAGTGATGGACAATGAGTTTTCCATGCTTATTATAGGGTTAACCCCTCACTAGCATGTTGAAGTTATCCTCACATGGTGGATTTGTGGTTTTAGGTTGAGTTTTCTCCCTTGGATAACAAAAGACCTTAAGGCTTTTGGACCAATCAATTCACCAATTCACTTTGAGATTTTTACCCTGAACTACGAGGTTTTGATCCTAATATTTTTTTAAGATGGTACGTAGGCAATGAGTTTATCCATCCAAACACAAAATGTAAATAACTTGTATATTCTCTTCTCATCTCTTCAATCATGTTTGCACAAACAAATTTTCATAAAATACCAACCTTACAACAAATGTGAAAAGGGCTCCCTAGGAGTACCTAGGATGTTTTGGGTGTTTAAAACCTTCTCATTGCATAACCAACCCCCTTACCCAGATCTCTGACATTTTTACTAGTTTTTGATTCGATAAAACTCTTAGGTTTTTGTTCGCTTTCTAACCATTCCTTTGGATAAATAGAAGTGCGGTGGCAACTCGACTTGTATGGTTTACCTTAGATTTAGTCAATATCTCTAATGATAACGAATATCCTACTACAATGGTCCATTGATTTAAAATTCATAGTTGTTTCATGTTTCATGCATATAAGTCATCATAACAGTTTGCCAACAGTCCAACAACAAAATTTCCAAAGCAAGGCTAGCAAGGTTCAACGCAAACAGAAATACGAAGGAGATGCTAACTATTATCAAAGCATTCTGACCATTGTCTAACCTAGCTAGCAGCTAAGACCCAACCTTTCAGTTCAGTGCAAAATAACATCCAAGTATTCATTGAGAGAACTTCATTCTCATGCACAAGCAGAATTAACACCAAGCATACCACACAAACTCTGCATCCAAAGCATTACGCAACAGACTTGGTAGAATTGAATTCAACCTAACCATCTAACTCAGGACTAACAAAAGCTATTAACTAACATTTCCAACCAAAAGAAGCAAGAAGAACGCCAGCAAGGCAGCAAAGGTGAGCAAAACAATTCAAAACAGATTGAACAACCAATAACAATTAACAGGTAGCGATGCGTGAATTTAATCGAGCTTCAATTGAACAACAGAAAAATAACCTAGCAAGGTAGCTAACAAGTTTTTCAGCTGACTGCACATCAGAATAACTTATCATAACATTTAAACTCCGCTAACAAAACACATTAACTTCCTAGCTCACTCTAACAGGAGCATTAAAAACTTAACAATGCTAACAATTTAACTGAAATGAACAGCTAACACTAACAAACTAAGCCTAACAGATTCATTTTCCAACACAATCCATCCATAACAAACTTTAACTGAACTTCTTAACACTGTTATAACCTTCAACCGATTTGCACTTGTAAAAACTTAACAGAATCTAACTTTGTTAACATTCAAACTCTATATAATCATCACTTCATCATTTTCATGACAGAGAGAATTTTTCCAGATTTTTCACTTTCTCTCTCGAATCTCTGTTCACCGACTCCATCAACATTCTCCAGATTTTCATCTTCAACAATCACTCTCACTCTTCAAATCATTCATCAAATTCCTAGATTCAATTCGTTAATCACTCTTCACTCTCACCACAGTTCAGAAGTACTTTCATTCACAACACTAGAAATCAATAAGAAGAAGAAGAACCAGGGATTGGAATCAGAGAAAGGAGAAGAGATTTAATACATGTTCGCGTCGCAATTCCATTTCGGTTAGTTTTCTCGCTTTGATTTGATTTTGCGTGCAAAAGTCGATTCATTTACGACTTCGATTCAATTTCACTTCTTCCCGATTCCGCACGTACGAAGATGAATAGAGTGTGAATGTTGAACGTTTGATTCGACTCCGACGATTGAAGTGATTTCATAGTCATTTTCTTCGTCAATTTTTCCGTTTTGAATCTTGTTCTTGAATGGAAACGCGAGGTATAAAGTTAAAGTGAAAAGAAGCCCGTGTGAATGTTCCAGGATGCGAAGATGTTGATGCCTTCGTTTTGGCCAGAGTGTATTGGATTGGACTCACACTTTGCTGTTTAGAGCTTGGCACTAGTTAGGCCTGACGCCCAAACGATTCCTTCCTATTCACACTTCATTACTTCGTCTATGCACACCCTTCAAATTGTTGGATACACCCTATTTCTATTGGAACCAAGCTTCATGGGCCTTGCTTCCAAGCCCAGGAGGATGGAAATATTCAAACCCTCAACCACACCTACACCCCCTTCTACTAAAATTTGATTAGAGTAATAGATTTCTAGAATTAGTTATAAATAATGATCAATTTTGATTAGGAATTAATTAGCTTAATTATATTTGTTTAGGATTTAATTGATGTTTAATTAGGATTTTCAATGTTTAGAAATTAATCAGGATTTTAGAGCCTTAATTAGTTTAATTAGGATATTAATTTTTAGGTTAGATTAGAAATTAACTATGATTTAGAATATTATGAAATATTAAAAAATTTGATTAATTTTAGAAATAGAAATATTTAGGTTAGATGATTCCTTTAGAATTAGATTTAATCAAAATTGTTTAGGATTTAGAATTGATTTTAATTAGGATTTCATGTTTAGAAATTAATCCATGATTTGTGAATTGATTATTTTACCCCTAGGTCTAGAAATAGTCTAATTTTGCATGCTCCCTTAATTTTAGAACTTAGAAATCTTCTAATTACTCAATTAACCTTTTAGGTTGCTGTATATCCACTTTCAACTAACTCCTTCCTAACCGATTAAGTTGATCAAAGTACACTTTGATCAGTTAAATCCTTTGATTGTACTTAATTCCCTAAGCACGTTCAACTGATCAAAAGACACTTGATCACTTGATAGGGCAAGTCCTTGTGCTCGAGTTATACTGGATCTCAATACTTCAATCAAGATTCAAAGAGCAAAGATCAAGAGTCCATGCAATTAAAATCAGTACAAGACATGACTACTACTCAAGCACTACAAAGGTCGGATTCAACACTTGTCGATCATGAGCCAAGTTGTTTGCCATGAGTCTTAAGCAATAGAGAAGGAATGAGAGTGGAAAATTTCTATCCTCATTCTGAAAATCTTTGGGTACGGGATGAATGACCCAGTTACTCATCGTATTCACCTTTATTCATAGACTTTAGCACAATTTGATTCAAGATGATTGTCAAGTCTCTTCATTCTTCAAAGACAATCCTTCATCACAGGAAGCTGCAAGAAAATTCAACTTCAACACTCATTAGTTATTATGCAAATGGCACGTCATGAGCCTTAAATAGTAAAGAAGGAGTAAGAGTGGAGAATTCTTATCCTCATTCTGAATATCTTTGGGTACGGGACGAATGACCCAATTGCTCAATGTATTTGCCTCTATTCATAAACTTTAGTGCAATTTAAATCGAATAATTGATAAGTCTCCCTAAACAGAGATGAAGCACAGACTGAAGATCAAACTTTAACTAACCAGGGTTTCTTCTCTTCCTTTATGCTCTCTCTCGGTAAAACTAAAACCATTTTGTAAATAAACTCAAAAACACTTAATCATACGATTATGATTGTAAGATACGAGCCTTAAGCAATGGAGAAAGGATGAGAGAGGATAATCCGTATCCTCATTTTTAATATCTTTGGGTGTGGGACAAATGACCCAATTTCTCATTGTATTCATCTCCATTCATAGACTTTAGTATGATTCAAATCATAACTGTCATTTCAGAATAAAAGCAAACTCACCTCATTAAACTCAATTTTGCCTTTGGGCTTCATTTTTAGTTCAAAACCTTTTCAGAAAGGACGTGTTACTTCTGTTCTACCGTGAACGACACTTAAGTCTCCATGTACAAGGAAGCAATGTTTAACTGCTAGAGTGCGATCCGAATTCATCCATTCTACCGCAAAATGACAAACGCTTAAAGCTCCCATGCTCGAGCATACGAGAAAGTTGACAGTAGAACGTGAATATTAATACTTTCCTTTAAAAATAACTAACGCATCCATCCTAGTTCCACAAACTACGGAGATCTGATTTTCTCATTGCACGAATGAGGATACATAGGCACAAGGGCCTAAATCCTTGGCGAGCACAATTATATATTCCCTTTTTTTCTCACATCTATTTATTAACCCCTATTTCCTCTTTTGTGAGTAATCTTCAGATAATAACACCTATTCTTGCACAGAACATTCAAAATGGTTCCCATGGAGTACCATGGATGTTATGGGTGCTAATACCTTCCCCTTGCATAATCGACTTCCTTACTTATTTCTCTTTCCCCTAGGTTTTATCGATGTTTTCCCTTACCTTTGGGAATAAATAAATTTCGATGGTGACTCTGTTGTTTCTTTGAGCGTGCGATACGCTCGGGTATAATTTGCGTAGCTTCAGCTGGCGACTCTGTTGGGGAGTCTCCTTCCTAAGCAAGTCGAGCCCAGTTTTGTTTGCCTTCTTTGCATGTTTAGGTGTTTATCTTTATTTCTTTACTCGCTTTATTTATGTTATTTATTGCATTACTTTATTGCTTTAAATATTCATATGTTGTTGTATTCTGGATATTTTTTATCATATTATTTGTTGGGATGGGATAATACTATGTGAGAGAAGCTCTACACCCGAGCTTGAGTATATACATAGGATAGATTCGTGGATAGTCATGTTGGCCTTCATTTTGAGCGTTGGGTTGTCACGAGAACCACACCCAGACTAGATTCACTTGGAAGTACTTTTATCCTGCGAGAATTCTCTATGGCGGGGTATTTTCATTTGAATCAATGACTCTAGGAGACCTTTTAGGGACCATCTTTGAGGACTAGTACACACCTGTGAGAGGGCTATTGGATTTTTTTTCTGTAGGAAACCAAGACCCTTCATACCATTGATATCTTATATACGCCGGACCTTTGATCCTATATTGAGTTACATGGACAGGTTATGTTATCCAGATTTCTCAGATCATGTCAGACTTTTGATCCTATACTGAGTTATATGGACAGGTTACCCAGATTTTTTAGGTCATGCAGGACCTTTGATCTTATATTATGTGATATGGCCAAATTATCCAGAATCTCTAGATTATACTGAATTGTTGAATCTATGATGCTTGCATACCATTACATCATTTTGAAAGTAATTTTTGCATGTACATTTCCAAGGAATTCAAGAGACAAGTCTTTTTTTTTAGTGATCAGTAGAGAACGGATCCTACCGGAAGAAGTATTTGTAGCTACAAGTTTGTGGAACCTCCTTTGAAGACTCTGAGAGGATTGGGAGCTCATTTGGTTCTCGACAATAAAGACAAGTTCAAGAAGGCCTATGGGAATCTCCTAGGTATTCTTAACACCGAAGTCAATACAACAACTCTTCATACTCTGGTACAATTCTATGACCCTCCATTAATATGCTTCACGTTCCAAGATTATCAGTTGGCTCCAACTTTGGAGGAGTATTCACATATTTTGGGGATTGAGATTCAGGATCAGGTTCCGTTTGTCCGTAAAAAGAAGCTTCTTAAGTCTAAGCATCTAGCGGAAGTCCTTCACATGGGGAATAAAGAAGTGGAACTTAACTTTAAACCTAAGGGTGGCCCAAATGGTTTTGCCTTGAAGTTTCTGGTTGACAAGGTTGTTACCTTTGCGGAAGCTGAAAGATGGGATGCCTTCAACACTGTTTTTGCTTTAATCATATATGGGATTGTGTTGTTCTCGAATATGGAAGATTTTATGGATTTGGATTCTATCTATCTCTTCATGGCCAAGAACCATGTTCCTACTCTTCTTACTGAAACATTATTCTATCCATGTGAGGAATCAGAAGAGGAAAGAGATAACATTCACATGCATCAACATACATTCACATGCATCAACATACATTCACATGCATCAACAGACATAATGAAACAGTTATGGCCCCTAGCGCAATTGTTCTCCCAAGCCAATGAGAGAACCTAAGCTAACCTAATAACGATCTAGGCTTCTCCAAGCAAGATCTTCAAGGTTGTCCTCCTTTGATATCGAATTCTTCTCTTTCTTCATAACATTACATTACATAAAACAAACTCGTTTTACATACGAGGGAGTGAGATGAGAAAAGAAGTTACATTAAGAGATTAAAAGAGACGCACGACACGCAGGTCGTATTTTAAAATCTCAAAACAAAATAAAGGAAAACTAAGGTCATAACCGATCACCACAAGACAATAATAATAAACACATTATTATTATTAATTTCAATTATTTTAATTAATTAAAACCAAATTAAATTTCGGCGACCGATCACACTACACAGAGTTAGCCAGGGGTCCACTGCCCGGTCACAAAACAGAAAAATAGAGAATACAGACTTTGTGAATGTTACGACCGTCACAAAGCATGTCACGACCGTCATGTCCAGCCTGTCACGACCATCACAGGCCCATCACGAACGTCACGCGGCCAAAATCAACGCTTTGAAACTGTCAACAGAAGTGATCCAACAGGCCCTCAACCGCATAACTCTTTGACAGCACAACCATTGTGTCGTCATTAACCCTAATGCACCAATTTCAGACCATCAAACACACCTCGATTGTTGATTCAATATGATTGATCAATAGGTCATTGCTTCACCATATTAATGTCGGATCAAGAAGCAAACGACCATTGATCTCTCAAAGGAAAACAACCATTAAGTGTTTGAATGAACGAAATAGAAACAATATATCATATATACTGTATTTTGCATCAGGATTACTTATATCATATATATAACTTGATCGATCTCAATTGCATAACCTATAGAAGATCGATGTATCGCTGCTTCACCATACTAATGTCGGATTCCGAAGCATAGTCAACATCAATCATCCAAATCGTACACACATGATGCCAAATTTAATTACTCGTTTATTCTTCGATTCATTCTGTCTTTTAATCATATTAATACAGAAAATAAACAGTTATCAGATGCATGGTTTCGTAAGTGGCTCTGATACCACTGAAGGAGAATAGCGATCCAAAACGCAGTGGAATTTAAAATTTTCTCCTTTAGTGATCCTTACGAATGGGCATGACCAGTGATAGAATCGTTACCTCTTGTGACGATTGAAACCTTTGATGCAGATCTACGAAGCAATCACGAACGTTGAACGATGACAACGCCTCTACTCAATCCACACGAACGGATTCCTTCAATCTCAGTGTTAGCTGCTACGAATGAAGGCTTTGAGCGAGAGAGAGAGAGAGAGAGAGAGAGAGAGAGAGAAACGAATTACAACTTTTTTAAATACTTCTGCACAAGGGTTCTATTTATAGAACTACTTGTGTGGGCTATAAGCTAAAAATCCCACTTAAGTGTATGTGGCCCATATCTTATAATATGCCAAAATCACGTAAGCGCGTGGTACCTTACCTTATTTCGTATTCTACTTAAGTACACCGTACCTTACGATGTTCTACAATTCACTTAAGTGCACCGTACCTTACAGTGTTCCTTAGTTACTCTATCTCTCATCAATCCGTCCTTTTGTGTGTGACCCTGTAGGTTTTCGCGGCATTGGTAATTCTATTAAATCACGTATTTAACATAATAAACAATGAGTGGTATCTAGCAACACATCACTGCTACCCAAGACACGAAAATGTCATGTGATCTGACAAATCCTTTTGTGATAATACTTATGTGTACGATTATCCTTTTGCCCTTATGTCTATATTGAACACATAGCATAGACCGTGTCATCCTTGTCCAGTTCAATATTGGGCCCATAGACATTTATCATGTTATGCAGAATGGGAAAATTCAATATAGGTCACTCATGTCCCTTAGCATGCTTCATGGAGTACCCATCAACTGTCTTTATGGTCATCCAGTTACAGACAATGTTTGATCAACAATAAGGCACTCGACTCTACATCTAGGATCCATAGTGGTTTCAGGTCGAAGGGTGGTATACACCATTATCACCATGAGAATAACTTATGACACTTTTCATAACATTCTATATAGTATTCTCATAGCGGATCAATCCAGTATAAATATTACTCTTAATATTCATACCTATGCTTAAGACTTGATAACTCCTTATCCATGATCCATGAGATGTGGTCATCAGTCTATATACATAATAGTCTTAATGCTTTAATGTTATTCCACTTCACAATAAAGCTCGACTAAGGATACTTTAAGAATAGTGTCCTTATGTTTAATGTGATCTCATGATTAAGTCACACTTGATACATTAAACAGACTAGCTATTCTAGAGACTTTATTAAACAAACATAATAAAGAAAAAGCCTTTTATTTTAATAAATAATTCGATACAAGTACCAAAAGTATTGGCCTCTAGGGATTACACCAACACTTTTTTTACAATGTCATTTATGATTCCATATACAAGTTTGCTTCAAGGGCCAAGGTCAAATTATGCTTGTAAGACTATGAAATTCATTGGGTCATTATAGGTCATTTTCAGCCATGAAGCACTCAAATTTTTCTAAGTTATATGACCAGTATTTTATGCCAACTTCAACATTACATAACTTTATGCTCAAAAATCCAAATGCAACCCTTATTAGCACATTGTGAACTTGTCCATGATGTTAACAAATTGCAAAAAGAATCAAAAAGCCTCTTGAGCAGGATGCCCCATTAAGTTGAACATGGTGACTTGAAACTAAAGAAATTACCATTGCCCAAAATTTGATCATGACTAATCTCAATTCCAAGCTAAATTAGCAAGTATTTTGGTCTTAAACATGTTTTAACAAGTCTCCAGAAGTTAATTGACACTTAAAACGCATCATTTGACTGAGTTTTGATGAGTTTCAAGTCATACTTTTCACACACTTTGATCAAATTCATTTTGCATGAATTCTGCATCATTCCACACGTATTTGGTCAAAACACATCCCCTATAAATAGAGGAAGCTATTGCCTTCATTTGAAAGCTTTGAAGAGCCAAGAAACCCCTACTACAACTTCAAATTTTTCCAGAAAATTCAACTATCGTGTTTTGAGTTTCAACTTGTTTCAATCCAATTTCTTGATTCCATTAGCTCCATCGGCATCCTATGAAACTTTTGCAACAATTCCCAAGCTCTGAGACCTCCTGAAGTGCTCTAACCAGATCGAGCTTCATGAACTTCTGATCACCATTTGGACAAGATAGTTATGAGCATCATTTAAACTCAAACAAGTTACCACAATGTACTCTTTCACTCTCTGATGATTTCCCCCAACTTATCTGATGTGTATTGATCGTGTTCATCATTTAATTTTTTTTCCGTGACTTGCTTGTTTCTGAAACTTCTTTGAAATTCTCTTTGCTCAATTTAGATAAATGAATTTGAGGCATAAGGTTGAATTCTAGATGAGAAGAGGATCATAATGGTGGTGATATCGTGTTTTGAATTTACAAAATGATGAAACTCTGGCGAGAGCTCACCGGAGAAGACAACCGGAGTTTTCCTCAGGTGGTCTGAGTTTGAACCAGACACGTTGGCATTTTGAAATGTTTTGATTGGTTGGATTCAAACTAGATCATACGTTTGGCTTGCAACGTGTTCCATCGTGTTTCCCAACCTTTGGAGTGTTGGATCTGCCACGTCAATTAATGAGGCATGATCCAACGCTCTGTGTTTTTTCTAATTTTAATTATTTTTCTTTTATTATTTTAAATTTCATTTTCTTTAAAAAATCATAGTAATTTCATTTTTCATCTAAAAAATCCCAAAATAATTTTTAAAATTCTCTTTTATTTTTCTTCATCTAATTTTTATTTTTCCATATTTTGTTTCACTGATTATCTATTTTTCATGAATTTTCTCTTTTCTCCTTTATTTTAATAGATTTAAAAATATTTTTCTGCATTTTAAAATTCTGTAATTGGCTCTGCCAGAATGGGCCACACATCAAAAATCAACCAGCAAAACCCTCGTCTTTGTGTCCTTTCTCTAAACCCTCCCTTAACTTCCATTAATTTCCAACCATCAATCTGAATCAAGAGAGAGTGAGCAAGAACCCTAACTCTCAAAAACGAAATTAAATAGTCATCGCAACCCACACCGATCTACAACCTTAAGGCTATGAGCCTTCAACACCTACTTAACCTACTGGTAATCTCAATTCTAGAAGAAGAAGTGAAATTTCAAGACCTACCGGAAATGGCGACGGAGACGGCGATGGAGTCTTAGGTAACTCAATCTCTTCCTCTTCACACCTCACTGCTTATTCCTCTTTGAATTCTTTCACTTCTTCTTCCACTTCTTTAGTCTTTAGGAAGTTGATATCTGGATGTTCATGAATTTATGTGTGAGTGATGAGATGTTGAGTAGGATGCGTGAGGAATTGATGATTATTGATGATGAGTGAGAGGTTCAAAACTGGGGGATGACCCTGACTCAAGAGAGTGATTGTGTGATGATGAAGGTTCGGGTTTTTTTCTGTGTGAATGAAACTGAAAGTGATTAATTGGGTGATTCATTGTGTGTAATTTCTTGTGTGTGATTCTCTAGCCCTGAGAATGAGGAGTCAGGATCAATTTTATAGACAATTCATCCCTTAATAGAGATTCACCTTGTTAGTTACTCATGAGCCAATTCAGTTGGAGTTTGTTTAACTACATTAGTGTTGGAAACTGTGATAAGCGGTTAGCCTAATTTTCTGTTAGCAGGTTAGTTACCCTCTGTTGTGAACTATCCAGGTCATGTTAGTTGGATTTCAGTTAGGAATCAAGTTAGTTAGGATGATTGATAAGATAGTTAGGGAAGTTAGAATGGTTGGGGTTAGTTATGTTAGTTGAGTTAGGATGTTTTTTGTTAGTAGTCAGAAATAGTTTGCTTTGTTTTATGGTGTTAGAAATTAGTGAATGGTGATCTTGTTGGCTTGCTACTCGTCTGCCTTGTCATGCCATGTTTTTTCACTAATTTTCATGTTGAATCAGTGTGCCTACTGCTTGTTTTTCTTATTTATTTTCGATGCAAGGTTATGAGCTGAACCATGATATTATATAGAATGATGCTTTGCACTACATTGCAATGATAAATGGGCCTGTTACTTGCTTGTCTTAAATTCCTTGTTTTGCTGCAGGATTGAATACATGGCAGGTCTGCTGTTATGCGTTGACTGCGTTGCATTATGGTTGTTATGCATTAATTGTTTTGCCTTGTTAGTGTCTTGACCAGTTTCCTGTGTAATGGTTGTTTTCTGATGAACTTGTGGCAATGCTTAGAAATGTGCAGGGACATTTTGGATGTTTTGTTGCAGGCTGACATGATGATGATAAGGGTGCAAGCAAGGCATGTTGCGGGGCTGATGTCTATGTGTACAAACAATTGTGGTATAAGTAAGTTTGCCTTGGTAATTTTGAAAATGGTTTGTCATGCATCAATGTACATAACTATGTCAAGTATGTAATGTGGAGTTTGGCTAATTGTATGAATTTTCTTGGGATATTTATGTATGATAATGAACTGACTTGACTTGTTGTTAGGGCTATAAGATGTAACAAGAGCCAATGGCATATGCATGATGTTTAAATCATAAGTCATAAAGTGGTGCTATTTGAATATTAGGAATAAATGGCTATGGAATTGGATTGAAATGGTTTAGATACATGACTTGAACATGAATTCTGTTTTTTTTTTGTGTATTGGTTTGATTGTAGGTCTTTAAATAAATCATGACATGACTTTATGGTGGGCAAGGCAAGGCTTATGGCATGGAAATGGAGCAAAAAATGGAATTTTCTTGATCATGAAGCAACATTGGACTTTATGGGCCTTGTATGAGCGGAATGCAGCTAGAATTAGGTTTAGGATGAAAAACACAATGGTTGGCTTCGGTCAACTATTTGACCAAAAAGTCAATAGGTGACCAAAATGTCAACTTTTGAAAAATGTAATTTTTGGTTTACTTTTGTAATGAAACGATGTATTCTTTTGCTAAATGAATGAAAACTAAAATGTTTGGACGAAATAAAACATGATTGCATGTGAATCAAGACTTGACCTTTAAAAAAAACTTGACTTTATGAATGAAACTAACCCTTAAGCCAATGAATCATAAGGATCATGAGCATATGATAACACATGAAACAAATGGATTAATATACATGGATGAAATCAAGACTTAATAGCCTATAATGCCCTTATGAATCACAATTGAATCAAAGGATAACAATGGACCACAAGGTCCAACACCAATGTTATTGTGAATCATGCACAAAATACCATGGATTTGAAAGCACCACTTGATAAGTGATTCCCATGAACAAAAACACACTTGATGATTGATGATGCATGATATGGTGGTAAAGAACCAAACTGCAATGAATTAGGATTGAAAACAATCATAAGGTGAAAAGACCAAGCCAATAAGGCACACAAGAACCAAAGTTTCCTAATTAGGGTTTTATGAGGCATACCATCTAATTAAGGTCTTTAAATCAGGCATGAGGCTCCACAAACAAGTTCCCAATGTATGGGATATCCAATTAGTGTTTAGGTGGTGAAGATAAGGCCCCAAAGAGCACCCACGAGGTCCTATAGAAACATCATCAAGAATTAGGGGTTTTCTCCCCAGAGGACTGCCATGGTGAGGTCTTCCTAAATTCATAGCTCAAAGATCAAACAAATAGGGTTTCACCCCCAAGATAATCAAATGAAGAGCATGTCACATTCTTAGAATTTGATCCACAAGCAAACCCTAGCTTTGCCAACCACAAGCTTTGAATCTATGATGATATGTCAGCAAGTGTCAACATGAATGAATGGTGCATATGAATGAAATATGAATGTGTACAAATGAATCTCAAGTCAAATATTGAGTGAAAAGATGAAAAATGGAGGGTAAGTTTTGGGGTATGACAGGTATGTCTCTTGAGATAAGCATAATTTAGACTGCCTTCTATGTCTCTGAATGTCAATCCCAAGAATCATGGTGACAACTCCTAGATCCTTCATTTTGAACTCCTTATCGAGTTCAACCTTCACATTCATTACACCACCAACATTATTGCTTGCTATGAGGATGTGATTCACATAAAGCAACAAAATAACAAGTGAATTCCCAGGTCTAAATCTTGAGTATACAAGTGGTCAAACTGGTTCCTAGTGAAGCCTATGTGTGCCATGAAGTTATCAAATCTCCTATTCCACTGTCGAGGAAATTGTTTCAGGACATATAATGACTTATTCAGCTTGCACACATAATCCTCCTTGCCTCTTTCTACATACCCTTCATGTTGTCTCATTACGATTGTTTCATCTAGATCACCATACAGGAAAGTGGTTTTCACATCCATTTGTTCAAGTTCTAGGTCAAACTTTGCTAACATGGCTAGCAACATTCTAACAGATATATGCCTTACAACAGGTAAGGATACATCATTAAAGTCCACTCCTTCTTTCTGAGTGAACCAACCTTATCTTAAATCTTTTCGACATCATTCCTTATTTCCTTCCTTAATCTTGAAAATCCACTAAAAATTGACTAACTTGGCCCTTGTAGGTTTCTTAATCAGCTCCCAAGTGTTATTATCATGAAGACATTTCATCTCGTCATCCATGCCTTTCATCCATTTAGTATTGTTTCGACTCCTCATAGCTTCCTTGTAGTCTCTAGGTTTTTCATCAAAAAGCTCACTTACAGATATTAAGGCAAATGTTATGAAATCTGCATAACCAAGTCTCTGAGATGGCTTGATGACTCTTCTTGCCCATTCTCTTGCTATCAGGTAGTCATTATCAGTCTCCTCTTATTAATCAGCAGTTTGTGCTTCTTCTCCGACTTCATCTGGGTTATGCAATTCAACATAAATATGCTCCACCTCAATAGGAAACTCTTCTTGTTATTGCTTTTCTTTAGAGATATTTTCATTTCGACCAGCATCATCAGTTTTCTTGACGCCATTTCCGCTTCACTGAAAACCACACCGCGACTTATGATACACCTTCTGTGACCTGGTTATAGGCATCATATCCTATAGGATTTAAATACCTCGGGATACCCAAGAAACATGCATCTGAGAGCTCTAGGTTCGATTTTGTCTTGCCAAATGTGAGCATATGTTACATAGTAAAATACTCTATTTCCAATATTTGATGGATTACCCGACCAAACTTCTTCAGGTGTCTTCATCCCCAACGAATTCGAGGGAAACCTATTTATTAGGTACGCTACAGTCACAACAACCTCAACCTAACACACATTCTTCAATCCAACACTAACCAACATGCATCTACCTCTTTCCAGGATAGTTCGATTAAATCTTTCAGCCAACCCATTTTGTTAAGGAGTACTTGGTGCAGTCTTGTGCCTTGTAATACCAGACATAACACAATAACTGTCAAAATCTTCATTGCAGAACTGAAGGTCGTTGTCAGTCCTCAACCTCTTAACCTTTCTGCTAGTCAAATTTTCGACTAGGGTCTTCCAACTTTGGAAATTCTCAAAAATTTCATCCTTAGTCTTA